>NW_026591598.1:6766322-6885734 GCF_907164565.1 Psammomys obesus | reverse complement strand
GATGGATGGGTGTATTGGTAGATGAAAGGGTAGAAGGGTGGGTGAGTGGATAGATGGACGGGTAGGTGGGTGAGTGGATGGGTGAGTGGGTGGGTGGGTGAATAAATGGGTGGATAGATAGACAGGTGCCATCCCTGACCTTTCTAGTGTCTGTAGACCTTCTGTCTTAGCACTTCTGTTTATATAACTGACCATTTACTTCAGTTTCCTTGATAAGCCTCTGGCTTTTCTCAGGGAGTATTTCTAAATGCCTTGTCCTGGGCTAGGGCGCCTCTACTCTGGTGGATCTCTCCCATGGGGCTAGGTGCTGCCCCATCCAGGATGAAGGGGAGACTTGAAGACTGGGCTTGGCTGCCCCACCACAGCCTTCCATGCTGCCTCCCACCAGCAACCTGATGAAAACAACATGTACGTGCTTTTGTTCACTTTCCAATAAGCATTAAATCCAGACTAGTGGGAATTAGTAAAGAAAGGAAGGAAACTGAGGATCAGGCTCCCCGAGTGTGCTGGGGTGTCACCTAACAAATCCAGGCTGGAGGAAGGACTTGGTGACTGAGGAACTCCCACACCCCAGGGCCTATGTGAAACCTGCTGAGCAGTTCAGGAATGCTAAGCTTGCCCAGTATATCGTGCACATCTCACTAACACGAGCTATCACCCTGGCAATCACCTCCTGGGCACAGCAGTCCCGGGGACAGGAGAGGCAGAGGGGCAAGAAGTAAGGAGAATGAGTATGGGTAGAAAGGTGACTGCAAAGACAATGAGGGTGTTCCTACAAGGAAGACCTTCCTAGGATCCTTCATGGTCAGGGTCACAGAAATGGGACCACAATGTGGAGGGTTGGAGATAGTTTCCAGTAAACTTCACTTTCCATCCTAGAGAGATGAGCACCTGAATCATTCCTGGACAGAAAGACAGAAGGTGGGTCAAAAAATGGCGGGGCAAATGTATGAAAAATGCAGTGATCTGGCTCACTTCAAGATAACTGATTCTGAAGATGAGAGGCAGGTTGGGACTTGGTTCTTAACTGGAAGTCGTGGACTGGTTGAGCCTATGGGTTTTTAAACTAAAGAAATCTCAAATCCAGACTCTCTCTGCTCCTGCCTGTATGGACAAGCAACCAAATCTTTTTGTTTTCTTTCTTTCTTTTTTTTTTTTTTCAAGACTGGGTTTCTCTGTGTAGCATCGCCTATCCTTGAACTCTCTCTTCGTAGACCAGGCTAGCCTGGAACTCATAAAGATCTGCCTCTGCCTCCTGAATGCTAGGATTAAAGACATGCACCACCACACCTGGCTAAACTGAATTTTCTTATCCCTCAGCTTAGCCAACTTCAAAAAGACCTATCGCTTTGGAGTATTGTGAGGTATAAGAGAGAAATGTGTAGGCCTCAACATTTCTGTAAGAGTTCTGTAAGGAACAGCTTTGGAGAAACAGTTAGAATGCAGAGGTAGAAGTACAGATGCTAAAGCACCCAAAAGAGCCTACTGCTCAAACATCCAACCCTGTATTCTTGGCACCAACTAGTTACCTGTTCACGCTTGAAGAATCTGCAAGATAAGGCCAGCTCGGTGTGTGCCACACAGTTTCTTGCTTTGCTGAGAGCTCCCTGGGCTCTTGGTCCTTACAACTGTCCTTTGGGGAGTGAACTTTATTTGAAATGGTATTTGCATCCATGTCTCCAGCTCAGGGCCACCACACTTGGTTCTCAGTTAATGTTCTAGAGAGCCAGACCTTGGGTCAACAGTAGATGGAACAAGCAAAGGTCTTAAAACCCTGCTAGCTGGCAGAGCTGCTGGGCTGAAGCCAGACTTGAGGCGAAGCCAGAGAAGGGAGGGTCCTGGGTAGAGACAAGGAAGGCAAGTTTGAGGAAGAGGCTGTGAGTGGTGGGGAAGGTTAGGTAGAGAGAAAGCTGACCTCCACAGAGAGTGTGGGTCTTCATGTCCAGGGAAGTACAGGACTAGGAAAAAGGGGGTGTCAGAAAGGAAAGGAGGGAAGGGAAGGAAAGTGAGGCAGAAACCAGACTGAATAATACCCATGGCTCACTTAGATGAGGTTGAACACCTCCCCACAAGTGGGAACCCTGAAGTACCTTGCTAAAGCAGACAGGGGCTCTATTGTCATTTTTCTCCGATGAGGAAAACTTTGTAACACTCATGCAGAGGGAGCACGGTGACATAGATTGAGGATCTGTGGGTGGCTTTCATGCACCTTTGACAGCTCCTTCAGGTCCAGGAGGCCAGGACACAGGGCCGACACATGGGTGGAACAAGGTCCTCTCTAGGCCCCTCCCAGCTCACCTCTCTATGGTCCTCTAGGTTCCCCAACAGCACCTGTGTTCTGAGACCACCCTACCCTCACTCTTCCCTAAGCCTTCAGACACCGGTGGTTGGCAACCCACCAAACCACCATTCTCTGCTCCAGATGCCAACTTTCCCTCCTTTTAGCAGGCTTTCCCACCACTGAACTCTCTGAAATTGAACTTGCCCTGCACTCACTCCACCAAGAACCTACCCACGCCCATGAGCTCCCACCGCCTCCGCCTGCTCACTGCTATGCCTTCCCCCAGGACTCATCCCAGCATCCTGTTTTCTGGGAGATTTCCCCAGCTCCTTCTGTAGACATACACAGACACCCCCTATTCGATTCAGTGTTGTTGTGGTAACTTACACATAACATCAACTTTACTGTCCTAACCATCTTTGAGGACAGTGATGGCTAATGCTTCACTATGTCCAAAGTAGCATTCAAGGCCACAAAGCCCAACTAGGCACATGAAGAGAGGAAGACTCTGGAGGCCTTCTTGTAACAAAGGGCACAGAAGGCCACGGTCCTCACTGCCTGCCCAAGCATGCTCTCTGTCCCTCCTCTGGTAGCCCGACTGCTCATCAGTCCTTCAGCACAGGCTGTGGAAGGACAGGCAGTGACTCTGAGCTGCAGGAGTGGCCTGAGCCCAGCACCCAACACCCGGCACCTGAATGGAACTCTGCTTTTCTAGGGACCCAACAGCAGCCTCCTGCTCCTTGTGGCCTCCAGCACAAATGCTGGCTTATACCACTATAGAACAGAAGCTGGCCTAGCACCAGCAGCCCCTCTGCCTATCATCCTCACTGTATTCTGTGAGTTGGCCTGGATACTGACCACTTCCCACTGCGTTGGGTCATCCCATTGGGACAAGCAGCCATGCCCCCTTTTCCTTTTATATCCTCTTGACCCTGTCCTGCCCTGGGGTCCACATCAGAGAGTGGTCATAGGCCATGCTGTCATGGACCTATCATTGACCTACTCCGTTGTCAACTTGATAAGAGTTTAGAATTACCATGGAAACAAACCTCTGGGGACACTTGTGAGGGAATGTCTAGACTGAGTCAATGGCAGTGAGAAGGCCCATCCTAAGTGTGGCAGCACCATTTCATGGGCTAGGGTCCTGGGTTAAATGAAAAGGAGAAAGCCAACTGAACGCCAGCCTCCATCTCTCTCGGCTCAATGATGACGAATGCAAGTGTGACCAGCTGCCTCACATTCCTGCCACAGGTCCACTGTGGTGGACTGTCCCTTCAAACTGTGGGACAAAATAAATCTTTCCTTCTTTAACTTGCTTTCGTCGGGTATTTAATGACATCGAAGAGAAGATCAACCAACACAGAGCTCAGTTCAACATCACCAAGAACATCTGTGCTGTGTTACCCTCTCCGGCACGTATTTATTCCTTTCTCCATCCATGTATGTTTAGGTTTGCTACCACCTTTTACCATGAGAAATGATGCTGTGGACACATGTAAGATCACTGAAGCCCATCTAAAGGTCTGGGATATTTACAGGCCCTCAGCAAATGGCCTGCAGAAGGTCTCTGTTTTATCATCTTCTCTAAGTGAAGCACCCATAGTTGATTGATTTGTATTTAACTCGGATCTTTAGGTAACAGGGCCTTGAGCCAGAAGGAGACCTCTTATAGAATCTGTGAGTGCAGGATGGACAAAGTGGATCTGGGACTCCACAAGACAGTGGGCCAGGTAGGACTGGGAACCAGCTGTGTTCCCAAGCTCTCCAATGCTCTCAGATTCCTCAGCTCCCACCTTCCCTAAAACATTGCTGAGGATGGGATGTGGCTCAGTTAGTAGAATTCTCATTTAGCAAGCAAGAGGCCCTGTGCTCAGCTTCCAGGCATGGCAATCTATGCCTATAAGCCCAGAGCTTGGGAGGTCAAGGCAGGGCGATCAGAAGTTCAAAGTCATCTTACACAGCAAGCTCAAGGCTAGGCTGGGACATAGGAAACGCTGCCTCAAACATTAAATAATTTTTAAAATGTGATGTGTGGGACTGAGTCAGACTGAAACACCTCTCTCCAAAGAATGAGACAGCAAACAAGGAAAGAAAGAAGCTATTTTTAACCTTAAAGATGACAAAGGGCAATGTCTTCAAAACATACAAAATGCAAATCAACCCCTAAAAGTTTAAGTAACAATTTAATTGAGGGAGCTGGGGAGATGACTCAGTTGTTAAGAGCATTGGCTGCTCTTCCAGAAGACCCGGGTTCAATTCCCAGTATCCATCTGTCAGCTCACAACTGTCTATAACTCCAGTTCTGGAGGATCCAACAATCTCTTCTGGCCTCCAAAGGTACCAAGTACACATGTGCACAGACGTACGTGTAGGTAAAACACCCATCCACGTGAAGTAAAACTAAGTAAGTCCTGAGGAGGGAGAGGGAGGAGGGAGTGAGAGAAAGAGAGAGAATCCAATCCAATTTAACAATTTGGTTAGGCCCTGTGGTACAGGCCTATAATTCCAACTACTTGGGAGGCTGAGACAGGTGGGCCACAAGTTCATGACCCGTCTGGGCAACTTAGAGAGATCCTGTCTCAAACATGAGGGGGCATGAGTTTGTAAATGCAGCTCAGTGAGAGAGTGTTTGCGTAGAATACCGGAGCTCAGTTCTCAGCTCTGCAGAAACTAAGTCCCAAAAGAATAACCCAACGGCTGACGAGCACATAGTAGACTTGCAGACTGGCCAGTAACCAGAAGAGGCAACGCCTATCAAAGCAGTGGGATGTCACTTCAAACTCACACAAACAGCAGAAGCAGAAAGGTAGGTAACACTAAGTATTGATGAGGACACAGGAAAGCAGACAGTCTGGGTACTGAGGGTAGAACCAGGTCCTGGCATATCAGCTGCTACAAAACACCATGGGGGAAAAAATATAAAATAGCCTGTGACTAGGGACCCCGGGCTCCCATTCCTAATGACAGTTATCATCAAGTGGGGTCCCAAGAAAACCTGTAGGAGCTAGAAAAGATACAAGGAGGTTCTTCGGCACTTTGTGCATAGTCAGAGGTCTCACACACACACACACACACACACACACACACACACACACACACACACACACACACACAAAGCCAGGAGTGGAAAAACAGATCCAGAAGACATAATAGGTAAATAACTCCTAATATTACACTGCCTTAGAAACCCAAGTCCCTGGCTAGACCCACAGAAGGAGCCCAGTGGGATTTTTCAAAGCTCAGCGTTGAGTAAATCAAGCAGGAAACCTGAAACCAGGTGAAATCTATAAGTCGGTGTCGTTTAGATACACCCCTCCATACTTTATAAGGACCGTGCCCATTTCAATACCTAGATCGAATACATCAGGCTGTGTTAGAGCCCTCAGCTTGGATCTTGTTCCCTAAATGGACGTGTTAGTGAAGGTTTTGCCTCTCCCAGATTCACAGAGCACTTCTGCCAGGGGTCAGGGTGTGGAGGCTGCATCCAGGAGGTTTGGTAAGCTGTGGATGGGGGTGAGTTCATTCTTCTTTCCTGGGTTTAAGGAGCAGCTGTTGCTGGCTTTAGCAGGGAAGGGTGGGTGAGAGATGGGAGGCTGAGGGGCCCATCCTCACCTGCTGCCCTGAGCACCACAAAGCACAGGCAGGCAGACTGTGAGCACAGATGTAGGCACCTCATTTCTCGAAGCTCACACCCATCAGCCTGACCGATGGACAGAGCTAACACTAGCAAACTTTAGAACCAAGAGTAACAACTCTGGCTTCCTTCTGTTTTGTGGAATCAAGAGCATCTAAGTCCATCCTGGCATAGCAGGGTGGGTCTTACTGTTGCTCCCATTTTATAGGTAAGGAAATAGAGACTCAATTAAAGAGAGGTTATGATTCTCATTATCTCAAGGCCACACAGATTGTGAGAGGCCAAATGCAAAGCTGGAAAACTAGCTTGCTGACTCCTGGGCAAACAAAGCTTTTCTCCTGGACTCTCTGCTGTAAGCCAACCTTTTAGGATTGATTATATGACAAGGACCAGGAGGGCAGGATCACACAAGAGCCAGGAAGCCAAGCTGTTATTGTGGGGTGGCTGTTTCAGGCTAGGGACAGTTTAATGGCAAAATAAACTATTGCATTTTCAACTCCTCATCACCATAACGTAATCAGGCACACCCACACCACCCCCCAATCCTGCTGATCTCCAAACTTCTATCCATCTTTGACCCCCTACTCTTCAAGTGGTGCTACATGACTGTCAATGGGACTTAAGGCTGGGGGAGGGGGGGCAAGGAGGCAGGCAGCAATGGAGAGACAAACCTCCAGAGGCCTGAGTCAACTGCACCACACTGGCTTGTCTCAGAAAGAGCCATCAATCACGCTGCACAAAATGCCTGTGTCCTCTGATGATACATTCCACCAATGGTCTAAATTTCAAAGTCTCTCCGCTTTCTCCTTTTAAAGTTACAACTGTCACACTTGCTTACTTTCAATCAATAAATAGATGTAGCTCCCTAGTAATGGAACTTAGTCTGTTTTTCTACTTGAAAACCTAGAAGATGGACGAGATTCCTGTTCTGAAGTTTCTGGATCATAATTGCACTTAAGTGAGTCTGAAGGAGACCCTGGCTGGGAAGAAGGCTATTTGTGCAGCAATGTGAGCCCTCGACCACACAGAGAGTCTCAAATAAATTTATAAGAGTTATCTGGCATTCTCAATAATTGACCTATGCTATATTTAGCATCACAAAATAAAATCCTTCTGATGATGATTCCTGGGAGGAGGCCGCCAGCCCTTCAGAGATCAGCTCAGTTTCGAATTTTCCGATGATATGGCAACAGATAGGTGGGAAATGGGGTTTTCAGTGGAAAAACTCTCTCCAACAAGGACAGGCATGAGTCAAGAGCTCCTGCCCCACCCAGGCCTCAGATGCTGATGGCTCAAGAACAGACACGAAGGCTTTCTGTGTACTGGGTTTGACATGAGTGGCCTTAATGTTTCTGGCTTGTACCAGAGGCACTTCTCCGATTATGGCTCCTGGTGGTGGCCACCCAGGACTCTCCCTGAAGAGTGATTCGTTGCCGTTGGATAGGAAAACCCACAGCACTTAAGGACTCATGTCATGTGGGAGTAGAAGGTACAACGGAGGGCTTTGCTGCCCTGGACGCTCCACAGTTCAGGCAAGAAGCTGACTGGACTTTAAGGAATCTTAAGGAGGATGTGGGGAGATATAAGCTCCCACATCAGCTTTCTACCTAGAGAGGTGTCTGGGGCTCAGCACCAAAGTGACTTTGTGTTCATCTCTGAGACACTTGCCCTGAAGATGGTGGAGCCATTGCTCTTTTTGATGACTGAAAGTAGCGGATCCAGGGAAGGAGTCCGAGTGGCTGATACCTTTTAGGTCCCCTGGGATGAATGGCATTTGGAGGCATGTGTACGGGATCTCAAGTCAGGTAGACCTGGGTCCTGGCCACTAGCACTTGAGACTTTGACAGCAACCCCTCAGTGAGCCTTTGCTACAGGTCTCAATCCCCTGGCTGTCCGGACAACGTCACGAGAACCCTAGCTTGAAGAATGTGTGCTAAAGGTACACAGGCTCCCTGGCTGGTTTCTTTGTCCTCCGTGTTACTGCGGCACCTCCCCAAGGCAAGGACAGCGGCTGCAGTCGGTCAGCTTCCCTTCTCTTTTGGAATCTTATGCTAACAGAGGAATGACGTGTCCCTTTGGAGTTGGGGAGCCTTGTGCCTCAGAGACCTCGGAACATCATCCAGGTCTCTAGGAGAAGCATGTATTCTTCTGAGCGGCCAGCTTCCCTGACTCCCGCTCCAGTGACAGTGACAATGAAGTGGGTGAGTCAGATACAAGAGCTGCTGCTGCCAAAGCCACCTGCTGGATTCTTCTGGACCAACAGAGCCCCTCAGTGTATCCGAGCCTGCACACTAGTTTTTCAGTCTCTTTGATTCCAGCTTCTCCTACAAAGCCATACAGTCACCAACCCAAGATGGGCCAGCACTGCCTGCTGTACTACAGTCAGCCTAATTAAAAAAAAAAAAACAATCACCACAACAAACAAAAACCATAAGCCCAAAAATCAATACTAAATGAGATTTCAAGTCCAAACCCCTTGGTGACCAAGCAGTTAAATGCCTTTCCTTGCGCATTCCCCCTTTGGGGCCCGGAAGTATTGAGGATTTGTTGCATTCCTTCTAGAATCTAGCACACCGGCTCATCAACCTGTGACATTGGTTGTGAGTCAAAACAAACAAAAAAACAAACAAACAAACAAACAAACAAACAAACTAGGAACTGGGTGTCTTTCACTGTGTTTCTTCTGCAAACTAGCTGGCTTCCTTAGTCCCTAAAACTTGGGTTTGCTTCATCAGTCCCTGGAAAAACTGTCCAAGGAAAAGACCATTGAAAAAGGATCTGCTGCTGGAACAGCTGTCCATCAAACACCAGCTCTGTGCTGAGCAGGCCTGGAGTAACTGGGTGCTGGGGCTACCAAGAGAAAGAAAACACTGTTTCTGCCCCCCCCCCCCAGCTCATGGTTTAGTATTGAGACAAACACTGTTACATTTATTGGATACCATAACAGAACATTGGGTCTTTCTGGTGCAAGCGGCAGACTAGAAGTCAACCCTTAAGTAACAAGCGATGCAAAAGACATTGACTAAAACTTCGTTTTTAAACCACAAAGGTGAGGACATGAGAGAAAAATCAGAGCTCCTTACATGTACAGCTTAATATCTGTTCTATTTCCTTATATCTGTCCTTACTCCTTAAGGACTCGGGGACATACCAGCCTTTTCAATATTTAGAGTCTCTCATTCCAGAGAATAGCAACAATGCTTGAGGAAAAACTGAGGGTGTCAAATTTCAGACCTCAAGGACCAGTGCTGCTGCAGAAGGGCATGAAGGCCCTCCTAAGGCTCTGGGTAGCTGGGCAGTTCTGGAGGCACGTGAGAAGGAACCACCAAGGTAAGGTGCCCTGAGGGCAGGTGAGTGTGCAGGCTGACTGGACTGAGCGTGTCTGTGGACTAGGGAGCCAACAGACGTATACCTGGAGACTGTTAGGCAGGACAGATCTGTCTGGCAGCCTCGGAAAAGTATTAGAGAACAGAACGAAGCAGGGATGAGCTCGCCAGGAGAGTACGGAGAGGGTAAGAGCAGTGACTGTTTCAGGGCCCTACGCTTCAGGGAGGAGGTTGAGCGTTAGTGTTAGAGACTGGGAGGCAATGAAACAGAACCCCACAGCCTGAAAACAAGAAACTTCAAAAGGACTGGCTCAGAGGAGCTACTGGGAACAGGGAAAGTGAATGAATATCCCCTTTGAAGAACTTTTTTTTTTTTTGGGGGGGGGGGGGGGGAGAAGCTGGGTGAATGAGGTCAGGAAGGCCAAGCAAGACATCTTCTTGGTGTATTACATGAAAGACACACCTACAGGCTGACGGTAAACAGGCTTCAAGGAGGAAGCCTCTTTCCTGATGACTGATGGAAAGTAGGAGGGCAGGTAACTGAGGAGGGGTCTCTAGAGAGGCTGGGGTCCCACAGAGAGGGGGTATGAGTGTGATGGGAGGCAGGCCAGGAAGGATAAAAGGAAACAAGCATCGACAAGGAACATGAACACACACACACCAAATCCTCCTAGTCATTCTATCCAGCAGCCCCCTAGCCAGGAGAGGTCCAAAATCCCAAGGCAATCTTTTATAAAGTCAACGGTGCAAAGAGATCACAAAGGGAATGCCTTTTCTTCCGCCAGGCCTCACACCTCACTTCCTGCAGACCTCCCGTCACTAACTCCATTTCCAAATCTTTGCTGCTTGCACGGTGGCGGGACGGTATGTGGAAATGCACAGGAGAGCTTCCAACAGAAACTAGCGCTCTGCAAGCCAGGGCTGGGCCTGCCAGGGAGCAACTGCCCGTCCTTGAGACACACACCCTCCAACGTACGCACCTACCCAAGCGACAACGACAAACGGATCTCAACAAGGCAGCCTTCCAGTACAGATGAACACTGTGCAGGCCCGAGTGAATTAGCCTTTTTCTCTCCCGGGGGGCCATGGCGTGCTCAAGGGGGCAGGGACAAACCTATCAAGAAAAACAAATTTGGCAATCCCAAACAAGTTCCAGTTGGCCAAGGCGGAGAGGGCCTTTGCCTGGACAGATATCCTAATGGACCCCACAGCAAATAACAACAGACCCCACACCTCATGTGAGAAGTCTTGGTAACCAGAAGCATTTGATGCGGGCAGCCTCCCGGTGGGTGTGAATGCGTGCGAGAGGCCAAAGCTGAGAGGCACGCGCACCGCGGGCGCCCCTCTCTGGGTGTCAGTGGCTATGACTCCTCAGGAGAACCCGAGAAAGTCCGGTCAAGTAGGGATAGATAGACAGGACTGTCTTAGGGAGCCCTCACGACAGGGAACCCCGACATTGAACGACTGTCGGGATTATGACAAGGTCTGAGGGAACAGTTCACTAGATGCTGAAAGCCAGAGAGGGCCTGAGAGTTTTTACCACTCACTCACTGGCCGGCCAGGGGAGGGGCGCACTTTCGAAGAAGCGGCAGGATTTGGGGATGGTCCAGGACAAGGCTGGAGAGATTCAACCTGTGGTTTTAAAAACACCAAGCAAACAAGCAACAACCACAAAAGCGCTACTCTAGGCCGGGTGTCCCGGCTCCGGACCCAGGCATCAAGCGCTTAGGGTTTTCTCTCCCAGGGGGTGTCAGCATCCAGGGAAGTGAAAATGCAGCTCCAGGCACCCCTGGGTAGACCGGTCCCAATACAGGCAAACGGAACTTTCTAGATTGCGGCTAAGCTTCCGAAGGTGCGGTGGGGAAAGTGGAAAAGGACCAGTTGAAACCAGTAACCTCCAGTGTGGCCGGGCTCCTTAAAAGGTCCATGTGCCTCCAGGCCCCTCTACCTCCCACCTCGTCCTCCCCCTCCCCCCCGCCCCAGCTGTACGCTGCAGCCAGACATCCATCTTTAAGTCCCGGGACTCTCCACACCCTTCAAGTCTGTCCCGGATGGCTTAAGGAGATCGGGTCCGCCACCCGAGCCACGGATGCCGCAGCCCAGGCGTTTGGCTGCAGCAGGGCGCGGGAAAGGGCACTTTGGCGCGGAGTGGGAACCGAGCAGAAGGGATGTGTCGGCGCGGACTCTGGCGGCGACATTCCCCCTCCTCCCTCCCCACCCGGCGCGACCCCCGCCTCCACCTCCAGTGGTTCGAACCCCTCCAGACCCCGACACGGGCCCTTCAAGAAAGACTGCGCCGGACCCCGGTCCTGGGCGAGCTCCCACCTGCATCCCGCCCCCAGCTGGAGCACCGAGGGGGCGGAGGGCGTACGAGGAGGAGGGTGGCGACCGCAGTCTCCGGGCTGCTTGGGCGGGGGCAAGGGCTCTGGTCGGAGAAAATGGGCGGGGGCAGGGAAAGACAGACCCTGCAGACGCTGAGGGGGCGCGCCGAGCCTCTCCAACCCCCAGGACGGGCGTGCCAGGCAGAATGGGGAGGGGATGGGGGAGTAGGGCTCCGGGAAAGTTTATCCCGGAAAAGCTGGCATCTTGGGGAGGGGGGAGGCTGGCAGGCTGGAGAAACTGAAGCCACAGTCCGGGTGCCCTGCAACCCGAGGAGGGGACGTCTGTGGTCCCAGGTCCCCCACACCGGCCGGATCCGGCCAAGTTGCGGCTTGGGGTTGGAGACGTCCGTGAGGGTAGAGGTGAGGATGTGGTCGAAGATGGAGATGAAGGATCTCCAGGCAGACCGAGGCGAGGAGGAGCAGGCGGGTGGGTAGTCGGAAGGAGGAAGCCGAGCCGGCGTGGGGGAAGGGACGGGACCGCGTCGGGGTTGGGTGGGCTCGGGTGGGGCGCGCGGCGCGGGCCGGACTCACCCGCGGCAGCGGAGGCGCTGAGCAGCCCCCAGCCCAGCAGCAGCAGCAGCGGCGGCGGCGGCGGCGGCGGCGGCGGTGGCGGTGGCGGCGGCGGGCGGCCCCAGCGACTCCCGGTGCCCGGCACGAGCGCCCAAATCCCGGTTTCGCCGCGAGCCCTCCCTGCCGGGCAGCCGCAACATCTCTGCTCCGGTCCCCGCGAGCGCGGCATAGCGCGGCCAGCAGCCCGAGGGAGAGGCTCCGCTAGCCGCCGAGGAGAAAGGAGGTCAGGAGAGCTCTGTAGCTTTTTTTTTTTTTTTTTTTTTTTTTTCCTTCCTGCCCCGGGGGGGGGAAAAAAAAAAAAAAAAATCCCGGTACGCGGGAGCCCTGAGCTTCTGCGGCTGGAATGAACCAAGTGTCCGCCCGGCCGGGGAGAGGCGCGCTGCGCTCTCGGAAATGACTCGCTCCAATCCTGCTTCGCGGGGTTCGCGCCGGGGGGCGGGGGGGTGAATTATCCCCGGATTAATCACTCCGGAGCCGCTTCTCCGCCGCTCCAAATGCTGAGGGTGGAGGCTCAGCTAAGAAAAAAAAAAAAAAAAACTGGGGGGGGGGGTGTCTTCAGCGCCACCTGCACCTCCAAATAAAGCACAAATTCCATCTAAAGGGTTGTTTATTCCTATTTGTTTTACAATTGACCGGTTTAAGTTCAGTCCTCCGGCTTTCATTTTGAGGCTCACCATTAATACACCCTCTCCCGTACACACGCATGCATACGCGTAGAGACACACACTCGCATACACAGGCGCATACTCGCCTCCTCCGGGTTTGGAAATGGGAATACTGTCTGGGGAAAGGTAACCAAAGAAGATTGCAGTTCCCCAAGTCATGGCTCTTAGACAATCTCGGGGGCTGGCTTTGAACTTGCGGTCTTGGAGCTGGAGAGGACTCTCGGGAGCTCACTTGGCAGTAGCCGGTTCCAGGAGATGGGTGCGCGGATGGAGAGAAAGGCAGAACTGAGGGGTGAGGGAGGCAGGGGCGAAGGATCCCCTTCACTCAGTCCTACTCCCAGCCTAAGACAAAATCGCAGGGATGTTTACTGGGATATGGGGGTTGGGGATGTGATCGCTGGAAGCACCGTGTAAGAGTTACTTGTACAATTTATCCTCTAATTTAAATGACCGGGCCCTGCTTGTACCCCCCCCCCAACACACCGTCCCAACCAGAGCCCCAAGCCAGATGAGTTTCTCCCAAGGAAGTGAGCCTTTCTCTTCCACGGGCTGGTAACGGCTGCCTTCAGACCCCAAGCGCTCAGAGTAGGTCCCCACCCCATCCCCCACCCCGCCTCGGCAGCAGTCTCGGTCTGGTCTACCCTAGACTGCTCTGCCAGTCACGATGGCTCCTCCGTTGTCTACGCCAAACTCTTGCCTAGGGCGAAGAGACGCTTAGGGAGGTGGCGGAGGCCGGAGGGGACCACGAGCTACAGGGCTGGAGGAGGAGGCCCCGCCTGGCGCTCGCAGCGTAGAAGCACCTGCCGGCGGGCACCCCGCCCCCTCTGCTAGAGGCACCCAGAGAGGCAGCTCTTGCGTTTAGCGAGTCTGGCAATCAAGTGATTTGACCAAGCTGCCGCTCCGACATCCTGCAGGCTCAGGAGACAGGGACCACTGATGGCGGGCGGCAGGGCCGGGACATTTCCTGGGAAAGGCTAAGCGAGAGGCTTCGGGGTTGGTGACTTGGGTTTGGGGGTGGGTGAAAGCCAAGTTGGCCAGCTGTGGGAGAGCCTGGGAATTTTGCAGGAAAGGCACGCGAGAGGGCTCCGGGGTTACGGCTGGGATTGGAGAGGAGGGGGAGATGAAGGAAGAGTGGACGCCAGTTTCTTATTCCCATCAAAAACTTGCTCAGCAGAGCACTCCCCCATCCCACCCCACCCCTGGTTGTTCCGGTTTCCCCGCATGAGCTCATCTCACAGCTGGGGAGCCAGCCCGTTGGCCCCCGGGGTGGGTATGGAGAATTCTCTGAATTGCGGGCCCCATTCCCCACCCCCATCACACTTGCTTCCCTGGGCCATCTCTCGCTGGGTGCCAAGAACCGACTGAAGCAGCCAGAAAGCCTCAGTGAAAGGCCTGCTTTATATGCCTGGGGCAGAAACGAGGGGGTGGGGTGTCCGCTTCTCATCGTCCAGCCCCAGCCCCCCAAAGAGCTCAGCTAACTGAGGTTGGCTGGGCCTTCCACCATTCGGGCAAGGCGAGGGGTTAGGGGTGGTATGGTGCTGTGGACTTAGGGGAGGTTGCCAGCTGCCTGGGTCTTGCCTAGGATGGACTCTTGGCCCTTCTCCTCCCTCTTGTGGGCAGGATTCTCTTCCAGGGAAAGGCAGACAGTGATGGCGAGGCCTTTGCAGCCTACAGCTGGGCTGTTCCATAATTCCGGGGCTCGAAGCCAATGGACTTTCTCCGACCCAAGAAATCAGCTCTGACTGCCCCTTCATTCCCTAGATAAGCAATAGGCAGCCCCGATTTAGCCTTTATTCCTCTTGGGCGGCGGGGGGGGCGGGGAGTGCTTGGCTTTCCACTCCTGGGGTCTGTGGAAGTCAGGGGCCCACGTTTAATCCCTGTAAACGACCCACTTACTCACATCCACCACTGGGGTCTACTCTGATCTATTTGGGTCTACACAAATTTCCACAGCACCTCCTGCGTTCAGGGGACCTGTGCTAGGCTGTGCTGTGAGCCCTGTGGAGCTGCTCAGTGTGCGGTCCTGGTTTGGGAGGAAGCAGAGGTGCAAAGCCACAGGTAATTGATACGCTCAGACAGGTTTAATCACCACGGATGGAGGAGAGGCATGCTACTTAGAGCCACATCAGCACACCGAGTGGGCTTTGAACTTGGGATATCAGAAGGCTACTTTAGGGAGGCGAGGAGGATCTGAGCTGGACCCTGATGCCAGGATAAGGACTCCGAAGAGGATGAGGATTCAGTTGCTCAACAAATATTGATTGAGCCTTATTACGTGTCCAGGTGCCCTTTTAGGTAAGGAATACACAGGATAGTGGATGGTTCTTGACTTGCTGCAGCTATTAAGTGAGCAGACATGCCTAAGGCTCCTGATGAAGGGTGCTTATGGGGGAAATGTGGAGAGCATTTCTCTGGGAGCACCTGGGAAGCCCTCTCCGATGTCACCCCAGAAGTGGTTCTTTAATTAAGCAACTTGCAAAGGGCTTTCTGTATAGAGGGGTCAAGCAAGCTTCCTCATGAAAGGCTCCCAGTGACACAGGGTAAGGCTGGATCGAGGTGAGCAGAGCTGCAGGACACCCAGTCAGGAGGCAGATCCTGCAGATCTCCTCAAGGCTGGTGAGGATTTGGAAAAAGAGGAGTGTCTGCTTGCTAGGGCTGAGATAACTGCCAATTGTGTGGCTTGGGCAACAATGATTTCCTCACAGCTATGGAGGCTCAAGGTGTCCCTGGGTTTGCTTATTCCTGAGGTCTCTCTCCTTGGCTTGTTGATACAAAGGACTTCAACTCTCATCCTCCATGCTCTCCCCCCTCTACACGCCTGCATCCAGATTTCCTCTTTTTAGAAGGCTATTGATAAATCTGGGTTAATATCCCACCCTAAACAATCTCATTTTGACTTAATCGCCTCTTTAGAATCTCTATCTCCAAATAAAGTCACATACTAAAAATGGGAGAAGGGCCATCAGGGTATGTCTTTTGGGAAGTGGGAGCAGGAAGTCAGTCCCTAACATGTGAGGAGGCCTGTTCAGGCAGAGAGGAATGGGGACGGATGACAATCAGAATACATATGCAGCAAGGCAGGCATCTGCTGCGGCTCAGGGGTAGAGAGAGCATCTGGCTGGCCGACAAGCAGGAAGCCCTGAGTTTGATCCCCAGCATGGAGGTGGGTAAAGAAGAAACAAAGAGGGGTGTCTCCTAGCCTGTGGACATCACAGAGACTGTAGCAGGGGCTACTGTGGGGGGTGGACACAGTACTGGCTTAAGAGGTACATTTTCATATCTATGGAAACAAGCGGCACAACTCTGGCCTCTCCGTGAGGAGTGAAAGAGGAAGGGGAGGAACCCAGGAAAAGCTCAACCCCTCAGGATGCTCCCGCTATGGTCTGCATTCCAGGTCTGTGCAATATGGGTAAAGGCGGGACTGGGGTAGGGGGATTGCGATGGTGATACCTTCAGAGGAGCTGAGAAGTAGGAATCAGATATTCCAGGCCCTGCTCCCTCAGGCCTAGCAGAGGGTGGCCATCAGCCCAGAGTCAGCTCTTTGGCCCACCACTTCCATTCCCCAGATAAGCAACAGACAGCCCCAGGTCGAGGTCTCTTCATAATATCACATTGCAGGGAGGAAAAAAGAAAAGAAAAGGAAAAAAAAAAAAAAAAAAAAAAAGCCCAATGCAGTGAAGTGACTTGCCAAGATAAGCCTAATATCCAGATAAGATCGTAGTTTGTTTTAGAAAGAAAACAAAGCCTGATGCTTCGGAGAACTCAGCCTGATTCGAGTAAGGACTGTTGTAGTCTGGGAGCCCTGAAATTTTCATTCTGACCCAAGAAGAAATCAGAGAGCCTTCTACAGCTGGGGTGGAGGGGGAAGCAAGGGAAAAAGGGATGAGAGAGTCCACAAATGAGACATGTGACGGCTAGGCCGGATATGGGTACTGAGCTCGCGGAGGAGTGAGCCTACGGAGGGTCTTTGGAGCCAAGGCTGGACTCAGAAGGAAGACTGGGGTCTAGCTGGTGTTCTAGTCCTCAGTATAATTAGGCAGAAGGGAAGATTTCTCAGGGGTGAGACTGGAGTATGATGCTAGCAGGACAGGTTGTAGAATCATGGATGAACAGCCCAGGAGGAGCCACACGGAGCTTCACAACACAGAGGGAGAAGTGCGTAGGGCCAGAGTCCACACTATCCTCCAGTGTTACTGAGTGCTGGAGCCACCAAGTACTCTTCTGGGAAAATCTCTAGTCGTGGAAGGAGGAAAGAAACAGGGCTCACATCATGGACAAGGCAAATCAGTTTTCTCCCTGTGTGTCAGGTCATAATCATAGAAAGGGGGGCTCTGCAGGGTTTATTATAGCTTTTTTTTTTTTCCTAGACAGGGTTTCCATGTGTAGCCATGGCTGTCCTGGAACTCTGTAGACCAGGCTGGCTGAGGCCTGGAACTCATAGAGTTCTACCTGCCTCTGTCTCCCTCATGCTGGGATTAAAGGTGTGCACCATCATCAACCAGCTATTATAGCTTCTTCTTCTTCTTCTTCTTCTTCTTCTTCTTCTTCTTCTTCTTCTTCTTCTTCTTCTTCTTCTTCTTCTTCTCACCTTTTTATCTCATCTGTATTAACCTTTTAAAGCAGAATGTGGTTGGGTACTCTTTCCATTCACAAGACTTGCTGAGTTACAAGACCTAGGGAAGAAGCTTAAGGTTTGTTCTCAGTACTTTGAAAAACAAGCCACAAGGGGAAATCCTCTGTCAAGCTGCTTTAACTTGTGCTGTTCTAAGACTAGTACACGCAGAATTAAAACTACATGGGATGAAAAAAATTACAAGATGAAACTTAAGTCACCTTAACTTTTATCCTTTCTAAACATGCATATCTCAGAACACTTAAAGTGACAAAGGATTTGGTCTATGAAGGAACCCAGCTCAACCACAAAGTTGACAGTAGATTACACTATGTCTTAAAACAAACATTCTACCAACCTGTGGAACCAAACCTATAATATCACAGAATCACAAGCAGAAAGGAATTTTATCTTCCCTTAGTTTTCATGCCATAGATGTTTTAAATGTTAACAAAAAAACAAAACAAAACAAAACAAAACAAAAAAACCCTGGAAAAAATATATTATCAGAAGGAATGAGGGTAAGTATAGCTTCTTCAAGCTGTCCTTAACAGCCATTCGCCTTCCTCATTCGACTTCCCATGCCTGCAACATCATTTCCTCTCCTAACCACCACTCAGCTCAAAACCTACCTCCTCCAGATAGTCTTCCCTAAGTCCTTCCCACTCTGATCCCCTGTTGGGTTAGATGACCCTTTAGGCATGGTTTGCTAGCTGGACACTACAAATACTGCCTTTTTCTTCTTTCCATTTGTTTGTTTGTTTGTTTGCTTGCTTGCTTGTTTGTTTATTTGAATCATGGTCTCCTTGGATTCCAGAAACTTGCTTTGTATACCAAGCTGGCCTTGAATTCACAGAAATCCTATGCCTCTAGTGCTAGCTTTCAAGATAGAGATTCTTAATGGAGGGTAATTTTTCCCTCTAGGGGGCATTTGACCATGTATGCAGACATTTTTTGCTGTCACACTGACAGGTGCTCCTGGCATCTAAGAGACAGAGGCCAAGGTTGCTGCTAACTGTCCTATGATGCCTGGAGAGGCTCCTTCCACCCCAAATAATGGTCCCATCCAAACTTGGTAGTACTGAGCTGTTAGTGCAAACTGAAGAAGAACCACATCTCCCAGACATCTTTGCAGCTAGGTGCAGTGTGAGACAAGGTTCTAGCCAAAAAAGAAAAAAAAAAAAAAAAAAAGAAAAGAAAAGAAAAAAAAAAGTAAGCAGAGGTGGACTGGATTGTAGAACATTTGGGGATGGCTAAACCACAGATAGATGAGGTCTGGCTCTCAAATCACCATGGGACGTCACCTGCCCACTGGAAATACCCCACCCTGGACCATTCTGTATAAACTACTCTTTCACAGTAATAAGCCATTGAGTGACTGGGGGCTGCTATAGCAGCTAGTCGGCCCTGGAATAGCTTTCTTTGTTTTCTCTGTTTTCCTAGGCAGTCCATTCAAAACTCCCCACTTATTCACTCATTCATTCGTGCCACAAGTATTCCTTTATGCGTCCGGCTCTGTGTTGGATCCTAAGGAAACAAAGAAGGAGACATTGAGACATCCCCCATGGGTCCTGCCCTTACTTGATTGATGGTTTATCAAGAACAGTTAAACAAGGCGCAGCTAATTATGCAAGGAGAGTGATGGGGTGTGATGGAGGCAAGAAGAGCTACACATTGCTGTACTTTGTTCCCCCTCTCCTCTTCGTCCCCTCAGGGTTCAGGTTCATGATCACTCCAGACTCTCCCAGAAGACCGCCTCTGGCTGTGTCTCCTTTATACCCATCCTAAACTTTCTCCTCCCCCATCCCTAGGAGTGGTCATTTCCTTTCCTTCTTTTTCATTCACCTGGGGTATCACCACCAAGGCTCTCACTTGGCTCCCATGTCTATAGGATCATTAGTCTTCTAAAATCAGCCTCCTTAACACTATGAAGATCCTGACCAAGATGCCATTCATTAAGCCACGGGCACCCTGCCTCTGCTCTTGCCCTAGTCAATCTTACTCTTTGTCATCAGTTTTTTTTTTTTTTTAAATACTAACTTAGCTTCATAATTTGACTGCTCTTCACGTGCTTTCTGTGAGCTTACAGGGTGAAATCCAAACTCCTGCCTGTCAGGCCCCTCTGCAAGGGTCTTCATCATCTGTCTTTGTCAAGACAAGCTCAGGTTCTTGACTCCTTGAGTCTGCCCTTCTGAGGCCCTCACACTCCTACTGGGAGCCTTCCTTCAGGATCCTGCTGTGTGCTGCTGCATCTTCCTGCAATGTTCTCCTCCCCCTCCTATGTCTGGCCTTCACTTATTTGCCCTTCAAAACTTGGTGCAGATGGGAGAGCTTACAAGTAATCCTCACTAGTGCCATTCAGGGTTCTTGGTGGATTTTGGAGCTTGAAAGTGAAATGTCTCACATAGGTTCACAGACTGGAAGACTTGGTTCCCTGAGAAGGCTGTGGGACCTTTAGGAAGTGGATCCTTGCCAGAGGAAGTATGTCATTTGGGTCATCCTTGGGACTTTATAGCTTGACACAACTTTCCTATTCAGGCTCTTCCTAGATGTGGATAATCCTTTCTCCTTAAATTGCTTTCACTGGGGTATTTTAGCACAGGATCAGAAAATTAGAAAGTGGACATTCAGTGAACATGAATAAGTGGGCATATGAGGAGATGGATGGATAGATGGATCTTGGATGGGTAGGGAGATGGGGAGTGTGTGAACGGCCAGATGAATGAACAGACAGAACGGTAAAATTTTGAGAAGGTTCTCAGTAGTATTTGTGAAATGGGCCTACTACTATCTCCTAGATTTCACTGACTCAATTTCTTAAAGAAATGTCTTCCCTGGATTATGATTTAATGTTACACTCTCTGTCTTCAGAGAACCCTGATATGAGAAACTGACCAACTTAACAGCATTTCTGTCTTGTATGGAAGCAGAATTGAATATATTGCCCACTATGTCACTCAGTGTCCTTTATACAAGGACTCATGATAAATTCATGCTTGGGGTTATTTCCAGGAAGCACTCTGTCTCTGCAGATGAAGATGTGTGCTTTCTGCTGTCAGAAAAAAAAAAAAAAATCTGCTTCTCGACCTGTTTCTACTTCTGCTTTGGCTCACAAGCAGGGACATCTAGCTTTATTATCGTAATACCTCCATTCGGTCAGACCGTTCAGGGGCCTGGAAGCAGCAGCTCTTCCTACCCTCTTCTGATGGAGTCATCGTGGGCTTGTACTTATAAGTCTGAAAGCCCGCCTCGCAGCAGCTCAGCATTAAGTTAGTAGAAGCTGAGAGGAACGCATATAGGGGACCAGTGTCCCAGTGCAAAGTCAAGAAAGGAGGATAAAGCACGAACAGTTCCTATTTGATGGCTCACTTAGGGTTTCTATTGCTATGATGAGACCCCTCTACCAAAAACAACTCGGGAAGAAAAGGGTTTATTCCGTCTTACACTTCAGGTCACACGCTAACACTGAGGAAAGTCAGGGCAGGAACGACTGATGCAGAGGTCATGGAGAAGTGCTGCCTACTGGCTTGCTCGCAGTGGCTTGCCTGGCTTTCTTTTTTAAGATTATTATTTTCCTTTTTTATTATTATAGAATGCATTTATTTCTGCATATGAGTGCTCTATTTGCATGTATGCCTGCATGACAGAAGAGGGCATCAGAACCCATTATAGATGGTGGTGAGCCACCATGTGGTTGCTGGGAATTGAATTCAGGACCTCTGAAAGAACAGCCAGTGCTCTTAGGCACTGAGCCACCTCTCCAGCCCCTCAGCCTGCTTTCTTGTAACATCCTGGACCAGGAGCCCCTGGTGGCACCACCGGCAATGAGCTGGACTCCTTCCACATCAATCACCAATCAAGAAAATGCTCCATGGCTTTGGGCATTTTCTCAATTCCTCTTTCTGAATTATAGTTTATATTAAGTTGACATAAACTAGCTAATCCAGCAGAGATCTTGTATAGAGTATCTTTAAAAATTGCCTGGTATAGAAGGGATCCAAAGTGAACAAAGTGTAATTAATGAAGAATTAAAAAAAATTACCTGGTGGCTAGAGTAACTGAGGTCTAGCAGAGAAACCAAAATGGGAGTAGAAATGCTAGCCTTATGCTGGCTTTGATGTCTTATTGGGCCAACCTTGCAAGTCACTTCTGCCTGCCACATTTCAAACTCAGGACAAATGGCTGAGGTGCCTAGATAACATACCAAAGCAGATGCTGGCCACCATGTTCCACTCGCATCCCTCAGTCTCTACCTGTTACAGGGTCCTCCTGGATGGCACACCCTGGCCCCTGACCCCTATCCTACTCTAGACTTCTCCAGCCCAGCTTTTTCCCTAGCTGCCCTTCCCTCTATAATCCAACCACTTTGGTTCCCCCCTCTCTTTGGGCTGCCTGGCTGCTGCATCTGGTTCCCCTATCTCCTCCCCTATCCTTCAACAGCTCATGGTCAGGTCCACCCTGGTCTCTCCCAGATGTCCCTACCTCTGACTGGACTCTCCCACATCTCTATAATGAACTTTCTCCCTCATCATACCTCAGAGCAGTCCTGTCCTTTCCTTTTGTTTTGTTTGTTTGTTTGAAATGGGGTTTCTCTGTGTAGCCCTGGCTGTCCTGGAACTCTCTCTGAAGACCAGGCTGGCCTCAAACTCACAGAGATCTGCCTGCCTCTGCCTCTTGAGTGCCCCACCACCACCCAACTTTTTTTTTTCATTGATCACCCCAACTTTAAGGATAGTTTTCTTAGATTGCTATTTTTACAAGATTGTTCATAATAATTGCTGTAATTTTTTTTTTTTCTGTACTGAAGGCCAGAACCCATACTAGGAATCTTATGTACATCTTGCCCTGTTTACTTCTTTTTATTTTTCTTTTTTTCTTAGTACTGAGGGTTGAGTTTAGGGCCTCACTCATGCTAGGCAAAACTCCACCACGGAGCTAAATATATCCCCAACCTTCATTTCCCTACTCAAAATCCTACTAACTGCTTGCTGGTTTTTATTTTTATTTTTGTCTGTTTGCATATGAAGGCACAGCAGAGAGAATTCCAAAGGGACAGAGCAAGTGAGCAAATAACAGAGCACGCATTTTAACTCAAGTGTATCAGTTGCTACCTTCCAAGCTCCTATTTACCTCACGTGTGGGCAAAAAGGAGGCAGTAAGGAGAAATGATCCCCCTACCACCACCGCCGCCAGGCCTGAGGGATTGCTGGTGATGTTGCCTAGAGACAGATGGCGCGAAAGCACAGCCTTGTTTCCAGAACACTGCACATTTCTTTCTAGAGCCCTGGAAATGGCTGGCTGGTCTACAGCCTTCTTCCACACCTGAGAGAGCATGGCCTCAACATCCTCTTTCATCTCATACTTTGTACCTCAAGAAATTTCAAATCATAGATGTCCCAGACCCACTTCTGGGCGGTTTGACTCTTTGGATATGAAGAAAATGAGGATAAGAGGAGTGTCTTTATAGATTTTTAGGGATTTCCAAAAGAATTTGAGGCCTAGAAATTTATTAACCCCACAATAAAAGAAGAAAATGACAACATGGAAATCTGTATATATTTAATTAAATGAAAAGTATAACATGTCAATTTCCTAAACTGTCAGATTTAGTAGGCATAAAAACTTCATTACCTTTGATAAGGATTTATAGGTTAGAGTTTGCTTGCTGCCCAAGATTTCCTGAGCAATCACCAAGACTGGGGAGAACCTGCAGTGACCATAAATTAAATAAATTACTTGTGGCCAAAAACACTTTCAAAAGCAAAATGGCAAACAAAACAAAACAACAACAACAAAAAAGAAAAAAAACTCTGCAATGTTTCTTTTGTATCTTTATTTTGTATCTTTTGTATCTTTATCTTTATCTTTATCTTTATCTGAAAAGTTACCTTTAGTGTGAGAAGTAGGCGGTAGGCTTAGTAACATATGCCAGATGAGGAGGAAGGTGGGCACGGGTTGGGTTTGTTTGTTTGTTGGGTTTGTTGTTTGTTTGTTTGTTTTTCTTTTTGTTTGAGACAGGGTCTTACTATGTGTGTCTGGCTTAGAACCCATTACGTAAACTAGGCTGGCTTCAGACTTAAAGAGATCCTCCTGCCTCAGCCTCCAAACAGCTGGCTTTCTGAATTTCTTTTTCTTTATGCGTTCTAGGGCAAGTACTTTAAGCTGTGCCCTGTGCTCCATTGAGACTTTAAAAGAGCCTGTGCCGTGTCCATTTTTCTTTCTTCATCCTTTCTTTTCCTTCCTTCCCTCCTTCCTTCCTTCCTTCCTTCCTTCCTTTCTTTCTCTCTCTTTCTTCTTTGTTTTCTTTTTCTATAGTTTTTGGAGATAGGGTTTCTCTGTGTAGCCTTGGCTGTCTTGGACTGGTTTTATAGACCAGGCTGGCCTTGAACTCACAGAGATCTGCCTGCCTCTGCCTTCCTGAGTGCTGGGATCACAGGTGAGTGTCACCACACCTAGCTCATGCCCACTTTTGTAAGTTTTGTAACCTAGTCATATTTGTGTCAGGCATGGAAGCAGCCTTTGGCTGGGGGCTGGGTAGGAATGCTGTCTTCCCCAGAGGTTTTTCTGATTCCAGATCAGAGGCATGGGGCTGGAGAGGTGTAGTCCATTTGGAAGAGTGCTTGCCTCACACTGGATTTGATTTCCAGCAGAAAAAAAAAAAAAAAAAAAACAGGTGGGAAAGTGTGTCCTGTAGTCGAAACATATCTTTGGGAAGTAGGACCATAAGGATCAGAATTTAAGCTTGTCCCTGGGCTACGCAGACCATGTTGTTGCTTTTTGTTTTTGTTTGTTTTTTAAAGAAAAATAAAAAGAAAGTAGGAAAAGGGTGGGTGGGGACAAGAACCCTCCCCCTTATGACAGCTAATGTTCACTGGAGATACCGTGGTCACCAAACTAACTTCTGAGCTCTTTGCATATATTGTCTCAATTGGCACCAGAAAGCTCTGAGGTCCGTGTTTTTATTACATCTATTTTGTAGAGGAGCCAATTGAAGCATAGAGGGGTGAAACAAGCTGCCCAGGGTCACAGTCAGAGTAACAGGGAATTTAAGAACTTTTCCAAGTTAAAATAACTCATAAATACAATGGTGTCTGTGACCGTTAGTGCCAGGCTTCAAGCTCAGCTAACTCTCTGGACACTGGGATGAGCTTAATTTGTGCCATGCCTGCTCCGTGCTGATGGGATGCTTTGCTCCTTCACGAGGCAGTGATCTGTCTAGGGTACGGGATTCCTCTAATCCTGTGCCTTGTGCTACGGGGGCTCATGACTGGGTGTTCAGAAGTGCAGCCAGCTGGTGAGGTGGTACAGTGCATCCAGTGCTTGCTGCGCAGCCCCGAGAAAGAGTTCCTCTACCCAGCATTCACATAAAGAGCCAAGTGACCATAGCCACCCTCCTAATCCCGGCATTTGGGAGGCAGAGAGATTTCCCCGGGCAAGCTGGCTAGCTAGACTAGCCCACATGACGAGCTATTCTCTCGGCTGGGAGAGGAGACCCTGTTCCAGTTACGGGAAAAAAAAAAAAATGTGGCAAGCAATCAAGGAAGACACCTGAAGTCAGTCTCTGGCCTACACATGTGTAGACACATGCACACACACACACACACACACACACACACACGCACGCACGCCAAGCACACATGCATGTATAAAAAAATAATCACATCCTGGGGAGGTTCACCCGGTGGTTTCCCCAGAACAGTTCAAATTCTCCCTCCCTGCACTTGGCCCAGAAACTGTGGCTTGGAAACTCTAATAGCATACATTTCAGTGTAATCAAAAAGCAAACCGAAGGACAGTGCTTTGTAGGCCCTTTCGGGGCCAGGTGTTGTGCTAGAGATTACTGTGTGTTAAGCGGTTACTTCACGGTACAGCATCTAGCACCAGCAACATTCCGCCGAGCCCCAGAGAGTCACTTCTCTCTGCCTCCCCAACCCTGGGATTACAGGCAAGGACCACTATGTGCAGTTTTCCAATGGGGTAATGAGGATCAAAGGCAAGCACATCTTAGTGCTTGCTTGACAAGTGCTTTTCCAGCCAAAACACCTCCAGAGTCCATGAGATCCTTTTAAGAAAAGGAAACTGAGACAGGGTCCTGCACAGAGAGAACCTCTGTGAAGATGAGGGAGAAACCTAGGGGAAAGAGATCCTGTCTTGGTTTCTTTGCGGTTACTGTTACAAAATACCCGGACAAAAACCAATTAAGGGAGAAAGGATCCTCACAATTCTAGGTGACAGTCCACCAATGAGGGGATGGCAAGACTGCCATACATCCACGGTGGAGAGTAGGGACAGTGACTTCACGATTGCATGCTAAAGCTGAGCCCATTTCATCAGTTCTCCTCGGTTCAGGATCCTCTACACAGGGAATGGTGCCTCCTACAAGTGGGCGGAGCTTCCCACCTCAATTAACTTAATCTGGGCTTATTATCTTATCTCCCACAGCCATGCCCACAGGCCACCCTAATGTAGACACTCCCTCACCCGCACATCGTTCCCAGGGGGTTCTAGATGATGCCAGGATGGCAATTAAAATTGATCATCAAACTTGTGAATGAAGGCAGCTCTGCTGACTCTGTATCCTGAACTTCTAGCCTCTAGAACTATTAGGAAGCAAAGTTCTGCATTTTAAGCATGTAGTGTGACAGCCTCGACAAACCAATATGCTTTTATTGATTTTTGTTTTTAAGATTTATTTTATGTATGGGTGTGCTCTATCTGCATGTACTCCTGCGCACCAGAAGAGGGCACCAGGTCTCATTATAGATGGTTGTGAGCCACCACGTGGTTGCTGGGAATCAAACTCAGAACCTCTGGAAGAGAGGCCAGTGCTCTTAACCTCTGAGCCACCTCTCTAACCCTGACAAACCAATATGCTAAAGAACACAGCAGCTCACCTCAGTTTCTAGTGACGGACAACTCAAAACCTAATGAAATCTTAATGTGAACCCAAGTAATCTGATTCTAGAGTCCATGTGTTTTGCAGTATGCCCTCGTGCTCTCCAACATGATACTTCCAGACACAGGTGGCTCTTGAGCACTGGAGATGTGCCTAGTTCAGGAAAGGAACCCTTTTATTTTATTTTATTTTATTTTATTTTATTTTATTTTATTTTATTTTATTTTATTTTATTTTATTTTATTGGTGTATATGTCGGGGGGCGGGGTGCTTGTGCACTCAGACATGTTCCTATATGTGTATATGCATGTATGGAGGCCAAAGGTCAACACACTGAGTTCCTTTCTCTACCTAGTTGCTGTTACAAAATACCCAGACAAAAGCCAATTAAGGGAGAAAGGATTCTCACAATTCTAGGTGAATTCTAATTCTTTTTTAGACAAGGTCTTTCACTGACAGTGGAGCTCACTGATTTCTCTAGAATAGCTGGACACACACGCACACACACACACACACACACACCCCAAGCCCAGGGTCTCGGTTAGGGTTCCTATTGCTGTGATAAAACACCATAACTAAAAGCAACTCAGGGAGAAAAGGGTTATTTCAATTTACAGCTGAGTGTCGTGGTCTTATCATCCAAGGATGTCAGGGCAGGAACTCCAGGCAGGAACCTAGAGCAGGAGGCCAGGGACAAGTGCCGTTTACTGGCATATACCTCTCGGTTTGCTCGGTTTGGTTTTTCATACACCCCAGGAACTCCCCTCCAGGGGTTGTACCACCAAAGGTAGACTGGACCCTCCCGTATCAATCACTAATTAAGAAAAAGCTCCTGCAGACTTGCCTGTGGACTCATTGCATGGAGACACGTTCTCAGTTATGATTCCCTCTTCTCTGACAGCTCTAAGCTGTGTGGGGATCCACACAGTGAAGGATCCAGGATGCCAGGGACACTCCAGTCTCCACCTCCTCAGTGCTGGGATTACAGGCATCTGCTGCCTAACTTCTTTCACGTGGATGTTGGGAAAATCTAAACCCAGGGCCTCCTGCTTCCAGGGCAAGTACTTTATCTACTTTCCAGTCCGGGAACTGAATTTTTAAACATATGTTAAAATACAATTAAAATTTCAACAACCCGTGTGATGGGTGGCATTCATATGGGACGTGGCTTTATGCAGCTTTAAAGACAGCACTTAAGGATCTTTCCAGCATCTTGAAGAAGCCTCTGTGCTCAAAGACACCCACCTCTACCATTGTTTCCTATCCCCGTTTGTTTGTTTTATTTTTTCCTTCTGTCCTTTCTGGGTTAGCCCCTCCTCCCTGCCCCCTAGTGCCTGGTTCTGGGGAGAGGGTGAGGCATCTGGCTTTCCTGAATCCTGTGGCCTGGGCAGTGCAAGGTCTTGGCACTCGGCTCTAAGCACGGGTGTTAGCCAACCAAATGCCAAGCGGCACAAACACTGAGTGACATTTTCAGAACTATTAATATTTCATCAGAAGTGATCACTTTTCCTTTAAATACACTATCTTAAAAGGTTTTCTACATTCTTAACTATAATTTTATTCAGTCTAGGTCCTCGGAATTTTCCCCAAAGGAGCACATCTTCAATTTCATAATGAAAATCAAAAAGGAATGAAGCTCAGCTTGCAAAACTCAGAGTCAACATTTCCAGGAACTCGGCCCCTCTGTAAAGAGCAGAGCTGTGTAGTGAGTGCCTACAGCGTGCCAGACACTCTCTATACAGTATACCACTAGTTTATCCAACATGTATTTATTGAGCGCCTACTGTGAACCAGAAATGTGATGGTACTCGCTATGTAGCTCAGACTAGCCTGGAACTTGAGATCCTCCTACCTTAGCCTCCCCAGTGCTGGCATTACAGGTATTTTACACACACGGGTTAGTTTATAAAAGGGTTAGAGGCAGGCTGGCAGGATGGTTTAGTGTGGGGTTAGGTGTTTACCAACAACTTTGATGACCAGAATTTGAACCCCAGGGCTCCAATAATGGGATGAAGAAACAAAGTCCTGCAAATTATCCTCTGACCTCTGTTGTCTACAAACAGACACACACACACACACACACACACACACACACACACATATACACGAATGTAATAAAAAAATTTAAAGGGTGAGGCTAGAACATATATCTCTTAGTAGAGTGCTTGCCTGGCATGCACAAAACCCTGGGTTCAGTCCCCAGGACTGCTTAAAGCAATCCTGGTTGTGTGTGTGTGTGTGTGTGTGTGTGTGTAATTCCAGAACACAGGAAGTAGAGGCAGGATGTTCAGAAACACAAGGTCAAGACCAGCCTGGGCTATTTGAAATGGAAAAAAAACAAAGACATAAAGAACCTGGACCTATTCCCACTATCCATCCATTGGCCACCTGAACCGCCAAGGCCTGAGCTGTGAACACTCCCTTATCTCTACTGTCTCTATCCAACTCAGGCTGGTCTGGCTGGACACCTGTAAGTTTTCCATCTGGACCGTGGGGTTGGATGCTCCCCCCAAAACATGTCAAAGGCAAGCTAGTGACATTTAACTAATCTTCTGTGCAGTAATGACACTTTAAGAACCGGCAGTTTGCTGGGAGGTGGGGGGATGGTGGCACATGCCTGTATTTCCAGCACTCAGGGAGGCAGAGGCAGGAGGATCTCTGTGAGTTCGAGGGCAGCCTGGTCTACAGAGCAAGTCCACGCCACCATGCCCAGCTCACAAATGAGATTCTTCACGATCCGTTACTTTAATGGCAGCTCTTTGGCCCATCTGTAATCATCGCTTCTGCTTCTGGCTATTTGGGTTAATAATACACCTCCCTCGTTCAGAATACAGCCCCAAGGGGTGGGGGTGGGGAGAGTACCAGGTCTTTCTCCATCATCTTGCTTCTCCGGTGCCCAGAAGCTCACCTGGTACAGAAGGAGGGTCCGTGAGTTCTGGAGGGGAAGAGTCAGGGGAAGCGAGGAGATCACTGTGACTGGCTTCTCCAGGCTGGGACTACCTGCTTCTAGTCTCTCTTCCTCCACTTCCGGCGGCTGGTTTCCCTGGGTGGACCCTGGGAGGAGTAACTGCTGCTTTGGGGATCCAGGGAGTGCCTGGCAAGGTGCTGTGCAGGCTTTCTGTAAGGAAAAGCCTCTTTCTCGGGAGGGGGACTGATTGGACGATGGACTACCAGTCCCTAATAAAGCCTGAGTGAGTGAGGTCTTTGTTGTTGTTTGTTTGTTTTCCATCTCCTCCCGCATCACTGTCCTAGTGCTGCGGCCTGCTTGGGAGCTAAAGGGCGTTAGATCAGGCTTTACTCCTGAGCTTTGAATTCCGGTCTTGCTTCTTGAACTCTTCTTGAACTCGGGACACAACTATTTGTAACTTGGAGACTCAGTTTCCTCCCACCGTGTGCGCTGAATAAAAAGCGGTACTAAACTCGTGAGCTTGAACAGGGTAAGATTTGAGCTCAGCTCCTGCTATTCAGTGCTCGCCTAGGAAAGGCAGTTAGGATTGAAATCAGAGAACAAAGGTTTCTGCCACTCCCCGCCCCCACCCTCGCAGCAGCTGAAGTTTGGATACAGACAGGGTGTTTCACTTTGACTTACTTCTAAGGGGAAGCTTCCCCGGGTCTTGCCAACTGCACCCCGCCCCCACCCCACCTGCGACCCTTGAGTGCGAACGCCCGGCCCGTGACCCCGCGCACCCAGCCGCCGCCGAGCCGTTGCGCTTGAACCCACTGAAAGAATCTCAGCTCTCGACGGCAGGGGTGTGGGAGCTACTGGCACGCCAATCCGCTGACCCCGCCCGGGCTTGCCCTGCCCAATCGGCGCCCTTTTAAGGGTCGGGACCCTTTGCGGTGCCGGGAGCCACAGGTGTCCGCTGGGGACCTGGGCCAGGCTGACTGCCAGCAACACCGCATTGGAGATATCTTTCCTGGGAGGCAGAACAGCAGCAGCAGAGAGAGAGGGACAGAAGGGGGCGGCCGGGAGAGCTAAAGCCAGGACCTGAGGCGGGCTGGGGCCTTTAGCCCTCGGAGTGCACCGGATCCTTGGGAAGGTGGGAACCCACAGTCCCATGGCCGGTCCAGGCCCAGTCTACTAGCAGTGCCCCGCCCCTACCCAGCCCCTCTGGCGGTTTGGCCTGCGATAATGGGCTGAGTCCCAGGCCCTGAAAAGTGTCACAGGGGTGTCGCAAACGGGGGAGTGCCGGGTTCTGTGGGGAGAGCCAGTCCTCCCCTCCAGCCTTTCCCAGATGTCATTCTGCCCGCCCAGGCGCTTGGTTCCTGAGTTCCGGGCCATTCCACGGTTACCAAGTTACTGGTTTTTGTTGACTTTTAAATATTTTCTTCTACGGGAGAGGGGGAGGGGGGCAAAAGTCAGGAAAGAGCAAATACAAACAAGTCAACATAAGCCCCCCCTCCCCAAAAGAAAGTTGCCCCCTACTCCCCATCCCTACCCAAACCAAAGGCCTCTGAAACCCACCCCTTGGCTGGAGCAACAGCCGGCCAGAACTGACTACTTCCCAGGCCCAGTCTTCAGCTCCATTTCTGGTGAATGAGGTCTGGTGGTGGACAGTCCCTTTGTCTCCCAGCCCTGGGTGGACAAAGGGGCTTCCGGAAAGAGAGAAAGAGGATGGCCAGTGGAAATGGTCTCCCTCCATCCTCGGCCCTGGTGGCCAAGCGTCCCTCCGCCCTGGGGCCATTCCCCAGATATGTCTGGATCCACCAGGACACACCCCAGGATAGCCTCGACAAGATTTGCCATGACATCTGGAAGAGAGTTCAGGGCTTGCCGGAATCCCTGCAGCCCAGGACCTCGTTGGAGAAACTCTCTGCCCCCATGACTGCGACTGTCAGCTTCCAAGACGAGTGAGTAGTCCCCAGTTTGGTTGATTGTCAAGGGAGGGAGGGAGAATGAAGTCTGAGTTTGGGTTGAAAGCTCGTGTCCAGTGTTAAATTCTTATATAGATTTTCTCCATTCCCATAATACTGAGTCTCAGTGGTTTGGTGGAGCTGGCCACGGTCCTGAAGTTGCAGAGGCGAGCAAAGAGACCATTCCTGGCAACTTCTTTTCCAGCAACTAAGGAGACTTTTTTTTTTCTTTCATTCTAAAGGCATAGGAGACTAAGATGAAGATCTAGGGTCCTTGCAAGAGCATTCTCGCCAAGCCAAAGGGTTAAGTGACTCATTACTGTCCCCAGAGGCAACTAGATGATCACTCCCTGTCTCCCAAGACAAGTCCAGGGATTAGCAAGATGAGTCTTGTGGTTGGAAACCACATCTGGAATCCCCTAATACAGAGAGCAGCTGTCCCATTTAGCCTCCGCAGAGCTACTGCAAGAGCACACATCAAAATATTTACTGGGAAGGCATTGACATATTCAGAGGACATAATAGAAAATTAAAGTGCGGGAAGATGCTGTAAATAGCCGGTTTCCCGGATGGGAAATCCCATGTCTGGGAAACACAGAGCTAAGTGTTTGTGTACTAGGGAAACACTGAGGAGATATCGTCGGGGCTGGTTATTGGAGAGAAGGAGCAGAGAGGAAGAGGGGATCTCATTAGGAAAGGAAGAGCATCAGCTGTGGTGATTAACGCCACTGCTGAGTACTCTTTCAAAGCTCTGCATCTTCAAAGTGGGCTGCAAGTGTTAATTAATCCTCCCAGCATCCCTATGACACAGGTATTAGTGTCCCCATTTTACAGATGGATTAAGTGTTAATAATTAAGTGCTAATTAAAGACTGAGTGATAATTAAGTGTTGTCTGCCCCGAAACACATGCTCCAACTCAGTTCAGATACGCTCAGGAGTGAGGGGAACCATTCAGGCATTTGTCAGCTGCCTCTGGTTTCAGGACTCTTCAAGCAATAGCTGGGTGGGAAAACAAAGTACAGCTGAGGCTCAGGTCTGCGCTTGCTGCAGTCCCTTTGCAGGCTCCTTTGCTGGTTGCAGATGAAGGTGGAAGGCATGCTGGTTGCTTCTGCTTTCTCTGCCCTGTGCTCAGCAGGACCCGGCTCTGAGGGAAATGGCCTTCCTACAGCCAGAATCCTGCCGTTAGCCTGTTCAGTGGCACTGAACTCCTTTGCCATCTGCTCTGGGACAGTGCCTTGGCACGAGGAACCTTAGGTCCGTACTCAGCTCTCCCAGTGGCCAATGAGCTGATCGTCCACTTTCTGGATCAAAGGTCAGCAGCAATTTCCAGTAGACAGCCCCTTCTCTGCCAGGTCATACCGAATTCATGGAGACAGACTCTACTTCCAGTCTTCACTTGGCCGGAAATTGAACTGGCCTACCTTTGGCCGGTTGCTTCACTCCATTTGGCCTTGATTTCCTCATCTGAAAATTAAGGATGATGCACCCTGCCTTGTCTGCCTGAGTCGATAACGAGGGTCGAATGTGATGGGAAACAAAAAAAGTGAAAGATGAATTATACAAACAAGGCTGCCTTAATGTGTAATTCATTGAGTTTGGGGGTGGGAGGGTTACCCCTGTTGGCTTTCATCTAGGGTTTTCATGTTGTGCACCAAGAGGGTCCTTCAGATGGCCACCCTGGAGTCAAGCAGGCTGTTCACAGGGCTGGTCTCCTTCTCCCTGACCCCATATGCTTCAACCCGAGCTGTTCAAGCTTTTGTCAATTTTACTAACCGGAGTTCTGAGTATGGTTGCATTTGACAGAGTTTTGAGACTGAGCAGAGACCCGGGAATCCATTGACTCCGATGAATAAACCACATCATAATTGTTTAGCCATCCACCCCGTGGAACACAAGGAGCTCTTGAAATGAAAGCCAGCCTCGCTGCTGCAGGCAGATAACCAGGCTCAGCCCCATGCTGACTGCAGAACCCGTGACTGTGTGATTGATCCCAGCTTTGGTTTCCTCATCTGCCAAATGGGGCTGATGGGAGGGGCGGCAGGAGGTGACAAATCAGGATTGTCCAGTGGTTCTGCTAGCAATTAGGATTGACAGATTCCCTCTAATAATGACAATTATAATTTCTGTAAACTCTGCTGTTTTTTTTTGTTTTTTTTTACTTTCACTACTTGCAAACTCAAAATATAAATTAGGAAAGTGAGAGTCCATGTGCATATAGACCTAAATTTCCATAATTATCAAACTGTGCCATTCCAATTTCAATTGCTCCTCTCCCTCCTTTTAAGAGAAATTCACTCTCATTTATTTGTTTGTTTTCATAAGACAAGGTCTCACGATGCAGCCCAGACTGGCCTGGGACTCATTCATTATACATCCTAGGATGAACTCAAACTCACAGCCTCCCAAGATGTTACAGGGGAGTAGGCTGAGGTTTGAATTAGTTCCTCGGCCTGAGGTCTGAGGTTCTACTCCTAAGAAAAGGGTAGAATTTCAGAAATGAAGTACTGGACCATCTTGGCCCAGCTGTAACCAGGTTGGCCATCTTCCCCTACAACGTGAGACATCTCTTTGCAGTCAGTTTACCCCATGCTCTGAGTGATCACAGACAGACTTTAAAACCAGAGAGCACGCCACAGCGCCTTGTGTGTTCAGGCCATGAGAAAGCTGCCTACTGTTCTTTTTCCTGCCTAGTCCGTAGAGATGGATTTGGTGGTATCTCTTTGCAGGATAGCTAAGGTTTTGGATCTTGTAATTCATAAATTTTAAAGATTTTTTTTAAAAGTATGTGTGCGTGTGTGTGTGTACCACATGTGTGCCTAGTGTCCACAGAGGCCAGAAGAGGTCATAGGATCCCCTCAGTCTGAAGTTGCAGACTGTTGTGAGCTGCCATATGGGTATTGGAAAAAATTGCAGCTGGGTCTTCTGGAAAAGTACTCTGCGCTCTTAAACTACTGAGCCATGTCTCCAGTCCCCAGAAAAAAAAAATTTTTGACCCTGTCCCTACATGTCATGGAAACCTGGACATGAACTCTTGGAGGCCAGCCTGAATTTCTTGAGTCATTTCCTTGCTGACCTTGTCAAGTACTCATCATACCTCTCTGATGGAGAAATCTGAAGCTGTGAGCTCTCTCAAAGGGGCCTGAATCCCCTACAGCTGAAATCTCTTCCCTTCAAACTAAGTGACCTGCATTCCCTTTTGGGGGAACTCCAGAATTAATCTATTCTCTCTGTGATGCTTTAGATGGTAAAGGATGGCAGATGATCCCTCAGGACTTTTGTTTTCTTTTGTTTTTATTTTGCATGCTGAATACCCTTGGTTCTCTTTTCCACCTTAACTGACTCATTTGTTGGATTCCTCTTTACATTGCTGGTGCTCATGACAGTGGGGGTCCCCAGAACCAAGTGCAGATATGTGGTTGGGACCAGCGCATGCTGACTGTATATGCTCCTCTGCATTTTATGTTCCTACTAGTGATGACTGGCACCGTGGTCACGTTCCTTCTCATGCTGTTTGCTCTAGAGGAACATAGGAGTTCATTTATTCAATCAAAAAAGTATTTGTTAAGAAGGTACAGTGCTTAATGATAGGGGGTGGGGGGACAACCTTTCTGAACCAGATGAAAGAACAGAAAATAAGTAAAAATTTAAAAAGTCTGTGATAGGTGCAAAACATGAAAATGTTGTCACTGGAGGAGACCAACGATAAGCATGTAAAAGTGGTGAGATAATTTCAGAGAGCAACAAGTGTAGTGATGGAAGCAACTTCCAACGACGTAACAGCAAGAGACCCATGAGACTGAAGTGTAGGATCCTTTGAGTCTCAGACGCCAAAGAGCAGCTGGCTACCTGGCAATCCTAGAAGAAACATCTAGGTGGAGGACAGGGGGACACAGCAAGCACAAGGACCCTGAAAGGATGATGTGAGCTTTGTGGCCGGAGGGACCTGAAGCATGGGGACATGGCATCAGTTGAGACCCACATACGGCTGGTGAGGTCTCAGGAGGTCTCAGAGTGCCACCGCATAGAGCGTAGATCCACTGCGTGTTTGCTGGCAGACCCTAGGAGTTTTTCAGAGATCCCTTTAGTTTCTTGTGGTGTGTGAGAGGAGTGAGGGGTTTGTGGGAAGATGCTACATTAGGGCCAGCTGAGGCCCACATGGATAGTATCTGGACCACAGTGACTGCACCACAGATGGAAGGCGTGGGGGTTCCATGTGCCACATGAGGGGCCAGGGACCCTGCTGAGGGCTTGGGCACAGCGAGGCTCTGAGGGTGGAATGTGGGGTTTCTAGCTTGGGTTACTGGTTGAACAATGGTGCCATTTAAAGAGGTGGGGAAGAAGTGGGGAGAAACGGGTTTTGGCAAGAAATCAATAGTTCTGTCTAGAGTCAATTAAACTCCAGAATCTTGCTCAGTTATCTTTTAATTAGCCTTAAATTCGGGCTTAGAGAATTGTGGCTAGCCACTTACTGACTCATATTCGAGGATAACATCTTCATTCATTCGCCACAGCATACACTAATAAATTCCTCAGCCTCAGAATGGGGGCTCTGGGTTTTCTGTTGCCTCCACTGCTCCGACTTGCAGAGCAGTACTTGTTGATTTGTTTTTGTTTTAATTCCTCCAACAAATGCTTGCCATTGCCTTCTGTAGGCCAGGCCTCAGGGGCATGGGGCTAAGAAGCGCAAACCCCCTTCCCTTGAACTGTTGCCAGTCCAATGAGTAGGATAGCACACAGACTCATCATCAGAAAGCAGCAATACCCAGGAAACATTTAAGGCACACATACTGTCTTCAAGAAAATGTTTTGGTTTAAAAAACAAAATAAAACAAAACATTATTTTGTGATGGAAAAGAGGAGACAGGGCCTGACATCTTTCATGGAGCTTCGGTGTCTTGCAAAGGATGAAGAGTGATATGTAACAGTAAGCATGCTAAGGAAGGAGCATGTGGTTGAGACTTGGGGAAGGCTTTAAAAATAGATTGGGTGCCCCTGCACTGTGAGTGTAGTAGAATATGTGGGTACCTGGAAGGAGATGGTGCCATCATTAACAATAGCTTCACTATCAAGGTTTCCATGCTCTTGAGGATGGAAAAGGTAGAGCTTGCGGAAAAATCTCAGCAAGTCTGGAGAAGGATGGGCGCTTCCTAAGGATGGACCACACCATGAGTGAAGAAAGGAGTAGGAAGGTGACCCTGGTCTGGCTGGCTGTGCTCAGCTTCCCTGACTGATTTCAGGCCCTTCCTGGGCAACTGAGCTTGTCAAATCAGGTAGAACCTGGTTTACAGCATTCAAAGGCTTTGCGGAGGATCATGTAAAGCCAGATTCTAGCAGGAAGATCAAGTCTGCAGGAAGAAATCTGTATGAAGCATCCAAAATCCAAACAAAACAAAAAGCAAAATCAGGAATGAGCCCGGTAACCTGGTGCTTTGTGCTTGATGCTTGAGCCAATCTACACAGGGCAAGCCAGAGAGACTTCAGAAGCCAGAGCACCGCCTTGTCTGAATAACTCTCCCAACAGGGCAATTTTTTTCTACTATTGTTATTAAGCAACTGAGTGGATTTACTTTGCTAGAAAAATCGCTTCAGACACACACTGTCTTTTACCATTATCTTGAACGCTTGCAGCCTTGAGATGAGACTGAAAGTAACAAGACCCACACGTGGAGACCCAGCCTGGTGCCCCATTCCAGAAGCCAGTTCTGGGTATCTTTGTGGTCTAAAGGGATAAGCTATGCTTTCTTCCCCTCCAAGAGTCAACACCTCCTTGAGAGTCTGTGGAAGGCAGTTGGGCCCCATGCTGCTGGAACACATATTTTCTGCATCTCTCACCAGGTGGAGAATGATAGTGGAGACCCTGTGGGCTGCAGGTTGGAACCCATAAGCAGATGTGTCTCTCTCCCCAGCTTCCCAGGCTGAGTCTCAGCACCTGTCCATGTTGTGTGATACCCGCATCCTTGCTTGTCATGTGAGCTAGTACATGGCAATCAAAATCAAACAAAACAAAACCAGGAGTGAGTCCAGTTAGCTTGGTGCTCTGTGCTGAAGTTCACTCATTTCAGTAGATCCTTACTTATTCCAGTCTTCTACCCAGGACAAGCCAGAGAGACTTGGGAAACCAAGGCACTCTCCTGTTTGAAGGACTCTTCCAACAGGGCGTTCTTTCTATGGTTGTTAGTAAGTGGTTAAGTGAGTTGGAGAGACAGAGACTCAAGAGCCCCTGGCCTTTCTCCTCTGGTTCCTTCCATCAGGGCCTTTGAGTCATTCCTTCCTCATTGTTATCATTTCTACCATCATTCACTTTCATCTTCTGGTGCATTTGGTCCCTCCTCCTGAAGGATGTCCTCTTCCCTTCACCGACTTCATCTTCCTGAAGCTTGTCAAGAGCTCTGCTCAAGCATCTCCCACTGGCCCCTATTCTTTTGGCTAGGCTGGCAGCCCTGTGTAGCATCTCTAGACATACATTTTGCTGTTCTCAATGTTCTGTAATCCAAGCTGAGCACCAGCAGGCATACATGGTCTTGTCTCTCCTCAGGCTATCAACTATCAGGAATGCCTTTCTCCTTTTATCTGTTGAGTTCCTATGTGCTCTTAAAAACAGGGGATAAATATGCTATCTCCTGTATCACTGAGGATTGAACTGGGGACCTGGCAAGTGTACTATCCCTAAGCTTCCTCTGCAGAGAGTTTCTGTTCACTTCAGTACTTTAAAACAAACAATTATATTCCCCTTCTTTTTTTCAGGGTTTTCTAAAATTCTATATGACAGAAACTAGACGGAAGGATTAGAAACATGGCCCTCCTTAGCTGAAACCAAGTTACTTAGGATGTGTCCCTTGTTGTCCTCATCTGAAAAGTATAGAAAGGTTACAGTGACTACCCCGAAGGGTTGTGTTGGTGGAGAAATGAATGTCATGCCTTCATGGTACCTGGAATAAGATAAAAGCTCTGTTACTCATTGTCATTACTACCACTGCCACCATAATCGTCACAACACCATCACTGTCATTATCATTACTGTTGCCATCACCATAATCATGGCTGTTACTATCATCGTTCATCATTTTCACCATCATTTATCATTACCAGCACAATTCTTAACATCATATCATCATCACCACCGTCAGCATCACACCATCACCATCATTGTCATCATCATCATCATCCCATGGCTGTAACTATTATCATCTTTATCAACACTAGTACCATATCATCATCATCATAACCACTAATCACACTGCCATCATCATTGCCATCACCATCACCATCACCATCAACTTTATCACAGTCATTGCCAACATGATCCCTCTCACCATCATCATCACTGTTTCCATCACTATCAACATACTCCTCCTCCTCAGCACCACCACCACCACCACCATAATTACCTTCACCATCAACATTTCACCATCAAGGATGAAATGAGAGCACAAGAATGCAACAGGGAGAGGAGAGTTTATGTCTCCTGCGTCAAGCTAAAGGAAACCACTCAAGTAAGAAAAAGAGATTTGTGTTAACCATGGCAAAAATGAAGAACAGGTTTAGGTGACTCTGCTACTCTTATTGTCTAATGAGAGAAAGCAGAGGAAATAATCCCAAGAGAGAAATGCCTCCCTGGCACCAACGGCAGAGTAGTGTGGTCTTTATAACGGTGATGGAACTGAAAAGCCAAACTAAAGCCAGTATTCTCGTTGCTGTCAGCTCCTTCCTGGTATGGGAGCCTGGTGTTCTGATGAGGTGATGATCACCAGATGCAATAGGGCACACTGCCTCATGGTAACAGCCCCCTGTAGCACTGCACCACGGGGTTCCTTAAGGACAGGGATGGTGTCTTACTCATCTTTGTCTCTCCAGCGTCCAGCCAAGTTCCTGGCACTCCGTGATTATGCATTATGAGTGAGGGAGGAAGTGAATGATGGATGAGCCATTAAAATGCCACCTTGAGGAGAGTGAGGCCTAGAGGTGGCTAGGATCCAAGCAAAGGGTCACAGCCAACACAGAGAGCATTGAAGCATATGGGGAGAGAATATCATGCAATCTAAGACGTGGCAGGTTTTGTCCTTCTGCCTTAGGCTGCATGAAAGGGAGCTAGCACATTCTCAAGCAACTTGCATACGTGAAGCTCCAGATGTCAGTTACTCTTATTGCCTTTTCCTAGAAACCTTTCCGTGTAGATGGTCACCATTACTCTCATTTTGTGAATGGGGTTGATGAGGTTCAGAGAGGTTAGGCAACTTGACCAGCTGGAAGGGAGCTGAGGAAAGATGGAAATCCTGAGGGGTTTCCATGTCTGAGCTCACCGGACAGCAGGCACCTTTCTCAACAGCCTTTGGAGGCTGCTTAGCACCAGGAGCCATGAGCCGGGAAAGATGATGAATCACGATTAACGTCCCGCATCCCATGTCCCCCTTTGTAATTTAATTTTATGGTTTCAGGAGCTGTGTCGCAGGTTGTGGGAGCCTGCAGAGATGGGCCACCAGTGGTTTGGTTTAATCCCCTTTTTAATATCTTTGTTGCAACGTTCTTTCCAATTCAGCTCCCAAGTCACATTAAAAAAATACCTCTTCCTTGGGGTAAGCCTTCCCTTATTAAACAGATTCAAATGAAAAGTTTTAAAGATAATTTGAACGATAAGAATCACTCGGTAGCTCACAAGCGAAGTTCCTTTATTGCTGTATTTATTCCCAGTATTTCCTGTCTCATTCCCCAGCTGACTGAGTCCCTCATTCCCCACACCCCGTTCTCCCAGGTCTCTGTCCCACTCAACATTTTCTCCCCTCAGGGAGTCTCAAGGAAGGAGCATAGTGTGGATGGGCATGACTTACTTCCAGTTGCCAATGACTGATAGTGCCAGGGTTACTGTCAAGACTCTAGGAGAGTTACACCAAGATATTGTGTGTGTGTGTGTGGCTACTGTGAAGGTTGTTGTTTCTCTAATTTCTTTCTCAGCTCATTTGCCTTTTGTTCACAGGAGGGCTACTGATTTTTTTTTCTTGAGTTAATTTTGTATCCAGCCACTTTATTGAAGGTGTAGGCAAGGACCATGCATGTAGAGGACCGAGACCCTCTGCTCAGATGTAACCCATAGGCAGCTCAGTCTTCATGTGTGTCTCTGAGTAAGGGGAGCAGGGGCCATCACTATCATGAACTTGACTGCCTGCCCTTTGATCACTTGCCCCTGGTGATGCGGTCTTGCCAGGGCACAGAGGAAGAGGATCCAGGTAGTCCTGATGAGAACTGATAAGCTATGGGCAGATGGCAGAGGATGAGAACTCCCCCTTTCAGTGGACTAGGGGAAGGGGGTGGAGAGGAAGAGGGAGGGACTGGGAGGAGTAGAGAGAGAGGTCTTAAAATGGGGATAATATAATGAATAAATTGTTAAATAAATAAATAAATCTAGGGCAGTGAGAGACACATCTAGGGTGTCTCTAAAGATAACATGGAGGAAAAGCAGAAGGGGAAGTAGGGGGTGGGCAAGGAAGGACCCACTCAAAGTGTTTATACTTGGGACCAGTTCCACTCCCTAATGCCCAGGAATCTACTATAGAAACAAATGCTTTGCCTCTCTTAGACACTCTGGCTTACTCTCTCGAAGGTGAGAAATCCCAGGCTGAAAGTTGAGAAGGGAGAGTTCCAAAGAAAAGCATGGTAGGTAGGCAGGCAGAAGACTGATCTTTACTGAGTCCTTTATGCATTGCCAGGGCACTTAAGGAAGTGGGCTCTACTCAGCAAAGACCTTTGCTGAGAAATGTGATAAACAGGCTTGGCATTCTGGGAGCAGAGCGATTTTACAGTGTTGCTACCTTTGACCGGGATGGTGTCACCATCCGGTCCCCACTTAGCAGCTGAGGAAATGAGGTCTCAATGATTTTACACCTTGGCTGGCACTTGTGTGGCATGGGACTCAGGCTGTGTAGGTATGAACCTGGCCTGCGGGACTCCACAGCATGCTATGCTGCCAGTTCCAGCTCTCCTGCTCCCTCTGCCTCCTCTCAGTCAGAACCGCTAACATTTGCATAGCGCTCCTTACAATTTACCAAGTGCTTTCACGTTCATCATCTCACTTAATCCTGCTGAGGCCTGAAGAGGGGAGGAGGGCTGGCAGGCCAGGGAGGCCAAAGCCTTTTCAAGGCCCACTGTCTACTCCCTACCAGAAAAGAGAGGGCAGGCAGCTCAGCAGGGTTCCAGGTACCTTTGGGACACAGGCTGTGTAGCTGACCGCTGAACCCCACCTCTAAACTGAGAGTAGTAGTCTCTTGGTGGCCAGAGAGGTGGACTCAATGTTTATTTGTAAGCAAGAAGGCTATGGGTGTGTGTGTGTGTGTGTGTGTGTGTGTGTGTGTGTGTGTGTGTGTAACCAGGTTTTATGTGTGGTTTTAGGATGTATGTGTGTACTTGGCTATGGTTGTGTGTATGTATATGGATGGATATGTGCATATGTTGTGATATGTGGTATATGTGTTTCACTGTGGTGTGTATACATGATTGTGTGCATATACATGTCTCTGGGGTAAATGTCTATGTGCAGGGGTGCGTGGGTACATGCATAACTGATGTGTGGCATGGCTGCAGGATTATGGGGAGAGGATGCCCAGCAGTTCACTGAGTGTTGGACCTGAGCAGAGGGAAGTCGGAGGAAGACAGGCAGCTTTGAACCAGCTGTCCCTCTTCTCTCCACATTGGTGACAGGCCACCCCGAGCAGTGTGATACATGGGAATAGAATGTTGGCTTCTGAACCCATGTAGGCAGGAAGAACAGAGACGCCACTATCCTCAGCCCTAGCCAGGATAGGTCTCCCTTGGGGAAAATTCAGGCCAGCCCATGAGCCTCTGTCTCCCCGGGGGGGGGGGGAGGCTCTCCTTCTCTGGAGCCCTTGGGTACAGGAGTCTAGGTTTTTGTTTTTTGTTTTTGTTTTTGTTTTTTTTAGAACTTACCGAACTCCAAGCTCCTCTGGGTTTTAAAGCTTCCATTAATAAATCAGATATTATTCTGATGGGTTTTACTTTATATGTGACTTGTGATGTTGGGGTGTTTTTCTGTTTTCTTTTGTTTTGCTTCTTGTTTTATTTCTTGCATCCTTCAATTCCCATGCTTTGTTGTGAATATATAATGTTTTAAGTGTGATGTTCCACGGGGAGTTCTTTTCTGGTGTTCTGTGTGCTCCTTGTATCTATATGGGGGTGTCTTTCCTTTTCTTTAGAAAAATTTCTCCCATGAACCTGTTGAAGATATGGTCTAGGTCACTGACCTGGCATCATTCTTCTTCATATATGCCTATTTCAAAGATTTTGGTCTTTTCACAGTGTCCTACAGTTCCTGAATGTTCCTTTCATTTCTTCATCTTTGTCTTCATCTTCCTCTTCTTCTTTGCTTGTGTGGTCTAATTCCTCTACTTCAACATCAAGTCCTGATATCCTGTCTTCTACTTGATCCACCGTGGGGTTCCCTGCGCAGTTTGAGTGAGCAATAGACATGAAGCAGAACCTAGAGTTTTGTCTTGAGTTCACGGTTGAACAATGATGACATTTAAAGAGATGGGGAAGAAGTGGGGAGAAACAAGTTTTTTAAGAAAACAATTGTTCTGTCTAGAGCCAATTAAGCTCCAGAATTTTGTTTAGTTGTCATTTAATTAATCTTAAATTTGGACTCAGAGAACTGAGAGAATTGGGACAAGCCACTTACTGGACTCATACTAGAAGATTACATCTTCCTTCATTTGCCGTATCTCTAAAATTCCTCAGCCTCAAAATGAGGGATCTGGGCTTCCTGCTGATGTCATTTATTGGGCTGTTCATTCGCTTTCTTGGTTTCTTCCACATGTGCTCATCACGACAGTCTGTGGGCCAAGCCCTGAGCTTTCTAATTGGATTGTTGAGTTTTTCAATTCCATCTTCACTTCAGCTTGAGTTTTCTCCAATATTTCTCTACTGAATTCAGTTTTCAAATCTTGAATAGTCCTTGACACTTCCCTCTGCCATATGTTTGTGTTTTCTTGGCCCTCATTCAGGCATTTATATTGTTTGCTAGTCTCATTAAGTTCATTGAGCTGGTTTGTTATGTCTTTTTTAAACTCCTTGAATTCTTTGATGAACTTGATTGTTCTTTTAAGTGTTGTGTCTTGAAGTTCATTTAGGTAATTCTCATGGGAGAACAATTGGACTAGTGGACTAGTGGACTTTATGGGATATACTGTTTTGGCCTTTCATATTATTGGTATTTGTGATGAGACCTAGATGTGTGGATTTTCTTATTTTGTTGGTTGTGTGTCTGTGAGTCTGAGGCTAGACCTGAGGGTTGGGATAGTGGGGAAAGGCAAGATTCCCAGGACATACCAGGTCGGGCTGGGTCACACATGTGCCACCCAGGTTAGGCCTGCAGGTTGGATATGGTCTGGGAAGGTTAGGCTCAGGATGGGCCAGGCTGGGATGGCCCACAGGATACATGACTAGGACCAAACCTGGAGGTTGGAAACTGTCCAGGCAGGACTCACCAGACTGAGTCTGAACATACAGGTTTAACCCAAAATAGGTCTGGAGATTGGGGAAGGTAACAGTGGACTAGAGTCATATGGAAACACCGGGCTGGACTGAAACACAGGCTAGGTAGGCCTAAGTGATTGGATCTCAGCTTATCAAGGTCGGTCAAACACCGTAAGCTCAGTGATTTGCAACTACAACCACATACTTAGCCTCCCTTTCCATGGTTAAGCATTGTGGGCTGAGTTTAGCTTGACTGAACTGAGCTGGTTCCATGGCTAGTACATGCTTCTGCAGCTGGGCCTGACTACTGTGGGCTGAGGTGCCCTGGAGGTTTCCTCCATTGGGTGTGTCATCCTTCAGCAGGTTAGTCTGGGCTAGTCTGCGTGGAGGCGAGGTAGGGTAGTCAGTTTCCAGAGAAACAACAGGTTAAGACTAAATTGCGAGCATGTTTTAAGTCTTTGATTCTTACTGAATCTTGAAGAGAAGCAGCTGTCAAAGGATTTGACAAAACCGTGATGAAGCAGAGGTGTTTCACCAGATAATCATATTACCCCACTGAGGCTATAGTGGAGAGTGTTGAGGGTGTTATCACGTAATAAAGGCTAACAGTTACTGTTAATTGTCATAAATAGGCCCCGTGGCTTAGATATGAGGTCATCTGTAAACGATCTGGCCTCTGCTAAATGCTGGGTAGTTGAGTCTAGTTTCTGTCTCCCTCCAGAAATTTGCCTCCTAGCTACTCTACCGAGCTGTTCTCCACCACGGAGACAAAGAGCCTTGAGGTCAGAGGTCAGTCTGCAGATGGACTACAGTTGAAGCTTGACTCTGTGTGTGTGACTCCAAAGCCTTCTACTGGCTTCTCTTTCTAATCAGCCAGGGCACCTGGCCTGGGTGATGTGTTTGCCATTGCTCTAAGATGCCATGTCTGGAAGAAAATATTTGTCTTGGTGTCCTCCTTTGGCACTAACAATTTCCTGCTTGCAATTTTTTTTGTTGTTTGGCTCAGCCGAGTAGCAGTTTTCATCTTTGCTCTGTGTTATCATGTACACAGAACTGCTGCTGGGGGAGCTAACAACATGCTTGCTTAGTCATTACGCTGGGAAGGGGTGCCAGCCAGCCAGTAGCCTTTCTTTTATATACTTTACACAATTCTGTACATTGCAAATGCAGAACTAACACAGCACTGGGGCCACAGAGCACACCATCATCTTTTTCAGAGGCTGGTGAGGCAGAGGGGCAAGGATGGGCCTGGAGTCCCAGAACCCTGGCATGGGTTCGTACTTGATTCCTTTATCCGGAGCTCAGGAGTTGGGCTGACCTTCCTGGAATGATTCGCTAGATAGAGTCGGGTCGGTTTTGTGGTGCTCATCAACCCAAAGGCAAGAGCGAACACTGAAGGAGGGCTGCCAGTGCTAGCAAAGCTCAGGGGGAGGAGGTGAGGGGCTGGTGGGATGGTCCAGTGGTTAAAGTGCTCTGCGCAGACATGAGGACCTGAGTTCAGATTCCTGACACCCAGATAAAGGCTGGCAATGCACATCTGTAATCCCAGTGCTGGGGGGCGGGGCAGGGACAAGCAGATTCCCTCAAGCTCATTGGCCAGCCAGCGTAGCCAAACCGATGAGCTCCAGGTTCAATGAGAGATCCTGTCTCAAAAATAAGTGAGTAAAGTGGAAAGTGACGAAGAAAGCTATCTGACGTAGACCTCTGGCACTGATGGTATACACCAAGATGAATATGCATACATACCTGAAACAACACCTCGTACCTCCACCCTTCCCCCTCCCCCACGACTTCCTATTGGATTCCAGGAAATGTGTGCTTATCTTTGTACTTAGTAAAGTTAGGTGGTACTTGGGAAATGTTCCCTCAAAACCCCAGGTAACTGCTGAGAGTCAGGTGTAGGGTCTCTGAGGCTCTGCACAACCCAGTGCCCACAACAGTCAGGGAGCATGGCCATCTGATGAAAGGCCCCCACCTGTGCCTGGCAGGGAGTGCCTGGGGAGCAGGCTAAGTGGGAGGGTTTGGAGGAGTGGTCTTTTGACCAGCCTAAGGGGATGCCAGTCCAGAACCGAGAGAGAAAGCAAAGCCAGACAGATTGCAACAAGTCAAGGAAGCTGGCACCATTATTGGCCAGGAGAGGGGAGGGGGAGTACACAGCATAGGACAGAGACAAGAGAGTTCCTCCCTTCCTTTAGCCAACACATCCTTTCTGAGCTGGAGCTTTGTGACAGGCGCTGTTCTAGGCTCCAAGGCCTCTGTGACTACCAAGACAGAGTCCCTGCCTTTGTGGACTGCATATAACACGGAAGGAATATCTTTTTAATAAAAACCCACTATGACAGGGACAGTCACCATGAAGAAGAAAACAGACTGATGGAGACCCCCACAGAGCATGCTGAGAGAGAAGACCATTTCTTTCATAGTCAGATAGGAAAGGACACTTGGAGGTTATGGGATCTGAACTGACACCTGAAAGTTGCAGAGAAACCAGGGACGCTCAGGGGATACACTGAGCATTCACTCCACAGAATATGCAGGGGTCCTTTGTCGCACAAATGAGCTTGGCATTTCAAGGGGTAGAAAAAAAGACCAACCTGGTGGAAGGAGAGGGAGATGGGCCAATTCGTATAGTGTCCTAGGGATCATCAAGGAGTTTGGATTTATCCCACGGGTAATGAGAGTCCACAAGACGGTTTTAAGCAAGGGAATTGCTTGATCTGATTTCTGAGGATGTCCCTGCTCCGTGGCCATGCAGTTTTCTAAAGCAAACAAGAACGAGCCAATCTTATTTTCTTGGGGATAGAGAGGGCTGAGGAGGCAGGGAAGACATGGGATTAAGGACTTCTGGGTCTGCGATGAATCTTGATCTCAGCGGGCTGTTTGATAAAGGTTCTCACAGAGGTATGGGTGGTATGGAGTCCGTTGCTTTGTTTTCTCCACATGCTGATACCCTAACCGGGTTACTGTCATGCTACTGTCCTGCTGCAAGTAGGGTCTTTGGCAGTGTCCTCATGGCTCTGCCCCGGACTCTTTCCTAGCTAGACAGTTCTAACTGTAAATTGGTGGAAGATTCCAAGGACATGCTCATCAGACATGCTGCTGACATGTGGCTGTCAGGGATGGCTAATGCCACAGATGACAGGCTCAGGAGTCGCCATGGTGATCTTCCGAGGGCTAATGTTATGGGGATGGAGAGGCAACATCCCTGATTGCATTTAGATTGGGGAACAAAGCCCAGGCAGGAGCTGGGGCACTTTGATGGAGGAAGTCTCCAGGAAGGAGGCTAAAGAGGTTGATATAGCCCAGGAAGTGGACCAGCTGTATTCCCCTACACAGGCCTCCTTCCTAGAATGACGACAATATTCTTAGTCTTTCAGGGCTACTCTTCCAGTCTGTGAAGTGGGGATGATACCATCAAGTGTCTGGGAATGTGGAAGGGACCAAGTGTGTGCTGAATGTTGCTCTCTGGCCTCCCGTTTGCCTTGTGGTAGATTTATAACAAATGATGCCTCACGTGGCCTTGGGGGGGGTGCCTGGAGAGCTCACAGCTGGGCTGTGCACCTCTATTCTAGGCACAGTGCTTTCTTCTAGCTGTTAAACAACCCCATTGACCTGGGCAGAGCACCCAGAGGGGAATGAGCCGAGTGAGTCAGGTTTGAATTGTTCCAGCTGCCCACAGCAGTCTGGTGTTGGTGACAGGCTGGGCAGAGGTGGGTTAGGGTGTCTTTTTACAGATATAATCACTGATAAGAACACCGGTCATCTGGCTTGCTATGCACCAGGCTTGTGTTGCCTTTGCCTAACTTACCTACCGCACAACATCTAATGCTGAGAGGCAGTTACTTCCTTGACAGAACGGGGAAACAAGGCTTAGACAGAAGGTGAGGGGCAGCACAGGAATTGCCATCCAGCACCCACTGCTCATTTTCCATCGCCTGGCTCCCAGGTTGGGAATGATGGGAATATCAGTTGATGTCAAGTGAGAACCATGCCTGGGGTGTTTTGATGCAGGGACCTCACGGTCTTTTAGAAGGTGTTTTCTATGGAGGGTTTAGGGGATAACTCAGTCATTCAAGTACTAGCCTTTCAAGTACCCTTGGACCTAAATTCAACTCCCATAACCTACACAAAAGTGGCAGGTGTGGTGGTATGTACTTATAAGCCCATCCCTAGGGAGGTGAAGACAGGAGGATTCCAGGGGCTTGCTAGTCAACCAATCTAAACTGATTGATGGACTCTGGACCAGTGGGAGACTCTGTGAGCAATGTTCCTAAGGAAGACACCTGAAGTTGACCTCTGGCTTCTGCATGTACATAAGCACACAACACCCCACCCACCCACACAGGTAGTCTTGCACACACACACACACACACACACACACACACACACACACAAACACACAGAGAGACACTGGGAAAAAAAAGCTGCTTTCCTACTACTTGGTGCCTTTTTGAAGATTCAGCGCGTGACTCTTGTGTGTGTATGTGTAACCCAGAAACCAAATATAGATGCCAGTAGACTAACGTGATGGCCCCAGGTGTCTGCCTCCAGCTTTCCCGGTGATTGACACGTAGAGCCTATGAAGGCTTTTGTCTGTGGTGCCCTCTCCCTCCCTCCTCTCTCCCTTCCTCCCTCCTCCCTTCCTCCCTCAGCTGGATTAGTTTTTAAAGGAAACCCCAGATATAATTGATCTACCCCCATTTAACGTGTAGCTCTGAGAGATAAAGGCTTCTTTTGTTGTTTAAGTGTGACCACAATACCATGTTCACAGTGTTAAAAAAAACAAAAAAAGCATCCTTGGGGTGAGGCTAATTCAGAAAAGCTATTGGCCTACAGCTGGCTTTCCAAGGTGGGGTGGGGGGGCGGGAGAAAACTAAAACTGGCCCTTCAGGTGACTGACTGGTCCTTCCTAGGAGTGGAGACACACCTGATCCCTTGAAAGGGAGGAGGAGGATCTGAAACTTGGGGCATCCTCTTTACTCTGATTGTTCTGAGGGCACAGCGGTGAGAGTAGGGCCTATTTATAGCCCTAAGTCTAGACATAGGAAGGAGGCAAAAGGAAGGAAATATTTGAGAGGGAGAGAAGAGTTATGAGGGAAAGAGAGGCTGAGAGTAGGAAGTGAGTCTTCTCTGTAGACCATCAAGGCTCTCTTCCCCTGGTTCTGAGGGAGCTGTGAAACTGCCTGTTTTGTACAGACCTGTGTGCATTGAGAAATGGCCGTGTGTGTGTGTGTGTGTGTGTGTGTGTGAATTTCCGCATAATTAAACGTCACTATCAGAAAAGTAGGGGCATCCCATGGACACTGTTTTGCGTACTTCCTGTGCCTTCTTAGTGGATAGTGGATTGTCAAATAGACCATGTCTTGGTTTACCTACAAGTGAAGCTGTAGCAGCTGAACATGACATCCCTTTTATTTTTTTCCCTTCTGTCTCTTAACCATCTTCCCTTTTCCCATGCCCTGGGTGGCAGCTGATTAGGTTTCCACAATGTGCCAGGCAACGGTACCTGCCCCTTCCAGGAACCATTCGAGTATGCATAGCTGATGCTTCTAAGCTGGGGTTCCCGAGGTCCCTGGGAACGCAGTGAGGAAGGTGCCCCTCACCAAGGTTGCTAGTAGGTTGGGATGGCAGGCTTACCACCTCCTCCCTCACATGAGGAGAACCACTAACCAGGAGCTAGGTATTCATTGACCCATCAAGTGTCATCAGGTTGTTGGGGTCTAGATCAATGTTGGAGATCAGGGACAGTGACAGTGGTGCAGGGAGAGCCTTATGAACTGGTTCAGTGTCCAAGCAAATCCACACACACACACACACACACAAATCAGAGGCCATGACCCTGTCGGGGGCCACGCCAGCAATGGTGGATACAGGTATTTAGATGGTTGCACTGTGGAATCTGGGATGCAGGATTTGGTCAGGCTGTGAGCCTGAGCTATGCAGACATAATAGCTGATAGGTGGATGACCTTTGTGAGAGTGCCTGGACTGTTCAAGCAACCTTCCCCCCATCTTCCTGGGAACCACACAAGGATATCAGAGTGCCTGAGACGCTGAATAGCTTGCTCAGGGTCATACAGATGAGCAGTTCCCAGTCAAGCAATAGTCTGACATATCTGTCTATCGCAACAACTGATCAGAAGACCAAAAAGGTCTAGATAGGCGCCTAAACAGATACAACCAGAAATCAGACTAACCTGTTCCGAGCTCAACCTCCAAGCCCTGTCTGATGAGGGTTGGGGAAGGGGCACGCAGTTTCCTGGCCAAATGCACCAATTTGTAAGACCTGGAGTCTCACTGCTCAGGAGCTCAGGATCGCGCCCTTGCCAGGAACTCTCAAGACCACAACTCGATGTAAAAGCAAGAGGTTTTATTGCTATTGAGATAGGGTCGCCCCTCCAAAGACAGGAGATGACCCCGAACATGCAAAGCACAGGGTTTTTATACCTGAAAACCAGATCACTTTTGCTCTATAGTTTACAGCTGGCTGTAGCTAGTTTACAGCTGGTTGTTTCTCAGAACAGCTCACCCCATCAAGAACTCTCTGCACCTGGCTTCAATTCAAATAATCACAGTTGTTTTTCTCATTCCCAGGTGGCCCCTCATTCCCAGGTGGTCCCTCAATGGGCTAGTGGGTACTGTTGAGCCCTATTGGTAGTTGGCTTTGTGTCTACCTGGCTAATCTTTCTTCTTGAGAAAGCAACAGGTTTTCTCACGAGGAAACATGATTTCAACAGGTTGGGAATCCACCCTCTTTTCCCAAAGCCTGCATCCTGCTGGCAGGGCCACTGGTTGGTGAGCCAGTGAACATACTAACTCCTCTGTGTCTTTGTACCCTTTTTTTTTTTTTTCAGAGCTTTGGAGCTGAGCAGTGGCAAGGATGAGATCTCCCTACTGGTGGAGCAGGAGTTCTTAAGCCTCACCAAAGAACATCTCGTCTTGGTCCAAGAGGGCTCTGGGGAGCTTGCAACACCTATTGTCACTCCCCAGGGGACTCGAGAGCTGGCGCCCTGCTTTCTTGTGCCTCCTCTCGGGGTAGACAGCACTGAGTATGCAGGGTCCTCCATAATGGCTGGTGACAAGCTTCGGGAGCAGAAGTTATCCATGCCCATCATCGGTAGCAGGCAGGACTCTGATTCTGCCATGTCTACAGTCACGGACATCCTTCATGCTGCCAAGATCAAGAGTGTCAAGGGGACTAAGGACAAGGGCCATAGTCTGGGTGCCTCAAATTCGGAGATCAGCAAGCTCCTGGCCCAGTTCCCGCTGAAGTCTACTGAAATGTCCAAGGCCCCGGACAACAAGATGGTATTGGAAGAGACCAAGGTCATTAAGGACTTCCTGCAGAATAGCATGTTCAATGGCTCCAGACCCCGAGAGCCTATGGGGCTGGGCCCATTCCTGCTGCTGCCACCACCACCTCCTCCCGCACTCCCTGACAAGATCCCTGAGTTCTCTCCTCCAAAGAGGCAGCTCCCAGTGTTTGCCAAGATCTGCTCCAAGACCGAGGCTGACCCCAATCTTGAGGGCCACCACTGGATTGGTGAGTGGGACTGAGAATGGGAGTGAGGGGGTTTTCAGAGAGGAGAGTCTTGATCAGGAAGCTGATAAAAGCCACGGTGCATATTTGTGCAAAGCAAAACAGTGCAGTGTGTGTGTGTGTGTGTGTGTGTGTGTGTGTGTGTGTGTGTGTGTCTGGGTAAGTATGTGAATGTGAGCATGTTCATTTGTGGAGGAATACACATATGCTTATGTCTGGAGGCCAGAGGTAATGTCAGGTGGCTTCCTCTGTGGCTCTCCATCTTATTTCTTGAGATGGGAACATTTAGGGTCACATAGGCAGAGTAGCTGGCCAGTGAGCTCCAGGTGTCCTGGCTCTGTCTCCCTAGCACTAGGATTACAGACATAAGCCATTGCATCTAGCTCTTTATATAGATTCAGGGAATCCAAAACCAGGTTCTCAGGCAGATGTGACAAACATTTCACCAATTGTTTGTGAAGGCCCTGGAAGACGTGTGATTTCTGATTTACTAGGTACCCAGAGCATGCTGGGGGAAGTATTTACTTTATCAGGAAGGGTCCCTGCCTGAGGTTTAGGCTGGGAGAGAAAGTTGGTTGGCATCTGGAGGTCACTTACCTCGTTATGGAGGAACCCACACTAGTCATCAGGACTGGTCCACCCTCTCTAGGGCATAAGTTATCCAGGCACAGTTCAAACTGTAGCTCCTGGGATTTGTCCTCTGGTACTCCAGAGGCTCAGATAAGCATGTTTTCAACACTTGAATAGGAACTCCAGTCTTGCCAGGCATCTCATCCCCCTCCCCATGCTCCCTACCCATCTCTGGACTTTGTGTATGTTCAGACTATTTGCCCACAGTCCCCAATCACTAGGAGAATACATTATACTCATGCCAACCAAAAGAAAGGTCACCCCCAAGCTGAAGTGTGCTGGTTAACTGACAGTGCCTGTCTGGGGAGGGCCTACACCCTCTTCTCTGAGAAACAAGAACAAGTTATGCCAGAGGGCTCGTTGTACAGGGTGAGTGCACTCACTATAAAGCACAGGGGTGGCACATGTGAGGGTGCCTGTGTGTGAATACTGGTGAGTGTGCTTCAAGTGTGTGTGCTTGTATAGTTAGGGGGCAGCAGAAAGATAGGCAGGCAAGGAGGAGGGAGCCACGCAGAGAGACAGAGACAGACAGACAGACAGAGGGAGAGGGATAGAGAGTACCCAGCTGTTGGGGGGGGGGTGTCTCACAGATGTTCAAGAGACTGACTGTAGGTGTGTGAGAGGCTGCAAATATGCCAGCCTCTGGGGAAAATAACTATTATTAGTGGTGATTTCAGCATTCTAGCTGGGGGCTAAACTCAGCAACCAAGGAACTCCTGGAAGAGACTCTGGGGACATGTTCTGCTGAAAGTGTCATAGTCTCCTAAATTGGCCCTGGCTAGAGCAGTGCTTCCCTTTGCTGGGAAGTTAAGGTCCAGGCCCAATGCAGAGGCCCTCAGGGCTGCTGGGTCGGTTGGGGGTCCATGATATGATGGTAACACTGGCACACAGGTTCTTGGATCGGGCTACTATCAGAATTCCCAAGTGCCAGCAAGGTGTCTAGGGCAGCACTAGCCATCAGCCTGCAGATTGGCTTCTCAGCCAAGCTCTGTAGAGGTGTTCAGAGATAGCCAGTCTGAGGAAGGAGCAAGGGGCAGAGGGCAAAGCCAGCTTTCTGTTTTTAATTGTAATTATGTCCATATATGTGTGTGACTATATGTATACAGTATATAAAATATGTGTGTGTGCACATTTATAAAGTTATCTCCTTATTTCTTGGAGAAACACCCGATCCAAAGATGCTCAAGAGCTTTACACATACTGGTATACAGCCTAAGCACTTCCTCCCACACACTATAGATGACTGATGATGCCTAATCCAATGTAAATGCTGTATGAATAGTGGTTACAGCACGTTGTTTAGGGAATAATGGCAAGAAATTTTGTATGTGTTCAGTGAGGACACTGCTTTCTTAGAATGTTTTGCCTCCACTACCTGCTCCCTCCCTCCCCCCATACACATTCCAGTTTTGAAGAGTCACAGCAATGAAGAGTGAGAGCTCTGTGTCAGAGTGTTCTTCTGGGAGGGATGGGTGCTCTGAGTACTTCAGTGAGGTCTGACTCTGGCGCCTGTGCAGGCCCTCTGTACACTCCCGTCATTTACCATGACTCATTTTGTCCCTTTGATGTTTCCCAGCATTCATCTGTAGTTGCCCAGGCCTGTAACACCTTCCTGATAGCCTCACATAAGAGCCTTGCTAAACCTTCCCTCCTTCTGGGCTTTAGGATCCTCTCAGACAGACAAGATCCCAGCCAGTATCTTCTCCCATTTTGTCTCTTTGTCACCTCATAGTGCCCATCTGCTGTGTCCTAGAGCTATTTCTGGGCACATTTCCCTCTTCCTTGTGTGAGCTCTTGCAGGGCAGTCTGGCTCTGACTCATCACTGTGTCCCCAGTACTCAGGGCTTGGCCTGGCGCTGATGGGAGAGCTGAACGGCCTGTAAGAATCACAGCAGAGGTGAAGCACATGATGAGGGACTAAACAGCACGGCCCAGACTGTGTGTTCTGTAGGGAAGTGTGTCCCCTTAATAAGCCACGTGCTCCCTCATGGCTGGACCGCATCCAAGCACTGTGGATGGAAAGAAGGAAGGAAGGGAGAAAGGGAAAAATAATGGGAGAAGGAAGAGAAGAAAGGAGAGAGGAAGGGAAGGATAAGAATGAATGGCCAGGCATGGTGTTGCACGCCTTTAATCTCAGCACTCAGGAGGCAGGGACAAGCGAATCTCTGTGACTTTGAGGCCAGCCTGGTCCACATAGTGAGTTTGAGGTCAACCAGGGTTAAACAGTGAGGCCCTGTCTAAGAAAAACAGAAGAAAAAGATATGAGTATCTGGATAGATGAATGGATAATAGATGGATAAATAAATGGATAGATGATGGATGGATGGATGGATGGATGGATGGATGGATGGATGGATAGATGAGTGGATAGATGAATAGATAGGTAGGTGAATGGATAGATGAATAAATAGACAAGTGGCTGGCTGGATAAACCAATGAACAGATGAGAGAATGTAAAGATGGATAAGAGCAGATGGGTGAGTAGGTAGGTGAATGGATCAATAGGGAGATGGATGAGCAGACAGATAAAGAGGCAAATGTATAAGGCAAGAATCTGGGCAGCAATCAGAGCAGACGTCAGCATGAGCCTGTGGATGCAACTCACTGAGACCCGGTTCCTCATGTAGCCTAGACCTCAGTGTGAGCTATGGGCTACAAGAAAGTAATCTACAAGAAGTATTTGCTTTCCAGAGGTTTTGACTCAAGCTCTCTCCTGTAGAACGAACCCCTGGCACCAAAGAGCTGGCCAAAGGTCGAGAGAGCCTCTTTCTTAGCCAGTGGCCCCAGAGCCGGAAGGACACCAGTGGTGAGGAGGCTCACAGTGACACAGTGGGCACCATCTCTGTGACTCTGCCAACCAAGAAGCCTGTGTGGCCAGTTGAGAAGAACCTGCTCTATGAGTTCTTTGGGACCACCAAAAACCCCAGCGGGCAGCTGAGGCTTCGAAGCAAAGTAGATATGGACGGGCTGGATCTGAAATGTAAGTGAAATCTACCTGGATGTGTACCTGGAAACCCTCCTAAGTCCAGGTAGGGGTACCTCATCCTGTCCATGGGCAAGTCACTGTTTACCCTTGGGTCTCAGGATTTTTAACTCCATCAAATGGAGGAAATGATTTTCTTCCGGCATCCCCGGAGGGAATCCAACTGCTAGAGGAATGTAATTGGTTTTCAGAGATCCCACGGGCACAAACAAAAACTGATGTGGCACACACCTCCAACCTGAGATGTGTTGCAGCTTCTCAGTTCGCCACGGAGAAATCCATGCTTTGTACTATTTCCACAACGAGAGAATTAGTGACCCAGCCCGGCTGCCTCTCCTTTGCCCTCCTACAGCTGCATCAGTCATAAAGCCAAAAACCCCTTTCCAAACACAAACAAGTCAACAAAAAAGAGATGCTGATTTCATAGCCCATGGATGTCTCTGCAGAGGGGAAAAATCCAGTATTCATGCCCAATAACAATTAAACTTAACCTCATTCTTTTAAACTCAGTATTAAGTTAGCCCGCACTGAACTATCTCATGTTTTTAAATACCTGGCTTTGAGAACTAGAGAGAGGGCTCGGTGGTCAAGACTGCTTACTGTTCTTCCAGGGGACCTGACTTTGGTCCCCAGCCGCGCATGTTGAATGACTCACAGGACTCTCTCTAACTCCAACTCCAGGGAATCTGACACCTGCCCTCTTTACACACACATGACACAAACACACATGTGCACGTGCGCACACACACACATAAAGAAAAAAATAAAATTAACCTTTGAAATATTTAGAAAACCATTCCCACGCACAGAGCCAACAACCTGCACAAAGTTTCTAGTGTTGCCGGGTAGCCACCCCTGGCCCCATGGATTTAATCATTACGAAGGAGGGGCCCTTCCTTTGCAACAGCTTTGCACTGGTCTGGACAAAGCTGGAATTCGGCTTTGCAAGCAGGTGAAATACAGCCCCAGCAATGTGGTTTATCGCATGCCTTGCTCACCAGCCTTGTTTACCAGTGAGTGATGGGGAGAGAAGCCAGTCCTTCCAAATGAGCAAGCGCCATTAGAAATCCCCTAGACTTAAAAGGACCCTCTTGGAAGTTAAAGGACCTCACCCTCGAGAATATGTACCCCAGGTAGTTGTGGCCAAGAGGGCTTCCAGCTTCTCCCTGAGACAGGCACTAGATGCTCTCCCTCTGCTGTGACTTGCAGTTAACCCACCTGCGACGACACCAGTGCCAGACAAGAACAACATTAAGTATGCTGGGAACGTTTTCGCCCCCCGCTTCACCACAGCCTTGACCTCCACCACCCTGAACCAGCCTCTCTGGCTCAATCTGAACTGTCCACCTCCACCGGTGTTTTCCAGCCACTCTACCTTCCCACAGTATCAGGTAAGCGAGCCGCTGCGGCAGCAAGAACCTCAGGACTCCCCTCGAACACCATCCCTAACCATAGGTTACATGAGGGTTGAGAGCTGACACCGTTAACCCTCAGACCTCTGCTCTTATCTTCATAGTGATCAGACCGCCTCACCACTTGGTGTACACACGCGCACACACACACACACACACACACACACACACACACACTCTCATGTGCTCCCACACGTGAATACCATGTATGCACACATGATCTTGGGATCCTAGCTGAAAAAGAATTACAACTCCCACACAGAATAGATCGTGAAGAACTTGTAGCCAGGTTTGAAATTTTACTCACGGAGCTTATTTATTCGAGGGAAAATGTAGTTTCTTCATTTTATCCATTTAACTTAATATCCCTTAAGAGCCGTGGCCTGCTTGGTAGAAGGAAGAAAGAATCAAATAAATGTCCACTCTGGTTTAAGCCTTTGTCCGATCCAATAACTTAACAGTCCCCTTAGGTAGTACTCCGTGTTTTCAGGAGAGGCGCTCAGCGTCCAAGATTTCCCCCATCGCCTTCTGTTCCTGCTCCTGGCTCTTCTCCATCGTGTCATGTAGCTCCTCCAGGAAGCACAGGGTCTCAGATCTGTGCATCCAGACCTTGAGCCATGTGCTGGCCTGGCCCACCCTAAGCAGGTCTGGAACGTAGAAATGGAGAAGGAATTTGTGTCACGCTCAACTTGTCTTCCTCCACGTTCATTCTGCTTGGATAAAGTGCCATTCCTTTGTTTAGGACTAAGCAAGAAGCAAATGGCCTAGACACCCCAGGTAGGCAGGGGGCCTCTCTGCTCTAAGGACTCCCTTTCATCTTCATCTTAAAGGAGCTTAGCGAAGGACCTGTTTCTGTTTTGTTTTCAACATTTTCAGAAAGAAAGAAAGAAAGAAAAAAAAATTAGTCCCTGCTTCCCCACCCTCCACCGGTACAAAAATCTTTGCAATTCATGATGAGGTAGAGATTGTCCACAGGTAATCACGGGGCATCATCTTCACATTAGTGATATCATCTGCACACAGTCTCGAGAGAAGCATCGGGGTCATTAATTCATGGCTTCCTTCACTGGCGTTCTCAGCCCCTTGCAGTTTGGGGCTTGCCTAATTCCCGCTCATTTATTCACCTACTCATTGACTGACTGATTTTTATTTATTTATTCATCTTCTTAAGTAATTTTTAAAGACCTTTGCTCTGTGCTTACTGTAAGCTGAGCACTGTGCTAGATGAGGGCACTCAAAGGTGATGAAGAGGCCTGGAGTCCAGTGCAAGTCCAGGAGTAAATCAAAGACACAGGGGATACACTCAATTTCAAAATCAGGAACAACTGTATACTTTTCCGTGGTTGGAAGTCACACCTGCTGAATGCATGCCCAAAGCTCATGGTGTCAGGCCACATTGCGATGCTTCATCGACTTGGCCTTTTTGAGCAAGGTTTGAACATGGTTTCTGAGCATAAAAGTCTATCTCGTGTCTTCAGAGACACTGCTATTCTTATTGTAGGGCTGGCTGGGACTTCTTTTTTTTATTAAAAAAATTAAATTTTGAATAAACAAAAATTAAAATTAAAAGTTTTCATTTTCTATCCCAGTTATAACCCCCTCCCTCTTCCCGGTCCTACCCTGTTTCCCCTATTTTTCAGAGGAGGGGAGACCCCACCCACCCACCCCAAGCCTATCAAGTTGCATTAGGGCTGAGCACATCCTATTCTCCTGCGGCCTGGCGAGGTAGCACTGCTAGGGGAAAGTGATGAAAAAGCAGGCAGCAGAGTCCATGTCACAGTCAGCCCCCATTTTCCTTACTAGGGAACCTATAGGTGGACTGAGCTGCCCATCGGCTACATCTGTAAAGGGGGTCTAGGTTCAGTCCATGCATGGCCCTTGGTTGGTGCCTCAGTCTCCACAGGCCTCCATGGGCCCTGGTTATTGGCACTTTTGGTCTTCTTGTGGAGCTCCTGTCCCCTCTGGGTTCTTTTATTCCCCCCCCCCAACTCTTCTACAAGGCTCCCTGCACTCTACCCAATGGTTGGTTGTGGGTCTCTATATCTGTTTCTATCAGCTGCTGGGTGGAGCAGCACAGAGGACAGCTATATTAGGCTCCCGTCTCGAAGCACAGTAGAGTATTATTCATAGTGTCAGAGGCTGGCTGTCTCCCATGAGGTCTCAGGTTGGGCCAGTCATTGGTTGGAGATCCCCTCAACCTCTACCTTTATCCCTGCACATCTTGTAGGCAGGGTAAATTTGGGTTGAAGTTTTTCTGGGGGGTTGTTATTCCCCTCCCTCCACTAGGAGTCATGTCTAGTTAGAGGGTGGCCTCTTCAGTCTCCATGATCCCTGTTACTAGGAGTCTCAGCCAGTCGCTCTCATATTCTCTCAGGACCCTACCCTGTTGTGGGTCTCCACCTTGTCACAGAGAAGCCCAAGGTTTCTCTTCTCTCTGCAAGCCCTCTGTCTTCCCGCTCCACTCTCCCCAGGCCTGATATCACCCTCATTTCTTTCCATGCTCCCTCTCTTCACCTGTTCCCTCTCTTCAACCACTTTTACTATTTATTCTATTTCTACTTCTGAGTGGGAGTTAAGCTTCCTTCCTTGAACCCTTGTTACTTATCTTCTTTGGGTCTGTGAGTAGTAAAATGATTGCCCTGTACAATATGGCTAAATTCCACATATAAGTGCATACATACTATGTGTGTCTTTCTGGATCTGTGTTACCTTAGGATGATCTTTTCTAGTTCCATGCATTTGCCTGCAAATTTCATAATTTCCTTGTTTTTAATAGCTGATTAGTATTCTCTTGTGTAAATGTACCACAATTTCTTTATTCATTCTTCAGTGGAGGGGCATGTAGGTTGTTTCCAGATTCTGGCTATTATGAATAAAGCAGCTATGAACATAGTGGAACAAGTGTCCTTGTAGGGTAGAACATCTTTTGAGTATATGCCCAGGAGTGGTATAGCTGGGCCTTGAAGTGTTATTTCCAATTTTCTGAGATAGTGTTAGATTGATTTCCAGAGTGGTTGTACAAATTTGCACTTCCACCAACAATGGAGGAGGGTTCCTCTTTCTCCTCATCCTCCCCAGCATGTGCTGTCACTTTTTTTTTTAATCTTCAGCTCTGAATTTTAGAAGGAGGGAAACCGAGTCAACACCTCTGCATGACAAATTTCTAGAAGCAGAGAGTACTTTCTTGTAGATCAAATTATAGATTTTCTATAACATGCATTAGAAGTTCAGCTGTATAGTGTCTCAAACAGGTAGATCCTCAGGCTCATCCTGAAACATTCCCTGACTCTGCTCATTCTGGTCTTTTTGTTTTGTGTATCTATCTTTCTGTTCACTTGGCTATTCATCCATTATCCATCCATCCATCCACCTATCCATCCATCCACCTATCCATCCATCTACCCATCCATCCATCTATCCATCCATCCATCCATCCATCCATCCATCCATCCATCCATCTATCCAATTCTGCAAAGAAGTTGTGTCTATGCCTATGTAAGAGGACCTACTGGATTCTGTGAGCAATTCAGGCAGTGAACGGGCTCAGTTGAAGTTGGCCATGAAGGAAGTGATCCTCTCAGGTGGTAGATAAAGACAGCATTTCTATCTTTTCACGGCATCAGCATCTCAGAATCCTAGCGCTTGCTTGGAGATAACTGATCAGGAAGTCTGATACAGTAGAAAGAAGGCACATCTGGAAACCTGAAGATGAGTGAGAGGGTTCTGCAGCATCTGTGCTGTATGGCCTTGGGCAAGTTCTTTAACAGTCCCAGTTTGTCTGTAGGAAAGCAGGGCTTATCATAATTACAGCAGCAGCAGAACCTGATTGGGTTGTAAGGATTAATTGAACCCACTCACAGGGAAGGACTCTTAAAATCCCCAGTGTGACACAGACGTTCATTTCATTAATATTCAGTTATGGCCCTCTAAGAAAAGGGGGTCAGGGAGTTCAGTAGACCCTGAGGGGGCAGAGAAAACAGGGGACTAGTCTGTCACAGTGTCTTCCACACAGGGCCTAAGGAATAAAGATGAGGCCCCAAATCCAATTTACCCAGAGCTCTGTGGTGGAGACGCTCAGAGATAGGAAGACAAGGTTCCCCCACACGAAGCCTGGGCATCTCAAGATAAAGAAGGAACGCTGTGCCGGGAAAAGCTATGGCCTCAAGCGAAGAGGAGTGAATGCTTTATTTGCCCTTATTCGCTCGTGATTTTACAAAGCTGCAATTCTAACAACCGCAAACATCCCTAGAGTCAGGCAGCCTTTCTCATACTAATGAACACAACAACGCTTCTCCCAAGGAGGGGCCAGGGCTGGCCAGCTGCATGCCCTCCATCAGCCTCAGTGCGGCCCTGGGCAGTACAGGAAGTATTGGAGCAGGGTGCCTGGTTGTTTACAGCCCTGCGAGAGGTGTCAGGCGAATGAATGGATTTGAAATGAAGCAGCCATAGAGGGGCCCTCAGCAACCTGCCCAGAGGTCTGACAGCTAGCTCACCGAGGGTCGGGCACGAGCAAGGTCATCCCGTCCCTTTGGCAGGACTTCTCAGTCCAGGTTCATGCCAGGGCAGGTGATTGGGAACTGGCTGTAGCATGGTAGTAGGTGAGGCTGTCCTGGTTGCAGAACTTTAAGCTATAGGGCAGGAAAGGTGGTGAAAGGACTGGCTTTAAGGCAAGGGCTGGCAAAAGTGGGAGGGGCCAAGACAGGAAGGTCTCAAGTGTCACCGCTTAGTAACAGAAGATGGGCGGGGCTCTCTGACAGGATGTGCTATTCTTGATTCTCGGAGAGCTGGAAGCTGGGATAGGAAGGAAGGCTCAGGGAGGCTTCTCTGCTGACTTCACATCAGAGATCGGGGAGCCCTTCATGAGGAGTTAAGGACATCATCAGGAGCTGGTGTCCACCATTAGCACTTTGGTGATTGACACAAACCAAGCCTAGAAGAGAGGCAGTTACTTTGGGATGAAGAATGCTCTGGAAAGATGTCCTGGGCTGAGAGGTGCACTGGGATTTGAGCATCATCCTAGGTGCAGAGTGTCCAGCTTTTTAGCTTCTCTGGGCCACGCTGGATGAAGAATTGCCTAGAGCCACACATAAAAATCAAGGGGTGTACAATCCATGACCCACGGGCTACAAGAGCAAACATGTTTACTTTACATGACATTGGGACCATACACTGTTATCTATGATGTTCATGCCTTAGAATCGTGCTATCAAGTTACACAATAGTTGTGAACCAATCTTACAATAGTGTTTTAAGTAAGCTTACAATTTCATGTTAGGCTGCATTTGTAGCTATCCTGGTCTCCATGTAGCCTGAGGGGTTGGGACTAGACACCCTTGTGATGTAGGTAATGACTGGATGGACATTTGGAGGGGTCATGGGTTAGCCCATGCTTTGTAACATTTCTGCTAGGTGTGTGTGTGTCTTGTGTCTGTATGGCCACAAGGATATCCCCCCCCTTAATCAGAGTTGTGACTAAAATTTCCATCCCCTCAGGCTAAGCTGCTAGAGATTCTGGAGGGAGGGGCCAGTGGGGGATGATGGACAGACGTAACATTTACAGAGTCCTTACTATGTGCCCAGGTGCTTTCTCCGCTCTTTCCTGGCATTGCTTTGTTTATCCTCCTGCTTACCCTCACCATGAGTTACAGATACACACGGGCCCGTAACAGCAGAAACCCAAATGAGAACGCATGAGAGCACAGTTGCACATCTGTACACAGAATCACAGCTGGCTCGATGCAGGCCCCTACACATGCAGATATTCTCGAACACGGATTTATCAAAACATCAAAATCGATGCACAGATGTGTAGTGCACCTCAGGTGTTGGGTGAGAATGGGCTTAGGGAAAGGTACAAAAGGCCCACAAAGGCTGACGAGACAGCACAGTCCATAAATTGCTTCCCTTGCAAGCTTGAGGACCTGGATTTGAACCACCAGCATTTAAACGAAAAAGCTGGGCACTGTTAGGCAGAGCTGTAATCCCCGTCCTGGGAAGGTAGAGACAGGAGGATCCTTGGGGCTTACCAGCCAGCCAACACAGTCTACCTGGTGGGCCTCTGGCCAGCGAGAGACCTTATCTTAAGAAAATGAAGAGGGGCAGCACCTGAGGAATGACACAGGAGATTTGTCTCTGCCCTCTCCATACATGTGCAGAATTGTGACAACAACAATGTGGCCATTCCCACAGGCTTCGTGGGCCTGGCCACCCACTCTTCTGAAGATAATGGAGAGTCTTTCAGAAGGTGGAGTAGCTTTCTCGGGAACCCATCAGCCTCCGCGAATACTCAGAAAGAAAGCTTTGGAGTCTGTTGAAGAGGGGCTTCCCATGTGATCTGAGCTGAGCTGGCCACAGCCTGATCCAGTCAGCTCTAGGCAACTTCCTGGAGTCGGTCAGCTGGATATGGGAAGTCAGCCCCGGAAGTAGGTCTCGGCCCATGAGCAGATGCTGAGGTATACAGTGTTCATGCTCAGCCAGCATCAGGAACCTCTCTCTTTCTCCTTAGGGCCTGTACCCACAAAGGTCAACCAGGATGCCCTACCAGCAGGCCGTGCACCCCCCACTGGGGTGCTACTCCAGACAGGTGAGTAGGTGCCTTCCGCTCCTATGCCCTGGCTCCATGGAGGTCTTCAGGTCAGAAAGATAGCTGTTCTTCATCCTCGCCCAGCACTCACTACCACTACTTTCTGGCCCATCACCTTCTTAAGGGGACACACACAGATACCGAGCTGCTGAATCACAGCCCAGTGTCGCCACACGGTAACACCAGATATCACTTAACAGAGTCCTTACCTTACGACAATGCCAGGCCCTTCCCAAAGGCTTCTCCTCTACTAATTGAACCTTCTCAACCACCTTATAGTGTATGCTCTTGATGGGGAAACTGAGGCACAAAGAGATTATACCGTAACACTTGCATATAAGCCTGGATCTGCTGTGACAAGTAGCTTCAACAACTCGGGGACCTTCAAAAAGTCTTCAGTTCTTGCTCCTGAGTCTCTGGGTTGGCTGAACTGGCATGTGGATCAGGGTCAGGTCTAGCCTCCTTTCTCTTGGGGGTCTGACCTGAAGATGCAGGAGCCATTGTTCCTCTCTCAATGAGTGACAGGAGCACATAAAGATAAGGGGAAACTTACAGTCCTTCCAGAAGCCTCTGCTCTGTACATGGTGATAGCTACACACTTTCAGCTGGCCAAAGCTAACCCCACAGCTCTGCCCAGCATGTGTGGGCCAGAGAATCATCTTCATGCTATGTAGTTCCCATAAAAGACACTCTAACTTGAATTTCAAATAAATAGTGAATACATTTTTTAAAAAAATAAAAAGTAAATCCTAAATATTGTACAAGAACTATTCATGTTAAAAATACGTTCACAGTTAATTTCCAGTTTGATCCAACTGGTGTCCTGCAGTTTTATTTGTTTGCTGAATGTATGAGTTACATAAGTACTTCTGGTGCAAAGGCCTCTTGGATATTAATTCAGAGGACAAATGGAGGCCTGGTCCCAGCAGCCAGATACTCTTGGCCAACATGATGGACACCTCTCATAGATAAATGCACAAAAGCACAACGTCAGAATAGTAGGGCACAGATAAGAACACACCTACATGGAGAGAAACAGATGGTGGGCTGGGAAGATGCCTCACTGGATAAAAGGGCTTGCCTTCAAAGCCTGGGGAATGGAGTTCAGACTCCTAGAACCCATGGAAATCCAGATGCAGCAGCGTGAGTCTGTGATCCCAGTGTGCCTAGGACAAGATGGGAGACGGAGACAAGCCAAAATGTGAGCACTGGCACCTAGGGTTGTCCTCTGACCTCCACGTATGCACAGTGGTGCAAGTACCTACACACACACACACACACACACACACACACACACACACACACACACACCCCACATGAGAAATACATGTAGCTATCTCCCATGTTCCCAAGCTGCTTGAGTCGGCCTATATGCTCACACGTACTCATTGACCGACATGGAAGCAGGCTCCGGGTACTGCGACTTGGGGCAGACATAGGATATGAGGAAAGTAAGTTAGACTGGGGACATAGAGGGGGCTGAAGACAAGTGTGCCACATTCCCCAACGAACTTAAACCTCACACACAGGTGCACGGGGAATCCATTCCTTGAGTTCCAGTTTCTTCTACTTTTCTCCTTCCCGGGAAGTCCCAGCCTTTCTCTGAAAACCTCCTCTCTGGGCTGGCACATGCTAGCATGTTCTGGAGGGTAGTGATGGCCCCATAGGCGAAAACTACCTTGGTCAGGACCTGCACCATCGGGAATAAGAGCCTCCTTCATCCTACCTGGGATAAGAGTCTGCCTCAGAAATCCCAGTCATATTACCTCTCTCCACCTACAAACAGTAACACCTCCTCCAGGCCCAGTCTTTTTTTAGGCAATTATGAGTGTGTATATATTTGAACAATGTAGTATAAAACATGGTGAAGACAGAGGCCAGCACTGTTTATTGGTTTCTTTCACATCCTGCTAGGGACATCTATTTATATAAGATTTTCAGAACAAGGGTATCTATCATTCTTAGCACACTGTTCTGTGCTTTTGTAAAAGATAAGAGTATATTTGAAGGTGGTTTCCAGAGCAGGGAACAATGTTGCATGCGATGGCTTTGATCAGCCCCATGGAATCATGGGCGTATCCCTGGACAAGGCTGGTGTGAGCTCTGGGACTCACCAGTTACTAGTCCCATTGTGGGAGACCAGGAATATTTCCCAGTCCAGTATGGCCCCCACAGAGTCTGCCCTGTGAGGTGTCCTCTCCTGTCCCCTCCATGAGCCCCTGGGTCACTTGGCCATTCAGGTTTTTCACACACAAATCCAGTGTCACTGGGCCTTGCGACCTCTCTTTGAGCATCATGGCGAAGATTGGAGGGATGAGCTCAGCTTCCAGAGAGGGCACACAGAGCAAGGCTGGAACCACACCCACACTCTGGGCTCTCCCTGGGGGTTCTGGCTGCAAATCAGGACTGGAAAGACTGGAGATGCTTGCTAAGCTGTATTTTACTTTGCTGAGCCTTAGTTTCTTTGTCTCTCAAATGGGAGTAATCATTGTGACGGTGAAAGAACAGACAAAAGCAACTTAAGGAAGTTTTAGCCTTGTTGTTCTTTGGTTCTCTCACCTACCTTGAGAGTACAGCCCACCACGGTGAGTGAGGCCCTCTGGTCACATTGTGTCCACAGTTAGGAAGCTAAGAGAGACAAAGGCTGGTGTTCAAGCGGTTTTCTTCTTCTTTTTTTTTTTTTTTCCTTTTTATTTGGCCTGAAAACCCCAAGCCAAGCTGGGTGCGGTAGCACACTGCTGTAATTCCAGCACGCAGGGAGGCAGAAGCAAGTGGTTATCTGAGAGTTCAAGGCCAGCCTGGTCTACAAAGCAAGTCTAGGACAGCCAAGGCTGCACAGAGAAAACATGTCTCGAAAAACAAAAACCAAGCAACCGACCAACCAACCCAAGCTGCCCACATTTAGCATGGGTGTGCCATCCTGTTACCCTTCTCTGGAAGCGCCCTGCCAGCACACCCTAACTGCAATGACACAGACAATCAGGATAAGACCACAGGGTCTTGTCTCTCAGGGTACAGAGGTGTAGTGACAGAGGCCAGCTGAAGGGTCTCCTGCAGCTCTGAGGGATTCTAGTCCAAGTCGGTTTACAGCAGACATGGACATGTTAGGGAGAAAGGGAGCTTTTGAGAACTGCAGGCTTCTATGGCTAGAGCGGAAATCCAGAAACTTTCCAACAGAGACGCCCCTCAGTGCCCAGAAGAACCCATGTGAGGAAAGGCCTTCCGGTGCCTGAGCTGTCAGTGGGACCCGTTGCTCCCATCATGCCAGTGGATGCTTAGAGCTCCTCATTCCTGGCCGGTCCGTGACCCCCCTTACTGCATCTTCTCCGCTGTGTGGGAGCTGCAGCAGTAACAACCAATGAGATGTATAGTACCCTTGCTTGTTGGGCATAAGAAAGGATGAGCCCCAGTTTTTGGTGGGCGTCTGCCCAGGTCTTGGTCATGATCCTTTTGGGGGAAGGGTGTGTTCCAAAGACCCTTCCACAGGGGTCACCTAAGACCCTGGGAAACCGCAAATGTTTACATCGCGATTCGTAACCGTAGCAAGCTTACAGTTATGACGTAGCAACAAAAATAATTCTATCGTTGGGGGAACTTTAAAGGGCCGCAGCATTAAGGGAGGCTGACAGCCGCCTCTCCAGCTGGATTTCAGGGGGCTGATAACCGCCGCTGGTGGTGATGCCGTAGTCCCCCAGCACAGATCTGTTCTTCCTGGGGGGGGGGGGTTACTGTGGGTGGGGCTGTCTAGTGCTCACAGTCTGGTCAAGGTCCTAATGCGGAAGCAGTAACCTTGAATCACAGCAGGTGGGTTCTCTTTCACGGCTAAAACTGAACAAGGAGCTTCGCAGGGAGCTGATTCAAGACAGAAGGGAGACAGGGAGACAGGAGAGAGTGTGGAAATGATGGCCAGTTGCTCTGAACCACGACACGCCTCCTCCTCTATTTCTCTCAACCGACCCTCTCCACACAGAGTAGACAGTGTTTGTACAGTTTATAGAGCAGGAGTTTGAGGCTCAGATTCCTAACCCAAGTCAAGGGACGCACAGATTGGTAAGAGAGTAGACGGGATGAGGGTCAGGGCTTGAACTTGCCCCTCTCTTCTCTCTACCCTACAGGTGACACCGTACAATCCACAGCAGATGGGCCAGCAAATCTTCCGCTCTTCCTACACCCCCCTGATGAGCTACATCCCCTTCGTCCAGCCCAACTACCCCTATCCTCAGAGGACACCCCAGAAGCTGTCGGCCAATCCCCGAGACCCTCCCCCGATGGCAGGAGACGGGCCTCCATACCTCTTCCCCCAGGGATATGGGTAAGTCCTCCTCTGTGGTGGCAGAGGGGAGCTGACCTGCATCTAGATGGCTGTCACAGACGGCAGGTGAATGGGGCGGGCTTTAGAGAGCCCTTCTTGGTGTCTGTCCCCCTGTGGGAGGTGGTGGAACATATCTTTGTACCCCTGCCCAACGTCTCTGCGGACTTGGAGGGAACAGAAGTGGAGATGAGTCTGGGCTGGGGTCTAAGAGGAGCCTTTTGAAGGTCCTTAGCTGGCTGCCACCTATAGGCTGGTTGTAGAACTGCAGCTGCCCAAACGGAATCTAGAGCAAGTAACTTGCCTCAGGATGCCCTGTCGTGATCGTGATCATTTAATGATTTGCAAAGGATATGGTTAGCTAATCTATATATGGCTCCTATCCCCTTCCTGGATGCATCTAGAGTCCCTTCCAGGCTAATCTCTCAAGCATCCCCTCCGGTCTTCCTGACAAGTCTCCATGAAGGGTCTTCCACAGCTTTATCCACTGAAACCTCCCGAACAGTTGCAAAGTCCGGAATTTCCTGGGCCTGTGTGTGGGCTCAGCTGCAAACTCCTAACACAAACCGGCCAGTTAAGATTCCTCTTGGATTTTGCGTGGTGTGGACTAACAAAGTTGTGGAGGTTGTTTGTTTTAAACTTAACAAGTAGCCACTCACTCCAACAAGACAAACCTTCAGCTAACACTGGTGACCCAAGGCAGGGGGCATCACGCTACTCCTGTGGACCTCAGACTCCTAGGCAGATCATGCGGTGTGTGTACCCCATTTGGAGAAGCTCAGGTCCTAGGTTAAGAACTGGCTCTCAAGGGGGATACCGAAACCTGCCCTCTCAATCTCTCACTGTGCCCAGCAGACACCCTCCCCCCTCCCCGACCCACTGCATGACCCCAGACTCTCACCCTTTGAATCCTCCATCTCCCCTAGTATCTCGTGAAAAGGGATCAATGTTTCAAAGAGGTTTTGATAGTCAGAGCTATTTAGGGAAAACTGTGAGAAACAAAAGCCAAGCAGATTTCCTGACGGCTGGAACGCTCTGATCATTTAATTGCCTGGGGTACTCAAAGAATGTGGTCGATGGTGGTACTTCACTACTCTACCCTGTGATTTCTTTCCACGTTTTCCTGCCCCCGCCCCCACCCCCAGCAGTTCATGTTGAACCTCCCCCCGACCATCATCACACACACTAGAACATGCTGTGTTAGTCCACAGAGTTAATGTAAAGCTACCATGATAATAAGGCATACCTCTTCCCTTCAAAAAGCAGAGGGCTAGGGGCTAGAGACATGGCTCAGCCATTAGGACCACTTATCTTGCAGAGGACCCAGGTTCAGTTCCCAGCACTCACTAGAGAGCAGTTCACAAACATCTGTAACTATAGTTCCAGGAGATCCAATACCCTTTTCTAGCCTCTGCAGGCAACCCATACACACATTTTTGTTTGTTTGTTTGTTTGTTTGGATGGTTTGGTTTTCTGAGACAGGGTTTCTCTGTGTAACTTTGGCTATCCTCACTTTGTAGACCAGGCTGGCCTCGAACTTACAGAGATCCTCCCGCCTCTGCCTCCCTACATGCTGGGATTACAGGCATGAGCACACATGACATATCTAAACTCAGGCAGACACACATACATACACATAAAAGAAAAAAAAATGAGGGCTTACAGGACTGATGCCATATTCTCTGGCCCCAAGGCCTGAGGCAGGGCCTCAGACAGCTGGTGTGTGTTGCGGGGTGTGGCGGTTCAAGTGAGTGGCTAGAGGAGGCAGTCTGGATAGGGGACTCAGGCCCTGCTGTGGGAGGGGGCAAGGCAATAACTTAAATGCTCCCCTTGAGTTCTTGATTTGGAGGTGCTGTGAATTGAACCGAGGTCCCCACTCATGTTAGGCAATGTGAGCCAAGTGACTTTCTGCTGATCACCCCTCCAAACCCCCGCTCTAGCCCAGAAGGTACAAGGCAAGCTAGAGGCCTGGGGACAGAGATGTGCATGGTTTGAAGTATTAGATTTATCCCTGGAAAAGGTGGAAAACAGGATTGGAAAGGGAGGTTGGGATTGGATTATTAAAGGCTATTTTGGATGGTAGGGCCAGGGTATCTAATAAAGAGCTGTGCACATCAGAGCAAATACATAGGCCGAGGGGAGAGAACAGAAGGCAAGGTGTAGTCTGGGGGCCTCAACAAGAGGTAATCTATTGCCTTCCTGGAGGGGAGAGTGAATGAGGCTGCCAGGAGACACAGAGAACCACCCCTCAGCTGGCAGTCACCCCTGCCCTGCCAGCATCACCACCTACGATTCTTGAAGGGACAAACCGGAAAGCCGGCTCTCCAGGGAGCAACGGGAGTTGTAAGCCTGAAGGCTGGAAGCCTGGTCTCTGTGTGTCTGTGGGGAGATGGCAGGGGGCAGGGGAAAGAAAGGACAGGAAGGAGCATCCCAAAAAGTAGGCACATGACTGAGAAGAGTAGGAGTCACTGGAAACAAAGAAAGAGATGAGTAAGGGAAGGTGGTTAATGAAAGGTAATGGCACCCCGAGAAGCTGGAGAAACCAGGAGGATGGGACCAGAAACAGGTGCCGGCTCACATCCCTAGAGAGGATGATTTGTTCATAAAAAATAAAAAAAGCTGAAAGATGGCTTGCTCTGCAAGCATGCAAACCTGACACTAATTCTCAGAATTTGCACAGAAAACAGGGCAGCACTTGTAACACCGGTGCTGCAGAGGCAGAAACAGGTGGGTTTCTGAAGCCTGCTTAGCTGGCTTCATCTAATTGGTGATCTCCAGTCCCAGTAAGAGAATCTCGAAGAACAAGGTGGATGGCTCCCGAAGAAAGACTCCCAAAGTTAACTTCTAGGCTCCATATACTTGAATACAAGTATGTGCGTGCATCTGTGCACACAGAGGTTCACACACACACACACACACAAACATACAAATACATACATACAAATCTGATTGATCTCTGGGATTAACCATACCTGAAATCCCAACACTTGGGGAATGAATTAGGGAGATCTTGAGTTCGAGGCCAGCCTGGGCTACATGGTGAGATGCTGTCTCAAACAAAACAAAATACACTGAGTCGAACAATTTCTGTGCCTCACACTGTCTGTGGTATTGTGAAGTGGAGTGAACAAGACACACAAAATGTTTTTGTTTTTTTTTTTTCTCTCACATACTTCACAGTTGGGGCTGGGGCACAGCCATAAGATGAAAACATGTCAGCAGAGGCAAGACCCAAAGGAGGAGGTGGCTCCTCCTCCTCCTCCTTTTTCTTTAAACAGGGTCTCAGTGTGCTACCTAGAGCTGGCCTTGAGTTCACAGCTTTCCTGCCGTCTTAGCATTCTGTGTGCCAGGAGTAATGGCATGAACCACTGGACCTGCCAAGGAGGCTCTCTGAACCACCACGCATGCACAGAGAGACACGCACTCCACCAGGATGAGACATGCAAAGGCCCCTGTGTGGCTGGAGGACAAGGGGATGTTGAGAGAGTGGGTGGAACAGAATTCAGAGATGCAGCCATGGCTGAGCAGGTTGGGAACAGTCAACCTGGTCAGAATTTTAAGAGCAGCACGGTGTCGTGGAGACCTTTGAACTGGGGAACGGCATGCTCTCATTTCCTGTACAGAGCAGATCATGTTGGCCGAGGTGTGGAGAATGGGCAGTGGGAGGGAGGGCCGGTGCAGGGCTCAGGGCTGGGGTCTTCAGTGCGGCCCATGAGATAGATAGACGCTGATGGTGTAGAGAAGGGTGGTTCCTGTGAGGAAACAGACATGTGAACGGACCTAGGGTGCTCGTTTTCTTGGCAGAATCGGTTGGACTTGATCATGGTTGCGTATGGCAGGAACGAGGGGGGACAGGCTCTCTCGGGTGGTGGGGTGGGCAGTGGGGGGTGGGCAGTGGGGGGTGGGAGCACAAGGCTTAGGCTTCTGATCTGTGCACTGGGCGAGTGACAGTGGCCAGTGCTTAGGTTGCCATGACTAGAGCAAGGATGTTCATCCATGGTTCATCAGCCTTGGGCACTGAACTTGTTAACTTGTTAGTCTCAGTACTCTCTCTCTCACACTGATAAAACATCATGGCTAGAAGCAAGGTACAGAAGGAAGAGATTATTTAGGCTTTTGGTTCCAGAGGAATTACTGGTCCATCTGGGAGGGGAGGCATGGCGACAAACCTCAGGCATAGAGGCAGGGACAGGAAGTTGAGAGCTCACATTCTGAACCACAGCATGAACCCGAAAGAGGAAACAAGACCTCAAGGGAGGCCCGGCCCTCCCAAAGCCTGCCTCTTAGTTACATAGCTCCTTCCTTTAGGAGATAGCACCTTCTAAACTTCCCCAAACAGTGCCACACACTGGAGGCTGGGGGTTCAAATGCCTCAGACTATGGGAGGGGAATTTCTCATTCAAATCATCACAGACAGACAAGTGGAACTATTGGTAGTTAGGTGGATACAGGATCATGGAGCTTGGGGACAAGGTTGGGGCTGGTGACCGATTTGGGGGTCATTAGAATATAGATGATAGATGAAGTCACAGGACAGGATGAATCCCTAGGGAGTGTGCATGCATAGAGGAGACCCCAAGGATCTAGCCTGGGGGCCTCCAGCAGGTGGAGGGACTGGGAGGGGAAAAGGGGCCAGGAAAAGATCTAGGAAGCAGCTTTTAGTGAGGTGTGTGTGTGTGTGTGTGTGTGTGTGTGTGTGTGTGTGTGTATGTGTGTGTGTGTGTGTATGAGCTATGGGAGAGTCAGAAAAAAAAATGGAAACCACGTGTAGGAAATGATTCTGCAAGGGAGCACATGGGAAAACAGAGTGGGGAAATGAGAGCCAGGTACTATGGCAGCCAACATGGGGAATTCTGGGTAATACGGTTGCTGTGAAACTCATGTGACCGAGGATTAGACAAGACCTGGTGAGGCTGGATCAGGCAAGGGAAGAAGCATGCATGGACTTAGGCGGACAGTTTGGTCTGGAAGACAGGCAGGGTCATCAGAAGCAGAGGAAGCAAGAGATGAGAGGGGGTGGAGTGAGAGAGGAAGGAGCAAGGGCCTCTCGGCCTCAGAAGAGGAGGAGAGAGAGCCCCGAAGTCCCTCTGCTAAGTCGACCTGCGTTCCCCATTAGGGATGACGATACGACACAACTTATCCTCCGGGCAGTAAACTAATGAGCGTGAGTGTTTATTGGGGCATGAGTAATCCTTGCTCTGGAAACAGTATTGTGTCAGCCGTCTCAGGTGAGTCAGGGTGTACACTCATCATACTCTAACAAGACAGCACTCTTGACTCGTGGGTCACAATCCCTCTGAGGGTCAAACTACCCTTCCACAGGGGTCGCTTAAGACCATCAGAAAACACAGATATTTGCACTACGATTCATAACAGCAGCAAAATTGCATTTATGAAGTAACAACAAAAATAATTTTGTGTTTCGGGTCACCACCACTCGAGGGACTGTATTACAGGGTATCAGCATTAGGAAGGTTGAGAGCCACTGCTGGGAGCTGACATATCCCTTCCTCCCTCCTCCCCCCTCTCTCCCCTCTTCCTCAGGAAGCATTCCTTGGTAGCTCTAGTCCATATACACTGCTTCTTCTCCAAGCCCTGTGTTCATGCTCTCTAGACCATAGACTTAGCAGTTGACCTGATTATAGGTGATCAACCCAGAGAAGCAAGGGACATAAGGTGCAGTGATCAGATATGAGAGAAAAACTGGTTACTTTGCTACTGATAATCATTACTGTTTCAGCTTTTATTTTATAAATCAGACCAAATATCCATGGTATCTTATAATGACTGCTTTTCTTCCAGCACTGGGGATGAAACCCAGGGCCTTCCACGTGGCAGGCAAACGCTCTACCACTGAGGCACGCCTCAGCCCCTGTCGTATGAGACACGATCTGGTGAGACTGGACTGGCTTCAAATTTGTGATCTCCCTATATCCTCCTCCCAAGTGCTAGGATAACAGGCACATACCATGCTACCATCACTTTCAGTCACTTATAATTCATCTTTTTTTTCATGCTTTTTTTTTAATGCTTATACGTGTTTGCTTGCACGTATTTCTTACGCCACATCTGTGCAGTGCCCAAGGAGGTCAGAAGAGGGTATCAGATCCCCTGGAACCAGAGTTAGAGATGGCTGTGAGCCACCATGTGGGTGTGGGGAATTGAACCTGGGTCCTCTAAGAAGAGCAGCTGAAGCTCTTAACCACTGAGCCATCTCTCCAGCCCCTCCAGCATGGTTGTTAAAAGGGGAGCAGAGGTGTGGTTTCCACAGATAATTTGCCTGTTAGGGATGTACTGGCGGGCCCTGGGTTGGGGGCTCAGCAGCCAGGCATTGTCTCTGCTGTCCTGGAGCTTATTTTAGTGTAAGGGAAATGAAATATTACCCAAATCTTGGCCGGTCCATGAGCTATCCTAACTAAAAAGCACAGATGTTATGAGCAGCTGAGACCATTAGCACACTCACAGTCTTCTGCTTCCGACTCTCCGCCCCTCCCCAGCCCTCCCACTTTGTTGTTTTTTTTTTTCATTTATAGGAGGGTGACTTGAAGGTGACTCTCTTTTGTAATATGCATGCGCCCAGGGGAAAAGTGGCTGAGAATCCCAGGATTAGACTAAATCTAGCCGTTTGCTCCGCGGCAATTTGTATTAAGCTCTAGTTCCATTGGAAGTGTGATAGGAGACGGGTGAAGAAATTGCAGTCAGGTCCCAGAGGTCTGTGTTAGCTGTTTGAAGAGGTCAGGGGAAGCCTTGTGGAGGAGATGGCCTTTGAACTCTGTTCTGAAGTGTGCATACAAGTGTGCTAGTAGAAGAAATCAGAGAAGCGTGTGGGTTTCTGCTCTTGGAAACAGAGTCACACAACATGCCAGGCACTCACACAGTGGGGTGGAAAGGTCGCTGTTCTCAGGAGTGTTGCGATAAAAGGACAGATCTAGTGAGGCTGAGCCTGGAGGCTAGCTGAGAGGGGAAGTCGAACTGGGGTGTTGCCTGAACGCAGATCAGCTGCAAGGACAGGCCCTGTTTTCTCCAAAGTTCTGGGCTTCCCTGACGAATTTGCTCCTCTAAGACAGATAGGTGTTCAGTTCCAAACACTGCTTTCTTTGTGGCCCTTCCTGGAGACAGCATGTACTCAGACATTATCCTTACGTGCACCCCACAGCACCCTAGCAGGAAACTCAACTCTTCTTCGTCCTTCAACAGCGCCATTTTGTGTTTAACTTGCCCAGAGCCAGAGACTCTGTAGGATGCTAAAGCTTTCAACCTCCGAACCCATTCCAGATTCCTAACCTTTTGACGGCCACAACACCAACAGATTATTTTTTTCCCAGTCTCTCCGGGAAACACCAGACTTCATCACAGTACCCACCGCCCCTCTCTTCCAGGTTCAACTCGGCGCCCAGCGGACCCGTGATGAACAGCCCTTATTTTTCCTCCAGTGGGAATGGCATCCGCTTTTAGACTTCTCTCTCTCCCCACCTCCTCTCTTTGCCCTTGGATCAGGGCTAAAGGTTCTGGAATTCTGGATTCTGCAACAACTTGGTGTGAAGTTTGGAAAGCCAAGGTTCCAACCAGGTGGCCGACAGAAAACAGCAAGACCAGATTCATCTACTGACCAACGCTCACCTCATAGCCCCCCTCACACACAGAGCACACCACAGACGCACCCCCCATTCGTAAGACCACACAGGCACCTGTATTTAGCTAACATGACTGGTTTTTGTTTTTGTTGTTGTTGGTAAGATAGAAAGTAAGACACTTAATTTAGAACGTTTATATTTTATGATAAAACTATGAGCTGCTTGAACATGCATGTGCCTGTTCATTTATTTTGCTGTGGTTTCTCTAAATGGGTCTCAGTGTTCCTTCAGACACCGTTTGGGGTCCAGGGAGTGTTGCTATCTACGTGAGGAACCTCAGGGGTCAAAAGCTTGTGCACTTGACTCTTTTCTCCCGTGAGCCACTTATTCCCCAACATCCCAGATTCTGCATTCCTAGCATGAGCATTACACAAAAAACACTCTCACCTGTAGTCTGTCCCAGGTAGAAGTTTTATAGAAAGTCGTTTTGCAGAAAGTCTCACTTGGGCACAGTAATGGCATAGGACACAATTTCAAAACAAATCTTAAGGGCTGTTAAGATGGCTCAGCTTGGCAAGGCCCTTGCTTTCAAGCCTGATGACCTAAGTTATATCCCTGGGCACCAGTTAGAAGGAGAGACAACGGATTCCTAGTTGTTTTCTGATCTACACACACACACACACACACACACACACACACACACACACACAAATGGAACCAAAATCAATCTAAAATGTGACAAACTATTCAGTGATGCTACACTGGTGCCAACCTCGAGGTCAGTTTCAACTCTGCATCTAGCGACACCATTTTTGACTCTGTCTTGTCCAATTCTGACCAATGACTTAAATGGCAATGCTGAGAGACACCTGGTAACATTCATGGAAGATACACTATGGAAACAGGAGGCAGTGTGAATTGGTTCTCTGGGTGATCTATGGGAAGGCATCACTAATCAACTGTAGGATTTTATTCTCTTGAGGCTGGCCAGAGCTGAAGAATCATTTTCCTGATGGTGCTGCAAGCAGCTATTATCAATCAGAGTTGGTATGTGAAGTGAAATCCCCCATGTGCCGTCTTTTTAAATGCATGTTATCAAGATGAAGTTAAACAGGGGTTGTTAATGTCAGGATGCACTTGTTGGTCCATGCACACAAATGGTCCACCACTCTTGCCTCTGTAACACGCTTATCAATGGTGCTGGGTACCTGGAGGCTGAACTGTACAGTCAGAGGTGGATCTGAAGAACATTAGACACTATACTCTGGCCCCACAAGCAATGGCACACAGAAGGCCTTGGGGTGGGCTTAAGCCACAAAAGTATTTCTCTTGACCTCATAGTATGATGTCACTAGACTCACTGACCTTTCTTTTGGAATCTGGGAAAGTAATTTCTCCCCCTCGGTTTCCCTGAAGACTAAATACCTCATCTTTCTCTGTGGTCTAAATTTTGAGCTTCCTGTTACTTTTTTGGACCTCCACGTCTCTGTTTCTTCTTGATATGCTTGGGTAATAGGTTGCCCTATGTTAATTATCTTCCTGGTTTGAAAATGACCAAAGCAACCTCAGGAAGGAGCGGTTTATTTCCACTCATCGTTCAAGAAGCGGTTCATCATGCTGGGGAAGGCCTGGCTGCAGGAGCATGAGGCTGCTGGTTCAACTGCATCTGCAGCCTGGAAGCTGAGTGTGATGGATGCTGGTCCTCAGCCAGGCCTCTCCCTTGCATGCAGTCTGCAAACCTGGCCCATGAAACGTTGGTCCCCTCTCCAGTGTCCTCAATCTAGAAAATTCAAGACATACCCAGAGGGCTATTTCCAAAGCAAGTTTAGAGCCTGTCAGGTTGACGATGTAAACTATCACAGCCCAATATGACTATAGTTTACCACTTTCCCTTAATCTCAGCATATTGAGAGGCAGAGGCAGAGGCAGAGGCAGAGGCAGAGGCAGAGGCAGAGGCAGAGACAGAGACAGAGACAGAGACAGAGACAGAGAGAATGAACCACTGATTAGATCTGGTGTCTTAGAAACTTCCCAACTTTGACACAGGCAGAGAACATATCCGTTCTGGACCTCAGTTCTGTTAATGAAAGTGGCCTGAGTTTTGAAGATTAAAAGATGATGTAGACTCAAGACAGACTTAATGTCTACTCAGTATACACTATGGTTTAAGATGGGGTAGTAAATATATTTCTGACTACTCCTGAAACTTTCTCCCAGATAACAAAACAACAACAGAATTTTTTTAGTTAAGAAAAATAGGGGACATTATAACCCTATTGTCTAAGTTTCATTTCTGATGCTGAGATAAAATATCCTGACCAGGGGGCTAGAAAGATGACTCAGCTGTTAAGAGCACTGTCTCCTCTTCCAGAGGTTCTGAGTTCAATTCCCAGCAACCACATGGTGGCTCACAACCATCTGTAATGGTATCTTTTCTGGAGTGCAGGAGTACATGCAGATAGAACACATATATACACAAGTAACTAAGTAAATAAATAAATAAATCTTAAAAAAAAAATACCCTGACTAAAAGCAACATAGGGAAATACCCTAAAAAGCAAAAGCAGCATAGGGAAGGCAGAATTTTTCTTTCTTTCTAATTCCAGGTTATGGTCCAGCATTGTAGGGCAGTCAAGGCAAGAAGTTAAAGACTCATATCCACAGTCAAGATCAAAGAGAAATGAATACATCCTTGTTGCCTGCTTGCTTCTAGGTTTCCTCACTGTTATAGAGTTAGAGCCCCCTTTCTGTGGAGAATGGTACTGCTCATGATGGGCTTGGTCTTTTCACCTCAACAACCCAGAACATCCCCCACCCCAGACCCACAGTTAAAACTAACCAGCACACTCATCCTATATGTAAGGCAGAAGAGTGATGGGGGAACGGTAAGTGCCTTGAAGGATGGATCATGCAGGATTGTCAAAGGGGCTACGACAAGCAGCAAGCCACACTTCCTCACAGAGAGCCAAAGTGCACAGAGCTTGGGGTCCCACATGCTGAGCACTGCTCAAGGCTGATGAAAGCAAGGGGTTGATACTGTAAGCAGCTGCCACCCTGGCCTCACAAACCCCAAGTCAGTTCCATGGAAGACACGAGACATCGTCTCTGAGGAGATTTAGTGGCAGTATGTCAAGGTTGTGGCATTGAGGGCCAAGAGGAAAAACTGGGAGAGAAATACACATACATACTTTGAGGGCAGCAGCTAGGCTTTGATGGAGAAGCCCATCAAAGGTTTAGAAGGTCTAAAGAGGTATTTGCAAATTAGCCCACAATAAATGTCCTTTGGTAAATAGTTCCTAATCACAGAAGGAACTGATGGTTATTAGAAATAGATATTTCCCAATAAAAAACTCAAGATGAAGGTTTTAAATAATGAACTAAGGAATAAAGGGCATCATTTTTTTTTTAACTTGGGGACCCACATGGAGACTGAGCTGCCTATTGGCTACATCTTGAAGGGAATCTATGTCCTCTTCCATGCATGATCCTTGGTTGGTACATCAGAGCAATAAGACAATTAAGGGAGATCAAGGGGATCCAAATCAGAAAAGATGTCAAAGTATCACTATTTGCAGATGATACAGTATACGTGAGGGACCACAAAAATTCTACCAGGGAACTCCTACAGCTGATAAACACCTTCAGCAAAGTGGCTGGATACAAAATTAACTCAAAAAGAAAATCAGTAGCCCTCCTGTGTACAAAAGACAAATGAGCTGAGAAAGAAATTAGGGAAACAAACAACCTTCACATTAGCCACAAAAGACATAAAGTACATTGGTGTAACTCTAACCAAGCAAGTCAAAGACTTGTATGAAAAAAACTTCAAGTCTCTGAAGAAAGAAATAGAAGAAGATATCAGAAGATGGAAAGATCTCCCATGCTCATAGTGCGGCAGGATTAACAGTAAAAATGGCCATTTTACCAAAAGCAATCTACAGATTCAATGCAATTCCCATAACATTACCAACACAATTCTTTACAGACCTTGAACAATTCTCAACAAGAAACCCAGAATAGCTAAAGCAATCCTCGACAATAAAAGTATCTCCATCCCTGATCTCAAGCTGTACTATAGAGCAACAGTAATAAAAACTGCATAGTACTGGCATAAAAGCAGACTAGTGGATCAATGAAATTTAATTGAAGACTCAGAAATAAACCCATACACCAATGGACACCTGATTTTTGACAAAGATGCCAAAACCATGCAATGGAAAAAAGCATCTTCAACACATGGTGCTGGTCCAACTGGATGTCTACCTGTAGAAAGATGCAAATAGATCCATACTTATCACCCTGCACAAAACTAAAGTCCAGGTGGATCAAAGATCTCAACATAAACTCAGATGCACTAAACCTATTAGAAGAAAAAGTGGGGAAGAGCCTTGAACTCATTAGCACAGGAGACAACTTCCTGAACAGAACACCAACAGCACAGGCTCTAAGAGCAACAATCAATAAATGGGACCTCATGAAACTGAAAAGTTTCTGTAAAGCAAAGGACACTGTCATCAGAACAAAATGACAGCCTACAGATTGGGAAAGGATCTTCACCAACAACTATATCTGACAGAGGGCTAATATTCCAGAATATATAAAGAACTCAAGAAGTTAAACAGCAACAAATCAAGTAATCCAATTAAAAATGGGGTACAGAGATAAACAGAGAATTCTCAATAGAGGAATATCAAATGGTAGAGAAACACTTAAAGAAATGTTCAACATCCTTAATCATCAAGGAAATGCAAATGAAAACGACCCTGAGATTTCACCTTATACCCATCAGAATGTCTAAGATAAAAAATTCAAGTGAGAACACATGCTGGAGAGGATGTGGAGAAAGGGGAACCCTCCTCCACTGCTGGTGGGAATGTAAACTTATACAGCCACTTTGGAAATCAATCTGGCACTTTCTCAGAAAATTGGGAATAGTGCTACCTCAAGATCCAGCTATAGCACTCCTAGGCATATATCCCTATATGCTCAAGTACACAACAAGGACATTTGCTCAATCATGTTTGTGGCAGCTCTATTTGTAATAGCCAGAATCTGGAAACAACCCAGATGTCCCTCAACCGAGGAATGGATACAGAAATTGTGGTACATTTACACAATGGAACACTATGCAGCAATTAAAGGAAATCATGAAATTTGCAGGTGAATGGTGGGGAACTAGAAAAGATCATCCTGAGTGAGGTATCCCAGAGGCAGAAAGATACACATGATATATACTCCCTAAAATGTGGATATTAGAAATATAGGATAAACATACTAAAGCTGTACGCCTAAAGAAGCTAATCAAGAAGGACCCTGGGTAAGATGCTCAATCCTCATTCAGAAAGGCCAAAGGGGTAGACATTGGAAGAGGGAGAAAACGGAACAGGACAGAAGCCTACCACAGAGGGCCTCTGAAAGACTCACTCCAGTATGGTATCAACCCAGATGGCAGATGCTGAGACTCATAGCCAAACTTTGGGCAGAGTGCAGGGAATCTTATGAAAGAAGGGGGAGATAGAAAGACCTGGAGGGGACAGGAGCTCCGAAAGGAGAGCAACAGAACCAAAAATTCTGGGCCCAGGGGTCTTTTCTGAGACTGATACTCCAACCAAGGACCATACATGGAGATAACCTAGAACTCCTGCAGAGATGTAGCCCATGACAGCTCAGTCTCCAAGTGGGTTCCCTAGTAAGGATAACCGGGGACTGTCTCTGACATGAACTCAGTGGCTGGCTCTTTGGTCACCTCTCCATGACAGGGGAACAGCCTTCCCAGGCCACAGAGGAAGACAATGCAGCCAGTCCTCATGAGATCTGATAGGCCAGGGTCAGATGGGAAGGGAGGAGGACCTCCTTATCAGTGGACTGGGGGAGGGGCATGGAAGAAGAGGGAGGGAAGATGGAATTAGGAGGGGATGAGGAAGGTGGCTACAGCTTGGCTACAAAGTTAATAAACTGTAATTAATTAAAAATAAATTTAAAAACACAAAAATTAAAGGAGATAAGAGGATTTTATTTGTTTGTTTATTTAAAGGAAAATTTTCCTGCAAGCATACTTTTGGTGACTAAAGTCAAAAAAAAAAAAAAGAATTTTGGAGTCTTCTTTTCTTGTTATTCAAGATTTTTTTTTTTCTTGTTAAGGGGTCAGAAGGAGAGTTCTCAAGGAGAATAAAAAGAGAAACAGGGTGATTTATAAGTGATAAAAGATGAAACAAAGTACGGTTAAGGCCAGGGGCTTGGATATCTGGGTAGCTGGAGTTCTAGTAAAAACAGAGAGGTGGATCCTGAGGTACTCTCCCAAATGGAGTGGTCTAAACAGATACTCCAAGAGGTGACTTGGGGAGACTTAAACAAAAGCATAGCCTTATGAAATCAAGAATAAGATTCTAAAAATTCCAGAAAGACTTTGAACATCCAACATACAATGTTCAGCCATTGGGATGGTCCCCACAGTTCTCAACCAACACCAGAATCTAGAATATCCATTGACAAAGTCATAACATTAACTGGAAATTATCTTCAGTATGGAATTTCAAACCCAGATGCCGACTGATGAAGGTAGGATGAAATTGTTTTCACACGTGCAAAGTACCACAGAAGTTTATCTCCCTGCATATTTGCCAGAAAGTGGGGGAAGGAGGTTGGGTCCCCTAAGACAAGGGGACTGACCAAGAAAGAAGAGATGCTGTAAAAAGAACAGGGACTCGGGCAAGATTTCTCAGGGGATTTCCAGGGTGAGAAGACAGGATAGGCTTAGCTCAAGAACCACAAGGAAGAGTACCTTCCTAGAGCCCCACCCCCTCACACCATTTTGAATTAGAGTAGGAAGTCTGTAACCTCTCAAAAGGAGGTGTGTCAACAGGGGCATGGGAGAGGTCGAGGAATAGGAAAGTGGGAGATTAATTATCATAGGTGACTCTCAAAAATTGTATTGATAGCTATTTTATGACATTGGTAGGAGTGGGAAAATTTAGCTAAAAAAAAAAAAAAAATCAAACAACAAAACCCCCAAAATCACCAGTGAATGATACTATGTGGCCCTCACGATAAAATGCTCAAATATGGATTTAAGCAAAACATGGTGATAAAAATACAGGAGCAAGACAGCTGTAGGAGGCAAAGAGAGAGAAGTTGCTTATTATGATGGGAGGTCATACCTGAAATAGATGATTCCAGAGACATTGAAACTCACAGAACCAACTAAGAAGTCCTGCTATAAACACCAGAATAAAGAGCCAGGGGAGCTGAAGGGCTGCCTATGGGAAGCGATATGAATTTACAGAGGGTGAGGCTGTGGGAACACTGTCTCAGCAGTGAGATTTTTTAATGTGTGTGTATGGGTGGGGTGGGGGTGGGGTTCCTGTGTGCGATGTTTTACCTTAAAGGAAACAAATGTTTAAAGAGAGACAGAGAAATTGCATGTAGATCATGTTCTAGTTTGGTGCCCAATAAAGGTTGGTGTTAAAATGCACATTAAATTGTGTTGCAATTCCTCCTGACCCAGCAGGACATGATGCCCAGGGCCTCATTACAGGCCAAGAGTCAGATTTTCTGAAGTGTTTGTGATCGTGTTTTCCTTAAGATATTCTTGAGAGAAAACTTAGTTAAGGGAGGGCTTGACGCCAATCCCCAATATTTTTCCAATGTTGCAACATTACACTCTGTGGCTTTGGCTTTGATCACCTCCCAAAGGACCCCAGAACCAGATGGGCAGTCATAAAAAGAGGCATCTTTAAACGTTTCCCTGACTCAGAGAAACTGCCTAATGTTCAAGGTAACTATCCCCTATCCAGACAAATCGACCCCTTACTCACTGAAAGTGAATAGACACAGTGCCTGTCCCATTCATATTTCCCCTCCTTGTGTAAGTGCTCATGACTATCTATAATGAGACTTTCTTTGGAGTGCCAGCTCCTGAATAGTGGCACGAATACTTCTTATTAGTTATGAAAGGGTGGCTTTAGCATTGGCTTGTTCCCCAGCTAGTCTTAACTTAAATTGTCCCGCCTATATTAACCTATGTTCTGCCATGTGACTTGTTCCCTCTCCTCAGTACCTTACTCCCAGCACCTGTTTCTTCCTTAATGTCTGGTTGCTGAATACTCCCACCTTAGATTCCTTCCCAGAGTTTCTCTTTCTGCCTGGATGTCTCCTCTAGTCTCTCCTGACTTTGCTATAGGCCGTCAGTTCTTTATTCAACCAATCAAAATGTGTTGGAGGGTGTGTTTACAAAATATGGTGTAGACATAGGAATAAAAATACAAAGTCTGTCCTGTCTCTGCTGGTACAGAAATCAGTATTTGAATACTACAAAGACAATCTTTACACAGCTCACAAAAAGGTCACCACAACATTTCCCCCTTTTAGTCCAATAAAAGGCTCTTTCTCTAACATCAATAAACTGTATACAATAAGAACAATTAAGTAAGAATTACATTCACAATTTTCATTCCATCTGTATTTGACAAAATAATTTCTATCCTAACTTGCTTTTATAACCTCCAACTTTCATAACTTGCATTCACCAACATAAAAACACCTTTTTAGACATTAAAACATTTTCTTAGATCCTTTACAACTTAAACTTTTGTGTCTCTTTACAAACTTTACATCTCTTCTGTGAGGTGTTTTTTCTGAATTTGGTAACAAGGAAAATTGTAAGGCTATAGCTATCTAGTCTTCAACCCCATCAGAGATCGGAGAAGAATAAATACTGCATGAGTTAACAGAAAGTGCAGAGCAAGCAGATTCTAAAACCATAGAAATGACAGAGACTGTTGGCAGCCTGGAAAGTCACCCAGGATTGGGTGGAGCATTCATCACTTTGGCCTACTGTCCCAGAATATCTAACAGACTTTTCTGTGAAGCAGGAATTATGAAGGACTGGCCTACCCTGTCTTGCCAAAGTTCAGCAGTTGACTTTCTTTATGTCCTGCTTGTTCATAGGTCGGACAGTGTGCTGTTAGCAGTTGAGTCAAGGGCATTTTTTTTTTGTCCTGTCGATAGCTTTGCCACATTTGAAGCAAACTCTATATGTAGGTTCTTTGATGCTAATCATCTTCTTTGAAGTAGTGTGGGGTGCTGCCAGGAGCAGACGTGCCTCACTGTCAAAAAAGCTTTTCATTATTAAAACATATTTAAATGCTATATTCTGTAGATCTCTGAAGTATTTGATGACCATCTATCTATAGTATATCTGAGTAGGCAAATATTGCTTGTTTTTAGCTATTTACTATTTGATTCACTTTGAAAACATCTACAGGAGGCTAAATAAAGTTTATTTCTATGATTAACTGAACTAGTATCTAACTAGATCATAAATTTGATTGACTACTAACTTGTATTTCTTAATTATCCTAAACAGTTTGTAATAATAGCTTCAAAAGGACTACAACTTCATATTATATTTTTATAATGAGTTTCATAGATACAATGCATCAAAAAAGAAATTGAAACATTATATATATAATATTGTAGCAAAAATATAATCTTAAATTTGTATCAACATACAATAATCTATACCAATTATGAATTTTGAGTCTTATTGTTACTTTTTAGTCTAAAAGAAGATTCAGTAATTTACCATTTTATTCTATGATTTTGATATCCCTTCTTTTTTCTTTTCATCCCATCCCTTTTTTTTCCCCCTTAACACTAGATAGGAGAGAAAGAAGGATAAAGGGAAAAAAAGAGAGAAAGGAATCCCTGAATCTAACCTCCTTTATTTTGTTTTATCTTTGACGAAGACTATTAACAACTTGCAAACAACCTCCACAAAATGACAACAATCATCCATCACCCACTGAACAATAGAAAAACAACAACAACAACAAAAAACCACCCATTCTACCTCCTGGGAATGAGGTGTTGTTTTCTTAAATTACTTTCTACAGTCTGAGGGCTATGGCATATTTTGAGAGGTCCCAGGAGAGCTAGCTGTCACATTTGCTGTTCAGCCTGTGTGTGACAGAAAAGTGCAAGGCTTAACTAACGTCCTGACTGGAACAGTCTATGGGGCTGGACCATCCTGCTAGTCATTTTGAAGTTGTTCTGTATGCAGATCTTTGAGGAAAGAGCTGTTACAGTAGTCTGTGAGGCTGGGTCATCTGGGCTATTTGTCTCGTCTTCATTGGTGTTTGGCCCTTTTGTTCTGAAATCATGTAAACTTTTAAAGATTTTATATATATATATATATATATATATATATATATATATATGTAGGGAATGAGCACTGTACATAAGTCAGCTAATAATGATTCTCTGCTCTTTGTTTGAGCAGGTGAAAGGCATCAAACTTTATAAGTTCATTTGGACTGTAACCAAACTATAATATAAATTTTTCTCCTCTGTAGCCAGCCAGATTTATTGACTATGTATAGACATTCATGTCTTAGCCAGTTTCAGAGCTGTTTGCAAGTAAAGGGATTAGAATTTACATTACCTGTTTTGTTTTTCTTGGTTTTGTTCTTTATATCTGTAGTCAAGATTTTCAAGAGGTCTTTCCTGGTCAAATCTAATCTTTATTAATTTTGAAGGAATCGACCGCTTTTTATTTCCTGTTGAAACAAAGGCGTATCCTCTTCCTAATGGAACACATTTCCTCATTCCCATTCTGATGTTAAGACACCCTTAAAATATATAGGCTGATTTAATTCAGTTGTTCCCCCACCCCCCTGCATTATCTAATGTCTCTCAGCAGCTGTTGGTTTTTGCTCATTAACATTCAAAAAAACCTTAAAGTTAATAAAGCATTATGTAATCTATCTCTAGGGGTCTTTGTTAGCCCTTTCTCTTTACTAAGCATCTCTTTTAAAGTACCTTTAGGTTGTTCCATAACTGATTGTCCTGTAGGGCTGTGGGGGATGCCTGTAAGATCTTTTATGTTATAATATGCAAAAATCTATTTAATTTTACTAGAGACATATGCTGGAGCATTGCCAGTCTTAACTTATTCAAGTATCCAGATAATAACCATAACTTCTAATAAATGTGTAATTAAAGAATTAGCCTCTTCAGAACTAAAAGCAGTTCATTGAAATCTTGAATTTGTGACTGTAATACGGTGCATATACTTTAATTTTCTGAACTTTGCAAAATGAAACATCCATTTGCAATTTTTTGGTGCCTTTTTGTTACTTCCTGCAGGTAATGAAGTTTGGTTGTGCAAAGAACAAATATGACATACCTTTGTAATTTCCTTGGCTTGTGGCCAAGTGATAGAAAAATCTTTCTTCAAACCATTACTGTTAACAATGTGATTCTTATGAAATTCTGAGGCTTCTAGAACATTTTCTATTAGTAACTTACTAGTTTTAATTACCTTGTGCTAGAGGGCTGAGTAGACCTGTATGGAATCTGATATGTGTTATATACAATGGATTATTTTTATTTCTGATTACTTGTTGTAGCTGAATAAACAGTGAAGTTACCAGAATAGGTTCAGTGGTTTCTATATGTAAAACAACCCTTCCTGCTTATTGAAAGTCAATAAGTAGATTAAGAGTTTCCGGAAATTCTAGTAACACTGTAAGAATGGCATACAGCTCTGGTTTTTATACTGAACCATAAAGGCTATAAGCCATTCTGCTTATTTTTTTTCTGACTTGTAATCTGCCTTTCCTGATTTATTTGCACCAGTACAGAATGCAGAAGCTCCAGAAATTGATGTCCCTTTTATTATGTGAAGGCGAATTCAATTAGTTCTTTTTATAAATTGAAGTCATTTACTTTTGGGGTATTTGTTGTTAATCTCTCCAAAATTACTGCAAGCTCCTTGTCAATGTTTATTTTCTACCCTAATAACACCATTTCAGCATCAGGAAAAGGTACCACAATTTCTGCTGGTTCTATTCATCCTAATTGGCCAAGTCTTATTTTTCCTTTTAGAATCAATTTAGAAACATTTTCTACACAAGTCTTTAATTTTTTTTACTCTATTTGTGTGTTAAAATATCCATTCTAAGATATTATCTTCTCTCTGCATAAGAATTTCTGTGGGAGAATGAGAGGAAGGCAAAATAACTAAAATGCAATCCCTCTTTGGATCCAGACAAGCATCATGTGATTTCTTTCCTACCAGAACCAATTCTTTTTCAGTTTCAGATGATAATTTTTTTTTGGACTATTTAAGTCCTTATAAATTACTTAGCTCTTGAGTAATCAATCCAATTGTGGGCCTTAGCCAATTGATACCTTCCAAAAAATTTTGAAAATCATTAAGAGTTTGCAATGGATCTTTTCTGATTTGTACTTTCTGTGATCAAATTTTCTGCAGGCCGACCTTATATCCTAGATAATTAGCAGGATATCCTTTTTGTATTTTTTTTCAGGAGCAAATTGTAATCCCCAACAAGGCAAAATTCTTTTTACTTCATTAAATATTTTTCTAAGGTAGCTGCATCTGAATCAGCTAGCAAAATATCACCCATGTAATGGTAAAATCATAGGTTGAGGAAACTGCTTATGAATTATTTCTAAAATATGTTGTACAAAATATTGACATAAGGTAGGACTGTTTAACATCCCTGTGGCAAGATGTTAACATTGGAGGCAATGCTACCTTTCTTTTTTCATTTTTAAAAAAATTTTATTATTAGTTACATTTTACTAACTCTGTATCCCAGCTGTATCCTGCTCCCTCATTCCCTCACAATCCCACCCTCATCTCCTCCCTGCCCTTTTCCAAGTCCACTGATTGGAGAGGACCTCCTCCCCTTTCATCTGACCCTGTTTTATCAGGTATCTTTGCAGGACTGGCTGCAAAGTCCTCCTCTGTGGCCTAGCAGGACTGCTCCTCCCTTGGGGGGGGGGTTGGGAGGTCAAAGAGCCTGCCATTGAGTTCATGTCAGAAATAGTCCCTGTTCCCCTTACTATGCTACCTTCTAACAGGTTGAGAATTATTATAAGTAGGCATTATGAAAGCAAATGTTTTTCTATCTTGTTTATGCAAAGTGATGATGAAAAAGCAATCTTTTAAATCAAATACTATAATAGGCCACATCTTGGGTAATAAAGAGGTTAAAGGTACCCCAGGTTGTGGGAAACCCATAGGCTGATGACTTTATTGATTGCCCTCAGGCCTGTTAACATCCTCCATTTTTCAGATTTCTTTTTAATGAAAGAATACAGAAGAATTCCAAGTGCTGGCCCGGTGGACTCTTCTACACGTTGAGCCTCCAGATGCTCTTGGACCAGCTGTTCTAATGCCTGTAACTTTTTTTTTTAATCATGTGCCATTCTAGTGGTAGGCTAGTTGGTGTTCTATCAGCAGGGGATCCCCCATATAAAGTTGAGGAGCCAACCTCTGCTGTGCCCTGCTTATGAGTCTGTAACTGTTATTGATCACATTTTCAATATCTTCACTAAGAATATCTTCTCTTTCACAGCCTGTCTCTAAAACTGGAGGGATGTTAATCTGTGCTCCCTACTGTTGAAATAGATCACTTCCCATAGATTATGGCTATATTAGTCACATATGGTTTTAATTTCCTGTTTGACCTTCTGGTCTTATGTATTTAATCCATTGTAGACTTTATTTTACCTGACAGTGTCTCAGTTCCTAGGAGCTGAATATTTACTTCAGAAAGAGGCCAATCTGGAGGCCCAGCTTTTAGTGAAATTGTTATATCTGTCCATGTCTACCAAAACTTCAGTTTTAAAAGCATTTATAAATACTTTTAGTTTTGGCCTCTGAGCATTTATAGCAGCCTGCCAAAATATTTGTTTTCCGGTCTATACTGGGTTTTCTGTTTTATCCACTGAAGTTGCTCTGACCTTGATATCTGGGTTATTAATGGCTATGTCCAATGCAGTGCTGTTTAATTGTACTGTGGAAGAGTTTCTATATTGTTGACATCAGATTGTTGACTTCAATTTGGTATCCAGACCTGCAAAAGGCCCCCTTGGGCAATTCCCAGCATGGCATTACCTTGTTTGTTCCTTGTTCTGCATTCATTAGTTCAATGCCAGCCTTTGACATATCTTCTGCATACTCCAGAAAGTTCAGGCCTTCTTTCTGAATTAGCTTGGCTCTGCCTACAATTCTTTTTGAAATGACCTTGCTTGCCATAGTCAAGACATTGGGCAGGTTGTTTTTTTCTCAAAACCTTTAAATTTTTTTCTCCTATTAAAGTTGCATTCTAAGTATGAGATCCAATACCAATTGTATTTCTTTTCTTTTCTTTCTTCCTTCCTTCTTTCCTTCCTTCCTTTCTTTCTTCCTTCCTTCCTCTCTCTCTTTGTTTGTTTGTTTGTTTGTTTGTTTTTCAAGACAGGGTTTTCTGTGTAGCTTTGGCTATCCTGAACTCTGTATATCAGGCTGGCCCTGAAAACACAAAGTTCCACCTGCCTCTGGGCTCCCAGAGTGCTGGGATTAAAGGAGTGCACCACCACACCCAGTTTCAGATATATTTCTAATCTATTCATCTATTGGTGCTGATCTTGCCTTTAGAGGCCTGATCACGTTTTTGCATTCTGAATTAGCACTTTTGAAATGATTAGTACTTGCCTAGCTTCTGAATCTGATAGTCTTCTATTTACAGCTGAAGTCATTCTTTGTAAAAACATCAGTGACTTCTTCCTTTGGACCTTGCATAATTTTAGTAATTTCAGACCATTTTCCTGTTTCTTCAAACTTGTCCCAAGTACTTAAAGCTCCTGTATGATGACGCAGCCGTATTTAATGGGAACAGCAAAAGCCATTAAGCAAGCACTGCTTGCTTGACAAAGATCCAGCAAAGCTGAGCCGTATGATCTCCATCGTGTGATCACTTTTGATCTTGATCACAAGTTGCATTCTTGGGGGCTTATTTGTACAAATTGCAGTGATGTATTGATGGGAAATTTCATTTCATTTCTTTTTTTTTTAAGACAGTGTTTCTCTGTGTAGCCTTGGCTGTCCCAGACTCGCTTTGTAGACCCAGCTGACCTCAAACTCACAGAGATCTGCTTACCTCTGCCTCCCTGAGTGCTGGGATTAGTGGTCACCATGCCCAGCTGATGGAAATATTTTTATGAATTATTTTGCATTCTCCCAGGAGTCCTGCTTCTAAACTTCCCCAGGAACTACTGAACATAACTACTTCTGCTTTTAGGGAGATATCCTTATCTGGCCCTACTTGAAGGTGTTCCTTATACCCTTGGAAGTTGTGACCCAAATAAAGATGCCAAGACCTCATTATGAGGCTCTGACTCCAAGATACTTTTGGAACATCTGACCCGGTACTTACTAAAGAACAAGACCATCAGAACAAAGTAAACTTAAAGAGGCAAACAATATTCAGCAGGCTAGATGAGTTGGCAGCAGATCTTCCTGTATGTCCACGTGATTATATGCCATATTGGAGGTGACTGGGGGCTACATATGGTATCCTCCTCTAGGAAAAGATACAGCAACAAAGTTAAATTGGCTGGAATTATCTCTGCCCTACACTGGAACTTATACTGATAGACAAAGAATGTTGTGAATAATGAAAAAAAGAATTAAATTGAAGAGTTTAAGTTAGCCTGGGTGACTCCATTTTGAAATGAGGAGCTATCTTGACAGGGAGCTGAACTCAGGTACCAGGAAATATAGCAGAATATGCACTTGGCAGAAAACAAAGTTAACTCTCCTAGCAACAACCTCCAGCAAATATCACAGAATAAATACTTGATAGAAAATAAAGACAATCTACCTGGCAATAATCAATGAGAATCGGTTGGGAAAATTCTCCCCAACATTCCAGATGTAGTTTAGAAGAATGGCAATTGTGATTATGTAAAAGGTCACCTCGCCCCTATGGCTTTTACCCAATCCTGTAACATCAAGGCATGAACTCCCTTGCTTGCTGTCATGGGAACCCCCTACTTGCGGTTTTTCTCTTTAAAAACCCTGCTTACTCAGGTTTCAGGGTCCCACTTCTTTACTGCTGTGACAGTGAGACTTGGGTCCTGAGTTCGATCGCTCTTGTAATAAAGCTCTCTTGCTCTTACATTGAGTCATCTCCTGGTGGTCTCTGAGGGTCCCGTGATCCTGGCATAACAAAGTATTAAGATCTTCTCTTTCTCAGAAAAGTTAGCTTGTGTAGGGCCACTATGGTGTCATATGACCAAAAAAACTCAAAGAAAACCAAGATTAGATATATAAATCCTACAAATATATAAAATATAGATGTTGTATTATGGCAGAAATTGAATGATAATGGCAGCAGTTTTGGCTTAAAGATTGTTCTTGGGCCTAATGACAATTACTACTGTGACCATTAAACGCTGATAATACATTTCTTGGGACATGGCAATCTGCCCAGGCTGTCTTGGAGATTTTCTTTCTGTCTAGTGCCCTCGAAACCACAAAAGCTACCAGCCTGAGAACAGGCTGTCATGCTTTAACAAAATATGCTTCAAGATTCTTAAAGGATGGGTTGTAGTGTTGATGATGGAAAATGATTATAAAAGACAATTCTGTTCTGTCATGGTTTATCAATGATGACTAAACTTATGACCAAGAGGAAGTTAAAACATGTGTTGGGGACAAAAATGATATGATCTATGTTTTGGGACAACATGACTTTATCCCTGCCTATTGAGTTCTGTGTTAATAAAGAAGCACTTTTACGACCAGTCAGTCAGGATACAAGATTCCTCTGACACCTTGCCTTACTTACTCATCTCTTACTGACTCCTTATCTCCTCTGAGGGACCAGGACCCCAGCAGTATGACATAGTGCCAAGGTGGTATCATCATTTTCAACTTGCATCTGTACCTCAGCATATGGACCTTCACCTAGCAACTGATCTTGGGAAATATTGATACTTAATAGGCTTATTTCTCTGTCATATCTCCTAAGTTTCTTCCGTCCACCATGATCGCCATTGCAACTGATGACCAGCTTCTACTATTGCTTTTGTCATATCTTTCAAGTCTTCGGGGATTGATCTATTTTGAACTGCCCAAAAAATTAATATCTGCTCCACAAATAGTGAATGTATGCCATATGAAATTATGGCTCCTTTAATTTTTTAATCTAGCATTTCTACTGTATGCCAGCCAAATTCTTTACAACCTTGGGGTGCCTGTCACCTGTTGGTATTTGTTGTACAGATTGACATCATCATATAGCAACCAGATAAGCTAATGTTTGTTTTCTAACAATTTTTGGCTCACCTTCTTTAATTTTATTATATAGTGGCACAGTAGGCTCTTGTCTTAATTTCTCTTGTCTCTGAGTATCTTTTTTTCATTTTTATCCATAAGTCTAATTTTTCCTAAGGCTTGTCTCTCATCAATCAATTTTTAATTTCTTTTAACCATAAAGCTTTTTTTCCCTTTGAGAGGGCATAGAAATCCATTATGCCTATTAAGAATAAACTATGAAATACTAGCATGATAGTAATCATAATCTGTATTGAGTCAATCTCAGTTAAGTTATTTATTTTTTTATTTTCTGTTTCTATTTTTAAACCATCTAATGTAACACTCTATAGGGTTGTAAAGCCCTGTGTTACAGTATTTCCCATCCTTACATGGCTTATTCTTTTTAATTTTACCTAACACTCTTTTTAAGAATTTCATTTTATTACTTTCAAATTATTATTTTCTATGATTATTTATGTTCAGTTTTTGTTTGTTTATTTTTTCTCTTTTACTGTATTCAAATTTAACACATTACCCTTTTAGAAGTTTAGGACCTCAGGTTTTAGTCCTGGCTTAGGTTTTTTGTTTTTTTTTTCTGACTGTTGTCCTGGTGCTTTTTCTGAGCTGTTTAGCTTAGCGCAAGGCTCCAGTTGCTGGCTCCACCCACCTCAGTTCTGCCCAGCTCTCTGCCAGACTCAGGTTTCAGCACTGTTTGACTGCCTGCACAGCAGCAGCAGGTCCTGATGGTTCTCCACTGCCTGTCCTGGACCCATGTGCCAAGCTGGGCTGTGCCGCTGTTTGCACTCCCATGAGGGCCAAGCTGATCATCATGCTGGTACTGGCTGGCCAAGCCTATTCACCCCATTCTAGGAAATTTCTGGGCCCACACTGTGGCAGGAGTTCCTACTTCTCAGGCCGAGTTCAGAGCAGCTTGCGATTAAGGGAAATGTTTTCTCCTGCTTTTCACCCCAGACTGTTCCAGTCTCTAAGCTTGGAGTTGTAGTCCCACACTGAGAAAAATTATAATGGGACTTTCTTTGGAGTGCCAGCTACTGAATAATGACATGAACACTTTTCACTAATTATGAAAGCTTGGCTTTAGCGTTGGCTTGTTCCCCAACTAGTTCTTAACTTAAATTGTCCTGCCTATATTAACCTATGTTCTGCCATGTGGCTTGTTCCCTCTCCTCAGTACCTTAGTCTCAGCACCTGTTTCTTCCTCCGTGTCTGGTTGGTGAATCCTCCCACCTCAGATTTCTTCTTAGAGTTCGTTCCTCTCTCTGCCTGGATGTTCTGCCTATTCTCTCCTGCCTTTGTAATGGGCTGTTCAGCTCTTTATTCAACCAATAAAAATGTGTTGGAGGGTGTGTTTACAAAATATGATGTTGCCGTAGGAATAATAGCACAAAGTCTGTCCTGTACGCAGCTCTCTGCTGGTATAGAAATCAGCATTTGAATAATACAAAGACAATCTTTACATAGTGCTCAAAAATATCACCCCAATAACCTATCTGTGTGCATGCAGAGCCTAGAGGAGAGCATCAAGCATTCTTTATCACTCTCCACTTTAATCCCTTGAGACACTCTCTCATTGAATCTGAAACTCTCCATTTTAGGCTATACAGGAGGCCAGCAAACAGCAGTCATTCACCTCTCCCCACCTCTTCTCCAGTTCTAGGCTTACAGGTATGTACAGCTAGGCCCAGCTATTTTAGGGATCCAAAGTCAGGTCCTCATGCTTGCTCAGAATCATTCTTACCTACCCAGCCATTACCCCAACTGTTGACTTTTTAAACTTAGTCATTAAGTCACAGTTATTATGAAGATGATGAGGTTATTATAGAAACAACTAAGGATCAGTAAGAACATAGACCCTAAACCTCGTTTTAGATTTTAGGAATTCAGACAATCAACATTATATATATATGTAATTATATATATATATATAATACATAGTCTATAAAATATGTATACCTATATACATACATATATATTTAAAATTACTGGTATTTTGTCAATTTTTTATCACTGTGACCAAAGTTGCTGACAAAGACAAGCTAAAGGAGAGAAGATTTAGTCCTCTGTCACTTGGTTCTGTGAATGTAGGTAGAGAATACCATCATGGATGGAAATGAGGGACAGAGAAGAGCTATTTAATTCACAGTTGACCATAAGTCAAAAAGTGTGACAGAAACAATGAACCCAAAGGACCTGCTGCCCCCAGCGACCTACTTCTTCTAAGTAGTTTCCACATCTCAACGTTTCCAGAACGTCCCAAAATAGTGCTATTTTCAGTCCCACCCAGACTTCCAAGTCCTGAGTCAGGAAAAGCTCCCAACATACGTCTTCCCATGGTTATTTCTGGGGCCCCCTGAGAGGTGAGCTGCACCAGAGAGGATGCATTTGGAAATTGTTGGCCATCTGTGTCAGGTCCTCCCTTCGCTATGTTTCCCTCACAAGAATTTATCAAGGGGAAACAAACTCTTAAAGGCTGTAGACAACCTGATTCTCAGACAACTTTTCAGTCCATGAGCCTTTGGGAAGACACTCATGTTCAAACCGGAGCCCAGGTCTCTGTATCAATCATTTATATGGTCTGTCATCAACTCATACGTCCTGTTCTCACCCCTTGCCAGTTCCAACTCTCAAAACTAATGACAGCTCATGCATAGTTCAGCAACAAAGTAGAAGAGCATGTTTTCATGGGTTCCAGAAATTCTTCATGCCATTTTAACAGCCTCTCATTGCCAAGCCCTCCAACGGGGTGGTCAGACGCTACATGTATCACTTCACTTACCTAGCATCATGATAATCCCCTGAGACGCCTGTTTATTGCACATGCAGAAAGTAAAGTTTGGAGAGAGGCTTGGTGAGTCACTCAGACAGCATTTTCACCCGATTTCCTATTTCTAGTAACACAACCCAGAGTGGATAAAGTCGTTATAACTTATACCATCTGTTTTATTGTTGCTAATATTTTGGAGAACTAAAACTTCCATGTCACTCTTCAGTGTTAAGCCACTGTAATAAGACACAGAGGTGCAAGGACAGAGGCCTGGCGGGTATTGGCAGTCGACCCTCACGCAAAGGAAAGGAAGGCAGCTGCCTAAAGTTGGGAGGCTTACTCTCGATCTATGAACTCCTCCTCCGGGACTTCAAGCCCTCTTCCACGGCTTTCCTGATGCTAGGGCATCCTCAACCCTCAGTTATTTTCTAGCTGTAAAGATCATGCCTTTCCAGCTTCCCCTTAGGTACAGAACCCCACTCGCAGATCAACACTTTACTATCGAGCATATGTCCTGGTTTTGGCTAGATGGGAAGTAGGCAGGAGTATGCGCATGATTTCTGGAGGCAGAGGTGCTCTGTGAGGCAGGCTGAGCACAAGACAGAAAGGGCTGACTGAGCTCTTAGCACCCTTTTGGCCCCAGAGCTGGCAGGCAAACCCTGTACATGGGCTATGCTCATCTGAGAAGAAGCAAACTCTAGATAAAAATCAAATGCTATTTTGAATTTCTTTCACATATAGACATTTCCAATTCTGGCACATTAAAAAAATGAAATAATGATCTTTATTCTTCTCACTAGTAAAGATTCTTGAGATCAGGTAATGTACATACATACAAGCATACATACACACATATATGCATACATACGCATCCATCCATCCATATACACATCATACACATATAAAACGTCTACCTCTCCAACTGTTCTATTCATTTTGCCTTTGGGGAGGGAGTTCCAAACAAGTCATTTATGACGTACCGACCTTGCATCAGACTTGGAACTGGATGTTAGTTACACAAACTATCATATTTTTGCCTTAACAGAGCTAACTGGTTGAAAGGAGAAAGCCTTTCAGCCAGGGAGGTTTTCCTTGCCACAACCTACTACCCAGACATTACCCAAGTGACAGGCGGGAAAACTGGCTTAGTGGTGTCAAACCTGCAAATAAAACACATTAACGATTTGCTTTACTTTAAAAGGGAAGAGGTCCTGGGGGACCCAAAGGTCCATCTGTATCCCAGTATAGCACTGTCCTGTCAAATGAAGCCAAGTTCTATCTATGAGTTGGGGACAAGGCAAAAGACAATTAGCTTCAGCTCTTCCAACAGACAGGATTTAATATACATGTTAGTCCTATACTGAAAAACTAAAAATGCATGAAAAAGATTCCAAGAGTAACCCCTGAAGCAGCAATTGTAAGAAGTGGGCGCAACTCAGCAGAAGGGGGTGGGGTTATTAAAATCAATAAGGCTCAGAAACACCTGCAGGAAGAAAAGGCAGCCATGGCAGGAATTAGCTGCCATTCAACAGAAGGGGGTGGGGTTAGGAGATGTGGAGAGCCAGAATTCCTGTCTGCATCTGGGAGCAGGGATGTGTGGTTGGGGTTAGTGTCTGGGCTGAGAGGAGGTCACTCATGAGCAGTGCTCTTCATCTCTGAGGAGGAGAAGCCAGCTTCCTGGTGCTTATGTTGGAAGAAGCCATAGCAAGGCTGTTTTTGCTAAGTGTTTGGAATTTCATAAACTGAATGCAACAACCGGAACTGGGTGGAAATTACCATTGTAAGGTGATGCTGACCAGAGTATGAACTGAAGATCCGTGGGAAATTGTCCTTCTTCCTCTGGCTTTGGGTGTCCAGCTGGTGCCCTGTCCTGGCACAGCCTAGGAGGGGAGCAGCAGGCAGAGAAGAAATGGTCTGTAGAATTTCAGGACCCCTGGGAGCCAAGGATCAGATCTGGTACCCAGCCCATCCTCTGTTATAGGCCAAATGATTGTGCCCTACCAAACTGAACAGGTGCTGAATCTCACTGTGCTGAGACGGGCTATTTGGAGATGAACTTTTGGGAAGCGACTAGGGTTGGATGAGGTCTTGAGAGTAAAGCTGTCACTACAGGGTTAGCGCCTTTATAATGAGAGATAATACTAGAGTGCCTGCTCACCTTCTAAAGAGCAGGCCACATGAGAAGAGAGCAGGACAGTGCGAGTGAACTTAAGAGTCAAGTCTTGATGGCAACCTTGATCTTGTATTGGTCCTTCTGACCTTCAGAACTGAGAGGAAATAAAACTGCTACTTAAGTCAGCCAGCATGTAGCCTTTTGTCATGATGGCTTGAGAAGCAGGAGAGTCCCCTCAATGACCTTCCTGTGGAAACCTCCTGGGGTTGGTGAAATGCTCAGGAGTTGCCAACCCCAAAACTTGTTTTCTGAGAGCTACCCTAACCATCTGCTAACAGCCTAAGCTTTAGAGAAGAGAGGAAAGAGAGAGACAGAGACAGAGAGAGAGAAAGAGAGACATACACAGGAAAACACACACACACATACACACACAGAGAGAGAGAGAGAGAGAGAAACCGAGAGAGAGAGATCCTACTGTAAAATCCATTGGCTAAATCACATTTAGGCAAATTTCCCTGCATCTCCTTCACTCTTCAGTAGCGGCCTGCTGTCCTTCAGGATGCATCCCAGGAACCAGGTTGGGGGAGGGGCTCTCAGGGGCTATTTATTAATCAACAGGACAAGTCTTCTTGCTGCATCGTAAAGTCTTAAGGCTGAGCTTCAGCAGTTTATTAAATTACCAGAACACCAAGAAAAATAGCTTTAATAACACATTTCTGCCTATCTATTATTTTTTTTTATAACCCAGAGTGGAGAATTAAAAGGCTCCCTACCATTTAAAATAGCATTTTTTAAAATTAAAATGAACATGTTAGAAGAATTTTATTTTTAAACTCAAAGAAAAAAAAAAGGAAAGAAAAAAAAAAGAACGAAGCCATTGATTCGGGATGTGATTACTCCTAGCCGAAATTTTATGGCTAACTCTTTGTGCGGTAAAGAGGAGGGAGGAGAAATAGTTTTCCTTGAAAGGTTTAAAAGTACATCAATTAGAACAGGTAGATGGGCAGGTCACTATGTCCTCTCATGTGGTTTAGTGTTACAAGTACTATTTTCAAGAATTGCCTGGAGGACTGGCAAAATGGCTTAATTTGGGTAAAGGTACTTTCCATCCAACGGTGCAAGCCAGATGACCTCAGTTCAGTCCACAGAGGCCACAGAAAGGTGGAAAGAGAGAACTGAGTCCTGAAAGTTGTTCTCTGATCCTGACACACATGCCACAGTATGTGAATCCTCCTCACAGCATACACACACACACATACACACACACACACACACACACACACACACACACTTAACAAAATAGAATTACATGCTGAAGACACTTAAACATATTGTCTAGGGTACATATGGCTGCCCAGCTGAGAGCTCACAGGGAACCAAGCCATGACAAAGTGCCCACAACTCAGGTTCTGCTCCAGAGATTTGCAAAACTAAGAATTTTATTAGGTCCAAATAACTGTCTAAATGCCTACGCTATGCATAGGCTCAACTCTTACTTATTTAGTCATTTGAAGACAGCATCTTGCTATGAGCCCATGCTGACTTTGAACTCATCACGATCTTCCTATTGCTGTGATCAAGGACCATCAAGTCCTTGCTTGTAACCCAAAGACCATCAAGTGTTCCATGCTTGGATCCCAAAATTTACTCTGATTTCTCTCTCTCTCTCTCTCTCTCTCTCTCTATATATATATATATATATATATATATATATATATATATATATATATATAGCTTTAATAATCAAATATGATAATCAAATAGAAAAAACACAAAACAGGTTTCAAACCAGTGAACCATTATAAACAAGAACTCATGTCATCACTACCTAGCACAGGAGCCAGACATCACATCCCAGAATGCTGATTTTGTATCCCCAGTCACCAGCTCTGCTCACTCCCCAGAAAGAATCACAAATCAGACCATTGGTATCACATTTGGATTGTCAACTTTTGAATTTCCTATGAATGCTCTCATAATATATAGTGCTGTGTTTTTATTACTTTCTTTTATATTAGTGCATATTTAATTGGTTAAAATAGACCATTTGTTTCATATATTTAAGGTAATTGCTCATATTCCCCCCCTTCTTTCTTCTCTAACGATCTCTTTTATACTTTTGTGCCTCTACACGTACAATATTTGTCTCTGAGTCCAGGTTATTTCACTGAACATGATTTCCAGTTTTTCTCTTTTTTTTTCCAAAAATGTGATTTCTTTCTTCTTAGTGGGAAAGCAATAACTGTGTATGTTTTCCACGTTTTCTTTCTCCGCTGGTGTGTTTCCATCATTCGTCTGTTGTAGAAATGCCACTCTGTTGTCTTCTCGGTGCTTCCTGGTGCTTCTCGGTGCTTTGGGGTAGGAACTCAGAAGTGATATGACTGAATCACAGGTTAGTTTGCTTTCCAGTGCACAGGGGCTCAGTCACACGGTTTCCACAGCAGCTGCACCTATTTCCACTGCCACCCATGGTGTGTAGATGTTCCTCCAATTCTGAGGATCAGACAGACAGCTATGAGCAAGTGTTGAGCAAATCACAGTTGGTGCCCAGAAGTTTCAAGTGTGTGAGACAGGAAGGGTGGCAAACTCAGACAGACACACACCCAGAATTCCTGGTTATTATGAAGTACAGATGCAGGGGGATGGAATATTAGCTAGGCACTGGTCTGCAGCAGCAAATTGCTCCAATATGTGATTTTAGCTGTAGAAGTGTTTCTTTTATGAACCTGGGTGCCCTCGAATTTGGGCGCATAGATGTTTAGAACTGCAATATCCTTTTGGTGGATTTTTCCTTTCGTGGGTATGTAGTGTTTTCCCCTATCTCTCTGATTAGTTTTGCTCTGAAGTCTATTTTGTTAGATATTAAAATAGCTCTGTCTGATTGCTTCTTGGGTCCATTTTCTTAGAATACCTTTTCCCAACTCTTTTACCCTAAGGTGATCTGTACTATTGGTGAGCTGTGCTTCTTAGATGCACTGCAAAACCCACTGGCCTCAAATAACAGCATTTATTGTCCTGCTTCTGTGAGTCAGAAACCTTGATCTGTCTTACCTGGGTCCCCTGCTTTGAGATCTTTCATGGACTGTAATCCAAGTGTCTGCTGGAGCCTCAGTCTGGCAAGAGATCTTGACTGGAAAAGATTTGTTTCTTAAGTGACTACTCACCTATTTGTTGGCAAGATTCAGTTTCTTGCACACCATTGGCTGGAGGCCTCCCTTGATTTCTTGTCTGATGGACCTTTACAATGAGTATATCACATGTAGTAAGTCAGAAAGAAGGCAAGGGAAGTACCAGAGTCTACTAGCAAGGCATAAATGTCACAGTCTTTTATACCTAGACCAATCATAGAAGAGGTATTTCATCTTTATTGCCATATTCTATTTATTGGAAGTAAATTAAAAAGTCCAGTCAACACTCAAAGGGGAAGGTCTCACAAATACCAGGATTTGAAGGCTACTGGGAGCCATGTCAAGAAGTGTCTTTAAGAGCTGTCTTGTGGTAAGCTGGAGAGCATCTTAGAAAAGCAGAGCCGATTCAGTAGAGTTGTTTGTGATTCTAGAATCACTTTGCCCTCATTTAATGCCTGGTACTACCACTTATGACTTCCCCTAGGTCTTCTTTTGGTAACGGAGGTATTTAATAAGTGTGAAGTATTTGCTAGATGCTGTGGAAGAGGCAGAGGAACCAGCAGGGAACAAAGGGGCTGCTCGCATGGAGTTTTCAGTCTAGTCAAGGAAGACCCAAGCATTGCTGTGAGCATCAGAAAGGGGCAAGAGAGGGAAACACCCAGGGGTAGAAGCAGTCTCAGGAGGAGGGATTGTATGGGAGAAAAGAGTGACAGAGCCTACTTTCTGGGGAAGTTCTGACAGTTAAGTAAGATACATACTGCGCCCAGCGATGGCAAAGACTGCAGAGAAGAGCAGAGGAAGGGATAAAGAATGGGGCGGGGCTATGCTTATTATACGTTTCTCTTGATAAACTTTATTCTGAAATAATTTTAAATATACATAAACATTGTAAGAAAGAGTTCCCATACACCCTTTACACGGCTTCTCTAATTTTCCATCTTGCCACGTTCACATCATCATTCTTCCTTTAATACTATCATCCCCTGAGTCCTTTGAAAACAAGTTCCTGATTGGCTGTCCCTAAGCTTGAAATACATTAGTATGTATCTCTTATGAGCAAGGGCTGTTTTATTTTTGTAGAGTGGCAGAGCGATTATAAAAATCAGAAAACTGTGGGTTTCTAATATGAGGAATGTGATACCTGTCTTACGGAGCCTGGCTTATTTCATTTAACATGATGATCCCTGGTGCCATCCGTTTTCCTGGAAATGACACGCTTTCATTCTCCTTAAGGGATAAATAACATTTTGTATAGGTGCCACATTTTTTTTTTCATCCATTCACCCACTAAGGAGCTGATTCCATAATGGCTGTTGAGAAGAGTGCTGCAGTAAACGTGAGCGTGCAGGTTTCTCTGCTGTCTGCTACCTTTAATCCCTTCAAGTATATGTGTAAGCGGTGTATACGTTACTTTTCTATTGCTGTGACAAAACATGATGACCAACTTAATAGAAGGAAGGGTTTATCTGAGGCTTAAGTTTCCAGAGGGCTAGTCTATTCACATTACAGAAGGCAGGTGTGGCAGCTGGAGCAGGAAGTTGAGAGGTCACACCTTGATCCACAGGCAGGAAGCAGAGAGAGCTAACTTGAAATGCTGTGAATCTCTTGAAACTCCAAGGCTTGTCTCTAGCGGCATACTTCCTCCAGCAAGGTCATACATCCCTTCTAATTATCTCTAAACAGCCACCAAAAGGGGACCAAGTATTCAAATGCCTGGTGCTTATGGGGGCTATTCAAAGCATCACAGCTGGATCATACGGCCATCCTATTTCTAGTGTTGTGAGGAACCTCTGTACTGAGTTCCACAGTGGCTGCTTTAGTTCACATTCCCAGATGTAGTGTATAAGTGCTTTTCTCACCCTCATTTTTGCCAGCATTTGTTTTGTTTCTTTGGTTATAGCCCTTCTGACTGGGGTGAGATTGAATCTCAATGTAATGTTGATTGGCATGTCTCTGATGGTTAAAGTCGTGGAACTTGTTTGTTTGTTTGTTTGTTTGTTTGTTTGTTTTTAATTTATTGGCTATTTGTGTTTCTTCATGTGAAAAGTGTTCAGCTCATTTACCTGTTTATGATTAGGTTATTTGTTCCTTTAATGCTTAATATTTTAAGTTCTTGTAACATTGTGGGTGTCAATCACAAACACACACACAAAACCTGTTATTTGTACAATTATCAGAGTCTATAAACTGATCTGACATCCTCAGTCAGAATATTAACACCAATGCTGTTATCTCCTCCATAAATCTTATTACATCTAAGCTATACCAATGAAATACTTTAACCATGAAATCTTTTGAAATACAGAGTAGTTATTTTATAGAGTGACCTCTCCATTTGGGCACATTTATTTTATTTTATTTTTATTAATTACACTTTATTCACTTTGTATTCCCCAATAAGCCCCTCCCTCCTCCCCTCCCGATCCCACCCTCCCATCCCCTTCTTCACGCATGCCCCTCCCCAAGTCCACTGATAGGGGAGGTCCTCCTCTCCTTCCTTCTGATCTTAGTCTATTAGATCTCATCAGGAGTGGCTGCATTGTCACCTTCTGTGGCCTGGTAAGGCTGCTCCCCACTCAGGGGGAGGTGATCAAAGAGCAGGCCAATCAGATTATGTCAGGGGCAGTCCCTCTTCATTTGGGCACATTTGATGTGTCAGGACAAGCTGTGGCTTGTCCCACTTAGCACATCCCATCAGGAAGTACCTGGTGGCTTTGTCCCATCATCACTGGTGAGATTAGCTAGAGTCGTTTAGTCAAAGTGGCATTTTCCATCCTTCTCCAGCATGAAGACACTTTTTTCCCTTTCATGTTGAATAACTATTTCATGGGGAGATATTCTGAGGCTACATGATTATCCAATTACTCATCAAGCTCTACCTGACTCGCTTCAGCAATCATCTCCAGCAAGGGGAGCCTCACCAGAACCAGCTACAAGCACAATGGTTGACCAATAGTGATAACTCTAATTCTACCATTATCCCCTCTTGATTTACTAGTTGGCATTCTCTGGAGATTTATTTTTAGATACAGTTATGTGTCAGTTACTTTTCTCATTGAAGTGATGACACACTTGACAAAAGCAACTTAAGGGGAAAGAGTTTATTTTGGCTCACAGTTTGGGGGTATAGTCCAACCCCAACCACAAAAAGTTCAGCTCTTCTGACGGCTGCCCTGTGGCTTTTTGTTGGTGTTCTTTGTTTTCATGGGCAGGGTGTAAGAACAGCTCTACTTGTCTCTCCATAATGTATAGTAAAAGTGCAGCATCTCTGTGGGGAAGCACTGACTTTCTATACCATTTGGATAAATTGTCTTGGGAGCTACACGGGGCAGAGAAAACTGTCTGGATGAAAGTGGCTTTCCCAGTACAGTTAGAAAGCCTGAATTAGTTATTTTTCTCAGTCAGTGATAAAACACCTAATAAAATCAACTTAAGGAAGCAAAGGCTTATGTGGGTTCATATCTTGAGGATAGAGTTTATTGTGATGGGGAAAACACGACATCAGGAGCTAGAGGCAGCCGGTCCCCTATACATCCCCGAATGTATCACTTCCTTTTCTTGTTGGTACGAAACACACTAACAAAAACAACGGAAAGAAGAAAGAAGGGAGGGAAGGAAAGAAGAAGGAAGAGAGAGAGGGACGGAGGGAGGGAGGGAGGGAGGGAGGGAGGGAGGGAGGGAGGGAGGGAGAGGGCCTAGGAAAGAAGGAAGGGTTGGTTTACTTGGCTTCCAGCTCCAGGGTACCAGCCCCCATTGCAGGGAAGTCTTGGCTAGAGGAGCTCGCAGTTGGCCATATTGCATCTCCAGTCAGAGAGCAGATAAATGAGTGGGTGTGCTCAGCGCTCTTTTTTCTTTTGAATTAATCCTTGACCATAACCCATGGAATGGTGCCACCCACATTTAGGGTGAGCCTTCCCTCCTCAATAATCTAATCTAAATAAGCCTTTGCAGATAGGCCCAGAGACTTGTTTCTATGGTGACTGTAAGTTCCACCAAGTTAACACTCATGGTTAATCATCATATGCCATGAAGGTGCAAAGAGAGATGAATACTGTACTTGGACCCCAACTCAAGAAATTCAAAATGGGTCTTCGTACCTCAGTTAAACCTCTATGCAAATGCCTCACAGATATGCCTGGAGGTTTACCTCCTAGATGATCCTAAATTCTGTCAAGCTGACAATTAAGATTAACCATTACAGGTCATCAGGAAGAGCTTCTCCAAGAAGGTGACATTTGAATGTATATCAGAGCAGACGAAGAGAATAAGCATGGAGATGATCTGGGGGAAGAGTGCTAGGAAGAGAAAACTTCATGTGCAAAGACTAACATTCATATTTACTCCATGTGGTTGCTATGGAGAATACATAATGCTATATATAAAGCATGGGGCATGACTGTCAGGAATAATGAAGGGAAACTACTGTTGTTATTAAATCAGGACATCTGAGTTGAGTGTAAAAAAGAGAAGAGCTGAGCTAGTGAAATTGAATGGGGACTGTAGAGTCCAAATGTAATAGGCAGTTCCCCAAGGATACAGACCTCTTGTGTAGATAGAAATGTATGGATATTGTGAGACATCACTCCTATAAGTAGGCTGTATTATGTGGTATACTGTATGGCTTAGTGACATGAATCCTGGAAAGAGACAAAGCTTTTCCTGGAGAGAGAGATTCAAAGAAATATTCAAAGAATGAGGGGCTGTAGCTATGGGAAATTCTTCACAACTGACTTTGAATATGGAGTTGCCCATGTGACAAGGGCAAGAGAGTGAGCTCTTGGTGGTAGGCATGATCCCCATTGACAACAAGAAGATGAATTCTGCCATCAGTTTGAATTAGTTTGAGCATGGACTCTGAGCTCTCAATGAGAATGAAGTCCTTGGCTTCAGGCTTGGGAGATTCTGAGTGGAGAACTCCCACAGGATGCCTGAAATATTCTGTAGGAATGTCTTGTGTATTGTATGGATGCAACACCTGTCAATTAAAATCCTATGGTCTATAACTGAGGCAGGAAATAGAAGGTGGGACATCCTGCAGGCAGAAGGAATTCTGGGATGCAGTCAGGGGTGCTAGATTTAGCCAGCAAGATGTGAAAAGGACAAACTCATGGTACCTTAATCTAGGTAACCAGCCATGTGGCAAAATGTAAATTAGTATAAGTGGGTTATTTCAAGTTATGAGCTAGTCAGAGAAGAGCCTAGCTATATGGCTTAGGTATTTGTAAGATAATAATTGGGTCGCATGAGTTGTTATTCTGGGAGCTTAGAAATGGGAGGTAAAAGATGCACCCTACAACAGTACTCTGAATAAATTGTAGCACTTTAAAAATGGGTGCTTTGGGCTGCTAAGCTGGTGGTGCATTGTCATGTATCAGTAGAAGATGAACATGCTTGGGGAAGAATGTTTGAAAAGGTCTCAAAGTGAAAGGAGCTGAGGCACCATTCAATGCTTCTTAGTTGTAGTGGACTCAAAGGTAGGAGAGTGGACTCTTAACAGCAGTGTACTGAACGTGAATGCTAGACTCAGATCTGGTCAGCACAGCACAGTTACTGAGGACCTCAGTGCCAGGTGTGTCCCCTGATGGGCTTCAGACCCCTTTATGCTCACAGGACTTTCACTCTAGTGGATGAAAGTAAGCCAGAGGGTAAGCAAAGACACGTGGAAAACCAGGCCTGTCTTATGTTGGTCTGTATATAGGTGTCCAGAACAGTACCTCCCACACAAGTGACCTTTTTGGTTGAGTAGAATTGTGGTTTGTTTTTTAACAGGGGCAATTTATCTCTCTGGGGCAATGTTTTCAGACATTTTGGGTTGCTACAATAGGGAGATGCTGTGGGGATTTATTGGGGGAAACCCCAGAGATAATGCAAAACAGCCTGTACCTCATTATGAATGCTTACCAGCAACAGCTATAAAGACCAGAATATGATGTTAAGAAACCATGATATCAACATGGAGACACCCACTGAAGCCTTTGCTCTCTCCAACAACAGCAGAAACATGCATGCTTCAGCAGAAACCCTTTAATGCTTCCTATTCCAAAGCCCAGTGTGACTCCCCTCCAATCAGGGCTGGGCAAACATTGGCATTGCTCTATCCCAGATCCTCTTAGGGCTTCATGGAGTATAGCTTCCCTGCACTGATGCTATTTTCTGTAGCAATCTCTTAGGGACAGTCTCTTGCTTGGTATGGGAGGTCACAAGTTGTGGGTTTGCCAGTGTTTGACAACCACATTTCAAAAATATGAGCATGCACCATAAGCATATCTCTGTAAGTTTGTTAAAATGTCACAAATTGAAAGGACACATAGCATACGGTTAAAAAATTTGAAAATACACACTATATTGTGTGTTCCCTGTAGCTAACAGGGCCTCTCAACACCTTCATTGATTTTTGCTGAACCGTTGTGTTCACAGCCAACCTGTGAAAGGAACTAGGAAATAAGTACAGCCCTGGTCTGATTGGTGGCTGGTATTTTCTCCACATTAAGGAGTAGGACACACATGAAGCAATGAAGGCTTGCCAGGACTCCCTGCATTCATCAAGGCCATGAGTAGCTGCATCGGCAAACTTGCAAACACTCTGAACACCGGAGGAAGGTTCCCCTCCTTATGTGGCACTCTATGTAACATCTACAGACACTGCAGGGTTTCCCACTTAATCTGTGTCATTAATGTTTTACCCATCCCTTTTTTTTCAAGTCTTAACAATCAACAAAACGATAACCGAAGCCCTGATTTGTATCCTTTCTGATTTCTGAGGCATAAACAATCCCACCATGGCTGATTTCAAACCACCAGCATGATGTCATTGAACGCAGTGGGGAAGAGATGGGGAATAGTGCCCCAAGGCAGTATTTCCACCATGCTTATGCCGTAGATGTAAATAATCCCAAAAGCATAGGCAGCAATAAGCTAATTATGATGTGCAGAGCTCTGGACACTTACTACCTGTGTGCTAAAGGGTATTTATTAGTGTAATTATTTAATTTATGTGCATGCATGAGTGTCTGTGTGTGTGTGTGTGTGTGTGTGTGGTGTGTTAAGTGTGTACAGGTGCCACAGAGACCAGAGGAGGGTGTTCGCTCTCCTGGGGTTGGAGTTACAGGTAATTGTGGGCCCTGACTACCTGTGTTTTAAATAATAATTTCTGTATCTGTAGATTTTGAGAATTGAACTTAAAATACTAATCTACCTCTGAGAGGCAGTTGAGAAGGTTCTAGGAAATTTAACAGTCAACTTCTGCAAGTCACTGAGCATCCGCCGGTTTATCCAGCTGCAGGCTGGTATTGATGGTCAAACTCACTCCGTTGTTGACATCTCTGATAGACCCACTTTGCAAGAGGCAGATCGCTTGGAAGCTCTGGGGTCTTTGCTCTGAGCATGGGCATGCAATGTGTTCATCCCCATATCATGAGAGTTTGTCCTGTGCACACGCTACGCCCTTGGCCCTCGTGGCCTAACTGATGTAATGGGAAGAAGAGACTTGAGTTTTAAAACCCACGTATAAGGAGTTTCCCTGGCCCGGCCTGCATAGCCGGAGACAGGAACCACGAGACTCCGGCCTATGAGCACTCACCTGCGGCTGATGGGTAAATAGATGGTGGTGTGCGCCTGCCTTGGTGTCAGCTTTCAGGTTCTCTCCACTTTTTGTCTGAGACAGAATCTCTCCTGGGTCTGGAACTCTGCCATGGAGGCCAAAATTAGCCTGGTAAACAGCCATAGGTCCTGATGCCTCTGCCTTTCGCCTCAAAGTACCGGGCCTGCAAGGGCACACCACTTTCTACATGCCTTGTATGTCAGTTCGGGGGGTGGTGGTGTCCAGATTGAGGTTCTCACGCTTTGGAGGCAAGTACTTTACCCACTGAGCCACAGGCCTGCCTACTCCCTCTCTGGGCCCATTTGTCCCAGGTGGGTTTTTCCCGTGTCGGGCCGAGTTCTCAGAAGAAACAAGACAAGTGAGGAGGTGTCATTGGTTGAGCCTTGTCCCAGCCCCCCCTTTTTTGGAACTCGTACATGCCACTGCTCCCCTCCCTCCTGTGAGCACAAGAAGGCGAGTGTTCAGCCACACTGAGGTGCCCTCCCGATTTCTTAAGGAACTCTCATGTTTTTTCTTACATTTCCTGACTTAAAAAGATTTTCATTTCTACCAACTAAGCTCTAAGCATGAAATGCCAGTTGCCCCTAAACATAGTGAAGCCACACAATCAAAACTGTTCTGCTACCAAGCCTCTCGACAGACACATTTAATGTTTAACCTATAGTTTCCTCCTCTTCTAAGTCAGCACAGTTTCTCCTTTGTCAGTTTAAATGTTAAACACATGCTCTGTGGGAGGTATTTATTTGTGACTTTTAAAGAAACCAGAGAGAACCAGTCCTGGACTAATGGTTGGTAAATGCCAATTAACAAGGCAGACCCTTCCCATTCTCTCAAGGAGCCTTTTGTCTGGTTGGGAAGAATAACATTGAGAGAGAGAGAGAGAGAGAGACATACCCGTACACACACACACAATGTGTGCGCATGTATGAATGCACAAATCTATGTTTATCAATGGCAGTCTTCCCAGGGTAGTAGAGTAAAAAGTGTGGGGAAAAGACAGGAGAGGGCTGCCTCCAGGCCAGGGATGGAGCCGGCAGGTAATGTGGGGTCATATGGGAGACTGAAGTAGGTCACACACACACACACACACACACACACACACACACACATGACTTGCTAGAATTTTTATCCTAATTACAACAAAGCCACTGACATCTTAGTACCAGGAAGCAAGTGTTCCTGTGCACTCTGACAGGACCACTCAGCCGAGAGACGGAAGTGGGTTGCAAGGCTAGGGGGCACACGATGGGCCACTCTGAAAAGGGCTTTGCAGTAGCCCCAAAGGGGAGATCATGGCAGCATGAACCACGGTGACTGTCATGGAGAGCAACACAGAGAGAGAGACAGATATGTGTGGGTGTGTGTGAGAGAGAGACAGAGACAGAGGGAAAGAGAAAGAGAGGGAGAGAGGCAGAGGTAGACACACACACACACACACACACACACACACACACACACACCACAGAGAATATTTAGGAGGTGGAAGGACTGAGCGCGCCAGGGAAACAGTCCTGGTGAAAAGGGAGTGGAGGTGTGAAGGGTGGAGCTCAGGTTTTGCATTGGGCAGAAGGAAGGGTCCCTTTGGGAAGATTGTTGGTGCCATCTAAGAAGTACATCTCTGAAGGAGAAAGACAGCCCCCTGGGGAGGGGAGGATGGAGAGGCCCAACCCTTGTCATCTCTTCCGTTCACTTTGAAGGCGAAGGAGACAGGGAGGGGATTTCCTAGTGATGAAACAAACTGTTCGTGTGCCTCATCCCCGCCAACACCCGGCTGGTCCTCAGCCTCCCCGTGTTCGTTCCCTCATCCTGTGATTCTGACCGAGCTCAGACGCGGTGTCCTGGAGAGTGTGGAGCAGGGATCACCGGCGGCACCTCCGAGTATCCTGAGTGGCACGCACGTGACTTCCCGAGGCCGCGCGGATGTGCCAACACATCACATCAAATCACACAGTGAGAAAGTAATTTCCTTTTCAATTCTTGCCCAGGCCTTCTGATTACATCAGGGAGAGAGGCTCCGCTTGGTGTTAGTGTGTCTTTACACCTCTCTAACGCTTGATAATCTCTCTTTTTAACAAAGAGAACAAGGCCACAGTCTCGGGGTTGTTTTTAGCAGGCCACTGTCTCTGAAATGAATTTAATAACACGGTTTTGTTTTTATTTAAAAAAAAAGTAAGATTCCCTCCCATTTTCGGCAAATAATGTTGGCTTTTCATTTGTAGCCGTGTTAGAAATAAATGTATTTAAAAATGAGGTTCTAAGTACATAGAGAAAGCCTTGAAACATGCTAATTAAATAATGGTGTACTTGGTACACAGGCAAACGGAAGATGACAGAGGGGGAATTTTTAATCAAAGTCTAGAATGATCACTGGGAAACAAGCCGCCACTGTTACTGTGTGCCTGTTCCCTTCTTGAGCCAGCATTGCCTAACTGAACCCCGTTTATTTGTTTTTCTTTCTTTTTATTGTGTGTGTGCCTGTGTTCTTTGGGGGTACATGTGTTTGTAGGCCAGAGGTTGACATTGCACGGCCGCTTCTATTACTAGCCACTGAAACTGGGTCTCTCTTTGATCCTGGACCTCAGTGATTTGGGTAGAGTGGCTGGGTGGGAAGTCCCTCCTGTCTCCACCTCCCCAGTGCTGGGAGTGCAGGCAGGTACCGCCATCCATCTCCCCACACCTGTGATTTGCTCTTATCTAAGGAATCAATCCTTCCGGTGTCAACTCGGAAAGAATTCTATTTCCTTTCTGACCTCTAGGGGCAGCATGTGGGAGCCTGGCAAAATCGAGCCTCACATTCCATCATCCCGGCTGGTGACTGGATGATGCACCAACCCAAATGGGACCAATCAGATCCAGAGTAAGGCTCTGAAACCAATTTAGCCACAAAGGCCGTGGTGGAAATTGTTTCGCCCTCCCACCTTTTAGACACCGTGGGTTTTGTTTGTTTGTTTTCTGAGTTGAGATATGAAGGATAAATATCAGGATTAAGTTACGAGGATCGGATGACTGAGGACGCAGATGTAGGCAGGGACCACGGTGTCTCCATGAACCCCTCTAAGAACAGCAGGGGAAACCTGCCGTGGTTCTTGCTCTGGAGTCAGCTCCACAGGCTGGAGAAGTAGGAGGAAGCCTTGGCCAAGAGCGGTGCTGTTAGGAGGGCATCTGGTGCTGAGGGCAAGGCAGGAAGCAAAGGAGCATGGTCCTTAAACTCCTCATCTTTGGCACCACTGACTTTCTGCAGTTTTTAAAAAGGAAAAAAAAAAAAAAAAGGTTCGGATTTTGGAGTGAAGAGTTAATGAGGCAAGTGGAAACGAAAAAATAAAGAGAGGCAAACCAGCCTTGACTGGTTAGGGAAAAGGCCTGACTTAGTGTGGGTTGCTGGAGTCGGAGGAGCGTGCTTTTCTGGGTCGTGGCCAACAGCAGACAGCATGTTTAGCCTACAGGAAACAAGGCTTGTCTGCTCTATGGCCCCGTTCGCAAGTGGGAATGAATGCGTAGCTACAGGAAGAAGATGAGAGTGTAATTTCAAGATAGAAGTAGTCAAAGGAATTCAACTGAGAAATAACATCCTGGCACAAACTTAAGACACAAAAATAAAATCAATTTCACAAGACCCAGAGAACCTGACTTTTCTTGTAAAGTGCCTCCCCCTCAGATCCCAGAGAGCTTCCAGCTAGCCTTCCCTTCAGCTCCCATGGAAATTTGCAGCCCCTCATTCCCTTACCTGAGCAGGCTGGAGCCCCCACAGCCGGATGCCTCCAGGCTCCACAGTCCCCACCCACGTCCTTCTCGCTGGGCAAGGGACCCTAGGTGACAACCCACTTCCCCCAGCCTCTCGTTGTTCTGGCCTGGGCAGACTCAATCTTTTCTCTTTCCCCGTGAGCTCTTGCTAAGGTCAGGTTGGTGTGGCTCAGTTTAGGCAGGCAGGCTTTGTCGTGGACAGATGGGTCTGGGGTGTTGAGATGCGGCTAAGAGAGTAGCCTTTGGTGGCAGATGGCCAGGTTTAAGTTCTGTTCTCCCCACTCACCCTGTGTGTTCTCTTAGATACGTTATTTCACCCCTGTGGGCTCTCTTTCCCATCTGTAAAAATGGGGATGGTAATGTCACTCATGAAATAAATGCACAGAGCTCAGAACCAAGGCTCAGACTTCACGCAGTCGCCTCTGTCCTTGCAAGGGACCGCTAGGGCCTAGACCTCTTGTCTCTGTTCCTTTTGCCTCCTCTTACCTCAAGGACTCAATCAAGGCTTCCCAAATCTCCTCTTTTTCCGTGGAGCCTGGGGAAAGCTCCAGGTTATATCTGGAATGAGGCTGATCACAGGACTCGCCACCCAGGTGGCTGCTAGTGAGGGCAAACAGGAAGTGATGTAGGTGGCCTTGATGAATGGTCTCAGTTACCGTGAGACCAAAACACCTGGACTCATCCTGGATCCACTGGCTTCTTCAGAGTTCCTCTCTCTCTCTCTCTCTCTCTCTCTCTCTCTCTCTCTGTGTGTGTGTGTGTGTGTGTGTGTTTGTGTGCATGTGGAAGACAGCCCACAGACTTGGCTGAATTAGTCCCAGGGATCCTCCTTTCTGTGCCTCCCCGTTGCCTGGGATTATAGAAGCATGCCATCATGGCAACAGTTTTTGTTTTTCTAACAAGGGTCAAATTCAGGTCTTCATGCCTGTACTTTACCAAGTGAGCAATCCCCTCAGCCTCTCAACTCTCCCTTTTCAATGCTTCCTGAATGTTTCTCTCTACACATTAGTACCACCACCTGTCAGCTCAGCTTGTCATTTGTCTTCCCATCACTCACAGAGTCTCCCAGTGAGTGGCTCTGTCTCCAAAGAGACTTTTGCTCTGTAACCCACATTGACCCCTTGGTGCTGATGTAATCTTTCTAGATAAGAAACATGACTGTATCCTAATCTTCTTCAACCTGCCTTGTTTCCCTTGTTGCTTCAGCCAATGGGAGGTCCATCACCCCTTCCTTTAACCGGTCAATGTGCCTACACAACTCCAGTAACCTGAATCCATGATGGCAACATATGTTTAGGGACTGTAGGTTGAAAAAGTGCATGATGCCCCATATAGCACAACTATTAATTTTTTTCTAAATTTTAAGAAATTGTGGTAATATTTATTTAGATTTAAAAATGCTCTTTGATACAATGTTTATGATTCAATACTTAGTGCACGTAACAATTTAAGGACTCCTTTTGAATAGCTTCATGTCTTCAGGGACCCCGACTAAGCCTGAAGGCCCTAGAACTTAAATTCTAAACTTGTGTTATTATTGTTTATTCTGAGACAGAGTCTCTCTACTCTATGCCCCTGGACAGGAGGGAAATCCTTAGAGAGAGCAAGCTGACCTTGAACTTGAAGTGATTCTTCTGTCTGTGCCCCTCAGGTCTTGGGATTACAGGTGTGCATCAGCAAACCTGGCTCCAGGTGTCTGCCTTCCTCCTAACCATCAGCTTCCCACAGAGACCCTAGCTCCAGCTTCAGAAACCTCTTGGCTTCAGCAGAGAACCCAAGAAGAAGCCCAGTGCCTTTTCTAGCTTCTGAGAATGTCGGGTTCTTGCCTCTTCCTAGGTCCATCTCAGACGTTGCCTCCCGATGAGATGAGCCCGGCAGCTCTCTCCTCTCTCCTCCATACAGAACCCAGCCAGCACCAAAGTTAATGGGTGGTAATTACATGTTAATATATTTTTCTCTCCCTTTCAAAGCTTCTTATGCAAAAATTCCTAGACTGTTTTATGCCTCTGTGTCATCCCCAACAAAACAGCACCTGCAATTAGTGAGTACTTCATAAATGCTGGGGCTAATGAGTGAATAAGGAGCAGTTTCTGAAGAGAGCTGGTCTCCTCCGCGTAGATGTGCTAATGGCAAACAGCCTGCTATTGGCTGAAGGAAAGAAGGTGCATTTTAATGCAGTCCTAGAAATGGCGCTGCCAGGCCGGCACAGAAGAAACCATCCCAGAGAGAACCTGTGACCATTCCCCAAACATCACACTGCTTTCCTAGCCTGCTTGTGGTTAAGCAAGGGAGCCCCCAGGCTTACCTCTCCTCCCCAGGATCCCCACCCCCACCCCAATCTAGTTCTGCTTCTAGAAGAGTGAAACTCCTCCATAGTGGCCATACTTAACTCATGAAGGGTCTACTCTGCAGTCTGGGGTCCTTACACTGGGAAGAACTGTTTGATGGTGAGGAGGCAGATGGCTTCAACAGTAAGTCTGTTTCTTCCTCTGTGCTAGGGTCCAGAGACTTGGACTGCAGAGACCTCCAGAGACTCGGAGGTCAAGCGGAAGCATCTCCAATACCCTGATTTCAAATCTTTAAATACTAGGTTGATACAGAAGTGAGTTAGGATGAAGTTTCTAAAAAAGAACACAAACTTAACCCCCACAAGAGAGTGAAAAAAAAAAAAAAAAGCAAGTTGGTTATATTCCTGACTCCTCCTGCATGCCCAGTCCCTGACTCATCTTCCTACTTAATCCCTCCAGAGCACCTCATGCTGTGTCAGCCACTATCTTGCTCTACTCCATAGTTTCCCTGAATGCACAAACACTTACATGATGGAGATGTTTATGGATCTGATACATGCAGTGACTTAAATCAATATTATGTTTATGAGATTCATCAGTATTAACGCCCTTAATATTTACTGACATTCGGTATTACATCATATTTTATTATGTAAATATACTGCCGTGTTCTTGAAAGCAGATTCTTGGGTTGTTTTGAGTTAATGGCTAAGGAACATGGAGCTGCTATGAACATTTAAATACCAGCTTTTGTGTGGACAGGCGTGTTCATATCTCTAAACACCTGCAAGTGCAATTCCTGGCCTTTCAGGTTGAAAAAAAAAAGCTAAACATTATAAGAAACCTCCGAACTGTCTTTCTTTATTTTTATTAGTTACATTTTTTTTTATTTTTTTATATTAACCACAGGTTATTTACTTTGTATCCCAGCCGTAGCCCCCTCCCTCATTCCCTCCCAATCCTCCCCTCCCTCCCTCATCTTCTCCCTGCCCCTTTCCAAGTCCACTAACAGGGGAGGACCTCCTCCCCTTCCATCTGACCCTAGCTTATCAAGTCTCCTCAGGAGTGACTGCAATGTCCTCTTCTGTGGCCTAGCCAGGCTGCTCTTCCCTCATGGGAGGGGAGTGGAAGAGCTCGCCGTTGAGTTCATCCGAACTGTCTTTCAAGTAGCTGTAACACTCTATGCTCCACATACCGGGAATCAACGAGGGTTTCAGCTGTTCCATATCCTTGTCAGCACTTGGTATTGTCAGTCATGTTAATAGTAGCCATTTGGCCGAGAGTGGTTATCTTTTCCATTATTTTCATATTCATTTTCCTGGAGACTAAGGGTGTTGAAACATTCTTTCATGTATTTTTTTTTAACTTATGTATCATCTTGGGAGAATTATTGGTTCAAAATTAACCTGTTTTCCTTTCTGTCTCTGTTTCTGTCTCTCTCTCTCTCTCTCTCTCTTTCTCTCTCTCTGTGTCTCTGTGTGTGTGTGTGTGTGGTGCATATACACACATGTATGTGGTTGTCTGTTCATGCATGCACATGAAGCCAGAGGAGGTGTCACTCTCCATCCTGTTCCTGAAATCAACTTTCTCACAGAATGTGAAGCTAGAAGTCCCAGGAATCCCCGTTTCCTTCTTCCCACACCATTGGGATTATAAGAATTCATGGCCATGTCCAGTTTCTGACTTAGGAGCTGGGGATTTGAACGTAGGTCCTTATGTTTGCTCTGCAACACTCATACCCACTGAGCCATCTCTACAGCCCAGATTTGCCCATTTCCTAATGAGTGCGTTTGCCTTCCTATTACTCAGTCAGAGGCATTAGACATTCTAGATACAAATCACTCACCAGACACATGAATGTGAATATTTTCTCCCAGTCTGAAGCTTGCCTTCTCCATTAAGAAAATTAGCATCTTCCAAAGATCAAAGATTCTCTCACAGACACAGACTGATCTACCATGTTTTTCTTCTTTGGATTTTTTCCCTCTGTATACTGAGACGTCTTCACCTTTCTTCTAGGTCGTAAGAATTTTTAGAAGTCTCATGCTTTCATCTTTTTTATTTCAATATATGATCTTTTTCAAAGTAATTTTGTAGCTGGGATAAGGTAATGGGCAAGGTTCGCCTTCCCTTATGGGCATTCAGTTGGACCAGTATCAGATGGTGGAAAGTTTCTATTTCCCCCACAGACTTGGCACCACTACCCTTGGGAGTATATGAAATAACATGACAGTGGATAATTAAGGCTAGAGATCGATTTATGGGTGGAAATATCCTAATGCTCAAGTAGGGAGGTTACCCTGGATGGTCTGGGTTGAACTAGCCCTTAGTAAGTGAAGAAGAAAGCAGGATGGAAAATTCAGAGGGGTTGGGGTGATGGCTCAGTTTGTAACGTGCCTGCTGCACAACCATGGCGCCCTGAGTTCTGATCCCCAGAATGCTCGTAAAAGAAAGGTGTGCTCACACATGGCCACAACTCTACTGCTGGGGTGGCAGAGACAAGAGGGTCCACACAGCTGACTGGACAGCCAGGCTAGCCAAATGGTGAGAGACCTTTTAGCAAAAGATGAAGTAGAAAGTGACAGTAGAAATCACTCAACATCAACCTCTGGCCTACACACACACACATACACACACACACACACACACACACACACGCACACGCACACGCACACACACACATACAAGACAAAAAAGAAGTTAGTGTGATGTAGTGTGAAGACCAGTTACGCACTGTTCTTGAATTTGAAGGCGGAAGGATATAAGCCACACACCAAGAGTGTGGTCAACCTCTGGGAGTGACATATGGACCCTTGGAGTCTTTCAAGCCACAGCCTTGCTGCCACCTTAGCCTTAGCTTGGCCCACAAAGTATACCGGGCTGCTATAGCTAGCTGATTTGTACTGTGTGTGCCACTAAATTGGTGGTAACTTGTTACCACATCAGAGGAAGACTAATGCAGTTATACCTTGTAGATGATATGATTTTTTTTTTCCGGACTACTGAATAGAGTGAGTGACCCGATTTCTTTTTTCAATGCCTAGGGTTGCACCCAGGTCCCTGGAAGTGGTAGGTGGGGCCTCTGTCGCTGAGCCAAATCATTAGTCCTTGAGTGATGTGGGTTTTTTCCCCCCAGTTCTCCGGTATGGAAGGGTTATCTTCATGCCGTCCTTTGGTCTGTTAATTGGGCAACAGCATTACATCCCTGAGATAACTGGGCATCCCTTGCTTTAAAACACGTAATTGTCAATAAATGCTAGGGATCCCCTGAGTCACCAGTGGATCATGCTCTTTCTCAGATGAAGGATCTGGACCGTGAGCTGATGGCTGCTGATGAGTTCAGGTCATGGTGGCGTTTACAGTTTCCTGCAGTAAGACAACAGGGAAGTTTACCGTATGGATTGACTTGGCCCTTCAGGAAGGATCTCTGTGGTGTGTGATGCTGACCTCTGGCATTTTGTTGACAGGCAAACTGGAACCCATTCTCTCGGACTCTGTCACTGATCTATCATCGAAGTGTGTGATGCATTAAACAGCTTGTCATCTTCTTGATGTTCATGGCATCTTCTCCAGGTGCTTCTAGCTCTAGAAACCATCTCTGCTCAGCTCCAAGAAGCAGCTGCTCCCATGGAGGTTCATAGTCCATACCCACTTCCACATTCCTAATTTGCACATACGCAAGCAGGAATGTATATGGGGATGAAAAAGTGTGATTTTTGTTCTCTTTAAGATTAGGACACCCCCACCACCACCACCCACACTTAATAAAAGACTTTACCACTTCGACTCATTTTCCTGCAAATCTCATACTCTCATTACTTTTTTTCTCAACAGCTCAACAAAATTCCATGGAGATTGCTGAATATACCAAACCCTTCCTTGGCTGAATGTGCTGCAGGCAACCTCCAACCCAGCCTAGGCTGTACATTCCTGTGTTCTAACCCATTATTCAACCTCAGACATAAAACCAAAGGAAAGAAGTGCAGGCACTCAGCTCTCATCACAAAAACCACAAATAGTATGAAAGGCCTTGAGTATGTATGGCATATTTTCATTATCCCTTCTGTTGACAGACGTTTGGGCTGCTCCTGGTTCCTTGCTATTGGCTAGGTCCACAATAAACAGGAACATAGCTGTCGCTGTGGTAAGACACTGAGTTCCTTAAGGGTGTGCCCAGGAGTGATGTAGCTGGATTATATACAAGTTCTAGTTTTAAACTACAGAGGAACTTCCATTTCAGTTCCCACAGTGGTTGTACTAGTTTATGCTCTCATCTGCAGAGTAAGCCTAATAAAACGCCCTTAAAGAATAAAAAGAGAAGCTTATTTATTCTGGCTTTTACTATGACTGTGTAACAATTCAGTCACATCTTTGGACTCTACTTCTTGATTTTTCAAGAAAAAAAAAAAAAAAGGTTTTCTTGATATTTCTACCTCACCCACATTTATCTCCTCCATTGAATTCTTGGGCCCTTCCCACTCATACATGAGAACTGGAATTAACTTCCTTTCAAATGCCTGTTAGTGTTGGTGTTTTGGCTTCTACCCCTGATGCCATGTTGATAGCAGCATCAAGGATGGTAAATTCTTTCCAAAAGATTTTCAGTGTGTGCTGCTGGGATCCATCAGAGAAATCACTACCCACAGGGGTGGCAGCCGTACAAAATGTATTTCTCAAGTAATAAGACTTGAAAGTCAATATTACTCCTTGATCCAGAGGGTACACAATGGATATTGTGCCTGCAGGCATGAAAGCGACATTAATCTCATTGTACATCCCCATCAGAGCTCTTGGGTGACCAGGTGCAATGTCGATGAGCAGTGGTATTTCGAAATGAATCTCTTTTCCTCTGATCAGTGGGTCTCAGCTATGGGCTTAAAATACTCAGCAGCCATGCTGCACATCGGGTGTGCTATCTCCCTGGGTTTTTGTTCCGTCTATAAAGCCTAACCTGAGCTCATTTAGTGTGATTCTAAAGGGAAATGAGAACTAACTTCAACTTACAGTCACCAGCCATCACTAGTCCCTAGCAGGAGTTAGCCTGTTTCTGAGACCTGGAAGCCAGCGAATGACCTTTCTCTAGGTCACTGGAGTCTCGGATGGACGTGAGAGTCCCGGATGTTATCACTTTCAAAGTAATGCTGTTTCTTGTCCTCCAGGAGTCTGGTGCTCAGTGTATCTGCTTTCCTCAATGGTCTCGGCTAGATCCATGGCATCTCCATGCCAGCTCTTGTTTCTTCGTTTCATTGCAGAGATAGCTTCTTTCCTTACGCAACACGAACTGACCTCTGCTAGACACAAGCTTGCCTTCTGCAGCTTTCTCACTTCTCAGCATTTCTAGACTCGGAGAAGACTTCCGTCTTGCTCTGCATTAGACTTGGCTTAAGGACTCTGGTAGTGGGTTTAATCATCTACCCAGACTACCAGAAACCTAAATGAGACATCTATAGAACCCCGTCAAGGCCCAGAGCAGATCATGAAAGAAGGGCTAGAAAGAATGTAAGAGCTAGAATATGAGCGTTGTGGAAAGATGCCTTCAGGCATAGCGTGGCCACCGCACCCAGTGCACAAGACCTGCATAAGATGGAGACCCTCAGCTTCTCATGGATGAGAGAGATGCTCATGAGGCTGCCCGTTGATAGCATCTTGGGGGAGAGGAGACGATTTCCTGAGTCGTGAAGTCAAACTGCCCATGCTTCAGTAAATTCCCCCTAGCATGCTCATGTTAGAAACCCCAATTAAACTCTGTGTAACACAGACAAAAGACAAGAAAGCCAAAGGAGGTGTACTTGGGAAAAAGAAGAGATTCAGCAGGTGGAGAGAGACAAGAGAAGGGAGCAGATGGTGAATAGAATCAAAATACAGTGTGTGTGTGTGTGTGTGTGTGTGTGTGTGTGTGTGTGTGTGTGTGTGT
>NW_026591598.1:6760105-6766312 GCF_907164565.1 Psammomys obesus | reverse complement strand
TGTGTGTGTGTGTGTGTGTGTGTGTGTGTGTGTGTGTGTGTGTGTGTAATCGTAAAAAAAAATGAACTAATATAGTCTTTCTCTGTATCATTAATAGACTGTTTCACTTTCTACCCCTTCTCTGCAGTGGCACTTTTTCCTTCTAGACTTTTCCTTTGTACTCACAGCTTGGCTACTTTTTGCACCCAAAGCCCAGCTTCAGCCCATCTTTTCTTCTGACCCACCTTTCTTGATCAGATTAATTATTCCCAGCTTTTCATTTGGAATGCGAGCCATATAAAACCTTCCTCTTCACTACCCAGTGTCACTGGATGTTTATATTCTGCTTAACTTTGACACTGCTGTGTTTCAGAGAGCAGGGCAGCCGGAGAAGAGGTAGACGGATAGCAGACTGACTTTGACTAGTCAGAGCACTCTTCTGTTGTTACGTTTGCCATCCCATATTGATATGGTTAGAGTGCCCCTAAAGCACCTCAATAAGGATAGCAAAGACCACAATTTCACCCCCATTGTGAAATTTGAAATATGGTTGTGTGGTGCTTCGAATGAGAATGGCCCCCACAGGCTCACATATTTGAATATTTGGTCCCCAGTTGGTGGAACTGTTTTGGAAGGATCAGAAGGTGTGGTCTAATTTCAGGAAGCGTGTCACTCAGGGTAGGCTCTGAGGTTTTAAAAGCCCACGTCATTCCTGGTGTGCCCTCTCTGCTTCCTACTTGCAGATAAGAAAGTAACCCTCAGCTGCTGCTCCAGTGCCTTCCTTTCTGCTGTCATGCTCCCGACAATGATGCTCACATGCTCTATCCTTATGAAACTGTAAAGCCCCCTCTTCTATAAGTCGTACTGGTCATGGTGTCTTACCATAACAGTATACAAGTAACTAACACAGGTTGAAACTTTCAAAATGTGACAGGTACATGAGTGTATGCCACTGGAGAAAATACCACACTTGGGTTTGCCCAATCCAGGGCTGGAAGAAAACTGTACTTTGTTAAAAGACATAGTATTTGTGAGGTGCAATAAAATGCTACCCACCTGTTCAGTATCTTTACCGAAAATAATCCGGCTAGTGTAAGTGAGTCTAATTCCAACTAGTTTGCATTGGTCTGTATGCCTACCCTTGTACTGATGAGGCACTATCTCGTTGCTTTCAGCTTTAGCCATAGGTCAAACCCTTAAATCAGAGAGTAGAAATCCTGCATTTTGTTCTTCTTATCAAAATAGTCTTTGCTCTTCTATAACTTTCATTTTTTAGGTTTTCTTTTTTATTTCCTTTTTTCTTTCTTTTTTATTGTTTTGAGACAATGTCTCGCATGGGGTAGGATGGCTTGAAATTCACCATGTAGCCAAGGATGACCTTGAAAACCTACCTGTTCCTCCTGCCTTCACCTACCCAGTGCTTGCTGGAATGGGAAGTGTGCGCTGCCAGGCCTGGTTTATGTATTATACCTTGTTTCCTTCAAGTTCTATAAACGTCTTTTCAACTTTGATAGAGAAGCCCTTAGGTCCTAGCTTTTGAGTGCATAAAACCTATAAACCAGTAGAAATCTGATAGACATCGGATCAACACTGCATCCATATTACTAAAGGTGCATCTCTCTTTCCTTCTACCATTGTTGTTGCAATGAGTCTGGAACTTATTTCGTTGAATTTAACCCAGGGCGTTTCATGTTTTTCAATGCTATTGTAAGTGGTGTGATTTTCTTCTTCCAATTAAATACATGCACTTTTTATTACTGCAGTCCATGTCGCAATCTGCCCTTTCCTAGCCCACTTACTGATAGCGGCTCTCTTTGTACATTGGTCAGGATTTTCTACATGGAGATGGTGTCAACTTCTGCCTTTGGTATCTTTGTCTTGTTGTTTTGTGCTGCCTGGGACACCAAGTACACTGTTGAATAGAAACGGTGTGAACAGGGTTCTTTGTCTTGTTCTGAATTTAGGGGCAAAGCATTTAGTCTTTCACCATTAAGTATAATGGTAGCTTTGGTGTTTCTTTTTCAGATGTCCATTATCAGGTTGAGAAAGTTCCCTTTTATTCCCTCTCTGCCGAGGGATTATGTCATGAATAGGCTTCAGATGCTTTTCCTGTTTCTATTGAAATGATCATAGGCTCTTTTCTTCCTTTATTCTGTTATTATGCTAGGTTATACTGATTGATTTTTGAAGGTTAAGTAATATTGCCTTCCCAATTAGTTTGGATGTGTTATCTTTCTATAGCGTGCTGAATTTAATTCGCCAGTATGTGGTTAGGGATTGTGTGCCTATGGTCACAGAGGATGGTGAACTATGGATTGCTTTTCTCATAGTATCTTTCTTTATCTAGGTTGTGTGTCATAGCAATTCTGTACTCACAAAGTATTAGTCATTTATTTTCTCCCAGTTGTGTTACCTGAGAGATTTGGTATGAAACTTGGATTTTGCTTATTCTTCCTTAAGTTTTTTTTTTTTTTTTACATAACATTTTTATTGATTCTCTGAGAATTTCACATCATGCATCCTGATCACAATCTTTTCCTAGTTCGTCTATGTCACATCCCTTGTGACATGCCCCCCCCCAAAAGAAGTAAAAAATAAAAATAAAAGAAAGAAAGAATACATTTTATAGAATGTGCAGCAAAGCTACATAGACCACACACCTTCCTCATGAGGAAGTGTCAAAGAAGAATTCAATTCTGGGCTGGGACCATGGCTCTTTCATGCCACACAATCATTGAGATTTGAGTTCAGTTCCCAAATCCCAAGGAGAAAAATCCAGGAATGGTGGTGTGTCGTGGCAACCCCAGCACCGGTGAAGTGGGAATGGCGGGTCTGTGAGGCAGGCTGGTCAGCCTAGCTGAATCCAAGAATTCCAGATAAGAGCAAGCTGTTTCACCAAACAGGATGTACAGCTCCTGAAGAGTGAAACCCAAGCCTGACCTTTGTTGTCTACATGTGAATGCACATACATACACGCATGCCTCTGCACATACATATGTGCCACACCCATGAGCATGTATACAAACAAGAATATATACACACACACACACACACACACACACACACACAAATTGGATTTGACTGTTAGATATGGGGCTTCTCATATTCCTTGTTTCTTTTCAAATGGGCTATAGAAGATTTTGTTGGTCAGGGTGTTTGTCCGTATTTCCTACAATGCTGAACTCACTGCAGGCCGCTGCTCTTCATGTGCCATTCGATAATAAAAGTGATGGTGTCAGCCTTTCTTGATACTGAATATATTTCTCTGTATTTTGATCAAATCCACTCATTAACAGATTTCTTAATTAAATTGTTCTGTTCAAAACATGAGGTTTCCATTTTATTCACTTTATTATTTTGGTCAGTTTTATAGTTTACCAATTTATGGTTTTTAAAATGTGTTTCTTTACTTACTTTGGCCTTAAATAGCTTTCTTTCTGTATCTTCTTGGGGCAGAAGCTCAGTCCTTGGTGGTAGACTCTTTCTTAGATCTGGGGACAGAAGCTCTGCCTTTCAAGCCCTCTATCAGTGTCATTGCACAGGGTTTGATACATTTTGCTTTGTTTTTGTTCACCCGGAGTATTTTCCAAGTCTCCTTGTGATGTGAGTTAGGAAAAAATGTTTGGTTCAGTTTCTAAACATCTAGTGATTTTTCTAGGTACTTTTTTTTTTTTTCCGTACTGATTTCCAATTTAATTTCCCTGTGTTTGGAGAGTCACTTTTTAGGACTTCAATTCTCTTAGATTAATGAAGATTAATGACCCAGCATTGGGTCTGTCTTAGTGAATGGCACATGTCTCCTGGTGTTGGAGCAGTATGTTCAATTGCCAGTTTCTTCCCAGTGTTTTGATAGGTCAGGTTTTTCTACCCAGACCACCTTTTACCTTTCACTGGCTTTGTGTCGAGTGTCATGACAACTTCCAGCCCTGATTGAGCCTATCTCTTTTTGCTCTGCTTCCCCAAAGCCTGTATATAGCCTACAGTTCTGTATGAGTCCACACATTTAAAAGGGCCATGTCTCTTTGATGAACAAAATTCTATCTCGGTGCAATGATCCTATTTATTTCTGTTACTTAGTCTAATGTCAGTACAATTAGAGCAGGTTTTCTGTGGTTACTGTTTGTGTGTTAGCCTACCTGTGTTATTATATTTAAATTATGTTTCTTATATTATATACAGTATACAGTTGATCTTTGTTTTATAAATATATCCCAAAAGCCTCTTTTAATTGGAGTGCTGACAATATTTAGACATAATGTAATTATCAGTGTGGTGAGGTTTCAATTTGCAACCTGGTAATTTGTTTTCTGCTTATCCCATGATACTTCTTCCACCTTTTCTCTTATCCATGTCTCCATCCTTTTTCATGTCCTCCTTCTCCATCTCTTCCTCTTCTTCCATTTTCTCCTCCATCTCTTCCTGCTTCTCTATCTCCTCCACCATCTACTTCTCCTCTTCTATCGTCTCCTTATTCACTCTCTCCATTTCTCCTTTTTCTCCATCTCCTTCATCTCCTCCTCTCCCCCTTCTATCTTTTATAGTCTGTTCACCCTCGCATTGCCATGTCAACCACACTCCTATCCTTTTATTTATTCATGTTTTCAGTTTATGCTTTGGTGCTTACAATATGCTCCTCTAACTTACAAAGGCAGTTTAAGGTCATTCGCAGTGTTTAACCCTTCTAGCATGTTGTGAGTTAAATCAGGACCCGGATGATGTCAAACTGTGGGTAGAACTATCAACATTAAAGGATGAAGGCTTAGAGAGGAACGAGAAGCATTGTGCAGAAAGCATCTCTTGTCTCAGAAGATACAGGTGTCCACTGAAAGATGTGTGTGTCTTAGTTGGGGATTATTGCTGTGAAGAGACACCATGACCACGGCAACGCTCATCAGGGAAAACATTTAACTGGGGCTGGCTTACAGTTTCAGAGGTTTAGCGTATTACAGTCATGGCAGAAGCATGGCAGCATGCGGGCGGACATGGTGCTGGAGAGGAAGCTGAGACTTCTACATCTTGATTGGCAGGTAGCAGAAGGGGACTGTGTTTCGCACTGGGCAAAGAGACCTCAAGGCCACCTCCACAGTGAAGCACTTCCTCCCGCAGGGCTGCGCCTATTCCAACAAGGCCACTCCTCCTAATTGTGTCCCTCCGTATGGGCCAAGCATTCAAACACATGAGTCTATGGGGGCTGTTTCTCTTCAAAACAACACAGTGCATCTGGTGAAGTTTCTGACAGAAGGAAAGCTAGGAGGAAGTGCTGCCTTGTTCTCTGTGAGCCGGAAAGAAGGCATCCGCATAAGTATTTAGTAGAGAAGATTTCTACACAAAGTGCTAAAGGCATGTCCTGCTGAGTCCCTGTTGAGAAAGGAGAGATGAATTAAAGCAGGACTGTGGAGTAAGGAGGAGGCAGCCCTTGATGTGGTGGAAGAGTTAGCCTCTGTAGACTGTTGCATGCTCTGTGAACTCGGCCATGCCTGCCGCTAGGCAACCACTTGCTAAAGAGGGTCGGCATGCCTCGTGTGACTTTTCTGGGGGAGATGTGAACGGGTAGATGTCTTTTTGCCCACCTAGCACACCAATGGCTGACCAAAGTTAAGATTCCTCCCAAGTCTGGCTTGATGAAACAATGTGTTTATTAGGCACGTTTATAGAAACATGGGTGAGGAGTCATTCATGGCAGAATAGGTCCTCCCCCACCACAAATAGCTGCATCACCGAAAACTCTCAGCTCCAGTTAAGCTTCTCTATGCCGTGGTGCTTCTTGGGACCAAATGCAACTGGGGCAGAGTTACAGACAACTGAGAGGCAGCGCAGGAAAGAGAGATTGGCTGGAATCTCTGGTCAGTGCCAACCCCTTTCTCCTGTGAAGGGATGATCTCAGGTTCACATTTTGGGGAATCACAATGGCTAGGATTAAGATGGCAATGGCTGTTCTGCTTGCAGAACAGCATTCCACAACAGCGTGCGATGTGGAGACTCAGCCAACCATCTTCTTAGTACAGGAACCAAGAATGAGAAATGATTATTTAGGAAAGGTGTGTGAAAACCTCAAGCAATGGCATGATCCCAACATGAATTTCACAGGAGGCCAATAAGACTTTGAAAAGTTTTATGCCAGCAGAAACCCTTCTGGCTTGAGTGGAAAGGAGCAGAAACTGGCTGAGATGAAGGAAGGAATGAAGGAAGGAAGGAAGGAAGGAAGGAAGGAAGGAAGGAAGGAAGGAA
>NW_026591598.1:6712538-6760095 GCF_907164565.1 Psammomys obesus | reverse complement strand
GGAAGGAAGGAAGGAAGGAAGGAAGGAAGGAAGGAAGGAAGGAAGGAGCCACCGGTATGAGAGGCCAGTGGGTCTGTCATTGTCATAAAGCTCCTGCTCATGATCAAGAGGACAGGACTTTCAATTCCCATGTCCTAAAGGGATGACCTGAGAACCCAGAGGAATTGTGCTGAAGCCATACAATTTGATGGAATTTTTCCCTGTAGTGTTTGGACTTGTTCAGGAGCTGTGACCCCTTCTGACTGCTCCCGTGTCCTGTGGGATGGATGTCTAGGCTTTGTCAGTGCTGCGTTTTAGGAACAGATAGCAAGTCCACAGATGGAAAGGAAATGATTCCCAGGAAAAACACTCACCAGTCACTCCCGTGTCTGACGCAGATGATATTTAGGTGATATTTTAGATTCAGAGTTGGTGCTGGAATGGCTCAAGGCTTTGGGGGATGATGTTCAATACATTTTGCTTATGACATAAGACATGGATTTTCGGGCCTAGAGGATGGAAGGGTGGTCTTACGCTGCCTTATACGACCTTCTGCCACCTGTTACATCGACTAATTGAAGCCCTAAAATCTTGTAGCTCAGCATGTAAACTTGGGGAAATTACAACTTGCAGATTTAATTAATAAGTGAGGATGAGATCATACAGAGTACAGTGGGCTCCTGATTTAATATGACCGATATCTTTACAAGGACCAGAAACTAGATGTAGGTATGAACTACAAGTTTGCGGTACTTTTCCTGGGGAGACTATTTCTGTTCAGCCCAAACAGAGACAGCAATGACAGATCAAGAAAAGATTTCATCTAAACCCAGCTAGGTGGACCAAAATGTTTATTGGGATAACCTATAGAACACAGGTGACCAGAGATCTTTGTCATTGAAAAGCCAAACGCTATCTTGGGTGACAATTCAGGAAAGCTTTACACAAGTCTTCTGCAGAACTTGCAGGCAGCTCAACTGTGAAGGAGCCTCCTCTCTCCCTGAAGCTGTCTACTGCTTCTAGAACCTCAGGGAGGGACCCCCGAGTCTCTGAGTCTCATTTATGCGGTGTCCCATGATCCACCCTCCTTCCTCAAGAGGGAATATTCCAGCCAGAGGTAAGGGCCACACAGCAGCAAAGAAAACACAAAGTGGAGATGAAGGCAAAGATTTGCTAATATTTTCACAATCAAAGAATGCTAGGTGGAATACAGAGGAATGGGATGTGGCTCAGGTCCTCCCTTCCAGTTGTCAGAATTACCCAAATGATGAGCTGGAGGCCAGGGGACTCCATCATTCCAGCATCTGGGAGCCTGAGGCAGGAGGATGGTTTCAAATCCAGCCTGGGATACATAGGTGTAACCAGACCTCGATTTAAGATATTCTCACCTCTAAGGGACAGTGTACTTCTATCCAAATACCCAGTTTGTGACACTTTGCCAAGGCAGCCTTGGGAACTGTTGCTAAAAAAGCTAGCAATACAAATGTGTGCTTTTCTTTCTCTTCTCCCATCATCTGCGCCATTATTGAAGTGCATTTCCTTTTAATATATTAAAACCTCATAATACATTGCCATTAATTTTTATTTCAATAAGGTTGCCTTTTAAGGGAATTGACTTCAATGCTGACAGTCTTACAGAGCGATGCATCCCATTGTTGGTTTTTAAACTTATAATTGCACAGAATAATGAGCTCCATTATGACATTTTTGTGTATCTGCATCACACCATCCCTGGCACTCTAGGTCATTCCCTTTCTGCCTCCCACTGGTACCCCTTTCATCCATAATAGTCTGCTTTCAGGTCTTTGCTTTAGTTTTTAGACTCATCCCCCAAGAGAAAAGATGTAATGCTTGTTTTCTGGGTCTGGCTTATTTTGCTTAACAAGATGATCTCCATTTCTGTCTATTTTCCTGAAAACAACACAATTCCATTCTTCTTTGACTTCTTTCTTTTTTTAGTCCTGGGCATCAGACACATGGCCTTGCTTCTGCTGGGCAAACGCTCCTCCACTGCAGGCCAATTTCACTCTTCTTACCGGTTGAATAATATTCCACATATACATTTCCATATGCGTGTGCACCCACATTTTCTGTAGCTAAAATTTACCCAATGATGGGCATCTGAGCACGTTCTGTAACCTGACTGTGGCAAACAGCCCTGTCACTAACCTGTATCAGCAGGTGTTGCTGGGATATGACAACTTAGATTCCTCTGTGTGTCATCCCTAGCCTGGATCATGTGACAGTTCTGTTTTGAGCTTTCTCATACCGATTTTCATAGGGAATGATTTACGTTCCCACCGCAGATATAGAAAGCTTTCTTTCTCCCTTCATCTTCTAACATTTTCCCCCCTTGGTTATATCTATTCCAACTCAGATGAGAAGGAATCTCAGTGTAGTTTTGATTTATATTTCCCCGATAGCTAAAGATGATAAACATTTTTTTCATATGTTTAGTAACCATTTGTATTTCTTCTTTTGACAAATCTTTACCTCATTTGCCCATTTATTACTGGAGTTACTGCTGTTTGTTTAATTTTTGAGTCACTTAAATACTCTGAATATTAATCTCCTAACAGACAAATAGCTGGGAAAGGCTTTCTCCTGCTCTCTAGGCTGTCCCTCTACTCCGGTGGGCTGTCTCTGCTGTTCAGAAGTGTTTGAATTTGATGCAGTCCCATTCGTCAGTTCTGGTTATCACTTCCTGAACCACTGAGACCTTACTCAGAAAGTCCTTGTCTCTGCTCATATATTGAAGTGTGTCCCTGCTTCTCTCCAGCAGTTTCAAAGCTTCAGGTCTTATGTTTAAGGCCCTTGATCCATTCTGAGTTTGTTTTCCAAGCAGACAAGAGGTAGAGAACTAATTTCTGAGTCATACATGTATATAGCTGGTGTCCTCAGCTCCACTTGTTTAAGAGAGAGTGTTTTTTTCCCCCAAAGTATATTCTGGGCACTCATGTTGGAAGTCTCCTGGCTGTGGCTGGAAATGTTCTTTTCTGGGTCCTCCTTTATTTCAGTTGGTCTGTGTGTCACATAGTATGTTCTGTGGGATATGGAACAACAAAACAAAATTAGTTCTAAGAGAGAAGTTAAAAGCTATGATGGATCTACATTAAAAAAAAAGTCAGAGAGAGCTTTTAAATAAATAACTTAATGATGTTCCCCACTGTAGCTTTAATTATAAAAATCTTTTTTTTTTTTTTTTTTTTTTTTTTTTTTTTTAAACAGGGCAGTTTTTTTTGCATATGGGTCATTTTTATTTCCACATCTGTCTGGTAACTGGCTTTCCACAACTGCTGCCTGATTTTTGTTTTTGTTTTTGTTTTTTTTTTATTAGATTTTTCTGTTTTTTTTTTCTCCTATTGATTTGTAGTAGCACTGTGCATTTGCCGAATACGTGCCCTTTGAGACATTCCTTATTTATGAATATTATTCCTTCCTCTCTGGGCTCTCAAAATGAATAAAAGTCTTAATTTCAACGGAATTAAATTTATATTTTCCTCTGTGATATACTCTTGAAGTCTTATTTCTGAAATTCTTTCCTACATGGAGGTCTTAAAGATATTCTTTTCTACAAGTTATATAATTTCTTTTGCACCAAGTATTTCATATATTTAGAATTGATTTTTTGCTTATGATTTGAGACAATATTACAATTTACTTTTCTTCTCTAACAGTACTGGCTCTCTAAGGAACACTTTAAAAAGCCTTATTTTTTTCCTATTCATTTATACATTAAATTTCCAAATATTCATGGGTCTGTTTCTGGACACTCCAATCTGTCCCAGTGGATTTTTTCATAGATTTGTTCCTTCAATAAAACAACACTGTCATAATTGCTATAATTGTGTAATACATTTAAATTTTGATGCAACCAATCCCTTACACTAATTCTTCTTTGGAGGATGTTTTTTGTTTTTTTTTTTTCCCTTGTAAATTTTATAGCTTATTTGTCAAATTCCATCAGAAATCCTGTTAAATTGCGATAGGAATTGCATCGCTCAATGTATCACTACTTTTTCTTCCCCTGTGAAAAGTATATTTCTTCGTTTGTATCTTCTTTGAGTTGAGTAATTTTTTCCCATATCCTGCACAGTTTTATTTTACATTGTCCTTGTATCTGATTGTGGTGTTTAGATATGAAATAGTTGGTATCTGTCTGTCTGTCACCCCAAAGCTTAGGTATCCTTTTTAACATAATTTTTAAGTCCCTTTGCACAGTACTCACTCTGACAGAATGCCTGATGAAGCAACTTAGACCAGGAAAGTTATATTTTCAGCTCATGGATTCAGAGAGTTTCAGTCACTGGCAGGGAAGATAGGTGGAAAAACTCAGTTGAAGGCTGTGGGAGTCAGGGATTGGGGGAGGACTACAAAGCCATGAGCTCAGGACCAGAAGCAGCTGCTTCAACCCCTCCAAGAATAGTGATGGTTTTGTTTGCTCTTAGGTAATGCTGCAGATTTTCATTTGTCTTGTGTTATTCAACTGCTTAGGATTAGAATATAGTTTTTACTAGTTAAAAAAAAGCACATGACGTGTTCTTATTTTAAATTTAATTTAAACAAATTTAAGTGAATCAGCATGTTCCCTGGTATGAAGTTATGGAAAGCCATTAGATCAGGTTAAAGAGGTTTCCTCTTATTCTTCACTTATAAAAATTTATTTCAAGGAAAGTGATCAATGAAAACTAAACTATATTTTATATATTCCCTCATCTCCTGAGATAATCACACGCTGTTTCTTCTTTAATCTCTAATGATGGGAACTATATTTATTGATACTGTGTTTTATCAGTCATTTGCTCTTACTTTGTTTAAATTTGTTGTGTCAGTATTTATGAACAAGAAACCATGATTTTTCTCTTAATTTGTTGCTTTTTCTAGGTTCACGTGTTAAGGTATACTAACCCCACAAAATGAGCTAAAATAATCTGTGTAATCTTGGATTGGTCTTTTTGTTAAATACTTAAGGTAATGCTTATGCTTTTGTTCCTGGGTCCTCTGTTTCTGATACAGGGCAGTTTTAAGATACTGGTGCTCTTTGTGATAGAACTATTTATATTTTCTATTTTGTTTTGAAAAATTTAAAAGTTTCTATATATTGTATGTTTTTTAGTATGGTATAATTTAGCGATAAATGTTTCTCGTTAGTTTCTTATTCTGTGCATCATGTGTTCCATTTCCATATAAAATATTTAAATTTCTCTTAAGATATCTTACCATGCATTTGGCAATGAGTTCAGTCTTTCAGAAGCATTTACCTACGCCTTTGTCAAATCTTCTGTATTTGCTCAGACTTTTAATGGCTTGTTTTTATTCTTGTTTTCTTCTGTTTACTTTCATTGTGTTTTGGTGGTCTGAATGAGAATGGCTCCTGTAGGCTCAGATGTTTGAATATTTGGTCCCCACGTGGTAGAACTATTTGGGAAGGATTGAGAGGTGTGGCCTTGCTGGAGGAGATGTGTCACTGAGGAGGTTTCAAAAGACTCTAGCCATTCCCTGTGTGCTTTCTTTCTCTGCCTCCTAGGTGTGGATCAAGATGTGATATCTCTGCTCTTCCCCTTGCCATGTCTTTGCTCCACCCTCATGGTCTCTAACCCTCTGAAGCATAAGCCTAATTAAATGCTTTCTTCTGTGAATTGACTTGGTCATGGTGTTTTGTCACAGCAACAGAAAGAAGCTAATACATGTTTATTCTAGAGTTTGTTATTTATGTCAGAATAAATTTATCTCATTAACTTGTGTCCTTCTTTGTTAATATAAACATTTCAGTCTGCACGTTTTCCAATCAGTATTGTTTAGTTGTGCTCACATTATTGACTCGTAATATTTTCAGTATGGCTTAGCTTTAGGCACCTCCAAATTTACATTCTCCTTTTTGGCCATATGAGCTATTTAGAGGCCTGATTTTCAATTCTCAAGTGAGTGTTTTTCTAGTTATTGATTTGTTACTGTTTTAACTTAATTGCATTATGGTCATTAAGTATAGTCAATGCAGTACAAATTATTTGAAATTTGTTTAGACTTCATTTGACATTCCTTATTAACATGAGAAAAAAATATTATTAGTTAGTTGTTGTCATGGAGTTCACTTAGATCAAGCTTTTAAAATTTACATTCAATGTATGAGCCCCTAATTTAGCTCTGGAAACACACACACACACACACACACACACACACACACACACACACAGATTTTCATATCATCTACAGTCCTACTGACTTTTCTTTTGCTTAGCATATTTACGGCTATACCATAAGCATATTTTAAAACCCACATTGTAAAATCAGGTTTAACACATTTTTCTTACAGTTCTATCTATTGTATGTTATTTATTTTGAAGCAATATTGTGTATGCATGCACATTTAGTAGTGTTAAATCTTCTTAGCAATGAAACTTTTATCAATATGTGGTGACCCTTTTTATGGCTAGCAATGCTTTCTGTGTTAAAGTCTATTTAACCAGATAAGACCAATAGAGTCATCCCAGCCTCTTTTAGTTTAGTGTCTAAGTGGACTATCTTTTATCTTTCTGCATGTTTTAATCTTGTTTGATTCTGATTACTTTCTGTATTATACACAGTATAGACGTAAGCTGTTTTGGGTCAGCAAATTGGCTCAGGCAGTAATGGCACTTGTTGCCAAGCCTTGGAACAAGATTCTTGGAACACACATGGTGGTTCTGACTTTTGCATGTTTTTCTCTGATCTGGCTCCACACGGATGACTGTGTGTTTATGTGTGTGCACATATGCATGCACACACATTTACAATAACACACACATACAATTACACAGAATCACACACACCCAACCACACACCCAATCACACACATATCCAATCACAAACATAATCACAAACACACACACATATATATATACACACACACAGTGCAAAAATTAAATTCTAGAAGGAAGCCGTTCCCATTCTGGCCACCTTTTTATTTTGAGCAGAAAATTTGTTCATTTTTATACTTACTGAGATTACTCTTAAGGTTGCTAAGGAGTTAGTTTGCCATTTTATTTTGTGTTGTCTCTTGGGGTCCCTTTTTTACTTTGCCTCCCACTGGTTTGTTTGTGGCAGGGCCACCCTACACAGCCCTAGCTAGTTGTAAGCTTGTGTGGTGCAGGCTGACCTCAAACTCACAGAGATTCACCTGTCTCTGCCTCTCTGGTGCTGAGACTGAAAGTGTGCGCCGCTGTGCCTGCCTCCCTTCTACTTTCTTGCCTTCTTTTTGTACTGATTGGTTTTTCCCCTAAATGTAGTCACCGTCTTCAGATAGTATGGAAAGCATGTGTAAGCTTAGAGATTTTGTCCCTTTAGCATAAAAAATAAATAAAATATATAAGGTATCTAGACAAGTAAGTAACAGAACTTAAGACTGTACCTATTCATCGTCATGGATAAAGGTCATTACTGTTCAAAGCTTTTCTATAATATTCTAGACTTGACACAATCATTGTTATCATCATTATTTGTGCATTATTCATTTAGATTTATCTACCTGTTAGTATGTCTGTTTTTCAGTCCTGAAAACCCTAACTTTTCATCAGTGTGGATGTAAAATGTTTCCCATGAGGTCATGGTGACACTATTTTAGAAGTTGTGACCCCTAAGGAGATAAGGCCTAGCTGGAGGAAATGGGTGTTGAGGGTGGGCTTTGAGACTTGCCTGTCCTTCAAATTGTCCTCGTTTTGCTTCCTGAGATGAGAGCAAGCTCATCTGCCCATCCTGCCCCTATCCTGAGGAGCTACAGTCTCCAGCCATGGCCTGAGATAAACCCATCCTCCTTCAATTGCCTTTTGTCAGATATTGTCTACAGCTACAAGAATAACAAGTAACACATCATCTTTTGGATACTGCCTCTCTCCTCCAGGCTGTAAGTGTTGGAGGATAGCAGAAGACAAGAAAAACTTGCAGAAACAAGTGTAGTATCTAAGCAGGGCCTTGCACCTGTCTTCTTCTCAGCAGGGGGCAAGGGCTTCTGATTCCAAGGCTCACCCTCGGACTGTGCAAAGCCTCTAAGCTAAGAGGACCTTGGTAGGGTCAGGCTCACTGTATTATTAGGGAAAATCTAAGCAAGTAATCATAGGACAGTTGTGAGAGACTGGGAACTGCTTCAGGGAAACTCTGCCTGGACCACCAGCTTGCCCATGTCCATCCCTGTGGGTATCAGCTGGCTGTACATGTTCCTTAGGCCTTGCTTGATTGCCCAGCCAACAACAGCCCAAGTGGCTTTCTGTCGTTGCAAGCAGGAACGCTGAGTACAGTAACCAAGCCTTCGTGTGTGCCGCTGTGAGATGTTCCGCCGGACTCCCGAGTCTCATAAAGCAAGATGTGACAGTGAGAAAGAGAAAACGCCTTCCCAGCCCCCAGCAGGACTAGCCTGTCCTTAGAAAGCCAGGTGACAGGGCATGGTATTGTGGGCAAAGGCACCTGTTTTCCTAATTGCAGAGGGAGCTCCTGGCCTGCCTCACATGACCCCTCTGAAAGGGCAGTCGTCTCTCCCAGTCGTGTCTGCGAGCCAGCGCTCTTGCTGTATAATTATTGCATGTATCGAGCTTTTGCGTTTTGTGAGACTCTAAGTGGATGGGATTTTTAAAGGGAGTTGACATTTATTGAATATTTTACAATGTGCACTCTTTTGGTATACACATAACCTCATTATTTCATCTACACAGCAGCCACAAGTAAAGAGAGTGAAGAAACTCATTTCACAAATGAGGAAGCTGAGGTTCAGAGAACAGACATGGCTTAGGGGCCAAAATTTGAGTCCAGGTCAGTTAAGCCAACACATCATCTTTGCTCAATCCTTCCACCATGCAAGATGTGAAAAATGAATGCTAAAGTAGACAAGTCATTAGAGAATGTTTCAGAAGTGAATGGTACCAAACACTTATCCAAGACCAACCTCTGTGCTTTAGGGGTACCCTTTGTCATGACTCCAAAATCATTAGGTAAGAAGTTTGAAAAAAGGGGGCAACGTTCTCCTTCATTGTTCTTGGCAGAAGTTGTATAAAAGAGAATAGACAGTTTCTAGAAAACAGCAGACCACATAGGGAATTGAAAACAATGGACATACAGCCACCAGATGCTACCATAAATGCATGGAACATGCTAAACTCATTTGTACAGTTACATACTGGGTGTCATCTGGGAGGCAAGGTCCATATCCAGTTACCAGGCACACCCATCAGTCCACCTCTGTTTTCTAGTGCCCTGTGGGAAATCAAGCTAGCCAGACATCATTTTCTGATTTCCCTAGGGTTTAGAAGTATGAAGTTTTGAGTGACATCTACAGACTATTCTCCACTATTGCCTGTCACTACTCAGAATGTAGTTTTCAGATAGACAGCAGTTCTACTCTGGTTTTCTTGTTCTTCCTCGTGGACCCAGCGTGATATCCAGGTACCACCCCGGGCCAAAGGCAGGCACGGTATGGAGGGAGGAGGGGAATCCAGACTCAAGTTCCAAAGGAGGCACAGCATCTCTGACTGGAGGTTCTGTTTGCATGTTGGCTTGAGATGCAGGGACCCAATCAAGCAGTTCTTTCTTCTGTGCTCGTGTTACAGAATTCACGAATGCAAACTTAGAGGAAGGGCTGAGTTTGTGTTTGTCCTGTTTTCCTACAAGGGTGGCTCTGGGCATTTTATTTTGAGGGCATGGTTCCTGGAAGACAAAGAATACTAATGGTTGTTTGAAAATTTTTAAAATCGGTCCCAGAAGCTGTGGCTCTCTTTGTGCTGGTATGAACGCTGTGGAGTCTTCACCAAAGATGCAAAGCAAACACAGGTTTCTTGGGAAGGTAGCCCCATTGTTGTCCTCTCCTTCTTCCTCCTCACATCTGCCTCTTTCACTCTCTCTCATCTCCTAAAGGTCAGGCCTAGAGAGAGGACAACTTTCAGAAGTCAGGTACCAAGGAAAGATGGACAACTCCACTGTCAGGAGGCCTTGCTTTTCTAGATTGTTCCATGCTTTTGTGCACTGTCCCCCCACTCCCACCCTAGGAGTCAGGCATCTCATCTTACTCACTTGAAGACTTGGTCATGTTTCTTCCTTTGCCCAATGGAAGATGAGTGGACTAGACTGAGTAGAAGTTTGAGATGTGTCACTTCTGTCCAACCTCTGGTTTGTCCCTTTGTCTCTCAGAATGGGCACGTCACAGGCTGGGCATAGTCCTTCTGCCTTATTCCTAGAATGAGCAGTCACCTGGAATACAGAGGTCGCTCACATGAGCACAGACTTAGATCTTGGGATCTGGGCATTGTAACTCTAAGCACATGGACACACTCAGCTTTGCCACTGCTGGGCTGTGTGGCTCGACCCTGGCAGTCAGTGATGGTCATTGTGGAATAGGTCCTGCCTATAAATTGGGAACCAAAGAAGAATAAGTTTCTACCATAGGGAATCTTAATGTAGAGGGGCCAGAAAGGAGGTTAAAGGCAGTACTGGAGCCAGTATCAGTGTCAGGTAGATGACTCAGCCAGGGAAATCAAGACTTCCTTGAAGTCTCCACTCTTGGGTGTCCTTCTAGGAAGTCATTCTGCTAGACGCCCAGGGACAAAAGAGCCTGGAAAAGGATGGTTTTTGTTTTGTTTTGTTTGTTTTTGTGGTTTTGTTTTTGTTTGTTTCAGAGGGAAAAGCTCAGATGACATCCAATTCCAGGTCTGCTGTGACAGAGGCTAGGAGCAGATGGCGGCTGAGCAGGGGCTCCCTACTTCCCCCATTCCATCTATGCACCAGCCTCACAAAGAAAGCACCCAATCAACAATCAGCCAATAGTCACCAATGGCTTGTGCCTTGAGCTGTTAGGACCCCCAAATGACCGCTGTGAATTGCTGTGCTTTGGAAACCTACATAGCAGAAAAGGGCAGGCCTTGGGCTGAACCAGTTTTTGGAGGCCCCATTTCCACCAGTCCAAGGCATCAGAGCCAGCACAGGAGGAGACTGGGGTCCCCACAGCAGCATCCGTATCACACTCCACAGAGAATGGCAAACTGAGAATGAATCATTTACTTGTGTTCTCACGTTCATCAGACCAAATGAAGAGCTCCCTCATCTGAACAGAATGGATCGCCAGAGTTAATCCCAGAGTCTGTCTGGAGTAAGTGAAGCATGTGAGAAAAGTAATGTGGAAGAGCCACTGCTGGGAAATATACTGGTTCCAGGGACAGAGGAGAAAAGGGTGAAATAAGAAACAGGCCGAACAAGGTTCCAAGTGCTGAATCCCACAGTTAAATCCCAATCAGTGTCAAGACACTTCATTACAGGCCTCTCTGTGCCAAGCTGTGTTTTGTTTTGTTTTGTTTCTGGGCCTCCAGTTTGTTTGTTTAGTTGTGATTAAGGCAAAGGATTCTGGCCATAATAACCTTAACAAGCTGCCTGACTTCTGCTCCTGCCATAGCTGACGACTAAGAGTTGGGGTCTTCCTCTGATTGATTCCCAGAGCGTGTCCATTGCCTGGTGCCCACCCAACTCTGCTCTAGGCCCCGGAGAAGGCAGTGATGAGGCAGCTCCTGTTTCATAGGTGTCCGTTCCTCTGAAGTCCTCAGATAGCCTCCTTTGATGTTGCATTGATCAAGATTCCCCAGTGAGGCAACCGCCAAAGACCTGCCCTGCTCCCAACCCCTGAGTTCCTTCATCCTCCCATCACATGTGTACTGGCGTTCCCTCATTAGAGTATGACTATAGCATGCAAAGCAAGGACACCAAAACCCAGATCTAAGGGGGTTCCTTATAGTAAAGAGACATTAGGGCTCACTGTTGCACTGGGTCCTTGAGTCTCATCCATTTTCAGTTGAGTGTCTTCTGACTTGGTCTGAGAGGCAAAGACTGTGGACTGCCCAGCACGTTTCCAACAGAGTCTTTTCTTAAATCTTGCCACACGACAGAACACTGTTTAATTTTGGGAACACTGTGCTAAGTGAAATAAGCCAGTCATGGATGGGCACGTATTACATAGGTGCCTCTAGTACAGAAGCAGAAGGTAAAATGATAGATTCCAGGGCCTGGAGGAAGGTGGAGGATAGGAGGTGTCAGCGTCATTCAACAGATATGAAGTTCAGTTACGTAAGATGAAGTTCTAGAATCCTACCCTACAGCATCGTGCTCATGGATAGTAATTCCGTGCTGCAGGGCTAGTGCGGGAAGGTGTCTGAAGGGGTTGATCTCGTGTTATCTCATGTCACGGTAATAATGATTATCAAATGGCTCAGCAGTTAAAAGCACACTGGATGCTCTTCCAAAGGACCGTAGTTTAGTTTGTAGTGCCCACATGGTGGCCTACAGCCATCTGCAACTCCAGTTCCAGAGAATCTGACACCCACTTCTGGCCTCCTTGGGCTCCAGGATCACAAATGGTGCACAGACATACATGCAGGGCACACACACAATTAACACAAAACAATAGCAATCATAAATAGCTTCTTGTTTTCACCCATGAGAGGGACCTGTGGTCCGACTGCTGTGGCTGGGAGGAGGAGGAAAATCCTCTGGGATCCTGTCCACATATTGTCAGGTGAGGTTTCTCAATCAGTGGACAAGCACTTCCTGAACGTGGACTCTGAACCAGCTGCTCTCAGAGGCACTGGGGAAGCAATGGCAGATCTAACAGACACGGTTTCTGCCTCTCCGGAGATTAGATGGCCCTGACAGCATCAAATAAGCCAACACACATCCAAAAACTCATTGTTGACCAAGACAAGGTTCTGGAGGAAAGAGGTGAGGCGATTTTGACAGGCGCTTTGGTTTTAAATATGGTGCCTCGAGGAGATGGTTGTGTTTGAACTGAGACCTGGGGGACAACAGGAACTGAGAATGGGGAGAGGGGAACATTGCGCACACAGGAAGCACCAGACATAAAGGACAGGACAGTAGAGAGGCTCATTGTGGTCACTGACCGGAGACGAGGCCAGCATAAAAAGGATGTGTGAGCAAGGACACTGTTCCAGGATGGGGTTGGAGGGCAGGCAAGGTCAGCGTACCTCGGAGCTTGTGAAGCGTGTGAACACCTCGGCTGTGCTCTCTAAGCAAAACATGCGCTGCCTATCAGTTCTGTTTTTAAAATGGTCTCTCTAGCTAATGGATTGCGAATTGACTATAGGGGAAAGAGAAAGCCCAAATGTTGTACATGATGTTTAAGATTTACTATTGATATATCTTTTAGTAAAGCTGCGGTTTATCCTCAACAGCTGTATAACCAATCACCACACAGAGACTAGGATTTATTTAGTTAACCTAGAACACAATGCTGGGCAATAGTTACTCCATCCTAAACCTCCAAGTCCACATAGTTTCCTACCATTCAGATTTCCTAAATTATACTTTCTTTTAGTTATATCTTAGGTCTGGTTCATTTCTCCACATCATTCCAAGACCTCTCCTCCAGCCTCTCCTCTCCCAGCTTTTCTCCTCTCTACTCCTCCTCTGCCTCTAACTCCTTCCTGTCCTCTGGTTCCTCAATTCTCCCTTCCACTCCATTGCTCAACTTTGTGGCTTTTGTTTTATTTTGGTGTGTTAACACAAAGTTGAGACAGGTAATGTTTAGAATAATATCACAATACAATGTCCAAATTGAAACCAGAGTGGAAGAGAGAAATCAGCATTTGAATGAACAGGATAAGGTGTATACATTCCAAAAGAACATTATATCAACACCCAAAGAAGACCCTGGAAGCTGCTAGGAATGTCAAAGATGATCAGGCTTGTACTAATGAAGCAGTTGTGGAGGTGAAGGCAGTTGATACCTGAGGTCACTTCTGGAGGCAGAATGTACCAGACTTGACCACGGTCTGCACACACAAGGTAAGGGGTAAAGAAACTTCCTTGCATGTAGACCCAAGAAACTCAGCACCTGAAAATGACATTTTGAAGCCACAGAGAAGTTGAGAGAAGAATAGATCTTAAGCCCATGGGGACTGGATATCTGAGTGGGAGTAATTTTTTTTTTTTTTTCTGTAGCTGGAAATTAGTGAACAGGCTTGAAGGCAACAGTATGGTATGCCAGGGAAAAATGATGGGCGTGAAAGTGGCTGGGCATTGTAAGAAACACACTTTTCTGGAAACAAGAAAAAAAATTAAAGAATACGTAGAGCCAAAATATAAGTTCTTGTTTTTGCAGATGGTGTTTTCTTCTCTTGAAATAGCCACTATCTTCCCACACCTGAGGAAGCTGCTTTTCCCCAGAAGGAAGAGAAAGCATGAGGATGAGGCTCAAAAGCCTATTCTTCATTATCTTTATACCGTCCCATTACTGGGATGACCCTGACATCCAGGAACGAAGAGGCTCTCAGGCAACAGAGTGGGAGAAATGGACATAAACTGAGGACTCATGGCATTGCTTCCCAGGTTAATCCCACCACTACTATGACTTGGGGCTTTTTTGTCAGAAGAACATTCAATAAGATCATTGCCAAACAGCATGTAGACATATTACTGTCAACATGAGCAACCCGGTGGTCAGAACAAGCTAGCCAAGACATCTCCCCAAGGTCACCAACAAATCGACTTCCAGTCTATTCTCCTCATCCTGTTCTATTAAGACAGGAGCTCAGGAGTTTCAACTCTACTCTTGTGCCACCATAAAGCCTTCTGCCACTGTAGAGCCCCCCTGAGGCTATGTCCCCCACCCACACACACACAATAGACTGCATCTCCTAAAACTGAGAGCCAAGATAACCCTTTCCTTCCTCAGGTTGCTTGCCTCGGGTATTTTCTTTCCATTAGAGCAAGGAGGAACCAATGCAGCAGCTTAGGACAAAAACAAACAAACAAACACACTTCCTGTCATTCCAGGAAACAGTAGGTTGTGGGAATGACCCTGAGAAAAAAAACGACACCAGGTAAGTTATCCCAGGCATAGCCCCACAGCCAGGTGACCTTCACACCGGATGACAGTTTGGCGTGTGGAAGAGTCTACTTGACCTCCAGGCTGTACCGCCAGCCATGCCCGATCATGGAGACTTTTCCTGCGCGTGAAGACAGGGACACATTCTTGCCTCACCTTCTCCCTCTGTGTCACTGTATTTCCACTCTTACCCTGTCTGTCTCACGTTCAGACTCTTACTAGAGAATTTTGTATTTTACGTTTCTAATTATGTGCGTGTATGTGTGTGTGTGTGTGTGTGCGCGCGCACGCGTGCGTGTGCATGTGTGTGTGGGTATGTACCCATGAGGGCAGCTGTGTAAGGAAGCTGGAGAGCGCTTCCCTGGAGCTGCAGTTACAGGCGATGTCAGCAGCATGCTGTGGATTCCGGAAACTGAACTCACGTCACCTGCAAGGGCAGTGAGCGCTCTTAACCTACGGGTCATCTCTTCAGCCCTGGTTGTTCTTCTGAGGCAACACTGTCCTGCGGCCCGACCAAATCTGAGGCCACACCAGGAAACCTGTAGCTTGTCTACTCCTTGGATCAAGCGCCCTTTTGAGATCCACCCATGGGGATTTTACCGGGTATTTCACGACAGTCTCTGTGGATGGACTCCATCTGTCCAGTTCCGAGACTGGGCATGCTCCGTGCTTGACGAATAACGACATGGGCATCGTTTCCTGCACAGGAGCCAGAACAGCGTCCAGCGCATCACACCCTGAGATGTGGGGCCAGCCTGGTTACACGTACCCCTCTCACATACCTGTCATCAGCCAACTGTGCCCTCTCTGGTGACCATGTTTCTTACTGAGGTAGGGGTGGCTGCATGGGAAAGTGCTTCGCGCCTGCTTTGCAGAGACTGTCTATTCCACTGGCCTTTCTTCCCAGCGGAGTGTTGCTCCCCTCATAGTTCCCCTCATAGCAACCTACTTGATTTCTCCACAAAGATCCCAAGTTGCTCAGAGAGACCTGCCCTCCTCACTCCCCAGCCCCCAGCCAGGTATGAGAAATGCAGTCATTTGGCTCATTTAGATTTTCCGGATGTTGGATGTTGGGCGAGGGATGCTCGGTGCTGACAGATGACGCGTTTTCACATTCCACCCACGCGTTTGACACTGCGCAGATGTAGGCCTCTGGAAGCGGAGACTGATTTGCTTTATTAATGAAATAGTCATGAAATAACACCGGGGAAACTTGACGGGCCTCGTACGGTCCCCGTGCTACGGCACAGCAGCCACCTCTACATCTGCACTTTTCCTTCACGCTCACCCTCAGCACTGTCAGCCTGTCTCCTGCTGCTACAATAAATGCCCGAGACAGAGTCACTCATAGAGAAAATGTATTTATTTTGGCTCACATACTTGGAGGCTGGGCAGCCCAGGGCATGGCCCCACCATGGCTCCCGTGGGCCTCTGGTGAGAGACTTAAACTAACATCAAGGTACGGAAACGCAGCATTTACGTGGCTGTGTGGAAAAAAGTAAGGACCACGGGGTGCTGGGGTGGGGTGGGCAGAGAACAGTCTCAGGTGTTTTTCCTCAGGTGCTGTCTGATTCTGTTTTTTTGTTTGTTTGTTTGTTTGTTTTTAAGACAGCATCTCTTACAAGCCTGGAACTGGCCATGTGGGCTGGAACCCCAGGGATCCCCCTGTCCCAACATGACAATTCCAGGACCTACACAGCGCCACTTAAAAAGTCACATTTATTTATTTATGTGTGTGTGTATAAGGGTGAGTGCATGTTATTTAGGGCTCTGAGGACTGCAGTGGGGAGTCAGGTCTCTCCTTTCCACCACGGAAGGGACCTAACTCAGTTTGTCGGGCTTGTAGCAAGTGTCTTTCCCTACTATATCATCTTTCTGGCCCACAGCGGTCTTTGTTTTCTTTAATATGGGTTCCGGGGATTGAATTTAGGTCCCCACAAGAGCACTTCACCAGATGAGCTCCCTCTCAGCCTAAGAAACTCCACCTTTAACAATTCTATCTCCCAGAAGCCAGCTCCAGGTGAGCATCGTTAATCCTTCCTCGAGACCTCGTCACCTCCTTCCTAACTGCTGCCCACGTTGCTACGCTGGAAGCTAAGTTTCCACATGAGGTTTATTACATGAGGGAGAATCACAGTCAGCCACAGCATGTGATGTTCTCCCGGCCTGGTCATTTGTTTCCTTCACTTGATATTTCATCAGAAATGTCCTCCCCATTGCCACATTGCCTTTAAGGTTACTGATCTCAGTGACTTCCTTCTAACAGGCTTTTGGAGCGGCCACGCCATTTCTTGACTCTCTGAATTAACAGCCTACAGCGAGCCGGCCTCATTCAGAACCTCGGAGTTCAGGGAGTTGGGCAAGTTAGTATTTGAATTCCCCTCAAACTTCAGTTCATACCTCTATGGATGGGTAGAAAGCACTCAGATGGTTGCATGTCATAGGCTAATGAGAGAATACTATGCAAAGCATCGGTCAGGAAAATCGGTTATGCTGTGGTCACGCTCTCCATGCCTCAGTGGTTTTAAAAGCCACAGGCTTGTTCCTTCCTGACGTCCTGTGTGTATCACAGGAGGACTACTGGGAGAGGGGTTGTGGTGGTATGACTCCGATTTTTGCAGTGTCTGAAGGTCTGGAAGTGTCAAAGCAACTTCTCTTTATAAATCACTTGACAGCCTGGTATTGCCACACCCACTGACAAAGGGAGCCTGGTACAGTTGTGCCTGCTATCCCACAGAGGTGAGATTAGATGTTCTTGATAATATTCACAAGATAAAACTGTGGGACTCTGCGTCAATGTCATTCTTTCTACCACATGCACAGCTGTGGCACAGGTTGCATGAGGGACTGGAGATGAGGACCTCCGAATGAAACCTCCAGAGGCTCGGGAGGTTGCATATAACCTAGCTGCAATCCTCTGCCCTCTGAGTTGTCCTTCAGATCACTCATAGCACCCTGGAGACAGCTGCGATGGGTTCATGGGAAGTAAGGGAGTCCAAAGCGTTGGTGATGAACCAGCCTCTTATACTGTGGTTGCAAACTCCCAAGTCCAAGTGGCTTAAATAATGCAGGACTATTCCTCCTCATGTCACATGCATTTTACGGATGAAACATTTCTAGAATGTTCGTGATTGCAGTTGATTGGACTCATGGATGTGGACCTCACAAATAAGCTAAGGGGTCAACGAAATGGCATGGTTATGCCACATGAAGTTCTAAGTGTAGAGCCTGCCTCTGGACACTGAGCAGGGAAGGATGGTCCCTGTCTGCATTGCTCTTACTGATGTTCTTATTTAGGTCTCAGAACTCTTCCTGCTGCTGTAGGCGGCTTTTTGATAACCGTGGAGCTAGTAAACCCTGCTACCAGGGAAGCTGCCCTGGAGCAGGAGTGAGGGCAAGGCCTGTTCAAACTCTTGTTGGAGGCCAGGTAACAGGTTAAACTTTCTCCTTATAAAGACATGTCCAATAAGCACCTGGAATTCCTCTTCATGCAAATAAAGAATTCCCAGCACCTTGGCCCTGTCCAACAATGTACACTTACCCTGAAAGCCTCTACCCACTCCCCAAAGTTTTTTTTTCCCCCAAAGTTTTAAATACCCTTTCTTCTCCGAAATTAAATGAGCTGCTCGGTGAAGTCTGCCTCTAGAGAAATCTGTTCCCTGTTCACTCACCTGCGGTCTGAGCTCTCCACCATCCCCCAGCCTTTCCTGCCTCACTTTTCCTCTCAGGTCACTAGTCTGATAATGGTGAACATGCCATCAAGAGACGGGAAGTAGAGTAAGAGTGACAAATAAATATATTATTTAAAAATAATTTTTTAAATGGTTCATGCAGCCTTGCTGGAGGAAGTGTCACTGGGGGTGGGCCTTGAGACTCTTGTTGTTTCTGGTTTTTCTGTTGTTGTCTGTTTCAAGACAAGGTGTCTCTGTGTATCCTTGGCTGTCCTGGAATTGCTCTGTAGATTCAGGCTGGCCTTGAACTCACAAGATACACTTATTTCTCCCTCCCTGAGTGCTGGGATTACAGGCATGCACCTCCTTGCCTTGCTGATAAGATAAATATTTTAATGATGAAGTTTTTGTTGTTGTGTTTGCCTCTGTTGATTCCTCATGATTATTTTTCTAGAGTAGAATTAAGTGCATGGGCTTTGAAATCTGACTGAGGGGGATTCAAATGCTGGATGATGGACCAGAGAGATGGTTTAATGGGTAAGAGAACTTTTAGCACAAGAATAAAGACCTGATTTCAAATCCCCAGAACTGATGCCATACAGGCATGCCATACAGGTATGCCTATAACCCTAGCTCTAGCTAGGGGCTTGCTAGCCTGAGGCTTGCTGATTGCCAGCCTAGCCCCAGGTTCGGTGAGAGACCTGTCTAAGTGGGTAAGATGGAGAAGGATATCACGGAATATCTGATACCTGGAGCCCCCTTACGCACACACGTGTATACACTAATTCAAGTACTGACATATACATGTACTCCTTACTGGACGAAGAACCAAGGTTGGAAGTTTCACCTTCACTGGCAAATACTTCTCAGTTACATCGTTTAGCGTGCTATGCCCTCACTGGGCTATCAGTCCCTGTGATGGGAGTATAGACAAACTATTCTTTGTGTGTGACTGATGTGTGTGGCTTTGGCCTTACTGGATTCTGAGTCACCTAGTGATGTCATTTCCAAGAGCTGACATGAAGTCAAAGTAACTGTTTTAGCTGAAACAGAAATGGTGAGAAGTGACATTCACATTTTATACAGTCTGTGATGTCACGGTCTAGCTCTGGACCTAGGGTTTAGCCTGAGACTGGTTAGGGCTTGTGTAGTTTGCCTTAAAGGTAGCTTTGAGCAGCTCCTTAGTAATCTTATCTGCCTGTCCACTCCTAAGCAAACAGACACAGTGATGTATCAGACTCCAGTAGGCAGCATAAAGTTGAGCTTCCTCCCCTCAAGTGGAGGCAAAACTATTTCATGGCTTTTGTTAAGTGCAGCCGATTGGAAAGTTGGAGGTTTGCGGTGTTGTCTATTAAATATTTAGATTGACGATTTGCAACCCTCCGAGGGTATTGAGAATCACCTGGGGTGGAGAGACTTGGAAACGCTGCAGTCTGAATCCCACCCCTGGAGACTGATTTAATTGGTCTGGACTTCAGGCTGACCACTGGGAGTGCTGAAAGCTCCCCAGATAATCCTAACAGCAAGGCATCAGCCCTGTTGACTGGACTGGTGGTCCTCCCCCTGAGGGTGCTGCTGAAATTCCCCAGAGGGTTTATTAAACCGACTGTGGGGACCCTCCTCGGGAGCTGCCGACTCTGTGTTTAACAGATGTAGGGGGACCCTGGGAGTTGACAGGTCTCAAATGTTTATTGCTGCATTGCTGCTGCATCCGCCACTGCTGCTGCATGGTACCCACGGTGAGAGCTACCAAGGGCTGGTGACCCTGTGCTCTGTGCACCTGCCCCCTGGTGAAGGGCTCTGAAAGAGAACAGCCAAAGCAGCCTTTTTGCGAAGCAGCCGAACAGACAGAACGTTCTCTCACGACCTTCCCCAGTCACTGTTGTGTCATCCTGTTTGTTTGTTTTAGTCTTGTGAGACAGGATCTCACTTTGTAGCACAGGCTGGCCTGGAACCTGTAATCCTCTCACCTCAGCATCCTGCACGCTGGGACTGTCTACCTGTGCCACCGCGTCTGGCAAGCTCTCATGTTTTCTTTATTTTAGGAGCCAGCAGCTGCTAAAGCACTTGGTTGGCATCTGAAGCATGGCTCCTTCATCTTGTGGCCTGGAGACATCAGTCTCTCTCTTTCCATCCCCTCCATTAGCGCCGTTATTTGGCTCAATTTTTCCTGGCTGCATGAGTTACAAAGTGCTGACTCTGTAGCTACAGTCAATATCGGAAGCTTCCAGGACAGAGAGGAGGGATTCTTGGGTCTCTGACTCAGGTGACGGGAGCCTGGGGGGAGATGACTGTGCAGAGACAGTCCTGGGGTGCACGTGGAACAGGAGCAGCTGGGTGTCACTCTGGGTCTAAACATCCTATGTGAAGCCAGATGGGCTGCGGAGATGGGTTGTGCGGCGGTGGGGAACTGTGTGGAAATATGTGTTCATGTATTATCTGAATGGCTGGCTCAGACAGCCTGTGGCAGAGCAAGAAGGTAATTTAATCACCTGGAATTTACTGAGGGAAAGCACTCCATTCTACACACCTTCTGCTTTAGCGGGCAAAAGTCCTCGGAATTATCAACCACAAACGCGACGATAATAATATTAAAGACAACAATAATGAGAACAACTCAACCCAGAGCACTGAGCCAGGCTCAGAACTCCACACTTTCCGTGGATGGAGACACCCGTGCAGAAGAGATTTTCTTACCTCCATTGGATAGAGGAGCAAGCTGAGGTGTGAGGTCAGGTGACTTGCTCTGTGTCATCAGGCTCACAAGTCCACGTTAGTTAGTTCTTAGTGCTTGGGAGTCTGCCTGGGAGGAAGCCAGGTGCTAATGGTTCAGGGTAAGGAGCCTGGCTGTTCTCGAAGTCTATAGTTAGGCTCTGTGGGCTGAGAGCTCCTTCCTGACCCAGGCAAAACTAGGTCAAGTATGCTCACTGAATAGCACTCTCTCTGAGGCTCCTTGCACAGTGACACCTGGTTTCTTCTGGGTGAGAGAGTGAATCCCCATCTTCTGTCTCTGCATCCAAGCCTCCCCCACCCCAGTATTCCTATAATGGTAAAGCCCCTTCTCCCATCCTGCATCTTTCCAAAAGCAGCCCCTCCTCTCCTCCCAGCCTCTCCAACACCCCAGACACAGCCCTTAAGGAACCCAATGGCTGCCTGGCTGAAAGGAGACAGCAACTATATTTGTTTGCTCTGAACCTCCAGCCACCTCAGTCACAAACGCCCTCGCCCTTGCCTCCTTCCTTCTTCCCCACCAATCACCATCCCTGTGCTCATGTGATATGGGAGAATATAAAGACCAGGAAGTTGGTCAAGCGAAGGTCTAGTCCAGCCCTGGCAAGTGTCAACTGTGAAACTGTTAATTACGGTTACAAGCAATGGCCTTGGCATCTGACAGACCCAGCTGGTAGCCTCACTGTGCCTGAGTCTCCAGTCAACAACCTGTGAGCTGGGGGCGTTCATTCTGATCTGCTCCCGTCTCTGGGAGGATCCAGCAAGTGTCCGCCAGGGCTAGGCACACTATCTGGCACAGAGAAGGAGATTCAATCAATAGCAATTAGGGCAACTGCTGTTCTGATGACTCCCTTCCCTGGCCTCAGTTTCCCGGGAGATGAGGCTGCTTGGTTTCACAGACCTTTCCAGCTCTGACACCCTCTGACTCATGGCTACCACTGACTCATCTCCATTTCTGCTCCCTTTATCATGACTCTCCGTGAAACAACGTACCCTCCTTCCTTTTGTCCTCAAACCATCACCCCATCATCTCTGCCCTGTGTGTGTGTGTGGGGGGGGGTGTCGGATATTTCAAACCAGTCAGCCCCCTTTGTGCCACCATCACTTTGAGTCAGATTGCCTCGGATTTCTGAGGCACCAGAAGAGTGGGTAGTGGATATGAATAACCATTACATCGGGGAGGGCTTTTTTCTTCTCTCTCTGACTGATGACAGCTAAATTACTGCTAAATATAGGCCCCAAATTTGCATGAATCTGCAGCTTGCCACAGCCAGGCTGGGGGTTTTATTGACAGCTGAGGCACTGGAGGCAGGCAGGCACCTGCTCGTACACCTCTTCCCCAGGAAGCTCTGAGTAGAGTCAGGAGAAGTATGCCCCTCCCTCACCTCCTCTCCAAGCCACACACTCCTCTCTCCAAGTCTCCATTGCTCTCGGTTCTGATGAAAGAGGTTTGGGTTGTGTGTTCGAGTCCTCCACCTGCTGTCTATCTGTGTGATCCTGAGTGAGCTACTTCACTGCTCTCTCGCCCATCCAGCCTCAGTTTCGTCACCGAGGGAACAGAACACGGATTGGCCAATCTCATCTCATGTAAGCAGAAGTTCTGGCTTGCACTGCTCCAAGTTTCTGACTTGTCACACTAACACGTTGAAGGGTTTGTCCTTAGGTTATTGGTTTCGAACCTGTAACAGCAGAACCACATCACGATCAAACTCAAGGCAGGAGAAATGAGGCGGCTTTCTTTATTGCCAAGAAGGCTGAGCTTGCCTAGCTGTAACGATGAGCTGTCCTCTTTAAGGCTCCCGCCAGTACTGACAACACAACGCGGATAACAGTGTTTGTTGAGCATTTACAACACTATAGGCATGACATCACATGGGCTAACCGAATACCCTCAAGGGGCCAGGAAATACGTACTGTTTCAAAGCTTCAGACCCCTTAACATACTTGCCTAAGGCTACAAAGGGTAACTCTCAGTTTGAATCCAGATGACTGGGCTCGGCTGTGGCTAGGATTTAATAGTTATGTTCACATGTTCAGGCTTACCCTGTGGCAGGGTGAAAGATCAGAAGCTAAACTGCGAACAGGGTTCACGAAGCACGAGAGCCACACCTGCACCAGAAGTGAAACTTGGAGTACTATAAGGAAGAAGGATATAAGCCATCCTTCCCTCAATGGGTAGTGAGGATTAAGACAGGGTGCGTCCAACTCAGGCTGCATGACAAACATGCCAGGGACTTGGTGTCTTCAGTAGCTTACATTACCATTCCAGAGACTGGGAAGTCCACAGCTAAGGTGCCAGGAAGGTAAGGCTGCAACTGGAGTCTCGATGTCCTGGCATGGAGAAGTTGCCATAGTACAGTGTACCCACATGACTTCATTCTTTTGTGTTAAGAGGGAGGGATGGAGGGAAAAAAAAGAGAGGAGCATCTCTATAATGACAGGAATCCCATCACTAGGGCCCAACCCATATGCGCTCATTAACCCTGATTAGCCCCCAACGGCTTTTAAATACCCTTACCTTAGGTATTAGGGCATCAACACATGAACTGGAGTTGGGTAGAGTCCTCCGTTCACAGCCGCTGCTAAGTGCCCTTTCCAAAGCAGATGTCTGTTAAATGAGCTTGCTTCTCTTTTTCTCCTCCTCCTCTAATCATTGATGCAGTTATTTATTTTTGACCTAGAATCTGAGGCTAAGCTCAAGACACCACAGTCTACTCAGGGAGAGAAGACAAGAAACAGTTAAGTCACGACTCACAGTAGCATTTGTTCAGGGGCCAAGTGCCTGGGCTCATCCAGGGTTGTGCCAGATGGAACAGCAGGTCCAGCTTCTCCTGTCAATCACCGTGGCCAATCTGCTGAACTTCTTGGTCTTTCCTAGGCTGAGCTGCAGCATAGCAGATCACAGTTAACATGGGGACAGGTTTTTGGACATCCTGGGCTAGACCATTTAAGGATAGAAACATCTCAGCTGGCAGAACCAGTTTTGGAGAAAGATGAGTTTGTGTGGTCGGGGAAAGCTGGACTAAATGTGGGTGAGGATCTGGCTCAAAGACTGTGACATCATCAGTAGATATTTAGGGAGAGATTCTAGCAAGGGGAGACAGCCCTCATGGAAGGGGAGACGGCATGCACAGATCAGGCAGGGCCAATCTGTCTCCTGGGTATCAGCTGGCAGAGCGATGGGTGAGCTGGTATTCCAGTGAGGGCTGGAGAGAAACAAAAGTTACTGACACTAGTGTTAAGAATCAGCAGCTTGGAAGGGCCAGTTGCCACGTGGAAGAAGCCAGAACAAGGGTGGAAATGGGCTCCAGCTGCCTGGAGCTCACGCTGCCCAGTGAGAGAAGGAGTGGAGCGAGCTAGTCAGCGAGAGCGCCAACAAGAGCTGAGTCTATGTCCCTGCCAAGGAGCGTGGTTGTTGTGGTTATGGAAATGCCATGTGAAAGGCCATAAAACAAGATGTCCCTGTGGTGTGACTGGAGGTGCCAATTCCCTGAAAATGACAAGGGGGAGGATTGACACAACCACCTGGCCTCTCAGAGCCCTGTTTGAATTCTAGACCTACACCACTGTGATCTGGGACAAGGACCGTAACCTCCCATATATCATTCCCTCTTCACCTGGTTATAGAGAGTGTCAGGGATTACAGACCTTTAGAGGCAAAGTACCCACGGTGGCCACCCAGGGCGAGCTTGTTGCACAGCTGCTTCTTCCAGATGGAAACGTCCCCTTGTGGGAGGAGAGGGAGGCCCTTGAAATTCCCGAGAAAGTCATGGGGCTCCCGAGGCTTCTCCTCAAGCAGTGAACAATTGCTGGGCAAAAGGAGACTTTTCCTCAAGTTGTGTGGGTGACCCTAAGGATGTAGGTTTTGCGGGCTGCAAGGCATGCTGGGATGGGCTTTACAGTGCAGCAGCTGCCCAGAGTCCTCCCTGTGCCTGGAAGTATCTCCAATGAACGATTTGGCTCAGTAGCCTGGCCTCAGATGCAATTGGCTTTGGGGGTGGTGTTGGCTCTTTTTCTGGCTGATGGCTTCTATGAATCTCTCTAGAAGTCATACAACAGAGGAAGACCCCAGGCTCTGTGGTTCTGCATCTCTAGAACAAGAGCTGAGGAAACCCCTTTTGTCCCATGGGACCTTCTGCTGTCAGCAGCCACTCCCAGATTGGGGAAGACCTTGACCTAGGGAGCAGCTCTCTGAAGCCTTCCTTTATGGAGGATGACTTGGTGGTCAGCTGCAGAGGCAGATCCTCTCATCCCAACGTCCCCTAGTTTCTAATGTCCCCAGGGTCTCTACGGGGAGGACCCAGACTCTCTCCTTTCCAGATTTAACTCAGGGAGGAATGTTGGAGCCCATGACCCTACCCCGGACCTCTCAGACTATCCAACTGACACATGAGCTTGGCTTGTAGAGGCATTTCTGAGGTTCCTGCAAGTGTTCAAATTCTAGCCCTTGGGGTTCTTCTGCACTGTGGAGATATGTTGACTGCTCTGAGCAGAGAAAAATCTGAAGAGCCTTGAGCTAAACGGAGTCACTGACCAACTCTCTGAGTATCTTCCTCTATGTCTTGCTTTCATAACCACCTGCTCCTCCATCTAATCCCCCAAGGGCCTTCTGCCTTCTGCCTGTATCCTCAAATCCCTAAACCCTAAGCGAACCCACGTGCTTCTGGTTCTCTCCCAATAGCCGTTTTTCGTCTCACATGCGTTTTCCTCTGCTCATCCTGCCAGTAGGAACTCTTCCTGGACCCTGAACTGATAAAGCCAGTCTGCCCACACAGACCTTGGATTCTCTAATCATGACTGGCTTCCCTGGATTCTAGTGCTGCCTGCTGTAGCTGCATCTCTGCAGCCTCCATCTGTATTGTTGCATATCACTGTCATCTCAGCAGAACCAGCCCCCAGCCAGCCTCTGCTCAGCCGTGTGGATATGGGGGTAGGGGGTTGGATGCTTGCCATGTAGACATCAGACTCAAATGTGAAACACTGCAATGTGTAAGGGCATTCTTAAAGCCTTCCTTAAGTGGTGTGCGACCCACCAAAACATCACGGCCCAGTGGACAACAGTCTTCTGTTGGAGGCTAGAGAGATGGCTCAGAGATTAAGAGCACTCTTTTCTCTTTCAGAGGAATGAAGTTCCGTTTCCAGCACTCATGTTAGGTGACTCACAACTACCTGTAACTGTAGTTTCGGGGGAATCTGATGCCCTCTTCTGGTCTCTGAGGATGCCTACATGCACACACACACATACACACACACACACACACACACACACTCACTTTTAAAACAATAGTCTTTTGTTGCTGTTTCAGAGCTAAGGATTGAACTCTCGGCTTTATACATGCTAAGCAAGTGATTGATCGACAACTGACTAAGCTGCCTTTCCACCTCTGAGAAACCTTCTCAGTACCCAGCTGTGTCAAAGGCAGGATAGTACCTTCATCAAAGTGTCAGTTGTTCCTATTCCAGTGTCTGACACGAGGTTGGTACTCAACCAGTGTGAAGCTGGGCGTGGTGGTGCATATCTGTGTCCCCAACACTTGGAAGGCTAAGGCAGGAGGATGACAAATATGAAGCTGGCCTGGAATATATAGCAAGCCTATCTCAAAAGCAAATGCTAAAACAAAACAAAGTAAAATATCATTGGGTGAACAAATGGTCTGTGAACAGCAGCACAAACTATCAGGAGGGGAAGCCATGTTCAGAGGTGAAAAGTGCCTTGTTTGTAAGACAACTCACATGCTGGATTTTCTGCACAGAGCAAATCCAGAGCCTTTCCATTTCTCCCCCCAGGTTTGGGTTTGGGTCTGGGAGGCTGCACAGAATTCAGTCTACCTTTTGGGCACTGCTCTAGTTTCATGTCTGTTGTTATGACAAAAACGCCCTGACCAAAGGAAACATAAGGGAGGTAATGGTTTATTTGGATTGTAATTCCTGGTTGTAATCTATCATTAACGGGAAGCCAAGGCAGAAACCTCAAGGCAGGCCTGATGGGTAATCCACACAGCATTACATATGACCAAGGAACTCACTACACAGTCTCAGAAATGGAGCAGAAACCATGGAGGATACTGCATGCTGGCTGGCAGCAGGTTCATGCTCAGTTAGCGTTTTAGAGTTCAGGAACCCCTGTGTAAGGAATGATGCCGCCCACAGTGAGCTAGGTGCTCTCACATCAATTCACAAGCAAGACAATCCCCTGCAGAGACGGCCATAGGCCAACCTGATCTAGGTAGGCTGTGTCAAATTGACAGTTAAAGCTAACAAGGGGCACCGGATCAATGATATAGGTATCCCCTCTTCACATCTGCCAATGCCAGTGGTGTTTGTTGTGCCCAGCCAGGACTCCCCTCCCCCACCCAAGACAAGGTGCTGGGGAGAGGTATCATCTCTTCCTTAAACAAATCAACCTGTTGTAGGTCTCTGTCCCTACAGTGACCCATAATTCTTTTGATAGAACAAAGGAGATAAAAACAAGGAGAGCTTTGGTGATTGGAGAAACTGACTGCCTTACTGTATGTACCAGTAAACTGATGCCAAGAGAGAGAGCTACTGCAGCCCTCTCACCCAGAGCCAGCTCCCATGGACACAGATGATCTGGGCACAAGGAATGGTCCCTGGCATTAGTGAAGAGCGGCACTGTCATGGCATCCAATAATGCTTCTAGCCAATCCATCCCGAGTCTGTTGCTGCTGGGTGGCCCAGCACAGGAGTTAGAGTCCTCTGTTAGAACGACTCCTCTGAATTCAGCTCTACTGCTTCCTCAACGTCAAGCTCCTTCTCCTGTGTTTGACTCAGGTCACTTATCAGCAAATGAGGGCTATGACAGCCACCAAAGCCCTGTGTGAGAATTCCGTAAAGGAAGTGAAGCATGGTGCCTCGTGTTCACTATATCATGGTTAGTGGCGCTGTTAGCTGATATTTATTGAGCACTAAGTGTGTGCCAGGCTCTGATTTAAGTGCTTTCAGATATATTAATTCATTTAATCTTCACAGCCACCCTGTAAAATAGACACACTTTTCCTTCTTCTGCTGCTGCTGTTGCGAACGCTAAAGCCTGGAGAAGTTCGAGGAGACTCGCTAGTGACTCAGATGGGCAGCTGGAGGCTGCTACACTTACCACCTGCCACCTCAGGGGTGTTGCATGCCGTAGGCTGTAGTAGTGGCTGCACAAGTTCTCGGGTTGTGTTGGAGTTTGTGACGGATCTCAGCAAGGCACGAGACCATCTGGAGCCATCCTTTTCCAGAGAGCCTAGGCCAGCCTTTGGGATGCAGATTTAGCATGTGTAGGAGGATAGAGGGAAAGAAAATGACCCCCCCCCAGCAGGGGTGGACTGCTAAATGGACCATGTCGTAGCCACTGACCACACTTCCAGGCTGGCGGCCAGGGACACAGATGTTGGCATCCTCTCCTAGAAGCATCTGGCAGAAGAAATCTGCTATTGCAGCTTGCAGTAGCCTAAACTACTGTTGTTGGGAGAAAAGGAATGAGCAGTACAGTGGCTACAGTGAGGTCTTGGGTACCATGGCACAGCCTGGGCTCTCTGGTCTAGCCTCTGACCCATGGTATACACAGAGCTCCCTGAGCCTGCCAGGACTAACTGGGTTTGTCTTGCTCTCCAATCTATCAGCATTCGAAACCAATCACAGATCTCCTGACCTCTCCTGAAATGAAGTCCATACATCTTTCCAGCCCTCAGCTTTCTGGGAGCGTCGCCAACTGAGTTCTCTGTGCTAACTGCTGAACTCACTCCTAGAAGCCCAGAAAACAACCAGACCACTGTGCACTTGTCCCAGTCAAACCTGTGACAAGGGATCAGATCCTGCTTTTGTTATTACCCCAACTACTATCAAATGATGGCTCCAGCCCATGGTAGGTGGCAAGATAACCGCAGTGCCTGACACACAGTAGGTGTGAAGGCTTCTGTCATACCAAGCACACAGCAGAAGTCAACACTACCTCAGGTGCCACATACAGAAGGAACTTGATACATACGTTTGCTTATTTGTAGGGTAGAAGTCTTGGGGAAGATACTGAAAAGGTCAGAAAGTAACATAACCTGTATCCTGGTTACAGGCAGTTCATGACAAAGTGATGTAGGCAGCAACAGCAGAAGGCAGGCCAGAAATATGATCACTACTCAAGGGATGCGTTCAACCCTCCGGCCCTGACTTGTGGTGCCCAGTGCTCACAGGCCAGCACAGAGCCCCAGCAGGCAGCAGTGCCCAGTATTGGGGTCTTCCTTGACTAGACAAGCAGCACTCTGTTCTTGAGACAGACGGCTCTTGCTCCGCAGACAGAGCTCAGGAGCAGTGCTGAGGGCTCTGGGGCTGGCTTAGTACTCCAGAGGGCATGCACAGAATTCCTGAGAGCAGAACCATAAGCCAGCAACTGTGCCTGGCTCTCCGTCCAGGTGCAGATCTAGGGACCCTAGGAGCAGCCAGCCCTCTACTTACACCCCCAGAGGCATGGCCCAGCTCCGGGAGGTAGCATAAAATCTCTACTCAGATGCTAGGTCTCTGGAGCAAATGCCAGGGGGAAGCCCAGCGTGGGATCGTGTTTCTGTCCTCCTGACCGAGACTCCATGCAGTTGTAGTTATCCAGCTAGGAGAGAGCACCACCAGCCCTGTCTTTGCTGGAGACCTTGTTGACCAAGCTCATTTTCATATAACAATCCTAAGCAAGAGCCTAGTTCTATGCTTGGGACTGCTAGGTTGGGTACCCAGGAAGAGCCTTATATTTCAGAGAGTGAAACCCTTCTCTTCCTTAGGGTTTGGCTAGAGGTGGTCTGCATGTGATGGAGGGGAATCCTCATTACAGGAAAACTTCTGTTTAGACACCTCTGCTTCTGGAAATAGTCCACATACACACGTACTCTTGTTTTGTATCAATGATGGAATGCTCAGTAACCTGCTTTTTAAAAATTAATATATCTTGGATGCATCTATATCAGCTGTCATCTTTTTTCATGGCTGCCTAATTTTCCATTGCATGGTAGCCTGTAATTTATCTAACTAGTTCCCCACTGATTGACATTTAAATTATTTCTTGTCTTTTACGATTACCACCAATCATGTAATCTTACATGTCTTTGACACATGTATGAGCATATCTGAAAGCTAAGTTCCCAGAAGATAGATTGCTATGTTAAAGTGTCTATACTGATTTAATATTTCATTGGGGGAGGAGGGGCGTGATTATTTATGGAAGGTGTGGTAGAAACAGATGAAGAGAGTGTGGTGGGTGTCTGGGCATGGGAAGTCGGGATCCACACCTACAAACATGAGGAAGGCAGATTCGACGTAGCTTCAACTGTCAGTTTCTTAAAGGACACGCCTGTCATAAGATCCCCTCCCCCGACCACCATCACACCATATTCCTGGACCACTGTCTTGTGGGAGAATTTGGGTCCATGGTGACTCCCTCCTTTGGACGGAGGTAGCAGGGTTCAGAGAACTCACAACATAGGGGTCATTTGTGTCAACAGGCACTCTGCACAGTTTCCATAGTGACAGATTTCTACCCGTGCAAAGCAACTTTCCAGCCCTCACCTATCCCATGTCTATAACAACCAATTCCTTCTTGCACAATGCAAACTTTGTGGCCCACATCCAGCCAGCATTTTTGCCACAGGCTGCTTTCTTGATGCTCGTTCTGGAGGAAGCCAGGACACCCACCGGGTCCGGGAGCTCCCCTGGCTTCTTCACCTTTCCTCTTAATGAGGGTTGGAGAGAAAGCACTGGGCAGAGCTGTCATCTGCAGTCACCTCACCACCATGGGCGTGTAAGGACGAGGTGGTAGAGATGGAGGTGCCACTCTCTGGGCTGACACGGCCTGGAAGAGAGTCTCTAGATTTGGCTGCATGGCTCTCAAGACGTGGCTGAGGACAGTAGACTTGGTGCCTTGAGGACTGGCCAGGAAGAGCTTACCGCTGAGGCATAAATTGCATCCATTAACCATTTGGCTCCCTCTTTTCATTCTGAGAGATGTTGCCAAGGTCCTCACCTCAAAACCTACACCAGTTTGTGTCCACCAACAGCACCTAGAAGGGCTGATATCCCTTCCCTGGAACCCTTGGACTGTATCAAATCTCTGATTTCTCAGACCTAGTAGAAGAGAATGTCTCATTCCCTTCTTTCAAATATAAGAATGGCTTAAAATATTAAAAAATAGTAACAGACACCTGCAACTCTTTCTTTGCGTGGTCTGTGAGTTTTGTTTTGTTCCGCCCATATGCTTTTTTATTTTTATCAGTTCATTTGTTATTTTCTTATTGATCTGCAAAATGCCTTTTTTTTTTTTTTTGACATATGAAGCAAAACTGGCCTCAGCCACATGGGTTGCGGATGTTTTTGCCCAGACTGTTTGTTGTCTTCCACATTTATTTACAGTACTCTTGGACGTACAGAAAACTTCCTGTTTTTACTCAAATGAATCAAGTCATTACTTTTTCAGCTTGGTTATCTTTATCATGCTTAGAAAAGCTGTCTTCACACCACAGTCATTAAAAAAAAAATTCTCCCATGTTTTATTTGCAGTACTTCTATGGCTTTATTTTTTATGATGAAATCCCTGCTCCATCTGGAATTTGCTTTGGTGTACGTCTTAGCTAGTTCCTATTGATTTGACAAACACCGTGATCACAAACTACCTGGGGAGGAAAGGGTGTGTTTCAGCTTATAGTTGTAGTGAAGAGAGGTCAAGGCAGCAACAGAAGTTCAGGCCACCGGCTTACCGGCTTGCTGCTCCTGGCCTGCTCAGCCTGCCTTTTTCTACACTCCAGGACCACTGCCCGGAGGAGACACTGCCTGCATCGGACTGGGCCCTCTTGCATCAACCATTAATCAAGAAAATGCCCTACAGACTCACCTCTAGGGAACTGATGGAGGCGTGTTGTCAGGTGCAGCTCCTCTGCCCAAATAACTCTAGCTCGAGTTGGGCTGGTTACCAGGACAGTGTGAGAAAGGAAGACAAAAAGCAGCTTAGCTTTTTCGGAAGATGAGCTGCCGCCCTGAACACACCCTACTGAAGAACCTCTGCTGCCCGGAGGCTTTCTGATGCCGCGTTCATCCTACGCTGAGCTCCTGTGCTCTCACTCTTCTGTCCGGATTCTATTTCCCTTCCTTTTCCCCTTTTGAGACTGGAACTGCCCCTGTAGTCCAGGTTAGACGCTGACTTGCGGTGATCTTTCTAGTGCGTGCTCTGATTACCCAGCCTGGATTCAGTTCTCTTCCAATGCGACTGACTCCTTTTAGTTCAGATCTTTATTATGCTTTGATGTCTGACAAAGCTTGATATTTTTGTCTGTTATTTTCTTTTTATGTTTTAAAAATGTATTCTTTGAGAATAAATATATAAAATATATATCATACATATAACCATATGTATATTATATGTGTGTATATTTATTAATATATATGTATTATTCTCAAAGAATTAATTTAAAACATTTATCTGTCCTAATCCATCCCCCCAGCTCTACCCTGGATTGTCCTTCTTTTATTTTCAGTCTAGGAAGCCTTTGGCTATCATCACAGTGTTCTCTTCATGTTGAATTTTAGTCTGGTCTGGGTCTCCTCAGCCACGAGTCCTATAGGTATGCTCATGCTGACTATGTCACAGGCATCTCTCTTTCCCAGTGGGACAACAGCCTCTATGGGCTCTCAAGTCCTCAAGTCCCAACTCCTTGGCAAAGACCCCCAGACTAGATGTTCTCTGGTTCTATAATGGAAAGGGTTGGAGGATTCACTAAGTTCAGATGAACCTTGACTTGAAAAGAGTTAAGCAAGTTTCCTTGGTGATGTCTTGACAGATCTTGATGAATGCTTGCTTGCCAAGCATCAAGTGTCCTGTGCAACAGCAAGAACAGGGAGGAAAGCACCGGGCAGGGCCCCACCCCTGCTGGGGACAGCAGGGAACAACCTGTCCTTGCTTCTTCAGGCTGCTGTTGGCTCCAGCCATTCTGTGGTTTGTATCTGTCTAACGAATGCTGCTCCGTCTTCCCACGGCTCCTCCTCTCCTTCCCATGCCTTCTGTCACTTCATACAGATGTGTAGTGTTCTGGGTTCTGGGAGCCTCCCGGGAGTCGCTTACTGACATTCCTCCAGGGAGTCCTCCTGACTAGTCCTTTACATCCATAGTCTTTTCCACCCTGGCTGAATCACCTCCAGCCATGAGCACACATGTTTATGGAAACAGAGTGGGAGAGCCACTGTCCCTCTCTAAGGCCCCCTTCCTCTTCTGACAGCTCCCAGGAGACTCCTGTCTTCAAAAATTACCTCCATGGTTTTCTTAACCCTCTCCTGGGTTTTGATCCAAGACAAAGAAAATCTCTTCCGTTCCCTGATTTTCTGGTTTGAGCTGTGCCTGTCAAACGGGTGCTGAGGGCTGTGAACTCTCATGATACTGCTGGAAGCAAGGGTGGAGGAGAAGTGAGCAAACGAGGAGTCAGTGGACAGGCCCCTATGTCTCTGAGTTCACAGCCTTGATTTCCCGTGCCTCCAGGCCCCTGGGCCTCTCAGCCCCCTGGGTCCACTACACCTTTGTCTCTGATCTCCATGTCCTTTCTCAAGCCTCTTCCCATCCCCACTCATAGTGACAAATCGATGGTAATTGCTTAAGTGCAACTGCTCAATTCTCAGACTGTTGAGAAAGAGCTTAATGTCCAGAGAAGTCCCTAAAGGAGCCCCAGCTGCCTGACTTATGTAAAGGTGAGAGGGGAGGATGAATTTCATATGCAGAAAGCCTTTCTGGCATTAAAGTTTCATGGGAAAACTGAACCCTTGGATTCATATTTCTGGTCAAAGCTTATCTTCTTTCATTCAGCACACATTTATTGAACTTTTATTATGTACAAGACCACAGTCTAGGGGCCATAGGGGGAGAAGAGAGACTAATTAATGAGTCTCAGACATTTCCTGAGGCTCCTCCAACACCCCCCCACACTTCTAGGAACAGCAAGCTTGCCTGAAATGAAACTATACCCAGATGGGCCCTGCATCCTCCCTCTCTACCCCCTACCTCCTTCCATCACACCCTTAGCAAGGGTTGGTTGAGTGACTGCATGAGCTGGGTTCTATGACAGGTACCAGGAGCCCTGGCTTAAGTATGGAATGAGGCAGCTGTAGAAAAGAAGAACCCAGGATGGTCCCAAGGTAGAGATAATTCTTAAGCTGGGTCCTGAAGGGCAAGTATAATTTGGATGGAATGATTATTATGCATACATATGTGAAATACAAGTGGGGTCAAGCCTCCCATCCTGTTTCCTTTTATCTTTAGAATTTTTGAGCATCCCAGGGTAAGGGCAAGTCAAGCTTTCCTAAGAAACTCATCCTCACAAGGCCCTCTTGGGCCATATTTTCTCCCAGATTCCCATTGATCCAGTATCAACCTCATGTTCCTAATATATCTAAGAGCCACTATGTGAGTCCATCTCCTGTGACTATAACAGATTACCCAATGTTAGGAATCTCATCAGAAAAGAGATTTGTATATATAGCTCAGAGTTTTGGGAGCTCAAAGCCTAATCATCAGGCTGCCTCATTCACTTAGGCCCCTGCGACTCTCCCTGTCTACCCCATGCATCACAGCTGGGAAGAGAAACAAAGAAAGGGTAATGAACTTCCCAGAAGAGCAAGAACGCACAGCAGACAGAGCAACATCAACTAATTGGTAGAACTAAACACCTTTCACTAGACCCCACTCCTTAACGTTCACACCAACTCCGTGCTGCCATCCTGGGGCCCAAGCTGCCAGCTTCTGAGCCTTCAGGGGACAAAGCACATCTTCCTCACAGTAGCGACCAACATAAGTGCCACCAGTCTGGATCCCCTAGCCCTTCCTGGCTTACTCCTCAACCTTGAGGATCTAAAGAGAAGACATCTCACAAATTCCACTAGCAGCTTTAGCCTTACTAGGGTCTCAGCCAGGAGAAAGCATCTCTAAGGCATCTCTTCAGCTGCTGGGAGCAGAAGCCGCAGCATGGCGAAATATCTGTCTCTGTTGCGAATTGTTAAACTAGAATGGCGTTAAGAACAATGACTGGTGCATGGCATGGGCCCTAGAAACACTTCATTTGTTGAATGAATTATTTTATACTCCACCCCCCCCCATAACTTAATGTAGAGAAAAGGGTGGAATGTAGGCAGAATGACAGTGATAGCTGTCACACTGGGCTTCTCATAATTTTAATCTTGTATGTCTGAGTGTCCCTGCGTGTCTAGGTACGTGTGTGAGTGTGTGTGTGTGTGTGTGTGTGTGTGTGTGTGTGTGTGTGTGTGTGTATGTGTGTGTGTATGTAGAAGGGGTTGAACACTCATGTGTGTGGAGGCCATAGGACAACCTGGGATGTTGTTCCCCGGGAGAGACATCGGCCTTATTTTTGAGACAGGGTCTCTCATTGGCCTGGGACCTCCCTCTTAGTCTTGGCTTGCTGGTCAGTGAGCCCCAGAGAGCCTCCCCTCTCCACTTCCACAGTGCTAGGATTACACTGCACACTCTCATGCTCTCCCCCTCCCCCTTTTAAAGTTTCTGGACAAGGCAAACTTTACTATTGATCAAGACAATGCGCGCAGAAGAGTGAACACAAAGAGACATGATTTTTATTCTAACTTAGATGGTGACTGTGTCCTTTTCTCATTGGCGGGGGTCTGACCTCACAACTGTATTTGATTGACTAGTATGAAAAGAATTGGCACTACAAAAAACAAAGAATGAAGGGGAAAGGGGTTCTTTTTCCAGGCTTTCAAATTCCTGGAATACAGCAGGAGGCCTTTGCATAAACAAAGGTTTTGCTGGATAAGGAAGGATTAAAACATTCATATAAAAATCTTTTAAGATGAGGGAGATAAAAAGATTTTAATTCCTTGCCCTCAACAGAAGTTTTATTGTATTTAACAAAAAGACTCCTATTTAATATTAAAAAAAAAAAAACCCTTCCTCTTATTTTTAAAATCGTTTTCTTCAAGCTCATTATGACATTGACTTTCCTTTCTGTCCTATCTTGGAGTGAGAGTCTGCAATAGGGAGGAAGGGCCTGTTTAATAAGAGTTGACTCATAAGCCTGAGGTAGGTGGAGGGAGGCTAAGAATGGGGCTGGGTACAGGATTAAAACTTGTACAGGGAGTTTAGGGTTAAAAGACTCCCCTCTCCCCCAATAACCAATTCCTTTTGTGACTAAATGCCAGAAACGTCCCTGGGAATCTTGGCAGCTTCATTCTTGCCAGAAGCCAAAATATTTGGGGAGCTCTAACCTCTAACCTGGTTCTATATGGTACCAGAGTTTCCTTGTTAGAGAGGCAGAATGTGAAAGCAGCAACGAAGGCCTGTCAAGAGGAAACTCTTCCTAGTCGAGAGAAGGGAATCTCTGGCCTGGGTGCAGACCTAACACTCCAATGGGGGCCAGCTCAGTCTCCTGGCCAAGGAACATCCCCCTCCAAAAGGAGTTCCATGGGTGTAGATATAATATTCCAACGGGTGCCAGCCCCGTCCTCCTGGCCAGGGAACCAGACCTCCAATAGTGTTTCGATGCTAATGAAATGTACATCTGACTCTTGAATGAGACTTCCGAGGGATTGAACTCAGATCCTCATGCTTGCCGGGCGAGTACTTTACTGACTGAGCCATTTCCATGGCCCTCTTCTCGCTCTTGAAGCACTCACTCTGGTTACTGTCTTTGTCACATGCTGCTCTGGTGACAGTAGCTTTCTTGAAGATGTCAAACACCCTGTTGCCCAGACCTGTTCTAGCAACTCCTCTTATGACCCTACTGTGCTTCTCTGCCACTGGCCAAATCCTCTTCATGTGTACAATTCTTTCTCTGTTCAAACATAACCCTCGGGCCACTCTGCCTATTCACATAAGTATGGCCTGCTACCACCACCAACAGAACTATGCATTGTATCTTTCCTTTGTAAGCAGTATCTACAATGCCTGGAATGGTCCCCAGACCATAGAGAATGAAAGCAGTGAGCAAGCATGGGCCCTACCACAAGGCTGTCCTATGGGTAGAACTCAGCAAAGGCATTGGAGAGAGTAGCAAAGGGGTTGCCACTCAGAATCAGAGCCACGAGGAAGGAGGCAAAGCAGAGATGAGGAACCTCACAACCAGTCACACTCTGTAGAGGCTGGTCAGTTGGGATGGAGGGAAACAGGCCGGCAGGATGGCTTAATAGACAAAGGTGTCTGCCACCAAGCCTGATGACCTGAGTTCAATCCCTGGGACCAGCATAGTAGCAGGAGAGAGCCAGCTCTTGCAAGTTGCCCTCTGACCTCCGTAGACATGCTGCGGTGGGATAAAAGCCCCTGAAAGTCCAGGCACTGTCCTTGGGCAAGAAAAATAGCCCTCCTTGCTGTAGGTGCATGCAGCCTCCGGTAGGGGGCACTGCCTCTGACACCCACCCCCAGGGGCAGGTGCCTTTGGGCAAGCCACCCATGGGCTAGTTTTCTAGTGAGTGTCTTTTTAGGAACACTCAGTCTCACTCAGTTCTGCTGCTCGCAACCCCCATCTGGTGTACCGTCTTTCTCCGAGTCTTTCTCCCACAGTTTCTCCATCTTCCATGCTTGGTCTCTTTCTCCAGAATGTGTCTATTAGTTACTCCTCTGTTGCTGTGGTAAAACACCACAAGCAAAGGCATTTCATGGAAGAAAGTTTATTTTGACTTAAGGTTCAAGAAGGGGAGTCTAGGCAGGTGGCGGAGGCATGGTGGCAGCAGCCGGGGCAAGCTCCCCTCTCCAACGGCAAACACAAAGAAGAGGGAGAAATGGGAGTGGGTTGAGGCTGTGAACTCTCAAAACTTGCCTCCCGTGAAAGACTTCCCCCAGCAACTTTACACTTCCTGAAGCATAACCTTCTATAACCTTCCCAAGTGGCACGCTACCAACTGGGAACCAAGCGCTCAAATCCCAGGGCCCGGGGGAGACGTTTCTCTTTCAAACCACCACAGTATGTAACTTCCTTTCACGTACAATTTAAATTAGAATTACGGAATTCCCTTTTTGTTCACTAACTGTCCCATTCTTGCAATACCAAATGGAAACCCCTGGATCCAGGAACTTTTCCTGCCCTAATTCATGGATCCATCCCCAAAGCAGTACACAGCCCACACTGCACTCTCAACAAGAATTTTTAAATGAAATCGAATTTAATTAGGGAGTGGCTGTGTCATACTCATTTTTTTTTGTCTTGCTCTGCAACTAAATTTTTGTGTGCCCCAGGTCATGCCTTCATCTTTCAGTGCCCTGATCAGACCAGTGAGGAGGGTGGATCTATTTCTGTGACTCCATGACAGCCATCTTTCAGGATGGCTTTGGAAAACTGTTCTCAGGAGGTGGCAAAGAGAGTGCCACAGAGGAAGCAAACAGATCTGGGTGGGAGTTCTCCCTCAACACTTAAGATCTAAGGCTTTTGATGGGGCGTTGGACTTCTATTCCGTGGATGGTGCTCCCAGCACAGCGCATGGCACAGCATAGGAACTGATTAAATGTTATCTTTTCTCTCCTTCTGCCATCTGGGCTTGCATGCTTGGTGCCAAATGAGCCTTGGTTCACACAATTACACAGCAATGGGCTGGAGTAAAAAACAAAGACGATTAAAACAAAACAAAACGAAACAAAAAACTTTACAAACTGTAAAGTGCCCTCCCAATGTAAAGGGTTATTGTGGTGACAAACACACCAAAGCTCTGGCTTCTGTACACACAAAATAAAACCGAGACTACATTCTATTTATACTCAGACCATCTCATGATTCACCAGCCTCACTGCTCATCAGAAATGGGGCACCTGATGAGACCAAACTCACATTGGGTTTATCAAAGTCCAATTAAAACTTGATCCTCGCATCTAACATGTTGCCTTATTATTTTGGCTTAATTAGAGTGATAAGAGGGGGCTGAGAGCAGAATTCCAGCCGTGTTCTGATGCAACATCTGGAGAGGAATGGGGCTCAGCCAGATGAGCAATTAAGTGGAGCGGCGCACATAGCAAGGATGTTTGCATCTGACAGCTGCCTGGCCAGCAACTCCCTGGCTCAGGCCTCATGAAAGCTGGGTTGATGCTCTTCCGCTCCCACCTTCAGAAGTGGGAGAATCTTCAGAAGCTGGGCAGAATCTTCAGAAAACAAAAAGGCAGGAATGTTCTGTCGTGGTTTTCCGTCAGTAGGGGTAGAATAGAAAAAAAAAAAAAACAACAACAAACAACAACAACAAAAAAAAACCAAAGAAGCTTTCCATCTGATATTGGAGTTGGACAGCTGTGGTCACAAGGTTGACATAGGTCATTCTGGAAAACTCATTCTTAGAATGTTATCACCCACCCCTTACCCTTCAGTTAAACATAACCTGAACTTTTGCCTCTGCTTCCAGAAATGGGAGAGATACACAAGGCGCCAGAAATACCCATACCAAAGCTGAAAACAGCTCCATGGGGCTTATTGTAACAGTTAGGCAAGACAGATGCTGTAACAAATAGGCCATGCAGTTTCCAAAGATACTGCCTCTGGCTTTCATTCCTATGATTCTCCTTTATTACCTATGTGTATTAGCCTTTGAGCAAGGGCCAGACATGGTGACTCATTTCTAGTGAACTGAGTGTGGCGGAAAGCAGAGATTTCCCTGCTGGGGTGAGGTTACAAACCCAGAGTTCCATCTTACTCCTCCATGCCCTCTGGCTGTTGCTTGCCTGCCGTCCACATTGCAAGCTCCTCCTCCGAGGAGAGGCTCCCACAGCCACTAGCTGAGGGCTGCTCTGGCAGACAGCCTAAGAGCAACTGAATCATGCCAACCACCTCAGGAGTGGGCCTGGAAGCAGATATTGCCTTTCCTTAGTCAGTCAAGCTTCAGATGGTTGTAGCTGTGAGTGTTGACCGAACAGCTGCCTGTGAGGACTTTGAAGTGAGAACCTAGGTCAGTAACGCCCTGCCGAACGTCTTGACTCACAGAGACTGTGTGGAATGAATGCCATCTTAAGCCACTAAGATTTGGGGCAATGTCATGCAGCATTAGGTAATGAACATAAACCCCAACAAGTACAGTGGCTCAAATGCCACAGAACTTTGTTTACCATCCTTCTAACCACACTTTTATGGAGATTATCATTTTCAACATTTTCAGGGGCTTCCTAGATTAGCCTAAAATTGTCTCTGTTTCAGCCTTTGGAAAGGAAGAGAAGCATGCTTGGGAGTTTAAATTTTTTTTCAAATAAATTTATTTTATTTAAAAACTTTAAATGAGTAAAATGTTCAATCACATAAAACTTAACTGTTCTGCCTTTTTCAAGTGTACAATTGAGTGGCCTTTCAGCGCATCCACACTGCTGTGTAGCCACTGTTACCATCTGTCTCCAGGCCTTTTTATCTTGTATGGATTATATATGAGGCTATCTAAAGGGCAAGCCTGGATATACACATCTTTTCTTCCCGTACTGCAATGGCTAGAACTTGGTCTCGTAGACACCTCTAACTGCAAGGGATACTGGGAAATGTAGTTTGGCTGTGTCCACAAAAGAGGAAAGCATGAATTCCTCTAGTCTTTGTCACATTTGTGTACAAAGTGGTACCTGTAATCCAAACGAATACCCAGCCATTGCCAACATACAAATACCCAGTCTCAGGAGCAGCTCCCACCCCCTACAGCCCTTCACTCTTTTCTCTTGATTTCAGAGTTGAGGTCTTGGAGAAAGTTCTTAAATGGTTAATAGCTAAAGACTCCTGGTGCTTCCCTGAGAAGCTTCTTGTACTGTATTCTGGATATGTTGCATTGCCATATCAGAGTCTGCTCTCTGCACACTTACTGATTTGTTTTTAATTGCTTGGGACATTTTCTAGAATGCAGAATTTTGTTCCTAAAGACTTTCCCCTCCTTGAGGCAGCTTCTTTCATCACTGCCTCATCACATCAGAGGTAGCTAAAGTGGCGTTGATGGCCCTATGCTACATGGTGTCCGTACTTCCTGGTTGGATGAGGGCAGCTTCTGAGATGTGAGCTCTGGGCAAGTCTCTCCCCGTGTTGTCTTTCACGGTTAAACGCATGTACCCTTTGAGGCTATTTCAGTCCTTCATTCCCTGAGTTATGGGCAAGGCAACCCATTTTATTCCATAAATCTCTCATTTCTAGCACATTTTTGGAGTCTGTTTTCACAGTAGAAAATGTCTATTGGTGAAATAAAGAAGAAAGAGCCGGGCCCTCCTGATCTCTTGCAGTTTCTCTTAAGCCGACATATTTGGGTGTGGGATGAGTGGCTTTGCAAATGCCCTGTCTGTGAGAAGTTCATTTTAAGACTCCCTGGCTTAGACATTGCCGAATAGATTGAGTTTCCATTTCTGCAAGAGCAGCTGTTGGTTTGAGCAGTTTTGGGTACTCAGACTCTGCTCGTCTGACCCTGGCTCTGCCAACATGACATTTCGGCAGCTCTTCTTTTGGAATAGTTTAGATCATGGTCCTTGGCTGAGAAAAACAGACACAGCAATCCATGGCTCCTCTCTTGGGTCTGAGTCCCTGTCTTCAAGAGGTTCACAGACATGAAAGGGAGAACCAGTTTCAACAAAAGGCTACGGGAGCACGCAGGTTTGCCCACAGGATGCGATAGTTATACCAGAGGAGAAGAGGGTTCTCTAGTTTGTTCTTAGGGAAGGAAAGGAAGCCAGAGAGGCTTCTTTAGGAGCTACTATCTCAACAGAGGTCTCAAGGGTGAGCAGGGGATAAGAGAAACAGAAGGCTAGAGTATATTACAAAAAAAAAAAGGTACATGAATAAGAGATGAGAACATAGTATACTCCTGGAGCTGCATGTAGTGGGGGAAGGTAATGAAATGGTTCCAGAGAGAGATTTAGAATTCGAAAGACCTGGGTTCAAAGTTAGGATCTACCAATATCTTCTACACGATTGTGGTCAAGTCATTAGCCTCTTCTTGAGTGTTTTATCTATAAGACAGTGTGATAGGTTCAGCCTTAAGCCACCCATGGAAAAGTCTGAATGAGGTTGTCTACACTGGCTTGGCCTGTGTGTGTGTTTGTGGGAATTGCCTTAATTAAGTTAACTGATGTAGGAAGGCCCAGCCCAGTGTGGGTGGCATCATTACCTAGCAGGGGTTCTAAACTGTGTAAAAGTGGGGAAATCAAGCTGAGATGAGCACAAGCATGCATGCATTTAGCGCCCCCCACATCCCACCCCTCGTCTGGACTGTGGATGTGATGTGACCAGCTCTTCTAAGCACTTGTCACGAAGAGCTCCCTACAGTGATAGACTATAACCTGGGATTGCGAGCTAAAATAAACTTGCTCTCCCTTAAATTCATTTTAGCTAGGGTGGTTTTTTTTTATTTGTTTGTTTATTTGTTTTTAATCACAACAACAGAAACAACTAGGGCAGGTGAAATGATGAAAACCCCACACCACTGGGCAGCTAAGAGATAAGGAGATTGTCTGCATAGCATTGTATCTGGAGCATGTACCAAGATGAATAAATGCTACTGTCCAGTAGGTGAATGTTACAAAGAAGGCAATCTATGCCAGACACATATGCTATGAATTCAGCAAGGGGGAATAATAGGGAATGAAACCATAATATTATTTATAATATAAGAAATCATCCAAAGCTTAGCTTCTTAAAGCTATCCTGCATTACTGCTCACCAGTCATTAGGTTCCATGATGTTGGCTGGGCTCAGCTGACCACAGATGAGCTTTTGCCTGTAGTTACCTGGCGGTTACCTGAAGCTGGCTGGTCTCAATCACCCACTGCTTGGCTGGATCTGAGCTGTGGCGGCTGGGTCACAATAATTATCGTTTCCAGAAGACTAGCTCACATTTACTCATATGATGGAGAGGCATGGTGGTGTGGAGAGACATGCACTAAGTTTCTTTGATATGTTTTACCATAAGTCAATACTAGTCCGGATTCAAGAATCATATAAGTACACTCTACCTTCAGATATGAAAAGTTGTAAAGTTATAATGTAAAAATGTAAGTAGGGCCTGAGGTAGGGCTGAGTAGTTAGTAGAGTCCTCCTTAGGCTACACAGTTGTGGATTTCATCATCAGCATAGAACAAACTAGACATGGAGTCACGCACTTGTAATCCTAGCACTCAGTAATTGTTGGAAGGAGGATCAGTAGTTCAAGGTTACCCTCAGCTAAACGAGGAGTTAGAGGCCACTCTGGAATACAGGATAGCCTGACTCAAAATATGTAGATGATAGATAGATAGATAGATAGATAGATAGATAGATAGATAGATAGCAACTAACACAAAAATAAAAACATATTGACAATGTTCTCAGAAAGTTTTAATGAGAGGACAGGTAAGAGATTTAGTTGGGAGACAAGAGAGAAGTAAGTTCTTTATCCTTCTGTAATTTAAAAAAGTAAAAATTTTCATGCATTTAGGCCATACCATCTAATCACACTTATGACACTGCCCTCTTCCATCTTCCCCACTAAATCCTTATCTTCTCATTCAGTTCCTATTCTTCTGTCATGTCTTTTTTGTTATTGTTGTTGTTCTACGATCCACTGAGCTTAACCAGGGCTGCCTTCTTGGACATGGGTGTAGAGCTGTCTCCTAGAGAATGGGTATCTCACCAGTGGCCATACCAATAGAGACCATAGCCTCCCTCTCCCAAAAGCCATCGATTGCCAACAGATCTCCAAGGAAAGCCCAGGATTCCTGAGTCCCTCTGTCATCAATGACTGAATGTTGATTCCATCAGTCTTGTGCAGGTAGCCATAGGGTCTGTGAGTTCATGAGTGCAACAGCCATGCCATGCCGAGGAGACAGTGTTTCACAGCTCTTCTGCCTGTCACGTGGCTTTTACATTCTTCTCACCCCCTATTCTGTGATGTTCTTTGAACCCTGGAAGGGATGATTCAGATGATCTGTTGCGTATTGAAAGTCACTTATGCTCAGCACCCTGAGCAGCTACAAATCTCTGGATTAATTTCCATTTTCTGAAAGAAAAAAAAAAAAAGAAAAGAAAGAAGTTTCTCAGAGTAAGACCAAGAGCAGCAGTCTATGTCAGTAAACGTAATTATGTATGGAGACAGTTTGGCACCATGTCCGCTTAGCAAATCAGAGGCAGTAGTTTTACCACAAGGACCTAGAACTTTCAAAGATATCCCTTGATCAAGTCCAGAATTGCAGGCACGAGCTCCCTTTTGGGAGTAGGCCCCAGGTCCAGTCAGAATACAGATAGTTAGCCTTGTAACTTGTAGGACCAGTGCACCAACGGCTACGTCTTGTCTACTATGCTGGTGTAGCAGCATGGAAGGGCCGCAGCTGGGTGAGATCGTTGTTGACTTTTCTTCTCTTGTCATATGCAAGCAGCTTCTGGGACCATGATCTCTAGCCAGCAGGGAAAACACTCCCAGCTCAGTTGCAGCATGGCTTTTTCATGCCCTGCATCCGAAGTGTGTGGTGTCATCAGTAGTATGGCCTTACCATCTAGTCCTGGTAGGCAAACAAAATCATTGTAATAACTTGCATTGTTTTGGGGTCCTCTGAGACCTTTCTGATCAACAGCTCATAAGGATGTGTCTCATAGCTGGCATTGGGATTTCAGTTTAATAACTCATGTCTTCTGGGATCAATATTATGTACTCACGCAAGGTGTTTCTATTCAAATTCCTTTTTAAATTATATATTTAAATTAGCTTGTAAAGCAGTAGGTTTTCATATGACATCAACATATATCCTTAGCTTTGGCTAATCTCTCCTCCAGCCCTTCCTGTCCCCACTCCCACCCCGTCCTTGTTTGAGCCTTGCCACAATCAGTATTTCCACTGTACTTTCATACGACATGTGTTGTGGTTTCCCTACTCACTGTAAGACCTCTCTCTTCACCATGGCCTTCCTCTAGCTTCCATGTCTATAAAGACCATTTAAACACACAAATAAAAACTCCAAAGCTTTGGTCCACATACGAGAGAGAACATGTGGCATTCAACTTTCTGGGCCCGTGTTTCCTCATTCAGTATAATATTTTCCAGCTCCATATGTTTTCCTGCAAATTTCATTTTCCTTTACACATGAATACAATTCCACTGTGTATATGAACAGATTTCGATTATCTGCTCATCGGCTGATGGACATCTAGGCCACCTCCATTTCCTGGCTGCTGTGAATAAAACTGCAATGAATGTAGATGCGCGAGGGTCTCTTATAGTAGAACGTGGGGTCTGTTGGGCCCATACTTAGGTATGGCATAACTGGGTCACATGGTACTTCTGTTTTAGCCTTTTAGAGAAGCTGCTGGGTACATACCTGGGTTAAAACCCCACTAAAAGTGTGCAAGAGCTTCTCCTTCCTCACACCCATGGTAACATTTGTTGTTACTTGTTTTCTTGATGATAGCTGATATGATTGGGATGATATGGACTCTCAAAATAGTTTTAACCTGCATTTCTTTCCCTGACAGCTAAAGAAAGATGAGCTCCTTTTAGAATATTTACTGGGCGCTTGTATTTCTTCTTTTGAAAACTCCCTGTTCAGGTCCACAGCCCAGTTTTTAATTGGGTAGTTTGTTTTCTCGTTTAGCTTTTGAGTTCTTTGTATAGTTCTGACAAGAAGCTGCTTCTGTCAGATGCATAGCTGGCCAGGGTTTTCTCCAGTTCCTGGGATGCCTTTTCACCCGATTGCAGTTCTCTTTGCTGTGCAGAATATTTTGATTTCCAAGAAGTACCATTTGTCTACTGTTTAGCCTTGTTTTCTATGGCATTGGAGTTCTGTTCAGAAAGCCCCTACTTTACTACTGTTTGTAAAATTTAAATAAAAATCTTTAATTATTTTTTTCTCTAGCAGTTTTAGAATTTCAGGTCTTACGTTGAGGTCCTTAAATGGGTCATTTGTCAGTGTTCTGCTTAATAATAGGGAGATCTGAGCAAGTTTTAATATAGTTATAGAGAAGCAGATAGAGGAGGTGCTGGGTACTAAGGAGAGAGAGGATGGATAGAATATTTCAAGCAAACGGGTAGGTTTGGGACCCAGGCTGAATCAGCATACAGAAGAACAGCCATGAGCTAACAAGGGAACTAGAGAAGCCAGCCACACTGGGTTCACTGAAGTCCAAGACAGCAAATGCGGAGTGGTACCGGTAATTTACAGTGACACCGATCCTTGTAGATTTCCAGCACTGCTTAGCAACCAGACACATGCGATAATTGGATTCATCCAAAGTTGGTGTTTTGCCAGAAGTTGGGTTAGGGGAGCACTGGGCTGCGGGAAGTGATGGGGGGGAGAAGTTGAAGTGGTGAGAAATGGTATCTGGACTAGATGGGGATGATAGCTGGTGTGCAGAGGGGAGGGATGGCTGTGTTGTCACGGACAGGCAAGGTCATTTCTCAAGCTCCTCTCCGAGGACTGCCCTTCCTCAGTACTTTCTCCAGGCCAGGTTCCTCAGTCTTCTCCTCCCTGGGGTATTTTTCACAGTTTACTACCTGTGGAGCATTCTCTGCCCTCCTTGCCGGGACAATTCAGAGCCCATGAAGAACCTGGCAGGAGGCAGTCCGTGGAGAAAGCCAGTGAGTCCCCATCTGTGCCTTCCAAGGACTTCAGGAAATGAGCCCACATCCTCTCAGTGGCCCAAGCCAAAGCTTGGAGAGTCCAATTCGATTCTGCCGTTGCCCCTTGTTCTCTGTTACCCAGTCCATCACCAGATTCTGACCATCTCGGTTTCCAAGCTGGTCCTCTCTCTCTGTCCTCTCACCCTTGTCCAAGCCTCCACCTGGGGCCTCCGAGACAGACTCCAACACCTGCCCAGTTTTTTAATCCTCTCTTCTCAAGTCAGTAGTCAGTTGTGCCTTCAGGGGCATAAACCAACATGGATGTTGTCACTCCTCCAACTCAAACTCCTTCAGTGTCTCCACTGCTTTTAAAAGAAACCCAAACTCATCACCACTGAGTTCTGGCTGGGAATCAATGTAACAGTGTTCTCTGGCCAGAAGGAGCTTAAGCACATGCAAAGTATCAGCTAAATACAAAGAATAGAGGCCGTGGGGTGTTCAGTGAGGTGGAGAACCTAGAAAGAGCCTGAACCGCTGGGCCTGAAAGAAGTCTTGGTAAGATGGTGGGGAGAGTAATTTTGAAAAGACCTTTCTGGTTGCAAGATGGCAACCAGACAGACAGATAGATAGACAGACAGACAGACAGACAGGAGGCAAGGGTGGACTCTGTTAGCACTCGAGAAGTAGAACTCAGGAGGATGAGAAGTTTGAGATCATCTTAACATGAGATCCTGCCTCAAAAGAAACAGGAAGGAAGGAAGGAAGGAGGAAGGAAGGAAGGAAGGAAGGAAAGAAGGAAGGAAGGAAGGAAGGAAGGAAGGAAGGAAGGAAGGAAGGAAGGAAGGAA
>NW_026591598.1:6689674-6712528 GCF_907164565.1 Psammomys obesus | reverse complement strand
GAAGGAAGGAAGGAAGGAAGGAAGGAAGGAAGGAAGGAAGGAAGGAAAGAAGGAAGGAAGGAAAAACTGGCTTGTATTAGATTACTCAAGAAGACAGTGGACTAATTCAGGCAAGAGTGGTTGGGACTTGTTCGTACAGGAGCTGGCCAATGGCTTTGAGAGAGGTTTCTGAAAACACCGCGGAAGGCTTAGAGCATGTCCTCACCTCCCATTCCCCTACTCCTGCGTGCTGGCTGAGGCCTGCTCCTTATTCTCAGGTCAATTCTTCCTCCAGCTCTTTCCCTGACATTCCACAGGAGGTTGTACAGAAGCCTAATGACTGCTGTGGACCCGTTGTGACAGCATTATCTGTCTAAATGGGAGAGAATGGAGCATGACGAGGGAGGAAGAGAAAAGCTGGTAGAGGCTGGATATATGGGAAAGGAAGGGACTGGAGAGATCATTTAGTGGGTAGATGCAAATGCATGAGGACCTGAGTTTGAATCTTCAGGGTCCGTGTAAAAAACTGGGCATGGCCGCATGGGCACTTGTACCCCTAGACTGCCACGGGAGCCCAGTAGAGACGGAAGAATCGTTGGAGCTTGCAGGATGCTAGCTTATTTTCAGGTTCTTTGAGAGACCTTGTCTCAAGAGAATATAGTTGAGAATGATAGCCCAATGTTTCCCTTCTCTCTCTCTCATACACACATATGCACACACAGACACACACATACGAAGTGTGTATGTTTGTGTGGGGGGCAGTCAGAGAGACATACTGAGACGGGAAGACAGACAGAGACAGACACAGGGAATTCATCTCAAAAAGCAGAAGTAATCAGGACAGCAACATTCCCAGGGAACAAGGAGGAGGAAGATGTGGGATCTGCAGGTGGTGGCTGTCCTTGGATCAGAGGACATCACTCTTGTCACACTGTGTCTGTGGTCACCTGCTCTTCCACTCTAAAGCCCCTTTGAACTTAAAGATCTGTCCTGGACCCGCAGACGAAGCCGTGCATTTGATATCTATCGACTGAGAAAATGAGTAGAGTGCTCAAAGGGTCGTGAATTCGAAAAAGCCTTTAAATGAATTTCCTTTGTGTTAATCACTACTTCTTCTACTCTCCTTTAAAAGAGCACCTCTTCACTTGAAATATTTTTTTTTTCTCCTGGAAAATGCCTTGTGAAGTAAAACTTGGCCAATCTTGAATGCCCTCTGCTTCCTGCTCCTGAGTCTACAGATTAGGAATCAGGACCCAGCCGCAAGGATTTTCTAGCAGAAATTGATCTTATCTGTCACTGCCTATCTTTCACTAGACAAGGAGATCGGTAGGCACAGGAATCTTTTTTTTTTCTTTTTTTAAAAAACACATCCCTAGCGCCCAGCATAAGACATGAAACAAAACAAGTTTTTAAGCACTGGCAGAATGAATGAAAATAAAATTAGTCACAGGATCATTTTCCTGTTATTTAACTGGAGATGTCCAGTCAGTCACATATGCATTTTCTAAATCAATCAGTCAATCATCAATCAATCATCAATCCTGAATCTCTTTTCCCTCCTGGCCATGAAGTTCACACTAAGTCAACTCATTTCTGAAAGGTGCCGGTCTCTGTGAACTGACTGAGTCTTCCCTGGCTCAAGTTCATTTTTCTGTTTCTAGACAGTCTTTAGCAATGCATCATCTCCCTAAAGTGCCTGGCTCCCTCCACAGAGGAAAATGTACTTAATGTGCAGGCACATCCTGTCCTTCAGACGTTCCAGCTCCAAACTCCAATTTTTGCATTTGCACATGCTTATTTTGGCTAAATATGTCTTGCAGGATTAGCTTAAGCCACTGCACACAGCTGGCTTTTTTAAAAAACTTGAACATTAACAAGCAAATCTGAAGGGGTGTCACCTGACCTTGCGTGAATGAAATAAAGAGACTTCTTAGCCCTTGGCACCTTAATTGGATCCTTTTGATGGGAGATGCCAAGTCCCTGGATGCGACTTTTTAACTTCAGGTTGTCCTTGGGATAATAGGAAGCAAGCTGACTGAGCTCATGGGGCAGTATTCACCGGGAGCAAAATGACAAATGGATGTGAAAGTTTGGTTACAATATCTGGTGCCATTTTGCAGGTGGCTCCATCTTGTCACTGGGTAAGGGTGGGTCTTCAGACTGCTAATTTAAAGAGGAGATAGCGCTCCATATAAGCAGCAGGCAGCAGAGTACTGCTTTGGAAATGGGCTGAGTGGTGGCCTAGAAATAGAGGGAACTTGGTACATATGTACATACGTACACATACACACACACACTCACACGGTGCACACATAACACAGCGCGCGCGCGCGCGCGCACACACACACACACACACACACACACACGCTAGAAGGTTTTGAAGCCCAACAAACCAGTGCAGGGGTCTGATGATTGGGAAGCCTCTTTACCATATCTTCTCTAGCTTTTTCTTCCTTTTACAAAAAAAAAATATTTTTTTTAAAAAAGATTTGTTTTATTTTCATGTGTCCGAGTGTTTGCCTGCATGTACATATGTGCAGCACGTGTTTTTGTGATGTCTCAGAGGTCAAATATCCTGGAGTTGAAGTTCCAGATGGCTGCAGGCTGCTATGTCAGTGCTGGGAACCGAACCCAGGTCCTCTGCAAGAGCAACACTTGCTCTCCACCACTGAGCCATCTCTCTGGACCCATGCTGCTGCTTTTGAAGCACAGCTGCTGTCTGAGGATGCCACAGCTCTGCTTTCAGGTGTGTGTTTTTATATAATTGAAAAATTTTAAATCATGGATATTAATTGTATATTCTGACAGAGAACAAAACAATGCTGTGATTTATCAACGCAAGGCAAAATCATTAAATCAAGTGGATTAGCACAGCCATCACCTCAGATGCTTTTTGTTTTCTGGACACAGGAGTTAGCCTCGTAGCAACTGGGAAATGCCCCATATATTATAGAACATTATGTGGTGTGGCTCAGAAGAAAACACATGCTTTCTGTCTGACTAAGGGTTCGTATCTCTTACTATTAGTCCCCATCACTCTAGCCCCTCACCCTCTGCACCATTTTATCTTGCTTCCTTGGAGTCAATTATGTCAGATTCTGCACTTAAAATATATCACCCACTTGCCTCTCTGTGTCTGGGTATTTCACTTTCCTCTTTTCATCCATGTTATCACGAGTGACAATCCTTTTCTTTTAAAAGGCAGAATAGTATTCCATCGTGTATATATGTACCCACATTCTCTTTACCCGTTCACTGGTTGGTGACCGCTTGGTTAATTTCAGAATGTGATTAGTGTTAACTATGCATCAAGGACCCTGGGAGTTCATCTGTCTGTTCAGTGTGATGATGTCAATTCCATTGGACCGCTTCCCAGCAGTAGGTTTGCTGGACCTTATGTTCATTCCATTTTGGAGGTACCTCCACACAGTTTTCCATATTGGCTATAATAATTTATATTCCCATACTAGTTATTTTTCTATTGCTCTGATAAAACACCATGACCAAAGCAATTTGTAAAAGAGTATTTATTTGGGGTTTACAGTGTCAGTGGGTTAGAGTCCATGGTGGTGGAGTAAAGGTAGATGAATAGATAGATAGATAGATAGATAGATAGATAGATAGATAGATAGATAGACAGATCGATCGATGATCTTTCTGCTTCCATCTTTTGAGTGCTAGGGATACAGGCATGTGCTGGAATACAGTTGTGTCACCATGCTGTATATATGTGCACTGGGGATCGAAACCAGGACACATACTGAGCAAGCATTTTACAGACTGAGTTATATCTCAGGCCTCCACTTTGGTGCATCAGAGGAGGGGAGGCAGAGCTGTGCTTTGTACTTATAACATAAACAACTAGAAAAAATTCTTCTAAACCTATATACTACTTTCATAGACTTCCTGCCTCTATGAATTTTCTCAGGAGTCTCTCTCTCTCTCTCTCTTTCTGTATGTGTGTGTGTGTGTGTGTGTGTGTGTGTGTGTGTGCGTATACATGCATATAGATATGAAGGGTATATATATATATATATATATATATATATATATATACACACACACACACACATATGGAGAGAGAGCGAGAGAGAGAGAGAGAGAGAGAGAGAGAGAGAGAGAGAGACTGATTCTGGAAATGGTGTTAGTCTTCGATACACTTCCTCCAACATGGCCACATCTCTTAATGCTTCCCAAACAGTTCCACCTACTGTGGACCAAGTATTCGAACATGTAGGTGTATGGCGCCATTCCTATTGAAACCATTACAGTTCCCATCAACAGTTGAAGAGCGCCGCTTTTCCTGTATCACCACCTGCAGTTATTTTTGTTTATTTTTTTCTGGGTGTAGCCATTCTTCTAGGCGTGAAGGGTTTTGTCATGGTAGTTTGAACTTTCTTTCCTCCAATGATTAGTTTTGACATCTTTTGCTTACCTTTTGACCATTTTCGTATATATGTTTATATGTACACACATACATCAATGTCCATCGCGTTCCTTGCCCACTTAAAAACTGTATTATTGGTTTTCTTCTTGTAATTATTTGAATTGTTTGTATTTTAAATATTAACGCTTTACCCAAAATTTCAAATTTCTGTCTGGTAAATTTCAAAAACAAACTTAAGTATTTGTCTTTCAACCTATCAGTTGCTTCTTTACTATTACTTGTTTCGTTTCTTGTGAAGATATTTCTAGTTTTATTACTTATTTTTGCATTTGTTGCTTGAGAGCCAATCTAAGAAATCATGACCTTGATAAATATCTTGTTATTTTCTTAGACTTTCTTGTAGTCATTTTACCAATTACTTCTTATGTTTAAGTCATTAATTAATGTTGAGTTCTATTTTGCATATATTGAAGGATAAATGCCAAGTTTTCCAAACACCATTTGTTAAAGGAATTGTCCCTTTTCCAGTGTGACTACCTGGAATCTTTGTAGGAAGTCAGTTGGCTCCTTATAGATGCTGAGGCTCATTTCTGGGCTGTACTCTTTCACTGGTTGTAGACTGGATATATATCAGTACCATGCTGTTTTGATTACAACTGCTTAGTGGCATAGTCTCTTATCATATCTTCCAACTTGCCTAGTTTTGCTTGACTAATTGTCTTTGCTATTTACATTTTTATTTTGTCGTTATTGTGTGTTTTAGGATTGCTTTGCTTATTTTTATGTGAAATAACATTAGGTTGTGACCAGGAGCAGGTTGAATCAATAGCTCACTCTAGGTAATGTGAATAATTAATATTTAATAGAGCAAATAATCAATATGCACTCTAGGGAATTTTAGCAATGTTATTTTCTTTGTATTCATGGACAAACAATCTTTCCATTTTTTAACCTTTTATAGTTTCCAGCATTAGGTCTTTCAACTTCCTCGGTAAGGTTGTTTATTCCTAAATATTTCGAAGTTTTGGAGCCCTGGTACATGGGTTAATCTCGCAGTTTCTTTTGTAGAATGTTGGAAATATTTTAAAAAATCTTGAGATGACTAAAAATGAAAATACAACACACCAAAGTTATAGGACTCAATATAAGCAAACCCGAGAGAGAATCAAGTGCCCACATCAGAGAAGAGGAAAGAGCTCAGACAATGTAACACTGGGCTTCAGGAAATCAGAAAAGGGCAAACTGAGCCTGACTGTGGCAGAAGAAAAGAAATAACACATAGCAGAATGGAAACAAACTCAATAGAGGCTGGCAAAACAATATAAAATATCACACTGAGTTGAGTTTTTAGAAAGGATAATCAAAATATACAAACCTTGAGCTAGACCAAGGGAAAAAAGACTCAAATAAATAAAATCAGAAATGAAGGAAGAGGTATTACAACTGAAACCACTGAAATAAAAAAGACCATAAGAGACTATTATGAACAAATGCACAGCAAGAGCTAGATAATTCAGGGAAAATGGACAAATTTCTAGACTGAATCAAGGAATTTAGGCAGAATTACAAATAAATTGAAAATGTGAGTGAGTCCATAAAGGGTAGGGAGACTGAATCAGTAGCAAAAGGTCTTCAGTCAAAGAAAAGCTCAGGACTTTCCGCTGCACTGATGAATCCTATTCAACATCTAAAACAATGCTTTGCAAACTCCCAAAAAGCTGAAGAAGAGGGGCTACTTCTAAACTCCATATGAAGTTCTCAGTCCTTGGTACCAAAGACAAAAAGGGCATCCTGAGCAATACCAGGACCAATGCCTTTGATGAACGTAGATGCAAAAGTCCCCAACAAAATACGGGAAGTCAAAGTCACCAATAGATAAAAAGAACCATTCGCTCTGAGCAAGTGGGATATCAGGATGGTTCCCCACATGGACATGGACGGATTATATTACACCAGGGGAAAGAGGAGAAAACCCTCACCCATCACCTGCTCAGATAAGAAATTCAATATTCTTGTGTTTGAGAAAGGGTCTCCCTATGTGTCCGTGGTAGGCCTTGTGTTCATGGCAGTCCTCCTGTTCTGTCTCCCATGTACTGAGAATGCTCATATTCAACAAATTAGGTGTAGAGGGAATGAGCCTGAACATGACAAAGGCCAAGATGATAACCTACAGAGAACATTATACTCGATGGTAAGAAACTGAAACTCTTTCTTCTAAGACCAAAAACAAGATGAGCTGTGGAGATGGTTCAATGGGTAAACAAACCACTTGCCAGGCAAGCGTGAGCATCTAAGTTCAGGTCCCTATAACTCACATCAAGCTGAATGTGGCAGTGTGCATTTGTAACCCCAAGGTCTTGCAGTTTGGGGAGGGAGGTGGAAAGCAGGAGAATTCCTGGAAGCTACTGGCCACCTAACCTGGCACACACAGGCAACAGGCGAATCCTCTTAAACAAGGTAGAAGGTGAAGACTGTCTGTGCCTGAACACATATACACACATATAAGCATGATTATACATGCATTTACACAACATAATATACACATACATAAATATATACACACATCATACACTTATACACATAGATACACACAGAGCTTTAATAAAAGAAGACAAGGCACGCTCACTCTTACTACCCCATTCTCCACAGCACTGGGAGCCCTTTCCAGAGCAATCAGGGAAGAGAAGGAAAATCAAAGGCATCTGAAAAGGACAGGAAGAAAGAAAATTGTTGCTACGGCGAGATCTTAGACAGAAAAACACAAACTTTACAACAGAAACCTCTTAGAAATAATAAGCAAACACAGCAAGTTGCAGAACATGAAACTGACTCATAAAAGCCATGATTGTATTTCCAAGGGATGGAGGCTGGTGTCCTCACAGCTGTTACTAGGCCACTGTTCTCTCTGAAACTCACGCATGGAGCAATAGCCTGCCACTGTCGCACACGGACCACCTCCCACCGTCTCCCATCCCTGGGATCCTGAGCACCCTGCAGTCCCCTTAAACAGCTCCTCTCAGACCTGTTGTGATGAGCTGAGCTGTGCCTGCCCTCCCACGTTTGGCCACCGCCGACTTAACTCTGGATCTCAGAATGGGGACATGGGAGACAAGGTTAAAGAGAAATTTGAAGTCACATGAGGTCAAATGGGTGGACCCTCACCTAATGTTTTGCTCTTAAAAGGAGGGAGGAGAGAACACATCAGAGTACACAGCTGAGGGACAGCGCTGTGAGTGCAGGAAGACGAGGACAGCCATCTTCAAACCAAGAGCAGCAGCATCGGAAGGCGCCCAGTCTTCGGACACGTTGACTTTGGTTTCTTGCCTCCAGAATAAGGAGAAAATGAGTTTTTACTGCCTTAGTGACATCCCATGGCACCCTTAGCACAGCAATACAGCTTAAGGGTTTTTTAAAAATTTTTATTAATTACACTTTATTCATTTTGTATCCCCCCATAAGTCCCTTCCTCCTCCCCTCCCGGTCCCCCTCCCTCCCCTTTCTGCATGCATGCCACTCCCCAAGTCCACTGATAGGGGAGGTTCTCCTCTCCTTTCTGATCTTAGTCTATCAGTTCTCATCAAAAGTGGCTGCATTGTCCTCTACCGTGGCCTGGTAAGGCTGCTCCCCCCTCAGGGGGAAGTGATCAGAGAGCAGGCCAATCAGATTGTGTCAGAGGCAGTCCCTCTTCCCATTACTATATAACCCACTTGGAAACTGAACTGCCATGGGCTACATCTGTGCAGGGATTCTAGGTTATCTCCACGAATAGTCCTTGGTTGGAGTATGAGTCTCTGGGAAGTTCCCTGTGTTCAAATTATCTTGTTCTGTTGCTCTCCTTGTGGAGTTCCCATCCCCTCCAGCTCTTACTATTTCCCACTTCTTACATAAAATTCCATTCACTCTGCCCATCAGTTGTCCATCTGGCTCAGCATCTGCTTTGACAGTCTATACTGCAGAGGCTTTCAGAGGCCCTCTGTAGCAGGTTCCGAGGTTGTTTCCTATTTTCTTTTTCTTCTGATGTCCATCCTCTTTGCCTTTCAGGATGGGGATTGAACATTTTAGTTAGGGTCCTCTCTTTTGCTTAGTTTGTTTAGATGTACAGATTTTAGTGGGTTTATTCTATGTTGTATGTTTATATGAGTGAGTATATACCATGCATGTCTTTTTGCTTCTGGGACAACTCACTCAGGATGATCCTTTCCAGGTCCCACCATTTACCTGCAAATTTCATGATTTCCTTATTTTTCATTGCTGAGTAATACTCCATTGTATAGATGTACCACAGTTTCTGCATCCATTCTTCAGTTGAGGGGTATCTGGGTTGTTTCCAGCTTCTGGCTATTACAAATAAAGCTGCTACAAACATGGTTGAGCAAATGTCCTTTTTGTGTACTTGAGCCTCTTTTGGATATATGCCTAGGAGTGGTATGGCTGGATCTTGAGGAAGTGCTATTCCTAGTTGTCTGAGAAAGCGCCAGATTGATTTCCAGAGTGGTTGTACCAGTTTACGTTCCCACCAGCAGTGGAGAAGGGTTCCCCTTTCCCCACAACCTCTCCAGCATGTGTTGTCCCTTGAGTTTTTCATCTTGGCCATTCTGATGGGTGTAAGGTGAAATCTCAGGGTTGTTTTGATTTGCATTTCCCTAATGGCTAATGAGGTTGAGCATTTCTTTAAGTGCTTCTCTGCCACTCGATATTCCTCTACAGAGAATTCTCTCTTTAGCTCTGTTCCCCATTTTTAAGTGGATTACTTGGTTTGTTGCTTTTCAGCTTCTTTAGTTCTTTATATATATTGGATATGCGTCCTCTGTCAGATAAAGGGTTGGTGATGATTCTTTCCCAATCTGTAGGCAGTTGCTTTGTTTTGATGATGGTGTCCTTTGCTTTACAGAAGCTTTTCAATTTCATGAGGTCCCATTTATTGATTGTTGCTCTTAGAGCCTCTGCTGTTGGTGTTCTGTTCAGGAAGTTTTCTCCTGTACCAATGAGTTCTAGGGTATTCCCCACTTTTTTTCTAGCTGATTTAATGTGTCTGGTTTTATGTTGAGGTCTTTGATCCACTTGGACTTCAGTTTTGTGCAGGGTGATAAGTATGGATCTGTTTTCATTTTTCTACATGTAGACATCCAGTTGGACCAGCACCATTTGTTGAAGATGCTATCTTTTTTCCATTGCATGGTTTTGGCATCTTTGTCAAAAATCAGGTGTCCGTAAGTGTGTGGGTTTATTTCTGGGTCTTCTGCTCGATTCCATTGATCCACCATTCTGTTTCTATGCCAGTACCACGCAGTTTTTATAACTGTTGCTCTATAGTACAGCTTGAGATCAGGGATGGAGATACCTCCAGAAGATCTTTTATTGTAGAGGATTGTTTTAGCAATTCTCGGTTTCTTGTTATTCGATACGAAGTTGAAAATTTTTCTTTCCAGGTCTGTAAAGAATTGTGTTGGCAATTTGATGGGAATTGCATTAAATCTGTAGATTGCTTTTGGTAAGATGGCCATTTTTACTATGTTAATCCTGACAAGCCATGAGCATGGGAGATCTTTCCATCTTCTCATATCTTCCTCTAATTCTTTCTTCAGAGACTTGAAATTTTTTTCATACAAGTCTTTGACTTGCTTGGTTAGGGTTACACCAAGGTACTTTATGTCATTTGTGGCTATTGTGAATGGTGTTGTTTCTCTAATTTCTTTCTCAGCCTTTTTGTCTTTTGTATACAGGAGTGCCACTGAGTTTTTTGAGTTAATTTTGTATCTGGCCACTTTGCTGAAGGTGTTTATCAGCTGTAGGAGTTCCCTGGTAGAGTTTTTGGGGTCACTCATGTATACTATCATATCATCTGCAAATAGTGATAATTTGACTTCTTCCTTTCCCATCTGTATCCCCTTGATCTCCTTCAACTGTCTTATTGCTCTAGCAAGGACTTCCAGCACTATGTTGAAGAGATATGGAGAGAGTGGGCAGCCTTGTCTTATCCCTGATTTCAGTGGGATTGCTTTAAGTTTCTCTCCCTTCAGTTTGATGTTGGCTATAGACTTGCTGTATATCGCCTTTACTATGTGTAGATATGTGCCTTGTATCCCTGATCTCTCCAGTACTTTAAACATGAATGGATGTTGGATTTTGTCAAATGCTTTTTCAGCATCTAGGGAGATTATCATGTGGTTTTTTTCTTTCAGTTTGTTAATATGGTGGATCACATTGATGGATTTCCATATATTGAACCACCCCTGCATACCTGGGATGAAGCCTACTTGGTCATAGTGGATAATATCTGTGATGTGTTCTTGTATTCGGTTTTCAAGTATTTTGTTAAGTATTTTTGCATCAATGTTCATAAGGGAGATTGGCCTGAAATTCTCTTTCTTTGTTGAGTCTTTGTGAGGTTTAGGTACCAAGGTGACTGTGGCTTCATAGAATGAGTTTGGTAATGTTCCTTCTGTTTCTATTTTGTGGAATAGTTTGAAGAGAATTGGAGTTAGCTCTTCTTTGAAGGTCTGGTAGAATTCTGCGCTGAAGCCATCTGGTCCTGGGCTTTTTTTGGATGGGAGACTTTTGATGACTGCTTCTATTTCTTTGGGGGATATAGGACTATTTAATTGATTTACCTGGTCCTGATTCAGCTTTGGTAAGTCAAATCAATCAAGAAAATTGTCCATTTCATTTAGATTTTCAAATTTTGTGGCATATAGACTTTTGAAGTAAGTCCTAATGATTGTTTGGATTTCCTCAGTGTCTGTAGTTATGTCCCCCTTTTTATTTCTGATTTTGTTGATTTGGGTGGTGTCTCTCTGCCTTTTAGTTAGCTTGGCTAAGGGTTTGTCGATCTTGTTGATTTTCTCAAAGAACCAGCTCTTAGTTTCATTGATTCTTTGAATTGTTTTATTTGTTTCTAATTGATTAATTTCAGCCCTGAGTTTGATTATTTCCAGCCGTCTACTCCTTTTTGGTGTGTCTGCTTCTTCTTTTTCTAGGGTTTTTAAGTGGGCCATTAAGTTGCTTGAATGAGCTGTCTCGAATTTCTTCTTGAAGGCACTTAGTGCTATGAACTTTCCTCTTAGCACTGCTTTCACTGTGTCCCACAAGTTTGGGTATGTTGTGTCTTCATTTTCATTGAGTTCTAGGAAGACTTTAATTTCTTTCTTTATTTCTTCCCTGACCCAGCTTTCATTTAGTAACAAGTTGTTCAGTTTCCATGTGTGTGTAGGCTTTTTGCTATTTCTGTTGTTGTTGAAGTCCAGCTTTATTCCATGGTGATCAGACAAGATACAAGGGATTATTTCAGTCTTCTTGTATCTGTTGAGGCTTGCTTTGTGACCAACTATATGGTCTACTTTGAGAAGGTTCCATGAGGTGCTGAGAAGAAGGTAAATTCTTTTGTGTTTGGGTGTAAAGTTCTGTAAATGTCTGTGAGGTCCATTTGGTTCATGACCTCTGTCAGATGTATTGTTTCTTTGTTTAATTTCTGTTTTGTTGACCTGTCCTTTGTTGAGAGTGGGGTGTTGAAGTCTCCTACTTTTAATGTGTGGGGATCTATATGTGGTTTAAATTTTATTAATGTTTCTTTTACAAATGTGGGTGCTCTTGTATTTGGGGCATGTATGTTCAGGATTGTGATGTCTTCCTGGTGGAATTTTCCCTTGATGAATATGAAGTGTCCTTCCTCATCTTTTTATTAATTTTGGTTGAAAGTCTATTTTATCAGATATTAGAATGGCTACTCCTGCTTGTTTCTTGGGTCCATTTGCTTGGAAAGTCATCTTCCAACCTTTACCCTCAGGTAATGTCTATCTTTGTGCCTTAGGTGTGTTTCTTGTGTGCAACAGATTGCTGGGTTTTGTTTACGTATCCATTCTGTTAATCTGTGTCTTTTTACTGGAGAGTTGAGTCCATTGATGTTGAGAGAGGTTAATGACCAGTGGCTGTTAGATCCTTTGATTTTGATGTTGGCTGTGTTCATAAGGTTGTGTGCTTGGTTGCTTTTTGTTTTACTGTAGTAAGGTTAATTATTTCCTGTGTTTTCTTGACAGAAGCTAATTTTCTTGGGATGTATTTTCCCTTCCAGTGTCTTCTGTAATGCTGGATTTGTGTGTAGGTATTGTTGAAATTTGTTTTTGTCATTGAATATCTTGTTTTCTCCGTCTATGAGGACTGAGAGTTTTACAGGGTATAGTAGCCTGGGCTGACATCTGTGTTCTCTTAGGGTCTGCATGATATCTGTCCAGGCCCTTCTGGCCTTCATAGTTTCTGTTGAAAAGTCAGGTGTGATTCTAATGGGTTTGCCATTACATGTTACTTGGCCTTTTTCCCTTGCAGCTTTTAGTATTTTTTCTTTGTTCTGTATACTTACTGTTTTGATTATTATGTGGCGGGAGGATTTTCTTTTCTGGTCAAATTTGTTGGGTGTTCTGTAGGCCTCATGTATCCTTATTGGCTTCTCCTTTAACTTGGGGAAATTTTCTTCAATGATTTTGTTGAAAATATTTTCTGGGCCTTGGAGAAGGGAGTCTTCTTTTTCCTCTATTCCTATTATTCTTAGGTTTTGTCTTTTCATATTGTCTTGGATTTCTTGGATGGTCTGTGTCAGGAATTTTTTGGATTTAACATTTTCTTTGACAGATACATCGATTTCTTCCATTGTATCTTCTACACCTGAGATTCTTTCTTCCATTTCTTGTAGTCTATTGGTTATGCTTACCTCTGTAGTTCCTGTTTTCTTCCCTAAATTCTTCCTCTCCATTATTTCCTCCATTTGTGTTTTCTTTAATTTTTCCAGTTCTATCTTCAGGTCTTGAGTTGTTTTGTTTACTTCCTTCACCTGTCTGATTGTATTTTCCTCTTTTTCTTTTAGTTCCTTCAACTCTGTTCCTTTTATTTCTTTCAGTGATTTAATTATTTCTTCTCTGAAGGCCACAAGCTGTTTGGCTGCATCTTCCCGCATTTCTTCACGGATGGCCATAATCTGCTTGTCTTTAGCTTCCTCCATTTCTTTACGGATAGCCATTATCTGTTTGGTTTTATCTTCCTCTAATTCTTTACATATTTTATTTGTTTCCTCTCTTATCCTCTTCATTAGCATAGATGTAAGGTCATCTTCTTGATTTTCTATTATGCTGCGTTGTCCAGGGCTGTTTGCCCCTGGATGGCTGGGTTCTGGAGATGCCATATTGCTCTTTCTTTTGTTAGTTGAGCTTTTACGCTGACCTCTACCCATTGGGCTGATTTAGGTGTTGGCTGTTAGTTTCTGTGCTTCCTGGAGTCCTGAGGTAAGGAGAGTCCCCTTGGCCGGAAGATGATTTTTCCTGAAGGAGTCCTCCTCTGCTTTTTGGTTATGGTCACTGTATGGCCAGTGTTTCTCAGGAGTTGCCACTGCTCACCTCAGGTTTATAGCCCTGAGTAGTAGCTGTGGTCTTTGTTAGGCAGGGGGGGGGGGATCTCCTCTTACCCACAGAAGTTCTCAAGACAGCTGCCCCACTGCTGGGTTTCTTGTTATAAATTTAGTGTGCTGCTGCTCACTAAATTTCCAGGTACAGTCCTCTTGAAGAACCTGCTGATTCCCTAGCTGTGGGGTTTTCTCCCAACAGGGAAACTCAGTCTGTTATCCTGGGGAACACAGTTCTGTCCGGGAAAGTGAGAGGTGCACTCAGCAAGTCTCTGAGCCAGAGGCTGAGTGCTCCGCTCTGGGCCTGGAGAATGTGCACCTAGGTTGAGTTGGCGCCTGGGGGTGCTGCTCTGGTCTGGAGGCTGGGTGCCTCACTCTGGACCAGAAGCTGTGTGTCCCTGTCTGGGATGGCGGCTGCAGGCACTGCTCTGGTCCAGACACTGTGGGTGCAGCCCTCTTGAAGGACCAGGGATTCCCACAGTTTTGACAGTATAGCTAGGGATAACTGGTTGATCCTTGGCACAGTATCTGAGGGCTGCTGTAATGGCTCTCTGGTTTTTGTAGGTCTGAGGATGCAGCTGTGTGTCCCAGTGACCTAGGGGAACTCAATAATGGCAGCTGAGCACAGCGCTCCTGCCTGCATTAGAGCCTAGAGTCTGCGTGAATCCAGGAAGTCTTTTGGTGCTGGGTGTCCTAAGCGTTAGAGCTGATGATCCCCTCTGCTGGGGGTTTCCTCCTGCCAGAGACACTCAGTCTTTGCTTTGGGGACCGCTGTTCTGTCTGGGGTGGCGAGTAGAACCCACAGGCACAGATGCCCGCTTGTGGTTCTGCCTTTCTGGCCATTCGGAGCCTTGGCGGCTGCCTAAACTAGGTAATTTTCCCTAGACCTTTTCGGGGTGGGGGTGTCGGCTGAGTGCTCTGAGATCAGACCAGCTGTTTCCCTCCCTGTGGGTTTGCACCTGCCAGTGAAAGGCAGTCTCTGGTGCCTGGTGCCCTGGTGCCCACAGTTCTATCTGAGGTGGCGAATCAGGCGCGCAGACAGGGCTCCGTGCAGGTGCCTGGGTCCTGGCTCTGGCTCCGGGCTGGCTCTTAGGGCACCCGCGGAACCTGAGTCTTTTCCAGGGGATGTCTGGGTGACCTGAGGTCGGTCCCAATCCTTTCCTGCTCTGTGGGGTTATCTCTCGACTGGGAAATCCAGTCTATGGTGTTGTGGGCCCATAGTTCAGTCTGGGACAGTGACCAGATCACGCTGGCGTGTAGCTCTGGGCTGGCAACCAAGCGCCTGGTGGAACCAGGATCTCTTCTGAGGTTTAGCCGGGTGATTTAAAGCTGATTGAATCCCCCACCGTGGGGTATCCTCTCACCTGTGAAACACAATCACTTGTGTTTTATGGCCTCGAGTTCTGATTGCTGGTCACTGTGACAATCCTGCTGTGCTGCTCCTCAGAATGAGAGTCCTCCTGGCGCCGCCATCTTGCCCAGTTTAAGGGTTTTTATAGTCATATTCCAGTGACATTTTACTCCACTGCTGATGTCCAAGTCTCCCTAGTAGACGCCAAAATATCCACAGATGACACTGCAGCCTCTACAGTTATAATCCCAGCCCCTTCTCTCCGATGAAGGTCTGTGTTGCGCTCTTTCTCATGTGCACACTGGATCACTATGAATCCAGGATCTAGTCCCACTCCCACTCTGGCACACAAACTTTCTTATCTGTCTCCACTCTCCACAAAGGCTTTGGGGTCCTTGACTTGTTTTCTCCATGCCTGCATCCAAGCAGAGTAACTCTACCACACAGCTGAAGAGGTTTTGCCTCTGAATCTGAACCCTTTCTTCATGGAGATTTATCTTTCAAAATGCCAAATGATCGTCCTTGAGTATGGAGCTGTTCTTGGGAGTATTCTCACTGGGAACCAGCACCCCACCGTTGTCCGCACACCTCGTTTTTCATACCCTAGAAGCCTATGCCATGCTCCCCCCACCTCCTAAACCTCCTATGCCCCACTTTTCTTGATTCTTTTCATAGCAAAGTGTCTAAAAAGGGAATGAAGCATGGATTCTATACTGTCACTCTTTTTTCTTTTCTTTTTTTTTTTTTTTTTTCACTTAGAGTGGTGTGGATTCAGCTATCACTCTGACCGTGAGCGCTCCTGTCAAGTTGCCAACCATCGCCAGGTTGCTAAATCCTGCAGATACTTTTAGGTTTTTTTTTTAATTCTTATTTTTCTTTTAAATTGTATTAGGCATAGATGACTGCCTCCTCCTTGAACAGCTCCAGAATATCAGTTTCCTCTGTTTCCATAAGCTCTGGTTGTGTCCCTGTTTTCTTGTACACCTGGCTTCTGCAGCCACCTTCTCTTATGTTTCTTCTGCATCGTCCCCAGGATTCACCTGAGATGGATGCCCTCTCTGCTCTCTTTATATCCAGAAGTTCAAATACCACCAGAGGCGGATGCCTCCAGCTTCCCCATGAAGTTCTTTACATCAACACCCAGCCACCACAGACGTGTCTCTCATATCCAATTCTCAGACTCCCAATGCCCAAATGTCCCTGGGCTTCTCTTTTCCCACGCCCAAATTTCTCCAAATACATCATCTCTTTGAAAATGGTACCACCCCCACCTCTGTTTCTGACGTCTTAAATCTGGCTACCATGTCAGCTTCTTAATTCTAGTCCATGCACCGACACAGTATCAACTCCCTCCACCTCTCATATACTTCTAGGAATGATGGCGCAGTAAGCTGTCCCTCCCTTGTCTCTGCTACACATCATTTGTCAGCACTGGCTTCTTTTCTAGTTTCTCTGATTGGCTGCCAGGTTCCCTCAGTTTATCCTCACACAGCCATTACCGCAATCTTTTAAAATAAGGCAAATTGGACATGGTGTTTCCCAGCTTAGAATCCTTCAACATCCTCCCGTTATGTTTTTTAAAAGGACACCCGTTTACCTGTTTTCCTGGCCTGTGCCTTCCGCTCCCTCTCCACTGAATGGCTCCTCATTCCACCCCTTGTCAGCTTTGCTCCAGCCCCACTGATCCTCAGCCTTCTCAGACCGAACAAGCTCTCTGCTGTAATCGGGCTTAACAGACTCTGTCCTATGTGCCTTTGGTATCTTTGCTCACTGTGTATGGCTGATTGCTTCTGCTGTTATATTTGTATTTCAAACAGTTCTGAATTTTAAAACAAAAATGTATGTTTACATGGAAACACACAAGTGTAAGCTGTATAATTTTGACAGGTTGACAGACACCCATGTAACTCACATCTCCTCGGAGAACATTCTCTTCCAGTTAATCCACTCTACCCCAGAGGCAAGCCAATGCTCTGAGATGTTTTGTTCCCTTTTTGGAACTTCTTGCACATGTGTGAGATAATTTGTGCCAGGCTTCCTTTGTTCCAATCATATCTGTGATGCTCATCTATGTTGACACAACATGTCTTTTTTATTATAGAGTATTCCATTGTACATGACTTTAGAACCCGTTCTTCTCTTTGTATATATTTGGATTGGTGTGCCCCCCCCTCCCCACCCCATTATCAGGGCTAAATCTGCCACAAACAGCTTCTCCAATGGACATTTCTTTTCATTCCTCCTGGGCAAGTGGAACTAGGATTGCCACCTCAAAGGAAGCGCTTGGGTTAATTTCAAAATACAATGTTTCTCAACTCTACCATCAGCAGATAAGTCTTCAGGCTGCTTCAAACTCAGTGATACTTTGTTTTCATTCTTTGGTGTTTTTTGTTTGTTTGTTTTTTTGCTATTCTAATGAGCCACAATGCAGCTAACTGTTGTTTTAATTTGCATTTTCCTGACAGCTACTGAGATTGGTAACCTCATTTGCTTTCTGACCACTCCTAACCATTCCTCTGTCTCTCTCTGAGACACTTCAGATGTGCCTCAAGTCCTTTATCTGTTTATTTATTGGGTTATTTGCCTGTTTTATTCTGGACTGTGGTTCTTTACATTTTCTGGATACAAGTATTTTGTAAGATGTATGTTCTGTGACTATTTGCTCCTGTGCTGTAGATCGCCTATTCATTTTCTTAATGGTGTCTTTCATGAGAAGAACATTTAAATTTTGATGAAATCCAATTTATCAATTTCTTATTTTATACTCATGCTTTCCATGCCAGACCCAAAAGACAACCCAAGGTCACAATTGGATTTTACGGCCTTTCTCCCCTAAACCGTTATAATTTCAAGTTATACTTAAGGCTGTCTATATATCCTGAATTAGTTTTTCTATACAGCATGAGATTGGATTTGAACTTCCTTTTTACCATATTGTCCTCCAGTTGTTCCAGGATAAGTTACTGAAGGAATTTCTTATTTTTGTTACAGTAACTAATATATATGTAATATATGTTATCGAATGCCATATCAATATAATAATGCACAAATGTTTGCCACTTTAGCCAATTTTTCATTATATAGTTCTACAGCACACTTATTCTACATTACACAACCACCATTGCTCTCTCTTTTCAAAATGTATATATATATATCTCCACACATATATGTCCCATACTTTTCTTATTTGGTTGCCTGCTGATAAGACGCTTGGGTTGTTTGTATTTTTTGGCTGATGCAAATAATTCTACAAGGTATGAGGAGATCTACTTGAATTCTCTAAAAATTCCTGTTTGCTCAGTAATATTAGGACCATTAATCCCACTTACACTTTTTTCCTCCCTTTGCAGGTATGTCTTGCAGCCTTCTTGGGGACAGCTATGAATGTGCCCCATATTTACAAAATCCACAAGCTTACTTTAAAACACGGTGACTCTTTTTGAGATTTCTTTTGCTAACTTGATTGCGTGATTCTCGGATTTGAACAATGTAAGCGGCTTCATGCTTCACTGTCAAAAGGTTGGGTACCTCTCATGCTTGGCGTCTCTTTTTCTCCTTTGCCAATTTTATTAATCATTCTAGCCCCCACACTGATAATACAATGACAACAAAAAACTAGCCTGTTTTCCAGGACTCTTTTGATCTTATTCTCTGTTCCACTCATCTCAACTTTTAATTATTTTCTTTCCTCTGTGGATTGGGTTTAGTATCCTGTCCTTTTTTCTTAATCCCTCATGATGTGAAGATGAAGCATTATAAAGATCTGTCTTCTTTCTTAATTCTGAAGACTTAATTTCGTTTGTATTTCTATGTGTCAGCATGTCTGTATGTGCATGTATCTGTAGGTTTCAATGGAAGCCAGTAGAGGGCACCAGATCCCCTGGAACTAGAGTTACAGGTGGCTAGGAGCTACCCAAGGTGGGTCCTGGGAACCCAACTTGGATTCTTTGCAAGAGGAGCCAATGCTTATAATCACTGAGCCATCTCTCCAGCCACTTTCTTTTTTTTAAAACGTAGATGTTTATAGTTGTCTGTTTCTCCTGAGCAGTGCCTCTGCTTCATTCTCTATGTGATCTCTCTCTCTCCTTCCCTGTAGTTCAAAATCTTAATCATATATGTGTTTTTGTTCACATTAATCACAATGTCCCCTTTCCATTGCTTAAAAAATGTGTTGTCTTATTTCTGTATATTAGTACACTCTGTCATTCCCTTACTATTATTTTTAAAAGTTGGAGCTTCATTCCATCGTAGTCAAAGAGCACACACTTCATAAGACCTCAAATTTTTCAAGCTCATAGTCTGGTTTTATGGTCTCATGTGTGATCTGTCCTGGAGACGGGCCAATGTGCACTAGAGACTAATGTGTTTTCTGTTTTTGTGGAGTGTTTGGCATGTGGGGTACACATATAAGTGTGTGTGTCTGCATGTGTGTCTGCGTGTGTGTACTTACAAGTCCTAGTTCACGGAAAATATTATTTAAATCCTCATTTCCTCATTTATCTCCTGCCTAGGTGTTTGTTTATAACCAATGGAAGGCATTAAAGTTTGAAAACGTCTTCATTCTCTTTCCCTTTACTAAAAAATTATTTTATTTTATTTTATTTTATTTTATTTTATTTTATTTTATTTTATTTTATTTTATTTTATTTTATTACGTGTTTGGTTGTTTTGCATGTATCTCTGTCTGTATGCCATGTGCATGCAGTGCCTAGAGAGGCCAGGGGAGGGTGTCAGATCTGCTGGAACTAGAGTTACCAGCAGTTGTAAGTCGCCCTTTGAATGGGAGAGATCAAACCCAGGTCCTCTGGAAGAACAGCCAGTGCTGTTCACCACGAAACCATCTTCCCGTTGTTCTTGTTTATTTGAGGCAAGGTCTCACTATGTAGTCTTAGCTGGACTGGCCCTCACAGAGATTCATCTGCCTCTACTTCCCATGTGCTAGGATTAAAAATGTGCACTCCTAGGCCAGGCTTTATGCTTTCATTTTTGCAGGGCAGCCTTGTCAGATATCAAATTCTTCACTGCTATCGTTTTACCCTGAGCGCCCGAAATACACTATTAAATTCTTTCTGGCCTCCATAATATATGACGTGCAATGTAACATTTCAAGGGTCTGTTATGTGCAAACAGCTCACTTGTTGCTGCTTCCAAAAACACCCTCTTTGCTTTTGACTTTTGATAGACTGATTATAATGTGTTTCCTTAGTTTTTAATTTTATCCTACACAGAACGTGTTAACATCTTGGACTTGAAAGATCATGTCTCTCAACAAATTTGGGGTATTCTTGGCTATTTCTCCCCCTTTCTTTTTCCCACCCAGAGCTTTCCAGATGCTTGATGGCATCCCGTGGGTTCCCTCTGATTCCATCTGCTTTCCTTCAGTATCATCTCTTCCTGTTTCTCTGACGATGATTTGACACTCACTACCTTTAATTTTTACCACTTCCTGTTGTTGAGCACCATTAAATTTTTTTTCACTTCTGTTTTCCTTAGTAGTGACAAGTAAAGCCTGACACATGTTGGGGGCAGAAACTATGAGCTTAGAGCTGCCCACACTCTCATTTTTGCTCCCGTGATTACTTAGAATCAAGCTTTCTTTGGCGTCTTTGCTGAAAAGAAAAAAATCAAGTAACCACACAAATGGGAGTCAGTTTCCAGGCTTCATCTTCTGTAGCATCGATTACACCTTTTGTCTGTTCCTGTGATGCTCATCCCAGAGGGCAGGCCTGTGTATTGTGTTTACCTAGATACCTTTCATGTCTGCTTCTACCCTCTCTTTCTCTTCTGGCTTATTTCCCTGTACCCGAGACCTTCTTTTAGCAAAACTTGTGAGTCTTTTTGAGAACCAGGAACACTTTCTTACACCATTTCTTCATCTGAGAATGTCTTTATTCCACCCCCGGAATATCATATTTCTTTGTTGTTTTTCTGGATGTAGGCTTGGATCGACACTTTCTTCCAGTATTTGAAACATGTTGGACACCCCCTAAGGGGGGAGCAGCCTTACCAGGCCACAGAGGAAGACAGTGCAGCCAGACCTCATGAAACCTGATAGGCTAGGGTCAGAGGGAAGGGGAGGAAGATCACCCCTATCAGTGGACTTGGGGAGGGGCATGGGAGGAGAAAAGGGAGGGATGGTGGGATTAGGAGGGGATGAGGGAGGGGGCTACAGCTGGGATACAAAGTGAATAAAATGTAATTTATAATAAATAAATAAATTTTTAAAAATGAAAAAAAAAACCCATCATATTGGGACATTTGCTGCTGGTCTCTGTGATTTTGAACGAGAAATCTCCAGTCACGTTTCTTTACAGCAATGTGGCCCTTTCCTTTGGATGCTTTCAAAACTGTTCCGTCTCTAGTTTTATGAAGATACATCAGCGCCACTTGGAGATGACTTGGTCCATGAAGTTTTCACCATCAAGTGTGAGGACCCAAGTTCACATCTCCAGCGTCTATGGAAAAGCTGAGCATGGTGGTGTGTCTACACTCAAGCACTGAGCAGTGGAGACAGGCAGATCCACAGGGTTCACTGGCCAGCCGCCTTAGCCAAACCAATGGGTTCTGGGTCCTGGGAGACAGCCTGTCTCAAGAAAGGAGACGAAGAGCCTCAGAGGATGATACCCACATTAACTTTGGCCTTCATACATAGTGCATGCATGAACACTTACACACACACAGAGGGAGAGATACAGAGAGACAGATAGACAGAGACCGACAGACAGAGGGGAGGAGAGAAATAGAGAGGTCAGAAATGTGGGCAGTTTGAGCCTGCTGTGTTTGCTGTTCACTGAACTTTCTGAATATTTCTTAAAAACGCAATCAAATTTAGGAAGTTCCCAGACATTACCCACCGTCACCGTGGATAATTTTTCCACTTGCTTCATGAATATGTACGTTGCCTGTTGGAACACTTTTGTAACAGTGACTTATTTTAGTCTTTGTCAGATAATTCCAACATCAATGTCATCACAACGTATGTTGACTGTCTTTATCAAGACTGTTGAGATTCTCCTGATTTTTCCTATTACAAGAAACGCTCCAATTGTATTCTGGCCATTTTGAATAATTTGTTATGAAACATTGCCACTTACATATTCCTACACAGAGACTGGTACTATTTTAGGGAGCAATCCACCTGGTTAACTTTAATCTTTGTGTGACGACCTTCCGTGGGCGGCTGCTCCAAGCACAGCGTATTTGACGCCTTTTCGTGCGCCACCTACAGGCCTGTCTGGGAATGGGTCTATCTGTTAGCTGGGTCTCATCATCTTCAATGAGCTGATCATGACTGTCTTCACACATGGGTAATTTGGGCAGAAACTCAAGAGTCCAGGCTGAGTTTTTGGAGGTTTCTCAATCTATATATGTCCTCTCTACGGTTGTAATATACTTTCCCAGAGTTGGAACTTTACCCTATCCTGCGGCAAGCTTTTGTAACTGTCTCACGTCCAGGGTGGAATCTGAAGTGGAAAAGGAGAGAGGAAGAAAATCCAGAGGGATTTCCTGAGACTTTCTTGAGATTAAACCACTCACTCCTTGTTTGTGAAACTTCCCTATCACTTCCTAAATTAGAACTAAAGGCCTCTCTTGCAGCTTGAAAGAAAGGAAGGAAGGGAGGGAGGGGAAGGAGGGAAGGAGGAAAGGAAGGAGGGAGGGAGGGAGGAAAGGAAGGAAGGAAGGAAGGAAGGAAGGAAGGAAGGAAGGAAGGAAGGAAGGAAGGAAGGAAGGAAGGAAGGAAGGAAGGAAGGA
>NW_026591598.1:6639489-6689664 GCF_907164565.1 Psammomys obesus | reverse complement strand
GGAAGGAAGGAAGGAAGGAAGGAAGGAAGGAAGGAAGGAAGGAAGGACACCAATGACTGGAGAACATGGATTGCTCTTGCAGAGGAGCCAAGTTCTGTTCTCGGCACCCAGGTCTGACTATTCTCAAATGCCTGTAACTCCAGCTCTGGGTGAACCTGACAACCTCTGCTGGCCCCTGTGGGTAACTCTAGTCACAAGCACAAACCCACACGTACACATAATGAAAACTCAAAGGGAAATTTCACTGCAGCGTTCATGGCGTTGGGGTGGTTGGGATTATATCTATGGGTGGCAGAAGGGGAAAATTCTGGCAAACTTTGCCCGGGCCTAAAAGCGCTTCAAATTCTTTGTCTTCCCCAATCTTCTTGCCCCTATTTTCTTTCCATAGCCCCAGATAGCTGCTCAGTGTAGCCCGGCGGAGCCCCGTGGGAGAAGCAGGCGTACGTTCACTCAGTTCCGGCGGAAGTCTGCGCAACCACTTTTCCACTTCCCTCACCAAAGCACTTAAGCTAATTGCCTCAGATTTTGATGAGCTGCTTTTCGCTGTCATTCTTCGTGAAGAGTTTCTGGTTTCCCTTGTGATCCCTCTTTGGACACATGGCTAATTTTAGAATATATTGTCTAATTTAGAAACACAGCTTTCTGGTCGGATCTCCCCTGCCCGTGTGTGTGTGTGTGTGTGTGTGTGTGTGTGTGTGTGTGTGTGTGTGTAAATATAGTGTTGTATATGTGTGCTACGCGTGCACATAGGTGTGGAGGCCAGAGTAAGGTAGAGGATGTCTCTCTCTACTGCTCTCCCCGTTTATTTCCTTGAAATAGGGTGTCGCACTGAATCAGAAGCTTGACACTGGTTGGTTGGGTCTGGGTTTGTACCCGTCTCTGTCTTCCGTTTCCGGTTCTGTAGGTGGGTGGTAGAGATTTGAACTCAGGTCCTGATGCTTGCCGAGCAAGTGAGCCCTCACTCACTGAGGCCCTGGATATTCTTTTTTATTATTTATTTCCTATGTTGGTTAGAGAGTGTGTCTTGGTAACATTTGAAGACTGGGAGGGAACACTGACAGAGATCTAGTTTGGGCCCAACATATTTTCTGTCTTGTCGAAGATACCACGTGACTCTGAGAGTCTCGCATTTTCTGTCACCTAAGGTCAAAGCAGTTGGCAGTTGTTATTTAGAACCTTAAAATCTTGCTTTAAAAATTTTTGGTTATATTATGAATTTCTGAGGATGAAAATTACATATTTTTTTCCTCCATCTTCCCTTAATTCTATGAACTCTGGCTTCCTGTATTCTGAACCTCTATCATTAGATGCAAATGTATCTGTGTCTTAGTTCTTCTGCTGCTGCTGTGACAGAGCACTGCAGACTAGGGAATGTATGGATAATAAAGTTTACTTGGACCTCCATTCTAGGGACTGGGAATCCATGGCACCAGTATTTGGCAAGGGCTGTTCTGGTGTATCGTAACATGGTGGAGGACAGGAGAACCCCAGGACAAGATTGAGAAAGCAAGCATGGCCTTTCTTAAAGTAAACCCACCCTCATAACAAACCCATCCTCCCAAAAAATTGTCATAAACTCCTTCACGAAATCAGAGAATTCAAAATCTTATTACGTCTACTTCTCTATGCTTTAACACCCAAGATTAAGTTTCTATTGCATAAACTTCTGCGGACATGTTCAAACCCCCGAGCAATTTGTATTCATTATATTTTCCTAAAGTAGTGACATTTTAATCCTTTGATTGAAAAAAAAGCTAGCAACACTCCCTGCCATAAAGTCTATTTTATCTGGTATTTACCCTGTCATTTCTCTTCTTGAAAATGGTTTTATTCGTGGAATATTACTTTCCTTACAAAAGAATATTTTAATTCTTATAATTCCAGCTCTGGAGGCCGAGGCAGGAGAATTCTGCTTTTCAGAGCAGTCTGGGCTACACAGGAATTCTGGTCCAGCTTTGGCTACATAGCAAGAGCCTTTCTCAAAATAAAAAACAACGATGTTTACACTATTTGTGTCTTTGTGGAAGCATTACATCTTAAAAACAGCCTGTTGGTAGGCAATCACTTTCCCCCCATCCAAAAAAACGTCTGCCTTTTCCCCAAACCCACATATTTCTGTTCTAATTTGATTCCTGTTGCTGATCTGAGCAGAAGGAAGTTAGGGGAGACAAGGGTTTATTTCGCCTCCTGAGTCACAGTCCATCACTGAGGGAAGTCAGGGGGACCAAGACTCAAGCAGGAACTTGAAGCAGCACCCACCCACGGGGGGAAGCTGTTTCCCTGGCGTACTCACTTGGTCTCATGCTCAGCCATCATTTTCAAACAGCCTGGGACCTCCTGCCTAACAATGGCGCTGTCTCTCCTACATCAATTAACACGAAACGTAACTCCCTCTACGCATATCCATGGTCCAGTCAGATTTGGGCAATCCTTCAGTTGAGATTCCCTTCTCAGATGACTTTAGGCTGAGTCAAGTTGCTAATTAAGACACTACTTAACATGAGTCTTTAGAAGTAAATTTGGGCTTAGGGGCACAACCTGCTAATTGATCTTTAATATAAATTTTATTGAAATAATTTTAAAATCACGTGTAATTACAATATGGTTAGAAGAATGTTAACTAGGACACCATCTAACATCACTTAAAAATAAATGTGAGCTCGGGGCACAACCTGCTAATTGATCATTAATATAAATTTTACTGAAATAATTATTGATTCATATGTAATTACAATATGGTTCAAAGATACAAAGCTGCAAACACTCAATACAAAACACTCTGGATTGCAATAACCAACCAACTTTCATGTTTTGTTTTTTGAGGCAGAGACTCACATACCCCAGGCTAGCTTCAAACTCACTATGCATCTAAGGATAAACTTCTGATTCTCCTTTTTCCACCTCCCCAGTGGTGGTATTACCGGCCTGTGTTACCGCATCTGGTTTTATGCGGTGTTGGGGATTGAACCTGATGCTTTGTGTATACTAGGAAAGCACTTTATCTTTAAGCTACATTCTTAATCACAACTCTATGTATTGTATACCTAAGAATTGCTCCAAGGGTAAAAATCTCATTAAAGTTCTTACCACCAAAACAATAAGAATAGTAATAAAGTCACAGGAAGAGGCTATGGGAAGCCGTAGATGTGCATATGGCCCTGATGGAGGCAATGGCTTCATAAATGTTTACTTACCTCCAACCTTATCAGCTTGTAGATAATTAAATACGTACAACTTCTTCTATGTCAATCATACCACAGGAAAAATGTTTTTTTAATGCCAAAAAAATATTAAAACAAAGAAAGCAAAAAGTATCTTTGCCTACTTTTCCCTAAAGGTAGTGTTTTGAGAAATCATTGATGGTGACAGAATTGGGATAGTAACATGAATGCAGAGTCTCACTCAGCCGTCCCAGGTTTTGTTGGTGTCTGGGTGTGTGCGCAAGCACATTGCGCGCAACTTCATCATCTGTGCAGACCGTACAAAAGACACCACAGTAGCAGCCCTAAGAGTTCAAAGCCACCCCACCCCACCCCACCCGCTGTCCTCTTCTCTCTCAAGCTCCCCACTTCTCCTTCCAAAACCAGGGCCCACTAACGCTCTGTTCTCCCTTTCTAAAAGTTTAGCATTTCAAAAATGTTATGTAAATGGAACCATGGTCACAAGAAAGGACACTCGAGAAAGAAGGGCTAACTGAGAAGAGGAGATGAGTTATTAACAAGAGTCGTAGGAGGACAAAAGAAGGGATCTGAATTGAATATCGTTGGAATATATTATGTACCGATAAGAAAATGTCATATGAAAGTCATTATTACATCCAATTAATATAAGCTAACAAAAAATTCTACAAATACATAAATGAGTTGAGAATGGTAGCTTACATTTTTAATGCCAGCACTGGAAGAGGCAGATGGATCGCTGTGAGTTCAAGACCAACCTGGTCTACATAGTGAGTTCCAGGTCAGCTTGGTCAGCATGATGAGACCCTGTATGCATTTATGGACACACACACACACACACACACACACACACACACACACACACCAGGCACCCATGGACTACTATGGTATATAAGCTTTCTTTTCCCATCATTCTTCCTTAGAGATGGCACCCAAATTGTTGCCTGTATCAATAGCTGCTTTTGCTGGTATCTTTGGTAAGCACATTCTTTGGTGTCTGTGCAGGATAGTTGTTTAATTGATCATTGGCCAAAGAACATCTGAGCTGATCACCTTTTTTTTTGCTACAAAAGGAAAAAAGTTCTAGAAGGAGTCCTGTGTAAGTTTTTGTATGACATATTTTTTTTCCTTTCCCTGGGATAAATGCCCAAAAGAGTTACTACTAGATTTTAAGGTAATTTTAAGGTAGTTTTCTCTTCTTAAATTTTATGATTTGTGAGTGGGTGTTTTGCATACATGTACACCTGTGTGCCGTGTGTATATAGTGACAGTGGATGCCAGAACAGGGCATCAGATTCCTTGGGGATAGGGTTACAGATGGTTGTGAGCCCCTGTGTGGGTGCTGGGAACCGAATCAGGTCCTCCAGAAAAGCAGCCAGTGCCCTTAACAACAGAGCCATCCTTCCAAACTCCTACATTTAGTTAAAAAAAAAAAAAAAAAGAATTGTCTCTCTGTTTTCAGACTGGCTGTGTCAGTTGAATTTCCCACAGCCATGAATGAACAATCCTGTGTCTCTGCATCCTCCTCAGTATTTGACACCGTTCACTCTCTCTGTTTTGATAGGTATGCTGTGGTATCCCAGGTGATTCTGACTCCATTGGCCTGATAGCTAGTGATGTCCAGCGTCTTCCCCCAGGTCATTTTCTACCCATGACTCTTCCACAAGAAAAAAATTTGCCCACATCCACTGTTCATTTGCTGACTGGTTTGAAAGTCCACTGTATATTTTGGATAGCAGCACTTCACAGAATGTGGTTGGCAAATATTTTCTCTCCACACGGTGTTTTCGTCTCTTCCACATGCTCTCTCACAGAGTGAAAGTTTAACATTTTTATTTCAAAGATAAAAGAGATTCAAAGCACCAAGCTTTTCCTTTTATGGGCCTTGATTTTGGTGGTAAGTCTAAGAATGCTTTCCTTGGCCCTAGAACTTAAAAGAGTTTCTCACATTTATTCTTTGCTAAGTTTTTCATTTTTATATTTCATCCTGAGTAACTTCGTATTTGAAATGTGAGACCGAAGTTGAACTGTCTGTGTTCCAAATTCCAGTCCCATTTGTTAAAAAGTCTATTCTCTTCCATTGAAGTGCATCAACACACTTGCCAGAAATCACTTGGGAATGGTTGTGTGACAGACCCGTCCCCCATTCTTTTCTATTGACCTCAGATCCTCTGAATTTAGCACACCTTTTGATTGCTGTAGTTGCTAAATGTTTGATGATATCACCCACTTTATTCTTCTGTGTCACAGTCATTTAAGCCATCTTGGGTATGTTACTTTTTTTCACAAAATTTAGAATTAACATTTTAAAGCTAAGGAATTTTTAAAGCTATTCCACTAAAGTTATAGACAAAGCTAGAGAGAACATGCATCTTCATTATATTAGTTTTTCTAGTTCACTGATACAGTACAGCTCTTCATTTATTTAGTGTTTATTTGCATCATTAATTTGTAATTTTCTTTGTTTTAAATTTATCTTAGTGCAGGCATGTGCACAAGTGTAGGTCTGCACACTTGAGTGCCATGTCTGCGGAAGCCAGTAGAGGACACCACGTGGCTCAAGAGCTGGAGTTACAGGTGGTAGCGACCTGCCCAGCCTGGGTGCTGGGAACCAAACTTCTGAACTCTGGAAGCTCTGTTAACCACTGGGCCCACTCTCCCGTCTCTCATTTTTCACTTTTCAATCTAACAGTTCTCCATTTTACTGAAACCATTTATTAATTATAGAGGATTTGGAGGGCAGATTTTGGTCTGGCCTGTGTGTGCAATCGCTCATATGATCTGCAGGTTTGTAGTGTTTCTTTCTTCCTTTCTAACCTATGCTGCTAATGTCACACCTTCATATTTTATTTTCATTGGATTTACTGTGAAAGGAATTGTGCTTTTAATTTTGGTTTCTGCACATTCACTTATTTGTATGTTAGCACACAGCGATAGAGTTGCTGTTTGGTCTTGTGTGCCATGAACATTATAAAACTTGTTTGTTAATTCTACAGGGAGGTGGGTTTTATTTTGGGGTGGTGGTGGTTCATATTCAGTGTTCTATTGCTGTGAAAAAAAAAAAAACAAAAAACAACAACAACAACCTATGACCATGGCAACTCTTATAAAGGAAAGCATTTAACTGGGGCTTGCTTACGGTTTCAGAGGTTTATTTTCATGATGGCACGGAAGCGTGAAGGCTGATATGATACTGGAGGAGCTGAGTGTTCTACCTCTGAATATCAAGGTAGCAGGGAGAGAAAGAGATACTTCAAACCCTCAAACAAGCCCACCCCAGGGACTCCCTTCCTCTAATAAGGCCACACCTTCTAATCCCTCTTAAGTAGTGCCACCCCCTGCTGCATTCAAATATGTGAGCCTATGGGAGCCATTCTCATTCAAACTACCACAGGTGGGGAGGGGGGGGTCTGAGTATTCTTTGAATTCACTGTGTTATCTATAACTGGATCAGTCTATATCTTTTCTTTCCAATCTGTAAAGTCTGAATGTATTTTATCTCGCCTTACTGCTGTAGTTAGGGTTTCCAGGTCTGTTTACTAAGGGTCATTAGAATAGGTATCTGTACTGGCCTACCCTGTGAGGCCCAACCAGGAACTCACCCCATGGGAGACAGCCAACCGCTGACATGACTAAGGATGTTCTGCTATCCTTGCAGACAGAAGCCTGGCATAGCTGTCCTCTGAGTGGCTCCACCCAGCACATGATGGAAACAGATGCAGAGATTCATAACCAAACATTGAGTGGAGCCTAGGAAGTCCTGTGGAAGAGTGGGGAGTAGGGTAGAGGAACCCAGAGGGGACAGAAGCTCCACAAGAAGACCAACAGAGCCACCTAACCAGGGCCCAGGGACATCTGTGGAGACTGAAGGACCAACCAAGGGCCATGCATGGACCTAGATCCCCTACACAAATGTAGCCAATGGGCAGGTCTGTCCTCATATAGGTTCCCTAGTAAGGGGAATGGGGGATGACTGTGACATGGACTCTGCTGCCTGCTTTTTGATCACTGTCCCCTGGCAGTGCTACCTCGCCAGGCCACAGGGGAAAAGGATGCACTCAGTCTTGATGCAACTTGATAAGCTAGGGTAGGTGGATAGGAGGAGCCCTCCTTCTCCAAGGGGCAGGGGTGGGGGTGTAGGGGAAACAGGGAGAAAGGGTAGGACCCCAAGGAGAGAAGAAAGGGGGCTACAACTGAGATGTAAACTGAATAAATGAAAATTAAAATTAAAAAAGAACAGAAAAAAAACCCAAATAGGTATCTGTGATGTTATTAATATTTCACCTTAAATATAACATCAACTAGATCTGTTAAGGCACTTTTTTTTTTATCAAGTTGAAATAATTTCTCCTATTTCCCCTTTTCTAAAGTTTTTCTCCTGAATAAGTGTTGAATTTTACAAATGCTTTGTATAAATTTTCCCAATCTTACAATTTTTCTTTCTTCCCCTAAGTGTGGCGGATTATGCTGATGGAGTTTTGAACAGTGAACTTATTTGTTATATTCATAGCCATGTTTGGCTATGAAATTTAGCAGCCCTTTAACTAGGACGTAATTCTATACATACATTGCAAGCTTTGGTTTGTTCATTTCTTTTGAGGATTTTCATGTTTAGAGTTAGAGAGAAAAGTGCCCTGTCACTTTTCAAAAAATTTAGGCTGTTCTGGTTTGATTTTTAGGTCAGAATAACACTGATCTCATAAAGAAACTTGAGACACGTGTACTCCTTGTGCTACGGTCCTCCCTGCATGTTCCCTGTCGCCGCTGTAACAAGTTAACCACAGACTCAGTGGCTTAAAACACAACAAAAGTGGATCACTTTACAGTTCTAGAGCCGCTGAGCCAAAATAAAGATGTCCTCTGTGATGCCTTCCTTCTGGATCTTGGGGTAGAATCTGTTCTTTCACCCCCTTTTCATTTTCTAGAAACCACCTGGACTTCTTGGCTCCTTCCCAAGGTTCTTTTCAGAGCTGTCCACAGAACGTCTTCAAGTCTTTCTCTTGGGTCTTGCAGTTCATCCTCTCAATGACAAGGAAAGAATAGTAGAGTCCATCCACTCGAGCAAAAGAGGGAAAGGGGACAGAGAGGGCAAAAGTCGCCAGCATGAGAAACCCGTGGGGAGATAACTGAAGGCCCAACATCTATGTTAGAGTCCCAGAAGGAGACAAAGAAGCAGCATTGAAGGAATATCAGAAGAAACATTGGCTGAACATTGAGAAATGTGGCTAAATACAGAAACCAACAGATTGAACAAGATTCACAAACCCCAACCGGAATAAGTTTAGTGATTACCCTAGATCCTTCTGGATGAAGGCCCTGTGATGGCTAGTCTCGGTTATCAACTTGACACTCTTGGGAGGAAGGAACCTTAACCGGAAGATTGTCCTCATCAGAGTGGGCTGTGGACATGTCTTGTGGGGGCATTTCCTTTATTGTTAATTGATATGGGTGAGTTCAGCCACCTGAGCTGGGTGGGTGGGTAGGCTTGAGCTACGGAATAAAGGTAGCAAGGAAGTAAACAGCACTGTTTTGTGTGTTCTGCTTCGAGCTGCTGCTTTGACTTCCTGCCTTGGCTTCTCTCAATGGTGGACTGTAGCTATTAAGATGAAATAAAACCTTTGTTCTTGCTTCTGGTCATGGTGTTTACCATAGTAATAGAAACCAAACTAGGGTAGTCCCCCATCCCAACATCCTTAACAACACTATTGTTACCAAGTGACAATTAGCGGGTCTCCGTTCCATCGTTCTGCCTGACGCACCCCTCTTCTGCTTTGCGGAAGCGACTGCAGCAAATCGATGATAATTCTTCTTTAAACGTTGCTCAGGTTCTCTGGCGAAGCCATCTGGACCTGGATATTTTTCAGGAATTTTTATGGTTATGCTTTCAATTTCTTTGATGGTCTCCACACTCTGAAGATTGCCTATCTCATCTTGATTGAGTTTTGGTAGTTTGCAATTTTGGAAGCATTCATTTCTCTAAGTTGTCAAATTCATGAGTATAAAAACTCTTTATCCATAATACAATAAATGTAAAACATTCCTCCATTATCTTTTAAAAGCTGGATGGTTTTTAAAAGCGGTTTTAGATCCACAGCGGAACTGAGCAGAAGGTACACAGATTCCCCCCAACCCCTCACACTTGCGGCCTCAGAACCATCAACCTCCCCCACCAGACTTGCACATTTGTTAAAGCCGATGAATCTACGCTGACACAGAATTATCACAGACATCCTATAGTTTATACTGGCTGCCTTCTTGATGTGCATTCTGTAAGTCTGAACAGATATATTACATGAATGTACCATTACAGTCTGGCACACACAGTAATTTCATGACCCTTAAAGTCCCCTGATTTGTTTGCCTGTTTGTTCTTCCTGTCTCTCCATTAAAGAGTAACTATTGGTCCTTTGTGAATTTCACATCGTGCACCCCAATTCCACTCATCTCCCTGTCCTTCCGTATCCACCGTCCACCCTTGCATTTTTCCCCCAAAAGAAAACAAAAGTAAAAATTAATAACAATAAAAAGCCTGTGATGTGTCATGGTGTGTCGTACATTATACCCTGGTGTCCAAACGGCTCTGCTTCTGAATGTTCATACAATGACTCACTGGTCTGGTGTGAGACCTCTGCTTTTGCTATACTATCAGTGCTCGACCCTCACCCAGGCTCCTCTCAGATACCCTGCTATTGCCCTGAGTCACGAAGATGCTGCAGTCTGGATCTACAGGACCGGCCCCTCCAGCACCCATCTATGCCAGCAGGGCCAGCTCTTCCCCAGCCACACCTCAGCCACCCTGGCAGTGCCCAGCGATGGGCAGGGCCAGCTCAGTGCAGTCCTCTGACATCAACATGGCCCCAGGCAGCAGCCCAGACCATGTCTTTGTCCATGGCCCTTAGAGACAGCATGAGCCCAGACATCCTCATGGCCTTAGGAGGCAGCTCAGCCTACTCACATCAGGCTATTCTGCCTCTCTTTATAGTGGACAAACATCTCTGCTTCTCTTTCTCTCCTAACCCATCTCAACCCTTCAGAAACTACCACACTTTTATTTTTGAGATGTAAGTCTATATGTAGTCCAGGCTGGCCTCACACACACTGTGTGGCCTGGGCTGGCCTTGGACTCCTGATCCTTCTGCCTTCTTCTATGTGCTGGGATTTTACACTTGGATTTGCTGTTATCTGTAGTCTTGTTTTGGTTTTCCTCCTTCGAATCAGATAAATTAAACCATAGGGCAGGAGACTGGCTCTTCCTGAGTATTTGCAGTTCGGTTTCCTCCGTGTCTTCTCCTGGCTTAAAAGTTCATATCTTTGCAGCCTTGAATAATATAGCATTAATGATGAGGCTAGAGAGATGGCTGAGCGGTTAAGAGCACCGGCTTCTCTGTCAAAGCACTAGTGATCAATTCCCAGCTTCCACACAGTGGCTTACAACCATCTAATTTCAAGGGATCCTGAGGGCGCCAGGCACACAGGTTGTGCATAGACAAGCACGCAGGCAAACACGCATACACAAAAATAAAAATAAATCTTTAAAATACATATTTCATTGTAGAGATAGGCTCCATATAACTCATCCAACTGTCTCCTAGATGACAGTTAGGTTGCTCTCCATTTTTGATGGTTCCACGCACACACGTTTACCTGGATAGACGTTTTTAACCCCTTGGAATGAGTGCCAAGGAACGGGATTGCTGGGGCACAACGCAAGCCATCTTCCAAAAGAGCTGCATCACACTGCATCCCCACCAGCAATGTAGAAGTCTTTTGGCGCTCCAGGCCTTCCCCAGCGTTTAGTGTTGTCAAGTGTCTGGATTGTGGCCATCCTAATATATGCATTGTGTACCCACTGTTGTTTCAATTTGCATTTCTCTGATGACAGATGATGCAGAACATCTTTTCATGTGCTTATTTTCCATCTGTGTATCTTCTTTGGCAAGGTGTCTGTTAGGAGCCTTTGACCTATATTTTTTTTTTTTGTTTGGGTTGTTTGTTTACTTATTGCCCGCCTTTACAAGTTCTTTGTGTGTTTTGAAGAATAGCCTTTTATCAGATATGTCTTTTGCAAATATTTCCCAACAGCCCGTGCCTTGTCTCTTTATTCTCTTGACAGTATTGTTCACAGAGCAGAAACTTTTAATTTTAATAAAGTCTATCTTTTATTTTATCGATTATTTCTGTCATGGGTGCTTTGAGGCTGTGTGTGTCTAAAAGTCATTGCCAAACGCTAAGTTGGCTAGATTTTGTCTCTTATCTATGGTTTTGTAGTTTGACAGTTTACATTTAGGTCTGTGATCCATCTGCAGTATTTTTTTCTATGATGGCTGTGTGCCTATGTGCACGAGCATGTATGTATGTGTGTATGTGATTGTGTGTGTGTGTATGATTGTATGTATGTACATACGTACATGAGTGTACGTATGCGGGTATACGTATGCATGTACGTGTGTGTGTCATGGGTCACGTATGGAGATAAGAAGGCAACTTGCATTAACTCTCTCCTTCCACCTTGTGGGTCTCAGGGATCCAAGTCAGACCATCAGGCTTGGCGACAGGTGCCTTTACCCACTGAGCCATCTCCCTGGCCTTTGAGTCAATTTTTATAGAAGGCATAAAGTCTGTCTCTATGTTCTTTTTGACATATGGATGCCCAGATTTTCCAACATCATTTGTTGGGTAAACCATCTCTTTTGCATGATATTGCCTTTATTGTTGGCCTTGAATGTTTTAGCACCCCAGCTTGATTCGTTAGAGTGAATTTTTCTAGTTTGTCTGAGTACTGTAATACACACATCCGACCCTGTCTACTACTATCCACTTCTGATCACTTTTGGGCTGATCCACAGGTCCTCTGCCTTCCACTGAGGTCCTTTGAGCCTCCTCATTTCCATATGTTTGTCCAGTGTGTCAGATGGTTCCGTAATTACCTTCTCATGGCTGTGACAGAATATCTGACAAAAGCAATTTAAGAAGGAAGAGCTTATTTTGGCTCACAGTCCATCACAGCGGAAAAACCATAGCAGCAGCAGGAGCTGGTGGCAGCTGGACACGCATTCGCCATCAGGAAGCCTAGACAAGAATACCAGTGTTCAGCTTTCTGTCTCCTTTTAGTTCAGTCAGGGACTCCAGGAATGGCTCCAGCCGCCATTAAGGTAGGTTTTCCCATCTCAGTTAATCTAACCTAGATAATTCTTCACAGGTCTATCCAGAGACTAACTTGGATTAGTCACAAGTGTGCCCCGTGGCTTTTCTACCTAACGATTATAGTTCTTGTCAAGTTGGTAATCAACATCAATCATCACAAAGGCATACAGCAGTGTAAGCTTGGTTTTAGTCATCAGAGGGGACTGGGAAAATAGATGGTTCTGTTCGGAAACCTGCTCTCGCCCTGCTCCTCTCTTCTTCCTGATACTCCAGGCTTTCTACCATGACTTCCCTCTGTTTCTGTTTCGTGAACTCTATTTTTCTAGTGAGAAGCACTGATCTGTTCACGACAATTCACTTTTGCTGTCTTTCCTCTGAACATATTTTTCTTTCCCTCTTGATCCCATAGGGAGACTCTCCCCAGAAAGAGAATCCAAAGCTGACAACACGGTTCTTTTCTCTCACCCACGGAGAACACAATGCCATTTCCTTACAGGCTCCATCATTTCAAGCAGACCGTCAGTCAAACTAGTGTCCCGTCTCGGTGGTACAACCTCCTCGCTAGCTGCTGTCAAGGCCTGAGAAGAGTTTCTGAAGTTTCATTTTGATGTGCCTTGGCATGAGCACTTTGGGCTTCACCTGGCTGGGGTTTTCACAGGCCTTATCACTAGTTGAATTTGGCAGTTTCAGCGAGCATTTCCTCAAGTACTTTTTGAGCACCCTCTTATTTCTCTTTCTGGGGCTCTGAGGACATAACTGTTTGTTGCTGCCTGACAAATAACTGAAGTTCTGTTTATTTGTGGGCACGTGTGTGTGCGTGTGGGCGTGTGTGCACGCATGTACATGCGTGCTCGTGCCATGGCACAACCTCTGGAGTTGGTCTTAGCCTTCTACCTTGAGACAGGACCTCTTGGCTGTTTTCTCCTTTGTACTCCTGGCTATCTGGTCATTTAACTTCCAGATTTTCTTATCTCTCCTGCTCTTGCTGTAAGAATGCCAGGGCCATAGACACTTGTGTTACATATCAGGTTTTGTGTGGATCCAAACTCAGGTCCCCACCCTTGCCTGGAAAGCAATTTTACCCACTGAACCAGCTCCCCAGTCCTGTGCTCTATTTTCTTTTCCAGTCTGTTTTTTTTTTTTTTTTTTTTTTGTATGTGTCAGATGGCGTGGATTCTGCTATTCTTTCCCAGCTCACCGACTTTCTCCTCTCGTCTCTGCTGCCTCTGAGATCACCCAGCAGAATTGTTGTTTTCTGTGTTCTAGACTCCCAATCTGATGATTTTACAACCTGTTCCTCTTACTCAGATTCTCTATTTTTAATCATTTCAGGAAACAGTGTGTTTAATCATTAAAAATTCCTTATATTGCTGCTCCAAAACGTGAGTTACATAATTGCAGCGTCTGAGTCAACTTAGTGTCAGTATTGGTTAATTATGTGCTTGTGCTCCTACTGCTGTCCATACTGGAACTGGGAAAGAACATGGGTGTCAAAGAGATGCAGGACTCTGGCCTCTGAGGATGGTCTCAAAGGCCAGCAAGGCAATGTGGGGTCCCGGGCTGAGGTCTCCTGCTACTGACTGTTTTTGTCATCTTGGCTGAGTGTTGTTTCTCATCTGCGGTGTGGTTTTCTCAGTTTTGGCTTCTTGTGATTAGCAATTCTCAGTGGTATTCAGGACATAATTTTTTCGCCTGCATGTTGGAGACCTTTGCTTCTGCTTCAATCTTCTTTACATAGCAAACTTTTTATTTGAACCTAACACGAGAATCTTGGCTGGCTCTAGTGGATTGCGATTCCGTTAGTGATCTATTTTGCAGAACCTCTGGTTCCTGCTGCTTCTTCTTAAGGGGAAGGAAGGGGTCTCTTTCAGATTTACACAACTGGGTGCCATAGAAGGGAAGAGCTTTGCAGGGGATACAGTTGGCCCCCAACTCTTTGGCTTCTCTTAGCCGGTGACGAAAGTTCTAGGCCTGTGGAGACAGCAGGACTTCCGGGGCTGTGGCTCGGGTCTGTCTCTAGGGCTACTAGCCTACCTGGGGAGAGAGTCTCTCCAGTCTGAGGGGATAGACAGGCTTCCTGAGCCTTGTGTCTCAGTGTATTCTCTAGAATTGCCCCGCCTCAGTCTAATATCTAACTGTAGAAAGAGGAACTGTAGGTTCAATGGGAAAGAAGAGTACCTTCTGACATGGGGGTTCCCCCTATTGGGGATGTTATATCCATGGACTTTGTTCCAGAGACTGCTGTTCAACCCAGTGGAGTATGAAGGAACGAGGCCATTTTAATGGAGCAGACAAGCGAGTCACGGTGTTTTGCTAGACTGGAGTTCAGGAAACATCAGAATGGATGAGGATCCTTTGTTCCTCTTTTGGAAAAACATAAGATTCCTTGTCATCATGCTTTTCTTCCAGTCCTGGGGGGGACACATCAGCTCCCCTTCTTGTTTTTGCCTTCCACCCTTCCTGTTCCTTCTCACCCAGAGCTCTCTGACTCTCTCTTCTGTCATGTCCAAGACTTGTAACTCCTCAGCAGGAAGGAGCTGGGAGATGGGTGTGCATCTACTTTTGTGGATGGCCATTCTGCTAGTCCTTTCTCATCTTGTCAGTGCTTTCTTCCTCTATTCTGCTTTTTTCTGTCTTCTTTTGACTTAGCAGAATACTTTTAGCACTCTATTTTGATTACTGTCTTGGCTTTTTATCTATATCTCTGCTGTATTTTTTTTTTTGGTTGCCCTGGAGATTATAATGCACATATTTTACTTGTCTCAATCTCCTGTATTGTCTTCCAGGAGTTTTACAGTTTTGAGCATTAGATGTAGGTCTCATGAATGTTTCCAATTAATATTATTGGTCTATATTAGATCCATTGTTTTTTATGTGGGTGGGCAATTTTCCCAACCCCATGTGCTGAAGAGATGATCATTCCTCTGCTTTTTTGTCTGTGCTTCTTTGTCAGAGGTTAGTTGAATCTAGATCCATCAGTTCCTATTCTGTTTCATCTATCTTCTTATCTCTTCTTTTAAAATTACCCCCCCCCACTGCATTGATTCCTGCAGCTATACTGAGTCTAGAGCTAGGGGGTCAGACTTCCAAGTTTGTTCTCCTCCATCAACACCGTATGGGCTATTCTCTGCTTCTGCCTTTCTAAATAAACTTTAGAATCAGTTTGTCAGTACACAAAAATAACTTGCTGAGATTTTGTTTGGGATTATGTTCAAGTGATGGACTATGCTAGAATAACCCATACATTTATAATCTTAACCCTCCACTAGAAAAACCTCTCCATTTACTTATATTTTTACTTCATTTAATTTTAGAGTTTTTAATGATTTCTTAATATAGATTCCCCCTACGTCTCTCTCTAGTTTTATTTATATCTCTGTATTTCCCTTTAGATTAGCTCATACAAGTGGCAATTTTTAAAAATTCTAATTCCAATTCCTAATTATAGCACATATATTAGTTACATTCTCATTGTCAGCAAAACAGCTGACAAAAGCAAATTAAGGAAGGTCTGCTGGTTTGAATGAGGACGGCTCCCACAGGCTGATCTGTTTGAGTGTTTGTTCCTTGGTTGGCGGAACTGTTTGGGAAGACTTAGAAGGTGTGGCCTTATTGGGTGAGGTGTGTTACTGAGGGCGGGGTATGAGGTTCAGAAACAGCTACTGCTCTAGCACCATACCTGCCTGGTACCATGTTCACCTTCTGAAACTGTGAGCCCCCAATACACTCATTATTCTATAAATTGCCTTGGTTATGGTATCTTATCACAGTGATTGAAAAATAACAAAGGCAGAGGTGGTTACCTTGGCCCGTGGTTAGAGAATACAGTTCATCACAGTGGGGTAGCTATGGCATCAGGAACCATGATGTGGTTGCTCACATTATGTTCGCAGTCAGAAAGCACAGAAAGACAATGTCAGTGCTCATCTTGTTTTCTCCTTTTTCATTAGCCCAGGACTTCAGCCCAGGAGATGGTGCTGCCTTCATTCAGAGTGGGTCTTCCTTCCTCAACCTTTCTGGAATTACCACCATGAACATAGACTAAGATGTTTGCTTTGTTGTATTGCACAGGTTGTTGGGAGCCAATCATTCCTGATTTCCTAGGGAAACAACTAGTTTCTCATTGTGAAACAGGTTGCCAGCTGTGGAGCTTTGTAGAGACTTTTGTTAACTTGAGATAAATCTGCCTTTTTTTTTTTTTCTTCTGAGAATTCTTATCATGAATGGATGATGGTTGTTTTTTATCTATTTATATGCTCCTATGATTTTTTCTTCTTCGGCCTGCCAAGGAGATAGATTACAATAATTTCTAGCCACATAGTTTTAGACTCATTTCTTGCTGTTGTGTTTGTGAATACACATTGTTTACCCATTTCTTTCTGTCATTTCCATTAAGCTAGGAAGTCCAACATGTATTGTATTAACACTCATAAATATTAATCCAGTAAGTGAACTCTCTTCCACTTTTGTCTATGACAGAACTAGGGAAGGAGGTGGGCAGCTTCTTTTGAGTTTAGCTACAGAAGAGATATGGAAGAGACTAGTGGGAGACATGGCCTTGCAGTCTATTCCTCTCTGTCCCAGGCAGCAGGGTTGGGCCTCACTGGGTAGTACATAAAAGTCAGTATCTGACTGAGCTGTTTTCTTATGAGTAAACCGCTTTGGGCCTAGGTGACAGACTGTGACAGAACTGTCAGAAAAGCTGTGATTCTGTCTTGGAAATTTTGTAATCCAGCAGGTGAGAGCTTGGAGCCATGATAATTTGAGCATTAACCATGACACTCTTTGCATCTATGGGCTGCATCTGAGGTCTATGAAGTGGACATAATAATCAGAACTTTGCTTGATATGTCTCCAGTTGTTTTGGTTCTCTGAAAACCCATCCAGTTTCTTCCTCAGGCATTTTTATCTTTACTCCAAGTCTCCATCCCACGTTAACATCAGTTCCGACTGACTGGTCTGACAGTTCCAGGTGTGCCCTTGTGTGGTACCCAAAATGGGCTGCTGATGCTTCTGGATCCCAAGAACTGTCATGAGCCAGAGACCTCCAGGGCCAAAGGAGTCCTGCAGTCCTTCACAACTAGCCATGATTTACTTGATTTTATTACCTTTCATTATTGGGCTGGCTAGTTTTATGTCAATATGCTGCACACTAGAGTCATATTAGAAGAGGGAGTCTCAACTGAGAAAATGCTTCTCTAATATGAACAAGTCATGAGAAGAAAGCCAGCCACCAACACTCCTCCATGACCTCTGCATCAGTTCCTACCTTCTAGTTCTTGCCATGCTTGAATTTCTCCCCTGATTTTCCTAAGTGATGATGGGCTGTGGTATGGAACTGGAATAAGAAACAAACCTTTTTCTTCCCAAGGTCCTTTTGGTCATGCTGTTTTATAGAAACCCTAACCAAGGCAACTGTCTATGTGTTTGTCTCTGCTTTACTCTCAGAAAAGCCTGAACTTCCCTGTTGGAGGCTTCTAATTTGTGTTCCACTTTATATTGGTAACTGCCTATAGTGAACACACAGGGATTATTGGCAGCTCACACTGACACATCAAGGGAAGAAAAAGAGGAGAAGAAGAAAGAGAAGAACCTTGGATTGGATTTATTTTGAGAGCTACCCTTTCTCTACTCCAAACTCTTATGGTACAAGTGGGGTTTATAGCTATCAACTCTTGGATAAAGTCCCCATTAACTAAAACCCATTAGGAACTGGGATCGGGTCAGGGAAAAGCACATAGCTTTGCTGGGCCCCAAAGACTTGGAGCTAGAGCATTTTTAACCACAGGAAAAAAGTATGTATTTTTCTGCTGCATGCAGAGTGGGGTTGCAGGAAGCTCTGGCAAGGCCATTACTTCTGGTGACCTTCAAGGAGGAAGCTATCAAAGTCTACATGTGAAGATCTAGGCGAAATGAAAATGGGGTGGGGGGATTTCTCCTGTGTTAAATTAGCTTTTATTTTCCTGATGTAATTGTCGTCTTGAAGGCTTACTGCCTTTGTCTGCTAACCTAGGTTTAGTCCTGGAAGTTTCTAGCCTCCTTACAATCTAAGCCTCTGAAACTCACTGCTGACTATGCTCACCCTTTCTAGTTCTTTCTGAACTCTGTCTGGCTAGTTCAGCTCAGCTCTGCTGGCTCAAAGTCCTCTTCTCCAAGCTGACTGACTATCTGGCTTCTCTCAGTTTCTCACTGCTTGGCCTCAAACTAATTCTAGCAGTCTTTTCTAATCTTCTAGCTCCTTCTCATTCTCTGGCTCATTCTGTCTTCACCTGTGTCTAGCTTGTTCTCTCTCTCTCTTGCAACCTGTCTCTGTCAAACTCTCCCAATAAAAACTGCTTCTGAATTCCATGAACTGATCTGCCAAGAACTCACCTCCATTGCACTGTCTCAACTCACTGACTCAGCCGAACTGCCTGAATTGAACTCAGAGCTCTGCATGCCTCTGTCTCCTAAGTGCTAGGATTAGAGGTGTGACCCACCATGCAAGATCTAAACTTTTCTCTACTTGGTACTTCCTCTATACTAAGCTGTCCTTGAGATCTGCTTGCCTCTGTCTCCTAGGATTAAAGGTGTGTTTGCATTCCAACTGGACCACGCAGACCTAGAAGATCTTTGGATGTGATCTCTCACCAGAGCCATGTTCTGAATTAAAATTCCTAGAAACATTGCTTCAGCTCCTGCATCAAGCCAGACACATCTGTACTAATGAACTTCTCAGTTTTGTGAACCATAAAACTACTTTTCTGGTTAATAATTCATTTTTTATTTTCCGTGATTTTAGCAAAAGTCTCAACACTGTATTATGTATGCATGCATCATGTATGTATGTATGTGTGTGTGTTTGTCTTGTATTTATCTCTGGGTGCTGGAACTGGAACTGGCCTCAAGCATGGGAGGAAAGCTCTTTGTCACTGAGCCATATCCACAGTTCCATGAGAATGCTTACCTTCTTTAGAACATTTACCCCCAAATTTTCCTTCTTCTTTGCTCCCTGCTCTGCACCAGCTTAGGCATGGACTCTGGTGCTTGTTCATTCTTCCACTTCCTTGAACCTTGGGTGAATTGTGCTTTGCTTTGGGGTCTCCTCATGGGATGTTTCTTCTGATCCCACAGCCCCACTGTCTATCTATAATGCTGACTTCTTGTCCATGGACATCACCTTCGGGCAAACTCCACATTTGTGTTTCTAATTAGGCACCCTTAAGACTGCATCTCTACAGTATATTTCTGCCAAATTTTAAGATTCATTCAGCATTAGGGAAGATGTGATGGCAGGATCAGAAAGCTGGCTGCTCATATTGCCTCTTCCCTCAAGAGGCAGTCAAATAACAACAAGTGGGAGCAAGCCATAAAACCCCCAAATCCTTCCCCCAGTGATGTGCTTCCTTCAGCAAGCCCCACTCACTAAAGCTTCCATAGTCTCTTCTGAGACAGCACTATCGCCTGGGGACCAAGCCATCAAACACTTGAGCGTCATAGGGACAGTTCATATTCAATCCCCATAGGGGAGAAACTCAGTCTCTCCTTACTCCTCACCTGCAGGGTGAACCTGAGAGAGGGCAGAGACAAGAAATTTGCTTTTGTTTCTTTGGGGGAGAGTGATGGGGACTGCCTTTAAGTCACAGACATTGGTTCTACTCCAGTCTCTAAGATTAGCTCAAAGTCTCGGTGCTCACGCATGTAGATAAAACCTAGGGAGTTATCTGAGAGCCAACAGCTCAGGGCATCGGTTCCTGCTGAAGACACTCATACTCCTGAAAGTGTCGGCAGTAGCAGAGGTGTCATGAGAAAATAGCCCTGTATCCTTCTGCAGCCTCATCCTGCAATAGCCTTTCTTGCTTTGACATGAAAAGTACCAGACACTGAGATTCACAGGGCCGTATGTGCGACAGGGCCTGAAGGGTTTGAAAGTTGCTTAAGTTGCTCCCTTGATAGCCGCATAATGGAAGCAAGGTCCAAGGAGGTCAAGCAACTTGCCTGGGGTCACACAGGGTCAGGATAAACTGCTCAGCCTCTTTCCAAAGCAGTGCCCTTTGACTGTAGCCCTTCGGAGTGTTATAGTCACTGGTGGAATTTTTGTAGGACTCTATGTGGAGAGAAGAATTCTGAGGACACAGTAGAGTGGGGAAAAAGTCAGATTTAAGTCATTCGTGTAAGAAACCATATGTAGGGGACTGGGGATATGGCTCAGTCAATGAAGCGTCTGCTGTGCAAGAATGAGGACCTGAGTGTAGATCTCCTGACCTCACGTGAAAAGCAAAGGATGGTGGTGAGGGCTGCAGTCTCAGCACGGGGGAGGCAGAGGCAGGAGTTTGTTAGTCAGCTAGTCCTGCTGAACTGGTGAGCACCAGGTTGAACAAGAGACCCTGTCTCAAAGGATAAAGTGGAGAACGACTGAGGAAAAGCCTAAAGCTTACCTCTTGCCTCTACACACGTGAAGAAACATACCTTCCCCACACCCACACAAGGAAAGTGTATCTGTCAGTTCATGTAGGATAATTCAAGTTCATGTTCCTCACATAACAGCCATTGGTGATTACTCATAGGTCCATGGGTGACTTGTCAGTTCTTCTGGGCCAGGTAAGGCTAGGATGCCTCTAGCAGCTTTCACTCCCATGCCTCCTGTTTAATGGTGATTCCTGGTCTAGAAGGAGTTCGGCTGGGGTGGTTAAGGTCTACTTTGTGTATCTTTCAGCCTCCAACAATACGGCCTGGGTTTGTTCTTACAAGCTTGGAAGTTTAGAAGAGGGAATAAGAATGCCTAATATAGCTCAAGAGGTCAGTGGTCGGCATGCTGTTACTTCCACTGCTTTCCATTTATCAAAGAGAGTCACAAGCTAGCTCAGATTCAAGATGTGAGAAGATGGTGTCCAGTGCTGGGTGGAAGAAGCTGTGACATCACATTACAAGAGGGATAGAGCCAGAGCCAGAGGAAGAGCAGGGGGAGGGAGGAAGGGGGAGAGATAGAGGGAGAGAAGGAAGGAGGGATTGTTTTTAATCTTGAGATACAAGCTTTTGCAAGGCTACTTCATAAATACAGAGAACTTCATGACCAAGGAGAACAGCCTGACCTTCAAGGATGGCAGAGCCAGTCCCCTCCCAGAGACCATTCAAGTGGCAGAAGATGACATGGACTGTGTTCCTGGGATGAGAACACACTGAGTAATGATGTTCTCATTTCTGTGTTGGAAGACAGAAGGTTATCGGCAGAGATAAAATATTTCCTAGAAAATCATCTCAAAAAGAGCCCACCAGTAAAAGGAGCCATGCTTCTGACTGCCTCCTGCAAGAAGTCTTGACCTCAGGAACAAAACTCCCTATCCCTTCAGCACACTCTCCCTTGAGGAGTGAAGGCCACCACTAGCCTCAGCATGCCATTTTAATCTTCCCTAGCTTCCTGGCTTCCCAGTGGTGGGCATCCATACCCTTTTGTTCAACTGCGCTAGGCTACTGACTTGTCCACAGCTGACATTCACTGCGCAGCTTCTGAGTGCCAGGCACTTGGCCAGATTCCGTAGGCATGCAGAATGAGAATAAGCAGCCATAGGCTTTGTATTCATCTTTCCTATAGTCCAGGAAAGGAGGAGGGTAGCATAGGGTGAATCTGTCCAATCCACAAACACACAGAATTATGGTAAATGGTCTGAAGGAAAAAAAAATAGTGATTTAACAGGAGATTAAAACTGTGTATTGAAAACAATCTCTTTCCAAATCCCTGTTGGAATTTAGTTGTCACTGAACCAGGTTGAGAAGGTGGGAGACTTTAAGGGACTATCCTTGGGTGTGGCTGAAGCTATTATTAAGAAGGTGGCCATGTGATGATGGGGTGGGGTGTACTAGGCGCTGACTCCAGAGCATAGTGCATTCTGGGCAAGCATTTCACCATAGAGCTACAGCCCCAGCTCAGATCTGGCCTGTCTGGTCTCTCTTACCCTCTCATAGCCACCGTGGGATGTTAAGGTTGCATCAGGAAGACCCTTGGTCCTCCCTCCCTAATCTAGGACGTTTCCTGGATCCATGAGACAACACATTTGATATCCTTCCCTGATCTGTGATTGAGCCTTGTGTAGAGCAATTGCAGAGAGCCACAACTGCCTAGACTGCCTGGCTGTGGCATGCCTGGAAGACAGCATTTCTCAGCCCTTAACTGCATCTTCTGGTCTTTCATGAGCAACAACAGCTGCTGTGAGTTTGGGTGACATCCATGTCATGTCTAAAGGCCAGCCCTTCACAGCATACTTCCCCATCTTCTGGCCTTGTACACTTTCTGCCCCCATCTCCCATGATCCAGATCTTTAGAGCTGGCTAGTGTAAATATCCTCAGCAGCTAACCCTAGACTTCCTTTAAAAGCGACTTCGTTGTTCCTGTTGAGATTCCCTTAGTCAGGAAATAGTCTAGGAAAATCAAAAGAGGAAGCAACTCCTGATTCCCCAGTCTCTAGAGGTGAAGAGGTTTGTGGGCCAGTCTGAGACCAGGCTAGACACAGACCCAGAGTTATGCAACCTGCCTGGACAGAGACTTGTATTTCAGAACTGCAGGGGTTCTTTGCCAGGCCTGGGCATGCCATATCCTCCTCAGGAGCCACCTACTCCTCTCATGCCGTGTAGCTGAGGCTATACCCCTCCAGCTCCTCATCCAGCTGGCCTTTGTTTCTACCTCGTCTTTCCTGGCTCCTGGACCACACAGCTCCCCTTGCTCAAGGCTCCCTCTCCTTCAGCCTGTAAACTGCTCCTTTCCCCTCTGGAAGTCTTGTCTCTCTTGGGACCATTTCGTTCAACAGTTGGCTCTTGGGCACTCTTAATCTTCTCGGCCATTGCCACGGGCCAGTGCTGCCAACATATTACCACCAGTAACCCCTTTTTATGCTTTCTTCAACTCTCTCCACCCACCTGATGTGTTGAGAAGCAGTTCCCAAGGCCATCACATCCAGTAACAACATCTACCCTTTACCAAGCACTTTCTATATGTTAAGCTTTGCCTTAAGTGGTTTTCGTGTGCAGGACTGCAGTGCAAGGGTGGCAGATTGCATTTTCCCAAGCTGATGACACAGCAGTATGCCTCTTGGAACTCCCTCCTCCCCCTGAGAGCCAGAACTCAATTGTATTCCCCTTGAACTTGGCCATCCTGTGACTCACTCCTCATCAAGTAATGGAGTAACTCGTTAATCATGGAGTCTGGGCCATAAAACTAATGTGGTTTCTCTTCTCAGAAAAGACTGTCTTTAGGAGCTGCAACATGCGACAGGAGAAGTCATTCACCAAGACTGTTTTTCTGGAGGGGTCCACATTGTAGGCACCTCAATAGCCCACTAAATTCTCTGGCAACAGCAGACACTGTGGCTCAGTCCCGTGAGTCGACTCTTCCAGATGTTCAGTTCTGTGGAAACTCCTGGATGACTTCTCGTTCCACCTGTGGCTGTCCTGTGCCTTCTGTTCTGCACAGCCTCACCTTTCCCATGTGCCTGACCCCAAATCATGAGCAGTTGTTTTTGACTTGCTAGGGTTCTCTTTGGCGGGGGCTGGGGGTGTTCTTATAAAGTAACAGTTACGAGAACCATCGGTGTTACTATTGGTCATTGTTGTGGTTTGAATCTGCAAAGCCCCCTGCAGGCTCATGTTATGACGGCTGGTCCATAGCTTGTGGCATTATTTTTAAGTCTGTAGAGATTCTAGGAGGTGTGGGCTGGCTTAAGTATATGACTGGGGGCAGGGCTTTGAAGTTTGTGTCTCCTTCTGGCTCTTGCCTGCCCTCTGCTACTTGATGCACTGGGGTGTAAGAATTCCCTTCCACGGCTTCCCAGCTCCGTGAATTCTGCTATGCCTTTTGTGTTAGACTGAGGCTAAGTAAAAATTTCCTGTCAGATATCATGTCATTGCGATGAAACGGTATCTGAGTTCAACCAACCCCCAGAACCCACATTAAAAAACAAAAACAAACAAACAACAACAACAAGCCAAAGCCAGCTGTGGTAGAACATGTAATCCCAGCAATGGAGAAGCACAGAGATTCCTTGGGCTCACTGGCCTCCAACCTAGCCTACCTGGGGAGGTCTAGGCCAGGGAAACACTCTCGCTTCAAAACAAGAAACAACATCGAAGATTGTTCTCTGGCCTCCACATGAGTGTGTACACAAGTAAGCACACACACACACACACACACACACACACACACACACACACACTCAAAATAAGGACAAAAAACAAAGAGGTTATCTCACTCATCTGGGCCTCTGTTCTTAGGTGGCAAATGGGACACAGTCCAGCTACACACATGCAGAGTCAGAGACTCTGATCAATACAAGGCTAAAAGGCTAAAAGGCTGATTCAAGGACTGTATCAGCTGCTCGGTGACATCATGTGGATGTGAGGTGCTGATCACTTCACTGGCAGGTTTCATTTGAATGTTCCCTCTCTGTTAGTTACGATTGTTATTACAGGCTAGAGACAGATATACATGAAGCCTGGGGAGAGGAACAAGTCTCTTCCTCCTGTCTACTGCTCTACGGAGCCCATTTAACCATACTTCGTGCGCCCGGTTCTCCTCACAAAAGCACTAATTAAAGACAGAAAATCTTCTCGCGTGGATCACAAAGCCGTCACTGAGTAAGCACCCCGTTCCTTCATTCTTCACCTGGGGCAGGATGGCCGTAGCAGAATGATTGGCAATTTGGGTCCAGGACTCCTCTGTGTTCTCATAGAAAAATAATGGAAATGGTATTGACTGCCTCGTGGTTGCTGTGAGCAGTCAATGAGCTGATGGATATCTAGTGCTGGTTCACTGTCAGGACAGGACTGGCATTTCTTCTTAAGCCTCTGTGTTCTTCTTTGGGTCATTTTCCTAAGGGTCTATCCCATTTTCCTCTACCTCTCTCCCCGCACTGTGGCTAATGATCTCAGCCGTGGGGCAAGGACATTGCAGGGACTAGATTCTTTCTAGGGAAACTGAAGCAAAACTCACGTGGGACTCCATCCTTGTCTCTCTCTGTTCTTTTCCAGAAAGGCAGGAAGATCAAGAGTTTTGTATCAACCAAGGACTATGCATGGACTGGACCTAGGCCCCCTACAAAGATGTAGCCACTGGGCAGCTTGGTCCTTATGTAGGTCCCCATGTAATAGGAATGGGGACAGACTCTGACATGGACTCTGTTTCCTGTTTTCAATCACGTTCCCCTGGCAGGTTTACCATGCAGGCCACAGGGGAAGAGGATGTACTCTGTCCTAATGCAACTTGGGATGCTGGGGTGGGCAGACAGGGGAAACTCCCATTCTCTGAGGAGTAGGGGAAGGAGGAAAGGGGAAACAGGAAGGGAGGTTGGGACTGGGAAAAGAAGACAGAAGAGGTTACAACCAGGGTGTAAAGTAAATAAATTAAAAACAAAAAAGAGTCTGGGAGCTCCTCAATGGCTCTGACATCAGCCAGGCTTTGGGAAACTGAGGAAAAGGGAGAGTAGTGACTTTGGTTGTGGGACATGTGTTGGATTTGACCTTCAGAAGATGTATCAGACTACTGCCTCTCTCCTTTGCGGTCCATCTCTACTTGACCATGACATAGTCTCTTTCCCTCTTCTTCCTGGGAATGGCACTGTCCTAGCCAGCCTCATGGACGCTGACACATCCTTTAGCTGACGGTCCAGATGTAATCACCGGGTCTGGTGGACTTAGTAAAAATAATTAGTGATTACAGAGCATTCACAGTGTGCCAGGGACTTTACACGGGTCACCTCATTTCACCCACAGAACAACTACCATGCGTCATTGCTTTTACGAGCATTACTTTACTGACGAGGAAAATCAGATGCAGACAGGTTAAGTAGTTTAAACAGAATCTTGCAACTGAGAAGGGATCTGGGTAAGGTGCTGAATTCCTGGGATTGCTTCCAGGGCTTTTATACCCAGTCACTTGGCTAAGGCTTCCCCATCCTGCTTGTCTCCATCATCTGATGCTGAGATTCTTACAGAATCTTCTAGAAGGTGTAAGTGCCCCTGCTCTCACATCTCCACAAACCACCCTCCATTTAGCTACCATCTAACGCTCTCTAAAAGTCATCCTTGGCTATGTCACTCTGGCAAAAGGTTTTCACAGAGTGAAGACCAGGGCCTCCAGCTGGACCACAAACCCCTGCTCAGTCTGCTCCCCTGCATCCCTTCTGCCAGTTTTATTCCCAAAGAACTCTGTTTCTTATCCACGCAGAGATGCAAGGATGTTTTCTGCTCTTTCATTCTGCTGCATCTGGGTGAATTCAATCCCTTCTTCCTCCTGAAACCCCTCTTGGTCACCCAAAATGCTTACTCATGCAGCCCTAGAACAAAGCCTTTCCTGCCCTGCCCAGGCTCTTCCTCTGATTCTCTAAGCATCAGGCTTTCCATCACAGCATCTCTCACCCCAGCATACAACCATTTATCTGTGCATCTATCTCAACAAAATGGCCACAAGTTCCTGCAGTCAGGATCCTGTTTTAATGCCCAGTAGAATAGGGCATTGGTCCACACTGCTTAACAGTACTGTTAGAGGGCTGTCTCTCTCCTCTTGCAACTGACCTAAAAGCCAAGAGTGTCTGGGTTTCAGTATCCTCCAGTTCTGCTCTTCCTGAATTCTGAGTCTGAGTCCCAAAACACTGGCCACTCACAACTTCCCGTAACTTCAGCTCTAGAAGCTCCAATGCCCCTGTCCTCCATGGGCTCCTTCATTCACATAGACATACCTCACATACACATAATCAAACATAATAAAAATAATCTTTAAAATACTGTTAGGTATGAGTGATCTTTCATGTTAGTGTGGTAGCTCAGACTTGAAGGCATTGCCTTCAAGACTTTACCCTATTATTTTGGCCTCTCATAGGAACAAGCCTCAGCAATTGAGCAGGGTCCCTCCTCTTGCAACTGACCTAAAAGCCAAGAATGTCTGGGTTTCAGCATCCTGGTGTCTTCATCTTTTCTTCCCCATTACTCCAGATACTCAGGTTCCTTCATGTGCTGGAGACTGCTCAGTCACAGCCAGACCAGATCAGGTTCCCTCATGACATACCATTTGCATTACTCTCACCGCCACCGAGGCGTAGCTGAGATCAGATACAGGAGGTTCAAGACATACCTTTATCCAAGAATACTAGGAGCTGGTAACAGTGGGTTACCAAGGAACTACTTGGATCTAACTTCCATACTAGGCTCTTAGCTGCTCTACAGCATTTTAGACAGCATGTCATGCCTGGGATGGGGATGTTTGTGGAGTGAATGGTGAGTGAGTGAGTGAGTGAGTGAGTGAGTGAGTGAGTGAGTGAGTAAGCAAGCGAGTGAATGTCTGAGTGGGTAGATGCATGTGCGAGTGAGTGGATGAGTGAATGAATTAATGCACGCATGAATGGATGAATGAGTGAACAAATCAACAAATGCATGCATGCATGAATGAATGAATGAGTCGATGCATGCATTGATGATTGAGTTAATGAGTTAGCACCTTGTTGGGTGAGGTTTTTGGCTCAATTCTTTCATCAGAGTACTGCTGAGAGCACCAGCTGCATCAGGGGCACTGGGAAATAGCTTCTGCACAAAGCGCCTAGTGGGAGGAGGCGGGGATTGTTCCTTCAGGACATCACAGGGCACTGGATGCCTCAAGGCCAAGTCCCAGCCAGAGGAAGGAGAAGCAGCAGGGTTTTCCTGCAGCCAGAGACTGGAATCCCAATCCTCCACTTGAAAGGGTGAACAGCAGCAGCTGTGTCTGCTCCAGCCCCCAGGGTAGCCCTGTGAGAGGCTGCCAGGATATCTGCCAGGTGTTTTTTTTTTTCTTTCTTCTTTTTCTTTTTCTGCATTGGTGTGTAAATGACATCTAGCTGCCTTGCCAGCCAGAGGGAGGTTTCCACTGGGTTCAGGAGCTGGAAAGCCACCTCCAGCAGCCCACCGCACCCACATCCTCAGTGGGGTCTGCCTCATTGTGCATGCAGGCTCACTTTCCTGTTCTGCTCCAGGAGGTTTGGCTATTTATTGCTCACGCTGCAATGCATGAGCTGCCACCTCTCCTGTGACACCACTTTCCTAGCCACGTGGCTCACCTCCCTACCACTCCCCTTGTCTCCCAGACTGTGCAAGCCACTTAGATTCTGCTCAGTCCCTTGCTCTTGCTACAGAGCCATCACACCATGGCTTGTACACACAATAAGCGTGTACGAGCTGGCCATTCAGCGGGTGGTCCTGTTGGCATCCTTTGGGATCCCTTCGGCATCTTCAGGCACCTGTCTGTCAGGCAGGCTTGGTGGAATCGGCCTCAGAGCCACACATATCTCAGCTTCTATCAGGTGGCTTGTCCTCTTTTCGGTACAGACGCCAGGGCAGGGCAAAAGTGGAAGTCCGGCACGTCACATCTGAGCTAGTCCATGAGGAAAGCAAGCCACAAAGGCCGGCACTGAATTCAAGGTAGGGAAACAAGCTTGAACCTTCAAGGAAGAAACCTTGTTGCTGTGCTGCAAAGAGGTATATATAACTAGGAAGAGAAAGAGCCCATGGCAGTTTCTACCAACAGATGGCCTGATACTTTGTTTTGTTACTTAAGTAGAAAAATTAATTCTGCATACTATCTGGGGAAAATATCTAGTGTCTAGTCTACAGGACTGGCTTAGGGGTCTTCAGAGCTGGGTCTGAATTCTGTCTGTACTTATTCATCATGGGATTTGCAGCAAATCATTTTCATCTTTTGAGCTTTCACTTTCTCTTTTGAAAAGTAGAAAAATGGGGGGGGCTGGAGAAATGGCTCACTGGGTGAGAACACTTTCTGCGAAACGTGTGGACCTGAGTTTGAATGTCCGGTACCCATTTAAAAAAGGCTGGGCCTGGAGGCGTGTGCCTGCAGCCCAGTGTTTGAGGAAAGAGACAGGTGGATCTCAGAAGCTTGCTGGCTAGCCAGGTGAACCTAACTGAAACTCTAAGCCTCGAGCTCAGGGAAAGACCCAGTCTGAAGGGAACAGGCAGAGAATAATAAACAACCTCCTCAGACCTCCACAACCATAGGCACCCATGCGCCGTATCCCCCTAAATATCCATTAAAAATTTAAAAATGGGAGTTTTAATGATATCAATAATTACCAAGGGACATATGCCTATAACAGTGCCTCTATACCCCTAGCAAGAGGTCTAGAGTGAATGCTTAACAAAACTAGCTTTTATTATTGCTGTTACGAAAAACAACACTGTTATTCCACCTGCCACTTACTGGAGCCATGGAATGGCCACTCCCAAATCCCTCAACTCCAAGTTCCTCAAGGACAGACTGTAGACACAGAAAGGTTTGCTACGGTCTTGTTTATAGTGGGGAGAAAGGTGAAAGCAGCATAAATACACAACCGTACAGGGTTGGTTAAATGAAGTTTAATGTATCGACCCAGAGCGTTGCGATGCAGTCATTAAGAATGATGGAGTGCTCTGTGGGCTGTCACTGAGGGCTGCACGTGACGTATCAAGCAGAAGAGAAGGTGACAAAATAGCACATACAGCGCTGGCAGAGACGTCTTTGAGATGTATTCATGTGTAGATACAAGGGAGTTCTGGCAGAAAGATGGGAACTTTTCGAAGGTGTCAAAAATAGCAAGAGTGAGGTTATAAGATTCCTTGACTTTCCGTCCTGGCTACTCTAACTTCTCTACATTTAAATACATTCCTTTACTAAATGATCTTAAAATAAGCAATGAGAGGGGCTGGGGAAGATAGCACAGTTGATACAGTGTTTGCCTTGTATGTGCAAGGCTCTCAGTTTGATCCCTAATCACCAAAAAGGGATGAAAGGAGGAAAAGAAGCAGAGAGGGAGGAGAGAAGAGAGAGAGAATAATATATGATGGTGATGGACTGGAGAGCTGGACTGGTCATTAGGTGTGTGTACTACTCTTGCAGAAGACCCAAGTTTGGTCCCCAGCACTCATGTCAGGCTGGTTACAACTGCCTATAACTCCAGTTCCAGGGGATTCCAAGCCCTTTCCTGGCCTCCTCATGTTCTGTGTGTACGTACATCCACAGAGAGATACATACATATATACATTTTTAAACAGGATTGTATGAGTTATTTTTTTTAAGTTGCACCCCTGACGCTATTAATGATATCCTGCTATATTTGCAGACAGAAGCCTAGCATAACTGTCATCAGAGAGGCTCCACCAAGCAACTGATGGAAACTGAGGCAGAGACCCACAGCCAAACTTTAGGCGGAGCTTGGGGAATCCTATGAAAGAGTGGAAGGAGGGATTGAAAGAGTCAGAGAAATCAAGGACACCACAAGAAAAACGACAGAATCAACTAACCTGGCCTATAGAGGCTCACAGAGACTGAACAGCCAGCCAGAAAACATGCATGGGATGGGTCTAGGCCCTCTGCACATATGGAACAGTTGTGTAGCTCTGCCTTCATGTGGGATTCCTAACGGCAGGAACAATGGCTGTCCCTGCCTCTGTTGCCTTCCTTTGGGTCTATTTTCCCCTAACTGTTCTGCCTTGTGTAGCCTCAATACAAGATGATGAGCCTAGTCTTACTACAACTTGATATACCAAGGCTGGTTGATATCCATGGGAGGCCTCCCCTTTTCTGAGGAGGGGGAGGAGGAGAGGAGAGGTATATATGGAAGGGGTGAAAGGGAGAAGAAGGGGAAGCTGCAATCAAGATGTAAAGTAAATGAATAACTCGTTTTTTAAAAGTTGCACCGAGAAAGTTAGTTTAGGCCGCCACCCAGGCCAGTTTCAGAACACCCAGAGCTCTTGAACTTATTAATGTCTGCTGTTCTGCAGGCACCAGCGGCTTTTTAGACTCCTCCAGGAACTACAGGGATCATTCCTGATGGGGTTCTTCCACGATAGCATTGAGTCATAGACAACCGCTTCTTGCTTTCCCTGTACAGGGTAGCAGGCTCCAGTGGCTCCTGTGAAGCAGGGTTGGAGTGAGGACTTCTCCACTCCCCTCCCAGCAGCTCTAGTGATGACTCAAGCATCCAGACAGAGGATCTGGGTCCTTCAGGTAAGTACTCCCTGTCCTGCTCCTGTGGATCAAATCAATGCCAGTACTGCTGAGGAGGAAGGGACCTATGTAGGGTTAGGTGTGTGAAAGTGTATGCAAGAGATGTTTGAGGTTCAAGACTATCTAATAGTTGTCATAATCTCTCTCCTCGGGTGAGGGCAGAGCATTAACAGCTCATCCGGAGCAGTACCAGCTCTCTTTATCACACCCAACTCCCTGGCCTCCTGGTATCTGGTTCTGTGCACTTTCACAGCTCAAAGAATCTGTGTTAGAGTCTTCCACCTAGTGTTCCCCTGTAGGGTCTCCTGGCTCAGTGCCACAAGGAATTGAATATTCCCAACTACTAAAGGTACTTGTCATTTCGGAAGTGAACAGTCTAGCAGGGTGGGTTCGCTTGATGAAGGAGCTTCAGGCATCTGGAAAAACAGTGGTTGCTGATATTGCACAATGACTGGGCGCTTATGGGCCATGGGAACGGGAGGTTAAGAGAATGGGAAAGTAGCCTGCTATGGGGCCAATACCTTAAACTTTAAATGATTTCACTGAAGCATTTTTTTCTCCTGCCTCTCTGGCCCCGTCAGCAAACTATGGCCCTCTGCTCACTAAGAGAGAAGCATGCCTATTGTGGCCCTGCCCTTATTATGCCAAGAACAAAGCCTTGTGGGCTTGTGTGGCTGTCATGCCTAATGATAATATTGCTAATTGTGAGGAAGTTAGGGAGCCAAAGCAAACTTTCTTCCACCTCCCATTTGTCAGCAAGTAAGGCAGGCTGGCTGAAAGTCACTAAGCACCATTTCCCCCAATTTTTCTATCTCTGCTAGGCAAGCATACCTCCAGAACCTGAGGTAGGTTGGAGCCCTTTCTGAGGGAGGCCAATTGTTGGAATGTGTTTCCCCATCTGGCACCCAAACTGAGGAAATCTGCCATTTTGTTTACGGATAAGATGAACAACAGAGCTCAGGATGCCATGGTTCAGTGGGTGCTTGGTTCTCAGAGCACACAGCGATGATAAATTTCTGAGATTTATAGTGAAGACAAGACTTCACGGTGAAACTTCAGTTTGTTCCTCTAAGCTACTTCTGGCTCCGCCATTTATTACTTCCATGGCCTTGGAGACTGCCTTAGTTTCTTCTGTGTTAATAAGATAAAACACGCTTGGCAGCAACAACTTAAGAGCGTAGGGGTTTATTTTAGCTCATGGTTCAAGGTTCCAGCCTATTGTGGGCTTTAAGGCACCAGGAGCTTGGAACAGCTGGTCACATTACTTGTAGAAAACAGTGAATGCATGCATCTAGTGCTCAGCTTGATCTCTCCGCTTTTACATAACCTACTATCCCTTGCCTAGAGAATAGTGTTGCCCATGGTGTCATCTTCCCACTGGAATTAGTGTGTAATCAAGATAACCCCACACAGATATGCTCAGGAGAGTCTAAAAAGCAGTACAGACCATTACAGGCACAGTCATGCCAAGCTCTCTGGGCCTCTGTATTTTCATAGGCAGAACAGCCTATCACGAAGTCTTATAATCCGTTCTACATGCTTAGAATATTATCCAGTATGCCTGTAATTCCAGCACCCAGAAGACTGAGGCAGGAGGATTGTCGTTAGTTTAAAGCTAGTCCCTGGGCTATCTAGCAAGTGACAGGTCACCTTAATTACAAAGTAACACCTTGCCCCGCCTGAACCTCCCTCAAAAAGATGTCATCAGGTAGAGAGGGAGTCATCAAAACTTAACATCCACAAGTCTACAATTAAAGCTTATGACATTTCAAGGGCACAAAGAAACCCTGGAACCAGAAACCTCTGGGGACTACTGAAGAAAAGTGCAGCATGGGTGAGTGGATTTCACTGTCGTAACTGTGTGTTTTAACCCAGCTCTAGTTACATCTGACTTCCTGTCCACAGGCAGCTGCTCATGGCTTCTACAGAACAGCCAGCCATGCTGATGCCCTCCCTTCCAGCGTCTGTCCACCAAACCCAAATAAGCCCTTAGCACAGCCTGGAATTACCCCACACACCCATGACCCCTGCTCTCTCTGCTTTCTCCTCCCTTACTCTTGGTCCCAACTTTCTATCCTAAATTTCCCAGAAAATGGCAATGCTCTGATGAGTTTTCCTGAGCATCTCATAGAGCTGATCCCCTTCCTGGGCAGAACTCCCTGTCTATCCATCAGGGCACACCCCTCAATTTTGCCCAGAATCTCCTCCCTTCTGGCCTCAGAAGGATACCCATTAATCCTGAAACTATGTCCCCTATTTCACTGATGAGAGTCCATTCTCTAGGGTGACCACTCCCATAAGCATCCAAACCTCACTATTTAGAACAACAGACACCACTGACCACTCCTCCTCTGCCCACACCTGCTATCCCTCTGCATGGGAAACTTTGAGCATTACCTGGGTATACTCTGTCCGTATTCTTGCCTCTAATAAACTTGAACTCAAATAGCTTTCATTTCTGCTGATCCACAAAGCAGTTCTTTCTGGGGACACCGACGACTCCGTATGTTCTAATCCAAAGTCATTTTGTACCCATCACAGCCTCCTGACAGCAGAGGACACCGTTATCAGGTCTCCGTGCCGTGAAACACTCTCCTCTTAGTTTTAAGATCCTCTTCTTGCAGTCAAAGGCAATGCTTTATTTCCTCTGTAGACGCTCATGAATGAAGCCCAGTCTTCCATGTTTCAAAATCTCCGTCTGAATTACGCTGTCTTATTGGCTTTGTGACCTTAAACACAATGTCTAGGCTAATGGTGCCAAGTATATATCCCTAAACTGAAAATCTACCCTAAAGACTCACATATGTGATTATAGTGGATTACTTAAATAGCTAACAGGCCCTGATAACCTGAAATACCTCAAATCAAACTCTGAAAGCTGCCCCTACCTTAGTGTCTCCTGAAGCCTTTCCTCTCTCAGGAAATGGAAACCTCTTTCTTCCAGTTACCCAGGCTCAAACTTCAAAACGGACTTTACTTCTCTGCACTGCCAGCTCCGCTCTCAAAACGGGGCCAGAATCAGGCTATTTCATGCAACGGAGATGCTGCACCCCCACCAAGACTTTATCATCATCTCCTGCCTGGACTTCGATAAAATAACCGACAAAAGCAGCTTAAGGAAGGAAAGGTTCATTTTGCCTCATAGTTCAGGGAGATGATCGCATCACGGTGGGGAAGGCATGGCAGCAGGAGCATGAGGCATCCGGTCACGTGGTGTCTGCGTCAGGAAGCAGAGGTGAGGTCCGCTGCTCAACTCACTTTCTCCGTTTCCCTCAGCCTGTAACCCCAGCGTATGGAACGGTGCTGCCCAGGGTCAGGATGAGTCTCCCCACCTCGAACTAACCTAATCTTGACAGACCTTCCCAGACACGCCTAAGGGTCTGTCCCTTAGGCGAGTCTAGATCCTGCTGCCCTGACAATCCAACCCATCTTACCCACCATGCTAGCCTTCTGATTGGCACCTCTTCCTCTACTATCCCATCCCTGTGCCAATGCTTCACACCGTACATCCGTGCTCCGTCTAACTGCTAGGTGGGAATTTGATTTTTAGAAATCCACGTCAGATTGCGTCATTCTTACGATGAACGCCCCCACTCTCCATCTTAGCCTTAAATCTTGCCTTCACGAAGAGCCCAGAAGGACTCAAGCTCTCCACTACCTCCTAGACCTCAGATCCTCTGCCACCAGCCAACACTTGACTCTGTTCTAGCCATATTGACTTCTTTATTCTGTGAGTGCATGGAGCACCCACCTCAGGGCCTTTGAGTTTATGATGTTTGTCTCCAGAAGTATTTTCCTCCTCCACTGACTCTTTGCTTGTGCGTCAACTTTACAGAGGGAACTCTGACCTCTCAGAGCCCTACACACACACATTCTGCTTTATTGTCCTCCGTGGTATCCCCAACAGCAGAACTTCTCAACTTTGCTGTTCGATGTTCGAGCTTCAGAGCACACAGAGAGAGTTCTCATGGATGCCCTGCTGGAGGAAGGCATACACAAGCCCACACCCCCTCATAACCTTGTCCTGGGGCTACAGTGTTAGATTGGCAGTGAGGTAGGAGAAGTCATGCATGGGAGTTGTTGCTTCAGTCTAACTAGCAATGTCATTCTCTTTCATTTCAAATTTAGTTTCCTTTGTTGCTTATTTGTGCTCACTCAGTGAAGGTTACCATGCCCAATTTCAATGACTTAGCAAAAACAAACAAACAAACCTCATAACAGAAACAACAACAAAACCCTTCAGATCTCATCTATAGTTTTTGGAGAGTTGGAGAGTGGCCGTTAGGTGAGAAGTTGGGGACCCAAATCTACTTTTTGTGTGTGTGCTTTTGTCTGCCCTCCAGCCTGTTCTCTGAAGAAGCCCTATGGACCAAATGAAAGGAGAGCAAGCAGAGGGTGCCAGCGTGAGCCAGGCCTACAAGTGGTGAACATGCCCACTATCATGTCCTTATGCAGAAGTCAGTGACATATTCACATCCAACTGCAAAGGAAGCTGGGAGATATTATTCAGTCACGTATACCAGAGCAAAAAGAAGGGATTCTGATAATTCATAGCTCAGCTCATCAAAGAGCCACTTTGGTTTGCCCAGGCCACACCGCAAACTCCATTTCTTGGATAGCTTTGGATACATTAAAACCATTCTGCCTCCATTTTCTCTCTTCAAAAACCCCCTTCTTCACCCTTCATTGCAGATTCCATTAGCTAACCCCTCGAGGGTGAAAATGCTTCACATGGGTTTATGTAGGGAGTGGTTATTTTTTATTTTTTTCCAGGTTCTACTGATGGGAACTTCACTTGTGCTGTAGCTGAGATCTGAGGCAGTGAGGGCTTAGCAAAAACTTCCATCTGGCTCCTCTGTTGTTATCCATCAGGGAGAGCAGCCCAAGCAGAGGCTGTAACATAAGCCAAGGCCTGGAGGCAGCAAAGAGTCCAGGGTGGCAGAGGGATGTCGATGGCCTGGAGGCTTGGCACAAGGACTGTGGACTCCACCGGTGCCAGCTGGGTGAGCTTGGGCAAGTTACGCAACACTCGGGGCCGAGTTCATTTTTTGTGAAGTCAGGATGGCTAGAGGCATTGATCTCTCCAGTTTATAATGGGGAATGAATGAGCTGACACATCTGGGGTACTTAAAACTGTGCCTGGCGTATGAGTTGTGATTATTGTTAGTCTGCCACTGTAATGGTACCATAAATTCACAACCATCCCTTGCCTGGATCCTTGCTTCCGAGTGCTTGTCTTTCTAAGTCTATGTCTTCCCAATCCACTGTCCATAGGACAGGAGCGCAGCCATCGGGGACAGACTGAGCTCTGTCACAACTGGGTCTGCAGCTCCTCTGACATCCCTCCACATCCCTGCTACGGTCCTGTGGCCCCAGCTTCTTGGATGGCCTGTATCTGGAGTGCTTGAATGCTCATCAGGGTCATGTCCATCTGTCCACTCCTGGCCATAATTACACCTTCCTTGCACTGCGTGGGGTCAGGGTTACAGTTTGTAGACCACTGTTTCTGGAAATCCTCCCTCTGCTGCAGTGTGGAAATGTCACTGTGGAGCCGCAGCCCAGAGACTCTCTGAAGTCAGAAAGAGTGACACCCTTATGAAAAAAAAAAAAAGGAGGCAGCCTGACCAGGCTCTCCTATGCTCCTCTTCCCAGGCAGAGAGGCTGTCCCCTCTACTCTTGGGGGATTTACTCTAGACAGCCAAGGGTCAAGGAGGCGACCAGAGATCTGCTATATGAGGACCTCTGAAAACAAGAGGTCTCAATCAAGGGAGTCTCAAGTCCCCGCCTCGGCCATTCTTCCCAAGCAACAGACAGTAAAACAGGTGCTTTAACAGAGGGGCTCTGACAGCTGATGGCTTCCCTGGTGATGAAGGTGTAAGCCCAGCGGAGCTGGCTCACTGCTGACAGCCTTCTGCGAGGTTTAGCTATGGGAGGAGGGCCTAGAATGAACCCTTCATGAGTCCAACTCCAGGTTAGCTCTGCACATTCATTTGTTTGATCGGTCAGCCAGGAGTTTAATAAACAATCATAGCGTGGATACCGAGAGTACAGTTGGAAACACCTGGATAAATAAGGTGGCCTCTTTCTCGAGGGGACTCACAGTCTTAACACAAGGGGAAGCACAAGCCAGCATTGAAAGCATTACAGTAGAATCGTCTGGTGTCATGGATACACAGAAGAGCAAGGGGACCTCACAGGGCATAGTGAGTCGAAGAAGGGCTCCCTCCAAATGGCACCAAGGCCTGGCGAGATGGCTTAGCAGGTAAGGGTGCTTGTGGCAAAGCTTGACAACCTGTGTTCAATCCCTTGAACCCGAATGATGGAAGGAGGGAACTGACTTCTGCAAGCTGTCCTCTAATCTCCACATGTGCATTGTGGCGTGTGTACGTGGGCATTTATGTTTACACACACACACACAACACACACACACACACACACACACACACACACAGAGTAAACCACTCCAGGAGAGCTTGGAGAAGAACAAAAGAACCATGAAGCCCATATAGTGAGAAAACATCATTCAGGTGAATTTCAAGTTTTGGGAAGGTTTTTGCTGTCAGAGAAATTTCTACCATTTCGCTTTCTACATTTAATATCCAGTGTATTTCCTGAAAGTAAATACTGTATCAAAAACACTCAATTTCTATTAATTAACCTCATAAAGCCACCTTTGATACACTAAAGCAGAATCAAGGTTATCTTACTTTTAAAAAAATTAAAGGGGGTGTAGTGATGTTAAAGGAACAGACAAGAAGTCAGGAGTGTGTGGAACCAGGTTGTTTTGGTTGTAAGGCCACAGAAATGTACGGATTAGCCTAATAAAAGGGAGTTGTTGGGATTCTGGTGGGTTTAAAGAATCCAAAGAATACATGAACAAGTGTCAAGAGTGGAAAGACCTCACCTGGGAGACTTGAGGAGCAGCTTCCTCAACCCCCCTTTATAAGGTCAGCACTGACACAACATCTCACCAGCAGTTACACTCTTGGCCTCCCTGACCCAAAGTCCGAGATTCCTAGAAGATCATGCTCGCTCGAAGGCAGGCTCAGAGGCCCCTATAACTGGCTTATTTGGCTGGACATGAAGATCAATTCAGGTAGCTTAGACCCAACCACTGGATCCAAGTCATCTCTCAGAGGACAGGGCCGTCACTGTTTTGGTGCCTACTTCCAGAGATGCAGGCTGCTAGAAGGTCACTGTGGTTGGAAAGTGCAGTGCGGGCAAGCACGCCAAGACACTAAACAAACAAAACAGAGCTACTGGGTTATATCCCTGTGCAAGTTCTGTGACATGACATGTGAATCGAGTATCCATTAATCATGTCATGTTTTATACGCATGAAGGGAATTCGTTGTTTACAATCATCTCAGCTGAGGTCTGAAAGCTAACTTAATCATAAACAGCACTTAGGAGAAATTGATAGGGGGTGGTCACAAAATTTAAGGAGAGTTTAAGAACATCACACTTGTTATTGGCATGATCTGCTCATCCCCAGGATATCTCTGTGAGACGCACACCTTCTGCCTTCCTCTGGTCACCCTCCTGGAGTGAGCAGAGTTGAGCAATGTATGGTAGAATTTCTTACGCACACCAAATGTTAAGATGCGCTGGTTCCTGGAAACTCTGCCCCATGGAGAAAACACAAAACTATCAGTGGGGAGAAGATTCAGCCTTCCTCGAGTGAGGAGCTTGCCAAGACGTAGTATGAGCCCACTTAGGGCAAGCCAAGGCTCTGCAGAGGAGTGGATGTCTTGAGAACAGAAGCTAAAGGCTTTTTCCTTTGTGGACATCAGCTATCAGCCATGGACCCAGGTCCAAAGAAGATGGTCAAAAGATGCTAGAAAGTTGTGTAGGTGAACTGTGACAAGAGAAGGGAAGATGGTCCCATCCCATGCTACCTCCACTGCTATCACACAGCATGGAGGGTAAGTCATGGTCACAGAATCAGGCAAGGCTGGGTGTGTCTTCAGGCTTGGATTCTTCCTAATTTGACAACCGCACCTCCCTGAGTCTCAATGTCTTTATCAGAAACTTTGATGCAATTGTCATCAGGTCAATGGGAGGCTGAGCCAGTGGGAGGACTATGAGTCACAGAGTATGTGGACACTCAGTTCAAGGCAGCTGTGAGTGTGGGGTATGTCTTTAAATCGTTCACCAGCATGGTGTTCAGGAGTGTCTATCCTGCACCCTTCCTAAAAACCTAAAAGTAAACATATCACTCAAAGGTTCCTTCACTGGTCCTCCGATTGTCTTTCCAGAGTTCCCCCAGGATCTTACTGGCCCACTTTGTGTATGCCTCATTACTGATCAATCACAGAATATTTGTCAAGCAAGACTAAGAAGGATCTAGGACCAGGTGGGACCAGGATTGAGCAGATGGTTCAGTCCTAGCACTGGACTCTCAGAGACTTTGACTATCCATTCTTGGTGCTGTGCTCCTTGAGATGTGAAATGCTTGGGCTGGACTCCAGGAGGCTTAGGAATGCATTCAGCTACAAGCAAAAGAAAAAATCTCTTAAATAAAAAATGGCTTATTAATCTCAACATAAGGCATTTGGAGGTAGAGCTTCTACAAATGACTGGGCTCTTGGATGGGGTCAGATATAGCATCTCTAAAATCTCCTTGGCTTTATGGATATGGTTGGCTTCATAATCGAAGTGTTGCTCTTTGAGCCTAGCACCTAAGCCCAAGAAAGGAAGGAGGAAAAGGAACACAGGAGACAGCTCTAGCCCTGCCTTGCCCCTTTAGCAAAGGAAAAGAAGGCTTCCAGATCCACTAAGACTTCCAGGCAGATATACTTGACAACAGATAACCAAAGGATCATCTTGCTTGCTGGGAAAACAAGGACTTAGATCATTGTGCTTCGGTTAGAAAACTAATTCATGTTTGGTCTCCGAAGACCGGGCACATTGTTACCCCGAACAAAATGAAGCTTCAGTACGCAAGTAAGGAGGGAATGGACATTTGATGAGCACTAAACAGAACCTGCTTACCTGCTAATGAGGAAGTCAGCCTTGGGAGTTCGACTACAGCAGGCATCCTGTGCCCTAAGTGGGTACACGGGGCAGTGCTGCTTGGGCTTAGCCTAGACAGACGAAGATACAGTGTGCTCCAGGGATGTGAGCTGGGAAAAGAGATGAGGAAAGCAGGTGCAAGCTTGGCGTGTTTGCAGTTCTTCCGCACAGTTTCTAGATGCTGCAGAGCCCTTAGGCTCCTCCCCCAGGGCTCCAAATCATGGCTATTTCCCAGTACCCTTACTAGCCTTTAGCTTTGGTTTTCAGGGCATCTGCTCCTTCACAAACCAATGCTTCTATTGTGCTCCCAAAGCCATGCCTGGTCTCCTCCAACTGAACCTGCTCACTCTCAGCCAAGGGACAACATTTCAGGTCAGCAACTGCCTCTGCCCCCGCCCCACTCCCCAGGGCCACTTTCAAGCCATGATGCCTCCACCACCATATTAGAACACAACTCTTCTGTTTCTCACACCACCTGGCTAGATCGTTAAAAGCGACTGATGGCATATCCTTTGACACAGCAATTACCCATCATGCAAAAGTATTGGCGTGAAGTGAAAAGACATATGTTAGCACTTGTGGTAACATGGTTAATAACAATAAAAGGAAAGGAATGGAAATAATTTAAATATCCACCAACAGAAAGCCAACCACAAAAATCTGTAGTGTCATGAGAGACCATCACATACTATGGGGAAAAGGTGTTTGTTATTCTCTTGTGCCAACCGTAGGGAGGGGTACATGGTATATAATGGTGAGCCAAGCACAGAAACCAACTGTAGACAAATAGAGTCTGATCTCATTTTGTAAAAGCGAGAAGAGAAAACGCACAGGGATGCCTGTAATATGAAGACTGTCCTTGGGGGTGGATGACCTTTTGCTCAGCAATGATGCTGTAGCTGCTGTTCTTGCCTTAGCCAGGAACTACTCCAAAGAACCAGCTAATCTTCAGAGACCACAATACGAGGGCAGAAGCCATCTAGCTCCTGCTACAATATCTTGATGGTTGCTTTGTCCTCCTGGCAGGAGTCTAATAGATATCAGTAAAATTCAAAGGTCCCAAGAAACCCATTTAGAAAGCTCTTTAAAGAAGACTCCTTAAAGTTGTGTATAGGGTGGACAGGGTGGCTCTCCTATCTCATCTCTAGACCAGAGAGGTGCAGGCAGCAGGTATGCCCCGGGTGTCATGAAATAAAGCCCTGACTGCCTCCCCTTCTTACGTCAGCCATGCTTCAAATTGAAATCAAATCAATCCAGCCCTGTCTCCTCTCCATCCATTTCCTGCTAGTTGAAGACTGGTGGAAATGCATGAGACAGAGATGTACAGGGGAAATATGAGGATGAGGGGACCTGATGAGGTATTGATGGCTTTTGTAAAGTTTGCCTTGGCTGCTGGAAGCAAGTAGCAAATCTGTAATAGCAAATATTAAAAAGGAGTTTAAGGACCGGGTAGACAGCTCAAGCCACAATGTGCTTGCCATGGAGGCAGGGGGATCTGAGTTCGGATCTCCGGCACACACATGGAAGGCCAGGTGGAGTGGTAGAGGCAGGAGAACACTGGAGTTCACCGGTCAGCCAGTCTAGCTGAATTAGTAAGCTCCAAGGTCAGTGAGAGACTCTGTCTTAAAAAAATAAGGTGGAAGGTGACTAAGGAAGACAACTGATAATGGTCTCTGGCACCTATACTCACCCCCAATACACAGGAACACTCACACACGCATATTCCCAGAGGCATGAACATCACACATGTATGGGAACGTGCATGCACATGCTCATAGTCACACTAACAGCTGGAAAAGTATCACTTGACCTGTGTTTACAGTGTTGACCCAATTTGTAGCCAAAGATGTCTCCATTAAAAGCTTTACCCAGCTTAGTGGAACTTTCAGGATGTGAGGCCCTGTGAGCAGATTTCTGGCCACCGTCACTATACTCTTAAAGAAGACAGTGGGACCCTGCTGCTTCATACCCTTTCCATGCTGCAGCTATGAGGTAAATGGTTTGGCTATGCCATCGTGGCACATCCCAATAGGTACAAAAGCAACAGGACTAAATGATTATGGACCAGAAGCTCCAGAGCCACGAGCCCAAACAAACATTTCTGTCTTATAAATTTATTATCCCAGCCACTTATTACAGCAGTAGAAAACTAACACAGCCTGTCATGCCTGCAGTATAATTGCCTAACCAGAATCCCAATACACAAGGTCTGGAAGAGTGTTGTGGTCAGGGACAAGGACTCTGGAACTAAGCCATCTGCTGGTTGTCTTTGAGACCCTGGGTACGTTTCAAAGCATTTCTGCAGATCACCTGCAGTCTGGGCGCCAGACAGTTCCAGTGGGCTCTCTTCACACTGACCACAGTTAAAGTGCCACGCACCCTTGGAGCTGTATGGTGTCTCTAAACCAGGACAATAATGGTGCCCTCCTCTTCGGTTCTCACCAGACCAGTACATGTGAGGTACAAAAGCCTGCAACCAGTGCATAGAAAGTGAACAGTGAATGCCACCCATCACTGTCACATCGTCACTACCAGGATCAAGATTGGCACCAGCACATCAGGGATGCAGGCTTCAGTGCTTGCTGCAGATTTGCTGGAGAAACCTTCCCCCTGAGAGCTGATGGCCTGATAGAAGCCATACCCGAAGGCAGACAGTCTCTGGTTACTCCAGAGCAGGCAGGAATTCTTCATGGTCCTGGTCTCTCTACATCCAAATCAGCTTTGCACTCTGCCTGTGGACTTTGCTGGGTTGGATCAAGAAATTCCCCTTCTGTAGACTTGTCTGAATCCTGAAAGCTGTTACCTTTGTTAGACAGATTTGGGCTTCAGTGATACATAATCCAAGTAAAAATAAAATACCCCGCAGAGTGGAATTTACAAGACCGTCTTCTTGAGGAAGCTTCCAGAGAATTCTACCCCAATGCCTACTACCTCCAGTGAGTCTTGAGAAGCATCATCTTCCTGATGGGCCCATCACCAAGTCCTCTTAAGTTAGAGCCTCAGTCACATAGAGGAAGTAGATGTGTCACATGCAACCAGGACCTGCACAAAGATGCAGACGGCATTAGGTCAAGCTCTGGTATTTTCTGTCACCAGGGCAAGCCTAGCAGGCTGTGAATGGGAATGGTATCCAGTATGCTCCTCTTGCTTCCAGAATGACCTATCCAGGGGGAAGGAGTGGGGATTGGTGTTGCCCTTCCCAAGGCTTATCCACTCCGGCTTCTGCAACTGATAAGTTTTGCAAAGCAAACTTAAGGGAAACACACAAAAAAAAACCAGATCTCAGGCCAGGTGCTGCATTGATCTTCAGACCACCGTGAACCCAGTGGGAATGATAGAGTTGGGGCGGCAAGAGTGTCAGATGGCATCCTGTCCAATATGAGATGCATCTCCTCGAAAAGGAGCTGGTGTGTTTCATATAACCTCCTTTTATTTCCTTTCTCATTTCTCCCCCTCACACAATGCCTGTGAATTCACTCCATATTACTCTTCAAGCTCTCAGATTCCCACATCATCACCTACCTTCCTGCTATGGTCTAAACAGACACACCCTCTTTGTGTTCTGGAGATGTCTGTGTCATCCTCCATGGCATCATTGTGCCTGGATTTCCATGTCCTTCATAACTATTGTCTTAAATCTTCACAAGTCAGTCCAAGTTTTGTTAGATTATTTTGAAAGCTAGAGAAGTTGGGGTCTTATATTCCCCATGTGAACTTGGAGGTACTTAAAACTACTTGATCCAACTGCTATGAGGATTGGAATTTGCAATAACAATTAGCATGGGATAATCAAGGTACATGAACTAGTTGCTTGTGTGTTACTAAGGCCAAAATCCCGGGCAAAAACATTTTATTGGAAATGAAACAGATGGTCCCTAAAGGGCTACAGTCCCTCCATTGTGGAGAAGCCATGGTGGAGTACACGGTGTCAGAAACGTGTGGTAGGGACTCCTCCATCATGGCAGAACAGGAAGCAGAAGGAGGCTGCCTTTAGGAACTACTTCTCCCAGCCAGGATAACCCCATCTGCTGACAGGCTCCACACCCACTGAAATAGCATGGCAAAGTAGGGACCAAGTGCTCCAAACGAGCCTGTGGAGGACATTTCCGATTCAAAGCACAACACCGTGCAATACCCTTCTTTGCTGCCCTACCAAACTCCTCTTCTAGACTGTAGACTCCTGGAGGTGTGAAGTAAACACATTTCCTAGATTCAAGCTCCGAACCCTGCCCTTAAATTGAGTCCTCAAATGCTGTGGATTCTTTAGAATCCATTCTTTAGAGATAACTGCCTTGTTATCATTTCTTGCAGCAAGGTGCCAACTTGTTGGAGCAGAATGGTAATTGTAATGATCACATTGCTAATAATAATTATTATTTAACCAGCATATGCTATAGGCTTATAACTGTCTGTATGTTTTACCTGCACAGTGACATTTACTTCAAGCAATGTTAGGGAAATAGCCAAAATCCAAGAATGTAGAATACAGCAAAGATTTTGATTTGCATTCCCCCAAACCCCTCTTTCTATTAGGGGATTTAGTAGCCTCTGCCTCTAAATCCCATTTCTCTTGAGGTGCATGCCCAAAATATCCTTACCTTCCCATCTTCCTTGGCAGCTTAATTGGCCCAGCAACTGATTTGAAGCCCTCAGAAAACTCAGATTCCCACTTGATCCTGTTCCCCCTCCCTCTCCTCCTAGCATCCTCAGCACTGCTTCTGAATCTTGCTATGAAGCCCTTGATTAGATATCGACTTCTAGAAATTGATAATAACACTAATAGCAGTTACTGTTTATTGAGCCCTCACTAACTACGTCGGCTCCTTTGGCATCACAATCACCATGACTTACCAGCATTACAATTTCCATTTTATAGGTACGCACATTGGACAGCCACTTTTCTGCCAAACGTCATTCTAATACTAAACATCACAGCCAAGAGTTGTACCTAGATGCACCTCTCTGCAGAAACTATGCTCTTGAACTGTTTGTCTTAATGTTGTCTCAATAAAGGCAGAAATATGGAGCTGGGGAAGAGGGCTCAGTTAGTAAAGCACAAGCCAAGCAAGCATGAGGACCTGAGTTTGAGCCCCAGAACCCACTTAAAATATCAGGCATGGTATCACACATGGAGTAGCTTGTGACCCTGCTCCAGGGAGGCAAAGACAGGTAGAATCTCAGGGCTCTCTTGCCAGCCAGCCTCCCCTAATTTGGGAGCCCCAAGACTAACTAAGACACTTGTTCTCAAAAACCAAGGCGGATGGCTCCTGAGGAAAAGGTCTTGAGGCTGACTCCGGCCTCCACGTACATGTACACACACATGCGTAGACACGTGCATCTGTACAACTCATACATGTGACCACCCACCCATAAACAGATTCACAGAAAAATTAAAACCAGCAACAAAATGGCAGAGATGGCCTGAGGACATGGGCTTTTCTGACAGGGAGTTCAGTGTAAAGGAAAAGGTGGGAGTTTCTCCTAAGAAGACAGTCATGGCTTACCAGTTGTCAGTGAAGAAGTGTGCCTGGTGGGGATGGAGATATAGTATGTCGGGAATGGGAATGAGGAATGACAAACTGGGTTAATGTGTATTGAAAGTTTGGGACCCCCAGACAAGAAGGTGCTCCTAATAAGGGGCTGATGAACTGAGGAGAAACAACTAAGACTCAGAGATCACACCTGGCTCTTCTTGGGATATATATATCTCCAGGGACTATATAGTGAGTCTCTCTCTTGAGAGTCTCTCTCTCTCTCTCTCTCTCTCTCTCTCTCTCTCTCTCTCTCTCTCTCTTGTGTTATATATACACATATATAGTCCCTGGGTGGCCTGAAACTTGCTATAGACAAGGCTGGCCTGGAACTGCCAGAGACCTGTTTGCCTCTGTCTCCCAAGTGCTGGGACTAAAGGTGTGCACCACCATGCCTAGCTCTTCCTTAGAAACTTTGAAGTTAGGTAAAACTACTGGCACAGGCTGTAAGAAGACGTTCTTGTTGCTTTAAGGAAAATACACTCAAAAGTTCTTGACTGACTGTCCAGTTCTCTCTCCTGCCATGGCAAACCATACATTCTGGTAAGAAAGTCCAGCCAGCTTCCCAAAGCACTGGTTGGGATGGAATTGATGTGAGAGGCAACGAATTTGCTGAAGACTTTGATGAACTAGGAACAAATTATTGTACTAAGCCATTTTTATCAGCGTAGGGATATGTGTCCCTGAACCATAACTTGCCCGTCTCCACTAGCGTCCTGGTATGCCTCATATACACCTGGCCAGAGGAGCAAGGATTGAGGACGAAAGCAAGTCACTGACTGTGGGATGAGCTTGGGAGGTAAGTTCGCGTCAGGTTCTAAGAATAGATATGGAGGGATCTCAGGTGTCTCATACACAATCAGGGGCGCACGGTAAGAGTAGGCGGCATGATTACCAATCAGGCCAAAGCTGGAGGCAGATCACAAAGGAAGAGGCTTGGTTTGGCATGCGAGCTCCAGACCTGATGGGCTTGCATTACCAGGTGCAACGGTTAATGTGATTGGCTTCCCCGATTGCTTCTCACACTGATTCTCGGCTGAGTCAGATGTCACTTCAGATGGCCAGCCCAACCCACCGCTTTACCATCCACAGGCTTTGTCAAAAGGCTAAGAGGCCAGAAGGTGCAAGCGGACCATCCATGCTTCTACTACGTCCTCAGAGCCCTGCACAGGAACTCTTCTTGCATCTCCCCCACCGGAGGGCACCTCTGCCTCTTCCGCTTCTCAGGGCATGCCGGCTGTAGTCTTATTATATCATTACCCCTTTCTTCTAACTTCTGTGTTATATGCCTCTGTCTGTCTCCTCTATCTAATGAGACCTGGGAAGAGAGGCACCAAGCTTCCATGAAGATCGGAGACTTCCCTCCATGCTTTTTTCTCTTAGATGTATATATTTGGTTGTGTGGAGCTGAAAAGAAATCATAAGCCTTGCTTAGATCCTTTCTCATTCCTAACCCCAGGGTGCCTTCCTTTTGCTTTTGAGGTTGACATAGACATTCACACAACACAGATTACATACCTTTGGAATTTTGATTAATGTATGTGAATTCAATTCACATATGCCTCCATGTAGGCAAACACTGTGTCTCTTTGGCTTATTCTGTATATATCTATGTCTTACCATGGGGTCTGGTCCATGGTAGATGTTTGACAAAGGTGGAGAATGTTTGACAAAGGGTGGATGGATAGATGGATGAATGGATGGACAGAATCCTCATCTGTGAATTTAAGGTAGAATATGTCTATGTCTTTTCATTTTAACCTGTCTTCTGGGACTTTCTTTTCCATCCATGTTCTTAGCCAAGTCTTCAAAAGGGGTCATAAGACTCTAATTCCTTCTGTCCCCTGTCTGCTGACCTTCTGGCTTCTGAAGCAATCTCTTCATTTGAAACTTCTGTGGTTTTTCAAAAGACAGGAGCAGAGAGAAATGGGCCCTTCATTTAGCTGATTGAACCAACAAAAGAGAAGTTTGAGACAGAAAATGAATATAGATCCTGCTTCAGCAATTAGAGGGGAAATCAATAGAAGATCATCAACAGCATGAGCCCAGTGTAAGTCCGTGCCTCCGGGGAAGGGCTGCCAGAACTGTGTTCATTTCATTTCTGTTTCCCTAACTTAATCCCTAACAAGTGAAGAGGAGTAGGTGGAATGTGTAGGGAGAAGGAGGATAAGAAGGAGGGGAATGTATAGGGCAAGACAGACAAGGAAAAGGAAGAGTCCCTTCCCTTTATACCACTGCGCCTATGGTGGGTAAGCCCATGCAGTGGAAAGTCTGATACTCACCCAGCACCAGACCTAAATGGTCATGGTCCCGGGATTGACTGCAGGACCTGTGTGTTCTGTGTGTTATATTATCTTCTTTTTCTCAATTTAATTACATACCTGACAGGAGCAATGTCAATTTGAGGTTCAGTTACTTTTGCATTACTGTGAAAAAAATACCACAACCAAAAACAAAAACAAAAACCCTTAAGGAAGAGTTTATTATGGTTTGTGGTTCCAGATGGCTAGATGCCATAATGGCAGACAATGCATGGGCTGAGTGAGCACACCTCAACTGTACACAGAAGCAGAAACACGGACCAGGAAGCTGGGCAAGGGTCTGAACCCTCAAAGCCCATTTCCAGTGATGCACTTTCTCCTGCAAGGCTCCACCTCCCAAAGGTTCCAAACCTCCCCCAGACAATACCACTAACCTGGGACAAAGTGTTCAAATGTGTAAGCCTGTTGGGGGACATTTCTCTTCCAGACCACAACAGGGAGAAATGGGCTCACAGTTTTAGGGATAGAGTCCATCCTAGAAGATATGGCATTATGTCTCTGTCCATTGTGGCAATTCCTTGCAGTTGGTGCTTCTTACATCAAGGCAGGAAGCAGAGAGCCTCAGGCCAGACCCAGAAGAGGACATCACCTTCAAGAATCCCACAGTGACCCTCTCCTGCTAGTTAGCCACAGAACAAAAGAATCCACAACCTCCCATCAGGGAACCCATATTCCAAACTCATGAGCCTGTGGAGGACATTTCACATTTAAAACTTACTGCATGTGATTATGAACAGTTTGATGAGCCATAATGTATGCATCTGCAAAAATGGGCATCTGGTTCATGAGGAGGGAATGAAGAACCTCCTACAAACCCATACAGCAAGGCTTCTGCTACCTTACCACAGGCCTCATGAGAACCGTGGGTTTCTACAATGATCCTATTCTCTGTGATTTTACTACTCAATGGTCTTTTCCATTTCCCCTCATCTCAAGACTATGTCAAATCACACATGTCTTTGGTCCTTTAGTAATACAATATAGAGGGTGAAAGCAAGGATATGGATTCATAAAGACCTTGCTCCCTTCTCACCAAATGTGTGTCATCTCAGCCACACTCCCGTCTCCCTGTGCCATAGTTTCTTCAAGAGCAAAATGAGAGGAGCAGACCCGACCTCACAGAACTTAAAGACAGTGTGTGCAAAAGCATGTAGCTGCATGGTTGCTAAACAGTGCCTGACATGCAGTAAGATGAGCCAGTGCTATGATTAATAAAAATAGGGGAACCCTCCCATATAGTAGCAGTTTTGGCTGTGTTGCGCGGATATGTTTTTGTTGTGGTGCCAAGTGTGGGGTGTGGGAATGCTTTGTCTATAGCTGATAGCAGCCTCTTTAGACTGATAAACGGTCTCTTGAGAGGGCTTGTAATCCTTGTCAACAGGAAACTGCTTTGTGCAAGGAGTGGGGTGGGGCATAGTTTTTGCCAGCTGAGAAACATCCTGGTGTGGACTCTGAGAAGATATAAATGGGAGTCCACAGACACACACACACACACACACACAGAGAGAGAGAGAGAGAGAGAGAGAGAGAGAGAGAGAGAGAAAGCTTTAGTTTTCTCCTAGAGAGAAAAGCTCTGGGTACCTCTTCGTGCCCACCTCTGCTGAATCCTGCTGCTGCTGCTGCTGCTGCTGCTGCTGCTGCTGCTGCTGCTGCTGCTGCTTTTGCAGTTGCTGGATTGCTAGTTTTTTGCACTTTGACTGGACTGCAAGGATCTGGATGATGAAGAGTAGAATTGCCTTAAGGAACTATGTTTAAAGAGGTTCCTGCCCCTATTAACCTTTCTCTCCTACCTAAGGTTGGTGGGTTGGAAGGGAGGGAAAGGCCTTTAGGAACCCCATGACCCTAACCAGTGGGAAGCAGTTAAAGAGAACTACATGCCCTCTCCCCACTAACCTTTTTTCTCTTCTACCTGGTATTGGGGTATCAGAAGGGATTGGGGTGGAGAAGGGGAAAAAAACATAAGAAAGTCAAATAAAGTAGTTTTTTTTTTTTTTTTT
>NW_026591598.1:6594351-6639479 GCF_907164565.1 Psammomys obesus | reverse complement strand
CCCCCCCCAGAAAGGTCATCGTTAATAAATTCTGTGGTGTCGATATGGTTTGGTTTGAGGCTCCCTAAGGTAATGGTGTTGAGAAGTGGTGCTGGAGTTGAGGCTATAATGACTCTACCCTCACAAAAACCAATGCCATTCTTAGGAGACTGGGTTAGACATGGGACTACGATAACTACTGTGGCAGCGGATGTTTGCAGAGTGGCTCGTTGTCCTCTGGCGTGCTCATACTTACTCTACACATCTGCTTTCCCTCATGGGTGGAGCAGTGTAGGGTTCTCACCATAAGCTGAGAGGATGTTGGTCCCTTACTCTCCAACCTCCCAACTCCCAAAACCATGAGCCAAGATAAACATCTTTGTAATGAAGCCAACCACTCAGTAGGAAAGCATCTCTCTCAGTTCTTCTCTTCCCACTCACCCTAGTTTGTTTCGCAGTGCTTCCTATGATCAGAAATGCTTAGCCTATTTTTTTCATGATTTAAGTCTCTGCCATCGGTTGTGTTGACATAACATGAGGAGGGAGTTCCCCCTGTCTTCATGCCCGTACAGACCTGGCGTCAGGTGGGCACTCCCTAAATATCATCAAATTCTGTGAAACGTGAAGAGGAAGAGAGGGGCAAGGAACGGGATTCACTGCAAACACGCGATCAGGTGCTTGGTCCCAACAACGCTGAGGGTGTCCTGTGGCAATTTGTTACTGTTAGGGGGTTATTGATGGGAGTTTGGTGGAGGGGATGAGCAGAGCAGTGCTTGATCGGGTAGCCTGGCCCTAAGCATGCCTGCACCTCCTGTCAGTGAGAAGTCTCTCCAGGCTCATTTCTCTTCTGCAGGGCCTTCCCTTGCCAATATTCCAGGAGAAATTACGCATGGTAACCATTAGGAAGGTTGTTTACTAATGAGTCTTTCCCAGTTGGAACCAGACCAAACACAGCTGGGGCTGGCCGGCTGCTTCCCCACATCTCTTCCTGTTGCTGCTGGCGACCCGAGGCACAGGCCTGCAGAAGTCCCTGACTGGGCAGCTGGGCTCCAGCATCCAGGCCAAACATGCTTAAATAATTGAAAGAAGCAGCATCCGCCATGGAGAGAGAACATGGCCGTGCTGTTTACTTTCAAGCGGCTGAGACCCAATCTGGCTTAGCTCTGCAGGGAATATAAATGATGCAATTAATTGCCTATAATTTACACATCGCCGTTTGCACAGAGCTCTGAGAAAAAAGGCTTGAGAAAGAGGGATTGGGGGGATTTAGCATCATCCTCACTACCTGTGGAAAAGCAGCGAGAGTAAGGCTCAGCCGAATGGCTCCAGCTGCACACCAAAGACCTCCCTGCATTTGGTTTGTTTCATCTTCCAAAGTCTTTTGACTTACAGTGGATTTCTCCTTTATTTCTATACTGAATTATGTGGCTTTATCTGCCTGACCCGTGTGTGTGTGTGTGTGTGTGTGTGTGTGTGTGTGTGTGTGTGTGTTCAGAAGACAACCTTCATCATTGGTCCAGTTCTTTCACATTTCTTTTAGACAGGTTCTCTCCACCATATACACCAGGCCAGTGCAGAATTTTCCTCTCTCCACCTTCTATCTCACCATAGAAATGCTGGAACCACAGATGTGTGCTCCAGAAGCTCCAGCTCTGTGTGGGTTTAGGGGATGAGAACTTGGGTTTCAGCCTTACACAAGTGCTTTATCCACTGAGCCACCTCGTCGGCCCTTTTTACACTTTATTTGTGGGTTCTGGGGATCAAACTCAAGTCCTTGGGCAAGGCTTTAAAAACTGAGCTATCACCCCAAACCATTTCTGCTTGTTTTTGAGACTGAGAATTCACTGATGGGTGAGACTGGCTCTAGAATGCCTGGATGCCCTCCCTGTCTTCCTCCAGGGTACGTCTGCTTCTCATGCATCACGGATAATCACCATGTACTGCATAGCATCACAACGAAGATGAGGCTGAACAGCTACTCTCTGCCCATGGCAGCCAAGGGCCACTGCACATTTTAGAGAAAGAGACTCTGATGGTTCCAGGAACCCTGAGAAGGATGGAGAGAGACTAAGGTTTCCTGTAGAGAAGATTTGTGCTTTTGACCTGCTGTGTTAATTATGTCCCAGTTAATTAACACCCAACATCTTCTCTTTCAGGTGAGGCTGCCTCTGTACCCCATTTCTCTCATTCCATGTCACTGAGGGGCAAAACACTAAGGTTGGCGCAGGCCTGGCCACTGAGCCTCTGGACCAAAGACATCTTTCAATGCTTGCGGTATACGTTCTGGTCTAGTGTTTTCCCACTGGGTCTTGTCACTGAGCATCTCTTGAGAAGCTGTCTCTCTGTGTTATCATAAGGTATCAGAGACCAAAACACACAGTCTGACAGGTGGTGAACCCAAAGAGGACAGTGAGGGACAAAGTCCTAACAGCATCCTTTGAATCCAATTAGACCGAATGTGGCTCTTCCACTCCCAGGCTTTTCAATTACATGAGTTAGGTTGTTTGTCTCCTGCAAGAGAAGCCCTCCCCCCTCCCCAGCAGTGAGCCTTGATGCCTCTGCAGGTGAACTATGGCCTGAGTAATGACTCAGGAAGACTCGATCGATGGCGTCAAGGAAATGTTCAACCTCACTTATAATCAGAGAATGGCAAATTAAAACAGTGAGATAACATTGTTTGCCTATCAACCTGGCAAAGATTAAACATGAAGATAATACTGTGTGGCTAGCAGATAAAATGTAATAGGGCTGTGGTGGACAGGGTTTTATAATTGCTATTGGGAGGATCGTTTGGAAAGAGATGAATAAACACATATTAAAAGCTGGGATATTCTGCAAATCGGTTCTGTGGATCTGGAAAAGTGATCTAAAAAATAAATAAGAATATGTCCATTTAAAGAATAAATATGACTGGGGTTAGGCAACAGCTCAGCAGTGCCCTGGCTGCCTTTCTAAAGGACCCAGGTTCGACTCCTAGCACTCATGCTGTAGCTCACAATTGTCTGCAACAGCATTTCCAGGATATTTGATGCCCTCTTCTGGCCTTCATGGGCACTAGGCATTAAAGTGGTGCATAGACATGCATTCAGGCAAAGCAATCACACACAAAAATTAAAATAAAAAAGAATATGCATGCCACCAGGTGGTTACAAAACAATGAAAGTAAAATATACGGCTATCTTATGTAAGAAGTGGGAAATACTAAGAGCTGGAGAGGACGGGAACCACACAAGGAGAGCAACAGAACCAGAAAATTTGAACAAAGGGAACTTCCCAGAGACTCATACTCCAACCAAGGACTATTCATGGAGATAACCTAGAACCCCTGCACAGAGGTAGCACATGACAGTTCAGTGTCCAAGTGGGTTCCATAGTAATGGGAAGAGGGACTACCTCTGACATAATCTGATTGGCCTACTCTTTGATCACCTCCCCCTGTGGGGGGAGCAGCCTTACCAGGCCACAGAAGATGACAATGCCACCACTCCTGATGTGACCTGATAGATTAAGATCAGAAGGAAGGAGAAGAGGACCTCCCCCATCAGTGGACTTGGGGAGGGGCATGCATAAAGAAGGGGGAGGGAGGGTGGGATCAGGAGGGGAGGAAGGAGGGGCTTATAGGGAGATACAAAGTGAATAAAGTGTAATTAATAAAAAAAACATCGATCAACATAAAACCAGATACTCTAAATCTGTTAGAAGAAAAAGTGGGGAACAGCCTAGAACTCATTGGCACAGGAGACAACTTCCTGAACATAACACCAACAGCACAGGCTCTAAGAGCAACAATCAATAAATGGGACCTCATGAAACTGAAAAGCTTCTGTAAAGCAAAGGACACTGTCATCAAAACAAAACGCCTGCCTACAGATTGGGAAAGAATCTTCACCAACCCTTTATCTGACAGAGGACTAATATCGAGTATATACAAAGAACTAAAGAAGCTGAAAAGCAGCTTTAGTTTAGATTACTTTAGCCAAGTAATCCAATTAAAAAATGGGGAACAGAGTTAAACAGAGAATTCTCGACAGAGGAATATCGAATGGCAGAGAAACACTTAAAGAAATGCTCATCCTCATTAGCCATCAGGGAAATGCAAATCAAAACGACCCTGAGATATCACCTTACACCCATCAGAATGGCCAAGATGAAAAACTCAAAGGACAACACATGATGGAGAGGTTGTGGAGAAAGGGGAACCCTTCTCCACTGCTGGTGGGAATGTAAACTGGTACAACCACTCTGGAAATCTATCTGGCGCTTTCTAAGACAATTAGGAATAGTGCTTCCTCAAGACCCAGCTATACCACTGCTAGGTATATACCCAAAGTTTGCTCAAGTACACAAAAGGGATATTTGCTCAACCATGTTTATAGCAGCTTTATTTGTAATAGCCAGAACCTGGAAACAATCCAGATGTCCATCAACGGAGGAATGGGTACAGAAATTGTGGTATTTTTACACAATGGAATACTATTCAGCAATCAAAAAGGAGGCAATCATGAAATTTGCAGGCAAATGGTGGGATCTAGAAAAGATCATTCTGAGTGAAATATCCCAGAAGGAGAAAGACAAACGCGGTATATACTCACTTATATAGACCTATAAGATATGATAAACATAATGAAATCTATACACCTAAAAAAGATAATCAAGAGAGCAGACATGGGGTAAGATTATCAATCCTCGTTTAGAAAGACAGATGGGATGCGCATTGAACATATGACAGGAGTCTACCAAGCGCATTTGAAAGACTCTAACTATCAGTGTTTTCAAAGCAAAGACTCATGACCAAACCTCTGGCAGAGTACAGGGAATCATAAGAAAGAAGGGGAGTTAGTCTGATGAGGAAAGGATAGCAGCTCCACAAGGACCAAATATATCTGGGCACATGGTCTTTTCTGAGACTGACATGCAACCAAGGACCATGTATGAATGTAACCTAGAACCTCTGCTCAGATGTAGCCTGTGGTAGCTCAGTAACCAATTGGTTCCCCATAGTGAGGGGAACAAGGACTATTTCTAACAGGAACTCCATGACTGGCTCTTTGGCCTCCCCACCCCCCAAGGGAGGAGCAGTCCTGTTAGGCCACAGAGGAGAGCTTTGCAGCCAGTCCTGAAGATACCTGATAAAACAGGATCAGATGAATGGGGAGGAGGTCCCCCCTATTAGTGGACTTGGCAAGGGGCACGGTGGAGATGAGGGAGGGAGGGAGGGACTGGGAGGGAATGAGGGATCGGGACACGGCTGGGATACAGAGTTAATAAAATGTAACTGATAAGAAAAAAATAAAATTAAAAAAGAAAAAAGAAAAAAAATCATCGGAAAAATAAAATTCCAGACATGCACCACCAAAAAAAATTTTATATATATATATATTATATATATATATATAATAAACATCCCACAGTAGAAAAATGGGCTATGAAAATGTTGGTGTGACCTATAATCAAATATTATATATTTATTAAATCTATAGCATAGAACAAAATTTGTTTTGTGGAAAACCTGCATGTAATAAGTCATAAGGCAGGTTGGCACATAAAATGTATTTTTATAGTCATGTTCATTTAATGACATTCTAGTCAACAAGCAGAGACTGTATCTCCAACAGTGGTCCCACGAGATTATATTGACTAGCGACACCGTAGCCTTGTAAGTGTGTACAACTACAGTCTTCGCTGTTTATGCGATGACAGAATCACCTAATAATGTGTTTTACAGAAAGTCTTCACCATGAAGCAAGGAATGGCTGTATAAGTTAGAAGTCATGACAGAAGCTGGTAACTAGAGTTTCATCCTGAATTTCATAAAAAGGAAGGGGGAGTATTTAAAATGTTTCTTCCTTCATGTTTTTTTTTTTTTTAAACTGGCTCAAGTCTCCAAACTAAACTACGTTTAACGACACTTGACCCTTACCCTCTGCAGCTGTGAGCTTGGTGCCGCCTGCTGCCACCTCTAGCACGATGACTCTAAGAACCTCTGTCCGGTTTCCCTGGTTCTGTTTCTCTGTGCTCCATCTACATTTGTCTCTCGTGTGTCTCCAGCCCTCCCGGCTTTCCGCTGTACTCACAATGAAGTCTAAAAGTCATGTGTGAAAGCCCCCCCACCCCCGCACCTCTAGACACAGCTGAAAAGAAGCAATGAGCCTAAGCTGAGACCAATTAAAAACACTAAAGCCAAAGTGCAAACAGAAAATAAGAATGAAATAAACTAAGCAGAATATCCAAGACTGTGAAACAATTTCAGTTAAATGCAAGCACTGGGGATAGGACAAAGAGAAGAGAAGTAGAGAGCAACAGAACAAGTATCTGAAATATGGATGGAGAATTTTTAAACATTAACTATTAATGATAGCCACTGAAGTATCCACAGAATGAGAAACCCCAGGTCCGAGAAGCTCAAAGAAGAACGAGCCAGAGAAATACCCAAAAGGGGTTGTAGTGGGGGGGGGGGTCACCAAATACATCATATTCAACCACAAAAATATCAAAGTCAAAGAAAAACCCCACAGAGAAGCCAGAAGACAAAAGAAGACAGATTTGGAAAGGATACAGCATTCTAACACAAATCCAAAGAACCCAAGGAGAGCCGTCTTCACAAAGACAAAGGGCTTTGGAGAAAATCAATAATCAACAGTATTACTTAATGATAGAAGCCCATCTTCAAAGAGAAAGAATGATCCCTCTTCCTCCCTCCATCCTGCTCCTTCCCTCCCTTCCGTGTGTGTGTGTGTGTGTGTGTGATTAAAACCAGAGTATCCAAACACGAGAAACAAGCCTGGTAGCATTCCAAGGAGATACTCAACAAAAACAGTCTAACCTGGGGCTGAAGAAATGACTCAGTGACTAAGATCACATGTTGCTCTTTCAGAGAACCCCGATGTAGTTCCCACCATCCTCATGTATGGAAGCTTGTATTACCAGTAACTCCAGCTCTAGGGGATGTGACACCCTCTTCATGCCTCTGCATGAACTGCATGCACATGATATACATACGTGCATGTAAGCAGAACACTCATACACATAAAAGTAAAATAGACGAAAAAGAATGGGACTTGACAGAATCATTAATGTACTGATCCCCACTAACATTTATGGAGTACTTCTTCAAATGGTAGTCTACAACTGGTCCTCTGTATCTGCATATTTTGTATCCACAAGATCAAATTTAAACCATGAATTTAAATTCTTGAAAAAAAAAAGTGTTGGTTCTGAACATGGATGGACCCTTCCTTTGTCAGAATTTTCTAAATAATACAGGTGATTGCACAGTGTTTACATCAGAATAGGTAATTGATCTGGAATGATTTAAAGCACACAAGGAAAGAGGAACATGGGTGAAATAAGGGACTCAGTTTTCCCTAGATCTTAGTGCTTAAGGGATGTCATGGACCAATTATCGATTTATCTCAAGCTAACATGGGAACAGTCAGCAAAATGGACATGATGCTGTGCTATTAAACATACCTCAAAAATTTAGAAAAATGGAAATCTCACAAAGTAGATGCTTTGATCACAGTGGAGTTAAAGTAAGAATCAATATCGCTGAGATAGCTGGGAAAATCCCAACATATTTAGAGGTTAAACAATGCAATTCTAAGCAGCACCTGGGTCAAGGAAGAAATCTCAAGAAAAACGTGTTAAGATGTCACGTACTGAATTAGACTGAAAATATAGCTTATCAGATTTCATAGGATGCAGTAAAAATATTCTTCAAAGAAAATTTATTACATTGCAAGCATGTATTAGAGAATAAGGACTACATGAAATAAATAATCTGAACTTGCAGCTCCCCTCTAAGGAAATCAGGGAAAGAAAAAAAAATTAGAAGCTCAAAGTCAGGAGAAGAAAATAAACAATAAAAACTAAAAGATAAATCTAAGGAGCTAAAAATAGGAAAACAATGGGAACAAAATTAAAAACAAAATCTAGTTTATTAAACACAACAATAAAATTGATAAACTTTACAAAGCCTAATTAAGGAAGAAAATAAACAACTCACCAAGACTGAAGGATGAGCCATCAGTGCTGATCTAGTGAACACTAAAATGATGTCTGAGGTTGCTCATGAACAAACATACACCCACGTGATGGGGTGGACATGTATGAAATGGACTGATTGTTTGAAAGATTCATCTACGAAAACTTTCATAAGAGGAAGTAGATAATTAACCACAAATCTATCAAAGAAGTGGACTAGATAATTAATAGTCTTAGAAATAAGAAGCGTGAGGCCAGGCACATTGGTGCCTGCACAAGTCATTCCCCACTTGGTTGGAGGTAGGGGATGGGGGAGAGAAAGATTGGGAGTTCAAGACCAGATTCGGCAAAATAGGGATTTTTTGGTACAAAGCTGGGCTACTTGTGAGACACTGTTTCAAAAACAAAGAAACAGACAAATAAGACCCGTGCGCGCACACACACAAAAGCACACTTGGCCCAGATGGTTTCACTGGCATGTTCTCCTGTTAAATATGAAACACTGCTAGTGTCACATGATGTCTTCCAGCAAACACACAAGAAAGGATACATCCCGAGAACATAATTATATTTATATTACATCCAGATAAAGATAAGAAAACCCACAGAACAATCAGTATTTCTTATGAATATGAAGTTTGCATAAGCCTTGATCGACTATTAGCAAGTCAAATCTTAAGAGTATATCAAAAGAAGTACACAACGCTACCATCTGGCATTTATCCTACTTGTGGCTGCCTCTACATATGAAAAGCAATTAATGTAATCCTTTCACATCAAGGGATTAAGGACACACAATCATCTGATCAAACCATTAGATGCAGAAAAGGTACTTTAAAAATCTTAACACTTGTCATAAAAACTCAGTACATTAGAAATAAAGGGAAATTTCCTCCAGTTGAGAAATAATATCTACGAAAACAAACAAACAAAACCAATGAGGGCAGCATTCTTGTTCTGCTACAAGGCTGGGATCCTGCCTCTCACTACCTCTCTTCAACATCACACTGAAAGTCCTAGCTAGCAGGCTAAAACAATGAAAGGAGATAAATTATACCAAGACTGGAAAAGAAGAAATAAAATGGTTTGTGATTGCAGATGACATGGCTGTTTTTATGTAAAGAAAGAAAGAAAGAAAGAAAGAAAGAAAGAAAGAAAGAAAGAAAGAAAGAAAGAAAGAAAGAAAGAAAGAAAGAAAGAAAAAGAAAAAAAGAAAAATCCAAAGGGACCGAGAAGAAATAAGATAGGGGGAGGAGGAGAAAGAAATATGGAGGAGAAGGGAAAAAGAGGAGGAGAGGGGAGAGAAGAGATAAAAAAAAAAAAAGATAAGGGGCTGGAGAGATGGCTCAGAGGGTAAGAGCACTGGCTGCTCTGGCGGAGGACCCTGATTCAACTCCCAGCACCCACATGGCAGCTCACAACCTTCTGTAACTCCATTGCAGGGATTTGACACCCTCTTCTGACACCTACAGGCACCAGGTATGCATGTGGCGAGAAAAACACTCACACACAAAAAATAAAACAAATAAATCTAAGAAATAGATTTAAAGATAAAGAAGAAAAAAGGCCTTTCTATTAGTAGTCAACAGCACAGAGGATTCAGGATACAAAATCCACGTGGTAAAGAATTGTGATTGACATTTAATACATGGTATGGGAACAAATACGGGGATTTCTTTAAAAACTAAGACTAAAGTTACCGAATGAGCTAATCATTCCACTCCTGGACATAAGCACATATATCCCACTACAGAGATGCTTACACGTTCACAGTGATTGCTGCTTTATTCTTTTTTTTAATTTTTTTATTAGTTACATTTAAAAAATTCTTTATTAATTATACTTTATTCACTTTGTATCCCCCCCTGTGGTTCCCTCGATCCTCCCATCCCAATCCCTCCCTTCCTCCACCCTCTGTATGCATGCCCCTCCCCAAGTCCACTGATAGGGGAGGTCTTCTTTTCCTTTCTTCTGATCCTAGTCAATTAGGTCTCATCAGGAGTGGCTGCATTGTCTTCTTCTGTGGCCTGGTAATAATGCTGCTTCCTCCTCAGGGGGAGGTAATTAAAGAGCAGGCCAATCAGTTCATGTCAGAGACAGTCCCTGTTCCTATTACAATGGAACCCACTTGGATACTGAACTGTCATGGGCTACATCTGTGCTGGGGTCTTAGGTTATCTCCATGCATAGTCCTTGGTTGGAGTATCAGTCTCAGGAAAGACCCCTGTGCTCAGATTTTTTGGTTCTGTTGCTATCCTTATGGAGTTCCTGTCCTCTCCAGATCTTACTGTTTCCCACTTCTTTCTTAATAGCTGAAACATGAAGCCAACCTAGAGGTCCATTATCTGATGAATACCTACTACAAATGTGATTCATATACACAATAGGTTAATTTAGCAGAAAGAAAAAGGAAATTTGAAGGCAAATGTATGGAAATACTATATAAGTGGGATAACCCATGCTCAAAAAGAGAACTGTCATACGTTCTCTCTCATTGGTCAAGGCTAGTGTGTGTGTGTGTGTGTGTGTGTGTGTGTGTGTGTGTGCTCATGTAGCACTGTGTGATTATAGTGATCATAGGTCATAAAAGGAGGCAATGAGGGAAAAAAGATTTTAAGAAAAGAGGTAAGGAGGGTAGTAGACTATACATGACATGAAATTGTATATGAGAACATTGGGAGTAGAAAGATATAAATGGGAAAAAAGATGAGGGATTGGGGCACAGGAGAGGAAACCAAGATCAACAAAAACTAAGAATGCACATAGAACGTCATAATGAAACCTGTCACTTTGCATAAATAAAGCACAGTACAGTAGCTATCCCTCCAAATGAAATCTAAAGCTATCAAAAATAGTAAGGATATACAAGAGGAAAATTACAAACCTACGATATTAGTGAATTCCATTAGCTAATATTTCATCAAATTTTTGTGTCTATATTCAAGAAGGTCTACAGTATTATTTTTTCACATTGTCTTTATCTGGTTTTTATAACAGGGTGCTACAAGCTTGATAAGATAAATCAAGAAGTTCTATCTCCTGTCTCTATCTCTCTCTGTCTAGATCTGTCCCTCTGTCTCCCCCCCCCCAAAAAAAAAAAATTCTGGGAGAGGTTAAATGTAATTGATGTTATCCTCCAAGAGTTTGGTGGCATTCTCCATCAGAACCACCTTGGCCTAAAGAATTTTTTTGCAGAGTTAAAATATAGGAAAAGACTTTGTATTGAAATAAATCAAATCTCTAGTGGGTAGAGATTAAATGATCTATTTAATTTTGAGTGAGTTGTAATACTTAGTGTTGTTCAAGGAATGGGCCCATTTCATCTAAATTGTCACATCTTTGTGTGTACTGATGTAATACTCTCCTTTGGTTGTCCATAGGGTCAGTAGTGATAGCGTTTTTTTTCACTTTGATATTAATAATCAAAGTCTAGACTTTTTTCTTTGTAAGCCTTGTTACCAATATGTCATCTTTATAGCTATTTTTAAAGAAACATATTTTTGTCTCTCATTGTTTTTCTATATTCTTTCCCTCCTTTCAATTTTATTAATATATATTTCTTCCTTCTCCCTGGGTTTATTTTGCTATTCTTTTTTAGAATAACATGAAAAGAGCTTTTTTTTTTTTTTTGAAGGTTTCTTTATTTTTTAAGATGTGCATTCAGCACTGTCAGTTTTCCTCTGAGGCATTGCCTTATCAGTGACTCACAAATTTAATTTAATTTTTTTCACTTGAGCCTTACTCTTTGACCCCTGGATCATTAGAAGAAGTATCTAGTATCCAATGCTTAGAGCGTTAATAATATATAATTTGACTCCGATGTCATCAGAAAATATTCTTTGTGTGATTTTGGTCCTTTTAAATTTGGTGAAATTTGTTTTATGAGCCAGAATATGGTATGTTTTGATATCATTTGTAGACATTTGTGTATTCTGCTTTGGGGTAAAATGTCCTAAAAGCATAGACTAGAACCCATTGTTTGATAATATTATTGGGTTATTCTTTACTCCTGTTGGTTTTTCCATCTAGAGGTTCTGTCTTTTATTGAGAAGGAGGTTTAATGTCTGGCAATAATTATAGGTTTGTCTGTTTCCTTTCACTTACATTTCAACTATTTTCTCAATTCTGCTGTTTTGAACATAAATATTTTATTTTTGTTATGGCCGCCTAATGAAATGATTCTTTTATCATTATACAATATCCATCTTCATCACTGATAATTTTTTCTTTACCATGAATCTACTGTATTTGATATTAACATGGCCACTCTTGCTTCACTTTGATTGATGTGTGTATTGTGTATCTTTTTGTTTGCTTTTTTTTCCTTCAACCAGCTTCCATTGTAATATCTTAGTGAAGTTATTATAGATAGTTGAGTTATACTTTCAATTCACTCTGTTAACAATCTTTCTTAATTGGTGTGTTTAGGCCTTTTATATTTAGTACAACTATTTATCTGCAAGGAATTAGGTGTGACATTTTAAAAGCTGTGTTTGGTACTACTTCATTTTTTTAATCTTTCTTTTCCTGCCTTTCTATTGGTTATTCTAACATTGTTTAGAATTCTGCTTTAATTTATATGTTTCTGTGTGCATCTCTTTGTAAAGGCTTTTTAGTTATTCTAGCTATGATATCTATCATACAGACATACATTTATTTATTTACTTATTTAATCTCTATTTGTGTCATCCCTTAACACCAGTCTGGTGAGGAAAGTGTTTGAAGCTACCTCATTATTCCTGGTGGTAGTAAAAGCCAGGGTTTCAAGCCAAAGCTTATCGACACCTGGGGGACAGTGTGCCTCCTTCCTGCCAGGAAGGTTGGAAGTGGTTCCCCATGAACCTTCACTAGCATCTTCCTGGCTATGAGGGTTAGGAGCTCTTTACCCCACAGAAGGCAGTCGTCTCCTTTCTTCCGAACAGTGATAGAGCCGTGTTTCCAACAGGCCTCCTGGGACACCACTTCCATGGAGAATGACAAAGGTAAATGGTTAGTCCCAGGTGGACAAGGGAGTCAGGGTTTATAAGTAATGCTCACTGATGCCTTGGGAGATGAGGGACTTGTTTCTGCTTGGAGAAGTGAAAATTCCAGCTCCCAACTTGACTTTCCCTTCAGTGAGGGGATCGAAGCACCTATTCCATTTCAGCCTTTCAAAGGCAGAATTCTTTGCTGCCAAGGGTGGGGAAGGCCATAGGTTTTACTGTGACATTTGGCTACAGTCAGTGGTTACAGTTTTAAAGCTTCCTGCCCTGTTAGTCTGCCCATTTCCTGGTGTTTTGTCTAATCAGTGTAGACTCTTATTTGGTTATAGAACATCTGAGGGCCAGCACTTGATTTTTAGTCGCTTGTTTCTTCAGCTCTGAGTCTGCAATACATGAGGTAAAAAACATTAAATATACAAAAACAGTATGGCTTTCTCGGCTATGCTATGCTCAGGTCACGAGGTCAACAGCCAACTTGTTTTTTGTTTGTTTTTTTTTTTTCTCTCTCTCTCTCTCCATTCCCAGTTTTTTTTTTTTATTTGTTTTATAAATGACATCCAGGATAGCAGTAGTATTTAGCAAGAGCACTAGGGTGGAAGGGCTATCTATTCCATCAGCCCAGAGCAGAGGTTCTGGAGTTATCTATTCAACACATAAAATAATCATGCCACTTTCTGCTTAACCAGTGGTGATGGTTAATCTTGACTATCAGCTTCATCGGATTGAGAGATACCTAAAAGATGACTGAAGCATAACTCTGTATGTGTCTAGGATGTCATTGCCAGATGCTGGTTTACAAGGGCTCTGATCTAATGAATGGTTCAGTCCTTTTTTTAACTCATCATATAATGGCATTATTGGGAGGTAGTAAAGGCTGGATGTGAGTACAATTAGAGACTTTTTTGTTTTTTGTTTTTGAACTATGTTTTGTGCTCACTCCTTCCATTGTTCTCTTTCTCTTCTTTTTGACTTACATAATGTGAATTTCTCTACTATGCCTTTCACACCATGATGAGCTGACAACTCCAAAACCATGAGCTAAACAAGCCCCCTCTCCTTCAGGTTGCCCATGTCAGGTATTTTGTCATAAAGATGAGAAAAGAAATTACTATGGTTAGTTTATTTTCAAACCAAAAAATGATATCCACATCTTCTCCACCATTCCCTGCACCTTCACCAACTGTTATCTTCCCAGATCTTAAGGCTCATCACCTCCTGACCTTACCACTGTCCACTCAGATCATCACTCTGTTTTTCTTAAACACTCACCTTGTGTTATAATCTTTGCAGCAGCATCTCTCCTGCCTGGGATTATTCTGCCTGTATTCTCAGATATCAATGCAAATATGGCCACTTCAAAAAATCATTCCTCTAAATTTAATATGTATTGTACCCCACTTAAACGTTTTTCCCCTGAGTAGCTTGTGTTTTTGTATGCTATGCTATGATTTGTTCACACATCTCTCCATTAGAATGTCAGCTCCATGAAAACAGGGTGTTATGGCTTGCATGCAAAATGTTCTCTATGGGCTCCTGGTGGTTTACTGTCAGTGTTAATGGTGCAAACCTGGGGGTGTGAGGCATAGCTAGAGGAAGCAGGATGCTGGGGCCATGCCTTTGAAGGTTATACCAAGTCCCTGCTTTCTCTTCTCTCTCTGCCTCCTGGCCACCATAATATGGACAATTCCTCTCTACTCTCCCCTCCCAGCCATGATGTCCTGACCTCTGAAACCATGAGATACCCAAATAGTTTCTCCTTTATGTTGTTTTTGTCAGGCATTTATTCACAGTGATGAAAAATGAGACCAATATAGAAAGGTTCGGTCTCTCGTCAGCTTCTGTGTCTCACCATCACAGCCTACACCAGCGTGAGGCAGACTGATGAAAACAATGAGTAATAAATGCACCTGTGTCAGACATTTGGCTGTTACCTGTGTCTGAGATTCAGGTCAGAACCAGCTAAGAGATCAGGTGTAGAGCAGACGGTGATAAATGTCGTGGCCCAGTCTCCTCCTGCCTCAAGTCAGGTGATCAGGTAAATAGTTCTCTTTTAGTCATATAAGCTGAAAAGATAAAGCATCCTCAAGGCTCATAAAATGAAAAAATGCTCTGCAAAATTGCTCTTGGACCAAATGATAGCAAATGTGGAAATCAATGAAAACAGAACTACTATGTATTTAGGAACCTCTGTCTCTCAGCAAAGTCAGACTTGGAGGGAATTAATTGCTTATTTTTTTAATGTAATATAATTGTACTTATTTGATTATAAAGTAATATACTCTCCTTGTTTTCAGAAAAGCATAAACAAGAAAAATGTGAATAAATACTCATAAGATTTTGATATATTTTCTTCCAGTCTTTTCCCCATTTTGTACCTGTATAGTCACAGATTTATAGATTTCATTTTTACCTAACTTGGATTTGTAACTCAGGGAGATGAGAATCTGATACCTCACCTATTTGGGAGAAATTTAAGACAATCATTAAGAATAAACCATGTCCTGGTGCTCTGGCTGCCAAGAGAAACAGGAAATAGGCAAAGCAAATGTTAGCAGAGAACCGAGGATCTGGATCTTTCTTTGTGATCAATGGGAGAAATAATTAATTCACATCAATTCAGCCTCTTTTAATTATTTTAAATTCTTCTGTTATTTAAAAAACTCAAGTCAAATAAGCATTAAGCTTTAAAAATGTAAGAAAATAAGGTAAGCCCTGTTTGATGGTATGAATCGGAAGTCTAGATTAAAGATAAAATGGGAATCATACAAAAACAGCTTTTCTTATAGAGACAGATGTACATAAATACAGTGAGGCCTCATGGGAGTTGGAGGTGATAAAAGGCAGCTGAATTCTCTTTCACCTTCCTGGTCTTACATGGTCCCCTTCTCTCTGCTTCTCTCTTCAAGGCCTTGGTTTTCTTTCCCATATTTCTCTAGTTCACATGGACTCCCTTTTCTCCCCTAATTGTAGTTTTCATGGGATTTTGCTGGCAACTATTAAACTGACCCACATACATTCTAAACCTGTAGTTTGGCTCCCCACAGATTACAATTGCAGAGCTGGCATCTTTTGATAACACTTTCTAGTCCACAACTAATGGTCCATCCTACCTTTCAAAGATGTGTGCTTTCGGCAGCCAAAAACTGTGGAGAAGCACAAGCTCACATGGGCAAAGGAGACTGGCAAGGATAATAGCAACAGAAACCCAAAGGAACTAGGAAAGGAAAGAAGTAAAAGATGTAATAAGTAAATGAGTTTAGTTACCTCTTTGTCATTATAGCAAATTAATTGGAGTAATCAATTAATTGGAGTAATCTAAGGTGGCTTAGATTTCCCACCAAACCTACTTTATTTGGGATTAATCAATCAAATTAATTGGAGTAATCTAAGGTGGCTTAGATTTCCCACCAAACCTACTTTATTTGGGATTCTTAAGCACCTTTTCCAACCCCATGCAACCTTAGATAGGAGATTAGTAGGGGAAAGGGCTGTGGTCCTCTTTTATCTACTTCCTGCTAATTAGGGTCGATGGGTTGTTAGGGGATTACCAGACTCAGTCATCAGGATACCAGCAGTCCAGTCCAAAGGCCAACATGAAGCAGCAACATGAAGTCAGCAAAAGCCCAAGATTTAGTTGAATTTCCCAGAGAGCTCTCTGGAATATTTCTCTCTTCGAAGTCAAGTGTGGAAGCACGAAGATCAACATAGTGATGTCCATCCAAAAAGCAATGTCTCACTGTGCGTGGGGCTCTATATATGTCCTCTCCTCAGAGTTTACCCGTGGATGTTCTCAGCTGGCCAAAGTCATTCCCCTCACATATCAGAGCTCACATCAAAACAGCATGTGCCCTCTCACAAGGCAGTCTGGGCAAAACACCACATGTCCAGCTTGCAGCAAAACATCACATGACAAAATTCAGTCTTCAAGGAAACCAGAAATTTTCACTTCCGGTTTGTTTGGCCTCTGATTGGTTCTCTTGCTTTGGGCCTGTGGTAAGACAACACATCATGGTGGGCGCACAGGACAGGGAGAAATTATTCACCTAACAGCCAGGAAGCAAAGGAGAGAAAGAAGAAAGGCTGTGGCAGGAGCATGCCTCAAATGAACTAAAGGCTTCATACAAGTATCTCATCTCAAAGATTTCCCCACTATCCAATAGCACCACCTGGGACCAAGCCTTTAACCCATGAGCCTTTTGGAAACATTCAAGATCTGAACTACTACAGAAACCTAAAAATAAAACTAATCATTACCAGGATCAAACTGGGGGTGGGGAGGAGGCATGTCACTTTCTTCAGTGGTGTGCCCTTTGGCTACCAGCCCATGCACTAGTAAGTAGCCTCCCAATCCTGCCTTCCCTCCCTCTTCTCCTCCCATGGACTTCCCCCAGTCCACTGATAGGGGAGGTCCTCCTCCTCTTCCATTTGACCCTAGCCTATCAGCTCTCATCAGAACTGGCTGCATTTTCTTCTGTGGCCTGGTAAGGCTGCCCACCACCTCAGGGGTGAGGTAATCAAAGAGCCAGCCACTGAGTTCATGTCGGAGACAGACCCTGTTCCCCTTACTACGGTACCCACTTGAGGACTGAGCTGCCTTGAGTTACATCTGTGCAGGAGTTCTAGGTTCTCTATGCATGGTCTTTGGTTGGAGTATCAGTTGCAGAAAAGACCCCTGGGCCCAGATTTTTTGGTTCTGTTGTTCCCCTTGTGGAGCTCCTGTTCCCTCCAGGTCTTTCTATCTCCCTCTTTTTTCATAAGATTCCCTGCACTCTGCCCAAAGTTTGGCTATGAGTCTCAGCATCTGCTTTGAGACCCAGCTGGGTAGTGTCTTTCAGAGGTCCTCTGTGGTAGGCTCCTGTTCTGTTCCCTGTTTTCTCCCTCTTCCGATGTCTATCCTATTTGCCTTTAAGTATAGGCTCGAAGTTTATTTCCAATGTCTGCAAAGATGTGTTGCTAACTATTCCTCATGCAAATTACCCCTGTGGTCTGCAAACTTTTCCAAAGCAAATAATCCCAGGGTGTTCACATTAGTCTACAGAATACATATGACTCAATGCCTCACATCTGATAAAACACTCCTACAGAGCAAAGCCTAAGCCAACAGTACACTTAAATGCAAACAAATTAAAATACAATATCAGTAAGCTAAATCGGCCTTATGTTAAAAACAAAAACCCACCAGGAGCCTGTAGGATTGCTTTCTGCACCATAAAGGTGGCATGTAATGATGAAACACTCTGACCAGGCACACTTGGCATAACATATGCTGTTCAAAAAGATCTTAGCAGTTATTAATGTTGCCTTTTTTTTACTTATGTATGCACACACTTCATGTAAAAACAAATAAAAGTCAATTTCCTGCCAGACAGAATAGCAAATGGATCCCGGAAACAATTCTTGGCAAAGCCAATTCGGTGTAGCCGGGGAAAAAAAGGTAGATGTCCCAGGTAATGGGATCTGCGTGAGTGTGTCTCGTAACAAAGCCACAATCTGGAAATGCTTCTAACTTCAACTCAGGTGAAATATTTAACATTAAGCTATACTCAAACACTGAGGGTAATTTTCACGTATTAAGGAAACAGCACCCAAAGAACACTAAATGCATTGAATTACTAATTTTTATGCATGTGGGTGTTTTGCCTACATGTATGTCTGTGTACCATGAGTGTGCCTGATGTGATGCAGGTGGAGGCCAGGAGAGGGTGTTGATATGTGAGTTCTGGGAATCGAACTCAGGTCCTCTGGAAGAGAAGCCAATGCTCTTAACTACTGAGCCATCTCTCCAGTCCCTTCTTAACTAGGTTTGTGTAAAAAGTGAGTAGGAGTGGCCTTTGCTTTACTACTTAATACTTTTCTGTTTGCTGACTACTGTGTTTGTGTAACTTCTGTTCAAGTTTTGTTTTGTTTCTGTTGCTGTGATAAATACAATGATGGAAAAGCAACTTTGGGAAGAAAGAATTGATTTGGCTTACATGCTCCCAATCAAAGTCCACCATTGAGGGAAGGTAGAGCAGGAGTGCAAGTAGGAGTAGAGGCAAGGACAATGGGGATTCTCTCTCTCTCTCTCTCTCTCTCTCTCTCTCTAGTTTGCTCAGCTAGCTGTCTTATACAGCTCCAATCCACTTGCCTAGGGATGACGCTGCCCGCAGTGGGCTGAACCATTCACCAATTAATAATTTTTAAAAAATTCTCACAGGTCAATCTGGTGGAGGTAATTCCTCAGATGAGGCTCTCTCTTTCTAGGTGCCTAAGAGTTTGGGTCAAGTTGGCAAAAACCAGCTAGCAGAGCCTCTATGCCAGATGACTCTCATCTAATGTCTCCCACACAGATGGCTAATTTTGCATGTCAGGGATGCCCAGGTAGCTACTGCAGCATTGTTGATAGGATGTCTGCAGGACTGTCCTCAGGATACTAAGGAACATCTGCTCCTGTTAACATGCTGGGCATTGTAAATCCAGTGCCCAAAGAGAATAAATGAAAGAAGACCAGGCGCAAAGACAGCCAGTTGTAATCTAACTTATTTGAGAGGATGAGGCTGGAGAATTGGGAGTCCCATGCCAACCTGTACAACATAGCAAGACTCTGACTCAAAAAAAAAGTAACATAATAGTTTCAGAAAGAGAAATTTCTCTGTGTTTGATATGGGACATCCATCATCTCCTGCTTTTGACATAAACACTGCTGCTTGTAGGCCTTTGGACTTATATATGAACTTTCGTCATTGCTTTCTCTGTTTCTCAGGCCTTTGTGCTTGGATTGGGATTGTACGCCTGGCCTTCCTGGGCATCCAGCTTGCAGATTACCAGTCTAGAGGCCTTCCTGATGTCTATAAGCATAAAAGTAAATTCTATACCAAATGCTCTACTATCTACTATATCCAAATATCTGTCTGTCTATATATCTATCCATCCATCCAACCATCCATCCATCCATTTAGCTACCATCTGTCATCATCTTTCATTTATGTTCCATTAGTTCTGTATCTCTGGAGAGCCCAGACAGTGGCACACATCCTTGAGTGTATATATATAGAGAGAGAGACTACAGGCAGAGAGAATAAAAACAAAAACAAAAGGAGAGCATAATCAATGATAAGATATGAAAATCAAAACTAGTAAAGCTAATTAAGAGCAAATGCATATCACATTAATCAACAAGTAGCAACATAACCATTTAATGGGTGATACAAAGCGTTCGATGCCACCTAAATCCTATGTTAAGGATATTGAAGAAAGGAGCAGGGGTATCCACTATCATATAGAAAGGAATGCCCTTGTGCAAAAAAAAAAACCCCAAGTGTCTACTTTTTGGTAATTGTAAACTACATCACCTCTTAACTCATTGCCAGACAATTTTTGAGTTGTTTGCTGTTATTGAGGGAGCTTTAGGTAAAGCAATAACACACAAAATTCAGTTACCTGAAAGGATCGATCCTCAGACTTTGACAAAGACCAAGTGTATTGGACAGGAATAAAAATAAGGCGATAACAGTGACTCACGTGGCATTTATTGCTTCTTACAGCAAGGCTACGTGTTAGGAATGGCTGCTACCCCTATCTTATACCTGAGGAAACTGGTGAAAAGAAAGTAAGTACTACCAAGTACTTGGAAGAGAGGAAGCTAGAATTCCAAACCAGTAAGTCTGGACCCAAGCCATCACCATCCTCCAAGCCTGCACGACGTCAGACACCGGGCTAGGTTCCATCTATCAGCAGTCTGAAATAACTCTGAGAGGTAGATATTATTCTACCCATTATAGGTGGTGGCAGCTCCAGAGTAAACTGTAATGTGTGGATTCAATAGACTTTTTATGAATGTCTTAAAATTATAATTATATATAGGTAGCTTTGTGGAAAGAGTTCAGTAATACAAATTGATATGAAAGGCCAGGTATCAACCAGTGTATTTGACATATTTTCAAAGAAAGAAGGCTAGTCATTCAATTAACAGCAACAGGGATTAGGCCAAGATGAAGGTGCTTGTTGAGACAGGATGATGGGAAAACGAGTGACTTCTTTTTCCCTTTGTCAAATGTCCAAAATGAATATTTAATAAATAATTTGAGTTTGCAAAAAAAAAGTATTTAAATGATGGATAGCAGAAAATATTCACTGCAAGGACTCGTGATAAAACATGTATTAGAGCATTCTGTCAGAGTAAGGAACTTTTGGGGGGTATAAATCAGTATATAGTTGGGGTAGTTGTTGGCCAGAGTGGAAAGCGGAATAATTACCTATGGAAGTGACTGCCTCCTCTGCCACTCTACAGTGCCTGCCTTTGCCCAAAGCAATCTCATTAAATCACCAATTCCAGCTCCCCACCCCAGGCAGGACTGTACCTGAAGCAAACCAGATGGGTTGGGAGTCCAGTAGCTTCCAGCACTCAGAGTCCACCTTCTCCCTGGCAACCAAACTATTGGCTACTGATGCTTACACTGACTTGCTTTATATATGCCAAATTTGAGTCAAACTAATTCTATCCAAGAGATAGGAAGAGAAAGTGGGATGGGGAAAGATGAGTATATGTTAAGTTTTTATTATATCTATAATAAACGCTGGTCCTTCCTGGGTGTGGCACAGGGAACTAGAAACCTTTCAAAGCTGGAAGAAACCTCCTGCCCCACAGAATTTATCCATAGGTTTGATGTGTACTTTAAGGGTCAATTATTCTCATCCTATAGCATAGCTACAGGGGTTAACCTAAATTAAGAAGTGAATAAATTGTAATAAATAAAAATATAATTAAAGAGAAAAAAGAATGCGATTCCAGGCTAGAGAGAGAGTTTAGTCAGTAAAGTTTAGTCAGCATGCATGAGAACCCAAGTTCAACCCCAGGAACCCACATAAAAAGGCCAAGGGCGATGCCAGGTGCTTAGAATCCCAGCATCAGGGAGGCAAAGACAGGTGGATCTGTGGAGGTTGCTGGACAAACAGCCTAACCTAACCAGTGAGCGCCGACCAGTGACAAACCTCAGAAGTCTCCAAAACCCACAGTGAATGGGGGCTAAAGATGCAACTCAGTGGCTAAGAGCATGTACTGCCCTTACACAGGGGCTGACTTTGGTACCTAGAACCCATGGCGGCTCACAGCATCTATAACTCCAGCTCCAGTGGATCCTACATCCTGTTCTGGTCTCCAAAGGCACGTGTACACGTGTGCATGCATGCGAACACACACACTTACAGAGAGAGAGAAAGAGAGAGAACGAAATTCCATTTTAACAGTAAAAATTGAAGTAGTGGAGGAACGGGTGAGCTTCTGTTTGTCGCCTATGTGGTCAGAGCACCAGCGTAGATGCCCTCAACAGTTTTCATCCGTACAAAGAGTGTGAATCCTCAGCAGTTGCCTCTTGGTGCTAGGTAAGGGGCTAATTCCATCACTTAGGGTAAACCTAACTGCCACACACACACACACACACACACCCCTCACAAACACTAAAACACCCAAAGATGAAGCAGCTTAACTAAATCCCATAATCCAAACAATCCAAACAATCTAGGCTGGCAGACAGCTCCGAGTCAAGATGTCAGTTCCAGATCCCATAAAGGGAAGGACAGAGCCACATCTAGGAAAGGTGACTTGTCTTTTGCCAGAACTGACCCTGACTTTATACATGTAACGGAAGCTTTGGTTTCTTTGTATGCTATCTAAAAATGCTTCTGTTTCAATCCCAAGTGTGGGATTTTAGTTGGGCTAGAGTTTGTCCACACCTGTTAACTGTCATGTGTAGGGCGTGATATTCGTCAGCTGGTAAAGGCCTTCCACGTGCTGCATGGAAAGGGTCATGGTCATGGACTTTAAGAGTATAAATATGAGGCCAAGAAAGAGACTGTGTGGTGTTTGGTGGGGTTCGATGTGGGGTTCAGTGTTGGTGTGCGGTGTGTAGCAGTTTGGAGAGACCAGAGACAGTGTGGCAGTTTGGAGCAGACAGATGTAGAGAAATGCTTCAGGGCACAGCGGCATGGAGGAGCCTGCTACCTGTGTCTGTGATTGACGGAGATTGGTATAGAACCCTGAAAGAACCCCTTGACCCTAACTAGCATAGACATATAAAGGAGTCTGGGCCCCCTCTCCCCACTAACCTTTTTTCTCTCCTACTTAAGGTTGGGGGCTGGTGGAAGGGAGGTAGAGGTCTAAACACCCCAAATAAAGTAGAGGTTTTAAAAAGATCACCACCGGGGGCTTTTTGCTATGTATACATCATACTTTCCACAAGACAGAAATCAATCCTGGGATCACACGTACCTGCAACTAGGCAAATGGAGTAGCTGTTTAACCAAGGTTTTAAGGAGAGTTGAAGTGTTTTTCTGGCCCATTTCCAGGGTAACAGCCCTGTGTATCCTCACTGTGTACAGCCCCTTTCTGAGCTTCATCATCAGATGAAAACTACACGTCTGACCTCATTGGTAGAACCAAGCCATTGAACCAGAAAGGTGTTTAATAGTCAAACTCTGCATGCACTTCCCCAATCTCTATTCCTCCATCTCCTTTTCCTTCCCCTTCTTCCTCCTTCCCTCTGTCCTTCTCCCTCTCCCTCTCCGTCTCTCTAGCAACCCATTCTGATTTCTCTACAGACATTCTTTGGTAGCCCCTCCAGTGGGAGATGCTGTAAACCAGAAGATTATCTTAGCAGACGGAAGCAGAATATGTACGAGAGGCCCTGGAACTGGAGAAAAGTTCCTGGAGCAATCGGTGCTTGCTGTATTGGTGTGCCAGTGTGGCCTTGGTACCTGCTTTAGTAACTGCAGGCGTACACTCCCTTTGCTGCATGTATAGCAGACAAACGTGGATCCCAGCACCCCTAGGATCAGGCAGACAGGATTCCCAGTGGGAATGTGACATCGATGGGGCCAGAGCTGTGTGCTTCCCTTTGTCACTCTTTTCATGAGGCTTTGAGACTAGATGACTCTGAGTCACAAACCCTCAGTCCATGACACGCCAGCTTTGGGGATTTCAGTAAGGTACTTAACTTCTTCCATTCTGTCTACTCATCAATAAAAAGGAGACAACCATGCCTCACTGTGTAGTTAAGTGGATTCTTTTAAGAGAGCCGAGAACCAATAATGAGTTCCTAATAGTGAGTGTTAATTGTTGATGGAATTGTTATGAAGCTTAAATAAGATGCCTTGTAAGGGGACCCCGAGCAGGGCCTGAAACATGCAAACAGTGATTTTCTTTTGTTAGAGTCCCTAAGGAATCTTCTGGATTTCCTCAAATTAGAACCTACACTAGAGGAGTTTCCCTTTGATAGGGACTACAGGGCAAACTGAAAGATTACCAGTGAGGGAAGTTTGGGAGTGAGAAGGAAGAAGAAAGGATTAAACCTTTTTAAAATCTTTATTTCTACTGTCTGAATATTTGTGTCCTCCAAATGCAATGTAGTGATTCTAACCATCAAACTGGAGATAGGATCTGTCTTGGGGAGGGGACTGGCTTAGATGATGAAAGAAGAGAGATCCTTGAAGAAGAAACTGGGGCACTTGGTGTCCTTATAAATGGAAGTTCAGGAATCTGCCTGTGACCCTCCACCCTGTGGAGATGCGGTGCCATCTCTGAGGAGTCCTCTGCAGCCACCAAGTCTGCTGACCCTGATCTTGGACTTCTAGCCCCTGGAACCATGGGAAACAAATTTCTCTTGACCAGATGTCCTGTTCACGTGTTTCTTTGCGTTCTGAATGAATAAAGACAGCCCACTGTCAGTGTGGGTGTTTGGGGTCGCCAGAGGGAAGCTCTGCCCTCCCCAATTTGTTCCAAGGGGGCCTTGCTTACTATATCCATCTCCAAATCCTGTTACAATTAGTTCTGGCAAACTTAGTGGCTCAAAACAACACAAACATATTGTCTTGCACTTCTGGCCATGAGAAAGCTAAAATGAGTTGGCAGGGCTGTGTTCCTTCTAGCCGCTCCAGAGGAGAGACTAGTGGCCTTGTGGTTTGCTTTCCTACCTCTTACCTCACTTCTCACTCCTCCCTCAGCATCTGCTGTCACTAGCCTTCCCCAACTCTGACCTTCCGAACATAGCACTTGCATTGATACTGGTATGTCTGGAAAATGCAGGATAATCCCCATCTCAATATCCTTCATTTAATCACTCTCACAAAGGTAACATTGTCTTGGGTCCCAGAGGTTGCAGGCTGATGGTTTTTTTTTTTTCTGGGGAGGGGGGAAGGGTGTCATTTGTTTGCTTCATCACACTTATTCACAAGTCTTTGTGCAGATTCTATAAGCCTTAGGAGTAATTGAGATACATGAAAGCCAAGGGCCATGTTTATGTCCCCTAACATATCTGCATGACACAAACAGAATGAATGAAATTCACATGACCTTTTGGTCAATGGGCAGCAGACTGGAGGGCACCCACACCTTCCAGTTCAGCAATTGCGCTGCAGTAGAATGTTTTGTGTGCTCTACGACACAGGCCTGTGCATCTTCTGAGTAGCATCCTTTTTGATTGACATCCTAGACTATGTGTCACCAGGGGAATGGATATAGAAATTCATGCATGGAAAAACCACATAAATCTGAGTTAACCCAGAGCTACCTAAAGCAGGCTGGAGGATTTGAGAATCATAACAAAGAAAATAAGTCACAAGAGAATACAGGCAATATGATATCATTTATGTGTATGTATAAAGGATTCAAAGCAATATCACATATTGTTTAGGAATATATTGAGAGGAGATGAACATAAAATATACATAAGAAAGTAACAAACACATTTGGCATACTAGTTTCTTGTGGGGAGGGGGAGGAAAGTACTACTGGGGAAGTGTCATATTTTTAAGCCAGGAGGGGACCAACGTGTCTCCCACACTGTTGATCGGCAATGTTTCACAATAAAAATTGCAAAGCAAAGTTATATCTTATTATCAGAAACATTTAAAGAAGTGGCATTCTATTTGGAGATTCAGGGAGGGAAGAGCGCTATTCCTAAAAGGTGCCGAGATGGTGACAGAAGGAGTAGGCTCGTCAAGAAGTGTGTTCCCAGACAGAGAGGTTACAGTGTGAGAAGAACTATCATTTAAGAGTCTTTCAATTATAAGTCACAAACCAGTAACTCTAAATTGACCACAAAAAGAGAGAGAAAGTGTGAGAGAGAAATGGGGAAAAAGGGAGGAAGGGAGGCACCTTGAGAGATCTAGAGAATAGTTTTGACATCCCAGGTAAGACTTTCTGGTTCATCATCGCTGGCATCAGGGCTGGTCATTCTTTGGTGTGCATCTGTCCTATGCATTTCAAAAACACTTCTCAGCTTCCACTTGCCAGATGTTAGTGCCATCCTCACTCTAAGCCTGGTTATGACAACCAAAAGAGAAAAAGCCAACAGATGCTGCCAAATGTCTATGGCGAGACAGGGCCCAAAGACTGCGGTGGAGTTCCTCTCCTACAAGAGAGTTGGCCTTGTGACTTGAAAGGTGTGGCAGGTTTCCAATGACTAGTGACTGAGACATGGTCCTTCTATAGTCTCAGCTTCTCCAGCATAGTCTCAGAGTCCAGCATGATGGTTCCCAGCAGCCCCACACTCTGCTTTCATGGCAGTGAAACAGTTGCCACAAATCCAGCCTCCACCCCCAGTATAAAGGGAATGTGAGAGGGCCTTTGCTGTTCATTCCCACACATCACGGGCTGTGTCTCCCTGTGTCAATGCCCAGCATGATTCCTCACTCCTCCCCATTAAGCTGGTTGGGTGCCTGTAAAAGAATTGGTCTCCTTATCTAAAAAAAAAAAAAAAAAAAAAGACATGCAGACATGCTGATTGGCTAAAGCCCACTATTAGAGCCAAATTGGCCCAGCCCCACTAATACACATGAAAGCAGGGCAGCTTCCTACATAGACAGATGCAGGGAAGGCAGGCTCAGGACATCTGATGAGTCGGTAGGGGATTTTAAGGTGGAAGAGGCATCTCGGGCCATTGTGAAGAGCCCAGTTCACAGTTCTTAGGCCTCACATCACAAATCAAGAACAAAACATGCGGGAGAATGTGCTGACAGCATACTACTGTGATGCTAACACTCAAGAGAAGAGAGGGTCTTAGCTAGAGGCCATCCTGGGTTACAGAGTGAGACTCTACAGAAAGAAGAAGGATGAGAGATGAGAAAGGAAGGGAGGAGAAGGAAGGAGTATACACAGAGAGTTAATCAAGAACTGGGTTAGAAAGCAAGGCAGGGTGAATATTTGGTGGACAACAAGCTTTCTTTCACCTCAAGCTACAAAAGAACCATTAATGGAACTCTTAGAGAGCTGTGATAAACCCTTTTATTTGCAGGAACAATTAGAGTGAACACACACACACACACACACACACACAGGATGAAAGCTTGGTTGTCAGCCTGAGAAGACAAAGTGGACACTGTGGCTAAGATGGGATATCACTGCCTGAACTCATCAGAGCTGGAGGGCAGCTCTCGCCTGCTAGGAGCATGTGTTAGCGATCCCATGGCCATCCACACTTCTCATGGGACAGTCTAGACTTGGCCAGGGGAAACCCTGTGAGTTACTGCTGTAGGACTGAGGCTGAGACAAGCCTAGAGGCCCCTGAACATGAGTGAGGCTGGCTGGACCAAGGTAGCCAGACATCACCTTTCCCAAAACATTCACATCCCCACTGGGCAAGCTCCGAAAAAGTCAGAGACCTCATCAGTTTCACGTTCTGCTTCAAAGGGAGAGATACTGGAGTCAGAAGGGAGACAGAGACCCTGCCCGTTTCCTCAGCAAAGGATCCCTTTAGAAGGGAGTAAAACAAGTTCAGAATTGTTATTACCTAGAATCAGAACATTTTAATTACTGCATGGAGACTGCATTTGTGGTTTAAAGTGACCAGAGCTCTTTTTTATTACCTAAAAGCCAGGAGAAAATTATGGGACCTGCCCAAGACAGAGATTTTCATCCTCAGGCAAGGGAAAAATGCTCTGCGCTGTATAAATTTTAAAGGGAGAAAGAGAGCCAAATGAAAACTGTGCTTCGGGTGATATTCATTCAAGGAGCAGTTTTGTGTCCTTTAATGAAACTCCTAGAAGGGGATCCAGCTGGGCTGTGTGCTCCTATGAGGGGTCTAGGAGGGATGCCTTCCCACACAGCATGTCTGGGATTGCCCCCAAGGTTGGTTGATCCTCTGGCAGAGCCATCAAAGAAGGAGCAGGTTCAGGGGGCAACCTCCAGGGGCAACCTCAAGGTCAAGGAAGAGCTGGGGTCAGGACACAGCAGACAGCGGCAACTGTAGACAAATGTCACGCAGCTGAGCACGGTGCTTTAACAGAAGCAATTTAAAGGCCACTCTGAACCTGCCTAGGAAGCCATAATTTCCCGTCTCCCCTGAGGGCCTCATCTCTCTACCCAGTTAACGCAGTTATTACTTACCATCTGCCCCGATTTTCTTGCCTTCTACCCTGAAGCACTCTTGACCCCAGAAACAAGGTTACAAAACCACTTCTGTATCCAGGGGCTGGAGAACACTGGAAGGGGAGGGGCCTCATTTCACCTTGTTCCAAGCCAAAAGGTCACAGACGGACACCCAACTCCTTTCTCTCCTCCATGAGGACCCTCAAGGCCCTGCCAGCATGCTCCCACACAGTCTCCGAAGACTTCCTCTTCATCCTTCCACTTTGGCCATTAACAGGGCAGAAAGTCCACTAAACAAGGAGAATGAGCCCACTCCTAGATGAAGTAATTGGGGGGCTCTCGAGCCTGCCCCTCCTGACAAGCATATGCTAATTGCTTTCTGTCTCCTTGCAAATTACAGCTATTCCTTCAGTTTAAAAAAAAAATGACATTTCATGTTGATTGCTGGGCTTATTTTCCTCCCGCATTGGGAAAAGGAGGAGGGGGGGATGTTGGGGTTTGACACTGATGACATAGAGAGAGTCTAGGTGATTGTGACAGGGGTCGAGCACCTTGGGAACTGCTGCTTTTCTCATCTCAAAACAACTAGATGAATCTAATTTCCCACTTCACATGGAACCTCCCTGTGGTTTCAAAAATATTCCCCTGGACCCTCTGATCTTGGTTTCTCTGGCGAGGTGAACCACCAGGGTGGTTTGTTCTGTTGCCAGTGCATGTAGCTCAAGACAACCAGCTGGAGCTGTGATTGGGAGGTGGGGCTCTCATCTCATCCGAGGTCTTGAGGGGTTATAGTGAGATTTCTATCACACGTAACACTCTGCCTCCAAGTCCCATGTGCTCCAATGATGGTCCAGGGAGCATGTCAGTATGCGAGAGACCTAAACTTAAACTCTTCCAATGTCATCATTAAAATGGGATCGGGAAGGGGTGAGGGAGGGGTCTACAGCTGGGGTACAAAATGCATAAACTGTAATAAATAAAAAAGTTTAAATAATTTAAAAAAACAAAAGGAAAAGAGAGAGAGATGTGTTTTTGCTCTCCCTGCTTCTTTCCCATGATGCTGCTTCCTTGGGGCTCATGCACTATGTTCCTGCGTCTTAAAACACTCTCGGTTTGGTTTTCCGGTAGGATCAATAGCATAGATTTTTCTATGTAAACAGAAGTTCTTTGGGGGTCCTCAGGATTTTTTTTGTTGTTGTTGTTGAGAGAGCCAGGCATTTGCTCACAGCTGTTCAAACCATGCCTCCTTTCGAAGTTCCGCCCCTGCTGAGACACGCCACCATCTCACACAGCCCAGAGCCCGTCAGCCTTTCCCCAGTCAATCCTGAGCCTCAAGCTGATCCATGGCCTCCTTTGAAACACTCTTTTCCTAGCTCAGTCCAAAGCTCTCTTAAATTTGGCAAAACAACTTGATGAGATTTATGACATTCGTGGGGAAGGATCACCTCTCAGTCCTCCTTGGGGCCCAGTTTAGAGAAGGGGGAATCTTTGTTCTGGCCCATTTCACAGGAGGCAAAGAAGAGAGTCTGAAAACTCGTGATGAGACAATTCCAACCCAGCAGCCTATGATCTTTGGTTAAAACACTCTGGCTGTGGAACCCCTTGAGATTTCTTTTTAAAACATGATCCTGCCCTCTCTCTATGTCTTTACTCTCCTCATTTCCTCTGATCTGATCTAATTTCACTCCCTCCTCTTCTCTTCCTTCTCTCCCCAGCTGTCTTTTGTTCTTCCCTCATTTTCTCCCTCCAACCTTTAAAGGTGCTACTATTTTTTTTTTTAAATCTCTGCCATTGTTTTGGCTGGAAAGAGCAGTGAATTTCAACAAATGTAAGTAACAACAGAATCTGGACCTGTGACCCTTGGCCAGAAGCAAGTACTGCTGCCTAGCTCCTAGAGTAGTGTGGACCTGACATGGTTCTCTCTCTTAGTTTATGTCCCCAACTCTCAAGGAAAACACAAGATGCTCCCCAGTGTTTTCTCAGACAGTAGCTATGGAGCTCAGCCATCTTCCTGGAAGTCTACATGACTTTCTCAACTAGCCCAATTGTGCCTGTCCCTCTGAAGGGGTTTCCCGTAAACGAGCTGCTCGCACTTCGATCCATTTGTTTGAATTAGGATCTGAGGAAAAGAAGGCAAGTGCAGTTCTGGGCCTGCCTTATGGAAGTTCACAGACGAGTGTAAAGGCAGAGAGGTATAACCCAAGCCGAAGCTAGAAACAGAGAAGGAAACTTCGGACTGCATCAGACGCCACAGCTCACTGTGGGTTTGGCTGCCGGGTATGTTCCATCCCATAAGTCCTTTCAGGGCTGAGGACTGGGTTTTGCTGCTCCAGGAGAGCAGTGAGCAAGTGACTAGTCGTGACTCTGACTGGGGTGTTGATCTACAGCTTAAATCACAAACTTCCAAGTCACACGCATCTGAACACCAGTGATCCCTCTTAAGAGTGTTGGGTCTATGGTGTCAGGAGTGGGAATGACAGAGGGAAATGGAAGAAGAGACATCTACGCGGCTTCAGCAGACACTGAAGGGAGTTCTACGCTGTAGAGAGTCATGGTTAGGGGCTTCAGTGGTGGAGTTAGGTGGACCCACGTTTACAAACCAGCTCAGGCACTGGCCAACCTGTGTGACTTCAGACATGTATGTCAGGCGCTACCATTCGCACACTTCGAATGACAGCAGTGTCTATGTGCAGTGTTTACAGGGGCTATGTGAGTTAATAAATCCCAAGGCCCTAGAAAGGGGATTGTAATGTAGAAGACAGCAAGCGTGACAGTTGCTATTGTGTCAATGAGGAACTGAAGTGACCCAGGCATAGCGATTCAAGCAGGGCGGACCACTTGTGGGGGGGGGGGCGGCAGTTGTGTCCCTCTGCTCCTCTAGGTCCCCAGGGGCTCATTCCTCAGATGCAACAGACCACACAGGTGTGAAGGGAACAGGTTTTCAGATCCCCCTCCTCCTACTCACCAAAGAGGATGTGACTCCAAATACACTTCCCAGACAGAAATACAGATGCCTGCTGGGTATTTGGGGATAGTGGTTGGAGGTGAGAGGTGGGTGGTGGGCGGCTGAGCCAGGCAGCAAGTGGCTGAGTCTGTGTTTGGACGTGTGTCATCACTGGTCATCTTTGGATTGAAGCACACAGCAGGCCCGGGGACTTGAGGGCAGCCTTCGCCAAACAGAGAACATTCCAGTGAGATGTGAGAAGATAAGTGGGCGTTTTGTGAGATTATGTAGGGAACCAGTCACATAAATGTCATTTCTGCCACACTTCTTGAAATAGCTCTGCATAACTTTCTAGAACACTGTTTCATGAGTTTAAAAGTCGAGTTTCGTTTTTGTGTTTTGCTGGGACCCAGCCTGATAAGGAGATCATAGGTGAGTGAACAGCGAGGGGTGACAAACACAGTCCCGTCAGTGAAGATACTCAACCTGGGGGCTAGCTGTATAGATTGTCCTAGAGACTCCATCAGAAATGACCCCCCAGACTCCCATCTGGTTACAGATGACATGTCACTGCTGGCTCAGTTAACCCTCAAACACACCCTCTGAAGTGTGTATAAGTATCCCCATGTTACACACGAGGCAATGATGGTCTTCAAATTACTTGCCTAAAGAATACAAAAAAAAAAAAAACCTTCTTTGGGCCTCTGGGAAGGCTGGTGAGGAATGGGATGCATTTCTTCAGCCAGGCTCCTTTGCACCTTTAATGCTGAGATGCAGCAGATAAAGCTTTATGCTCCCACAGACATTTACAAATTGATGCAAGAGGTGCTTTGGGGGTGGGGGCGCATCTTAAGGTATCAGGATCTCTCCTAGCTGGAGAATAGAATATGGTCCGTAAAATGGCCATGTGTCTCTCAACCAGGTTGCCATCTGATTGCTTAGTCAAACCACAGTTGTGGCTGTTCAGGTACTCAGCTGATGTGATTTAAGTTTATGATCCCTTGACTGAAAGTAAGTGAAGTTACCCAAGAATCCAGCTATACCTGATGTTGAAAGGCCTTAGGGGACAGAGCTGAGGTTCCTTTGAAGACAGCAAGTGCCCATTTATGGGCAATAGCTTCACATAGTTCAGAGCTCTCGCCCAGCCTCCCTGACCATTCGAGTTGAGGGCTTTGGGCACCACAGAGTCATGTCAGTCAGCTCCTGCCAGTAAATCTCCTCCTGGTTCTGCTTTCCCTGGCAAATGCTGATGGATGCACCCTTGTTCCAGGGATCGTCTACGACTTAAAACCTTTCAGTGTCCCTACTGGGCCCTTGTTTGGAGCACTCTTCTCCTAATCCACCCTCCAGTCTTGCTGGAGGGTCTGACATTTCCCATTCCCAGCCCCAGACTTTCTGAGCGTGATTGTTGGTACAGCTCTAGGAACCAGTGGAGAAGACAGAAACCCAGCAGCTTGAAGGAGTTACAGGTTCATGCTTTGTGCTGGCGATTACAGCTGCTTCCCCTTTGTCCCCACCCAAATTTTGCCCCGCCTACTGAGCAACCAACACCAGCCTTACTGGGGCTTTCTACTTGTGTCAACGTTACAGGAAGTGCCACAGTTTGGATGGAAAATGTCCTCTATAGGTCCTTGCATTTGAACACACGCTCTCCAGCTGGTGACACTGTTTTGAGAGATTGAGGAATCTTTTGAGACCAAAGGCACGGCTGGTAGAGGTTGAGTCAGGGTCCAGGCCTCAGGTTATAAACTAAGCCTCACTTCCAATTCATTCTCTGCTTCCTGATCCATAGCCACAAAGCCTTTCCCCCAAGCTTCCACCAGGATGCCTTCCCCACTAGAAAGGACTGAAATTTCTGAAAGTACAAGCCAAAATAAATCCCACATTAAGTTGTTTTCTTCAAGTTTTTTTTTTTTTTTTTTTTCAGCAACAGCAACAATAAAACTGATACAAGTGGCTTGGACCCTAAGCCAAAGTGTTCCTACTCAGAGTCCTGTGAATTGAAGGCAATCAGGCCCACAGTGGCAAGGCATTGCATTCAGTTGCCTGCTCCATTTTGTTCTAGAATGGAAAGTACATTTCTTTGAGGGAAGGCACGACAGCGGTGATGTGATGACCGGGAGAAAGAAGAAAAGAGCCTGGGTCTCTGAGGAAGGCAGTGTCCCTGTGACAGATTAGAGAATGAGAGAAAAGCTGGCACAGCTGTGCGTCTCTGCCCCACTGGAATGTGTCCTGTGAGGGCGAAGGTCATGGGTAGGATGGTGCAGTCTCCAGAGGCAGCAAGCACGGGGGTGTGTAGAGACGATGGAAGCTAAGCATATTTATTTTGATGCCTAGCCTGCTGGGAATGGAGCAGCGCTCCACTCTTATCTACGCAAGCAGGGCAGATGAAGATTGGGGCTGTCCCTGGACCGGGACACTGTGTGGACCCAGCTCTACTGCAGGTCAGGGCCTCCAAGGTAGTACCTGCCTTAGGGTTTCTGATGCTGTGATAAAACACCTTGACCAAAAGCAACCTGGGGAGAAAAGGGTTTGTTTATCTTACATATCGAAGGCCACAGTCCACTGAGAGAGAGAGGTAAAGGCAGGGACTTAAGGCTGGAACTCGGGGGCAGGAACTGAGGAGGAAGAGGCCTTGGAAGAGGGATGTTTGTTGGCTTGCTCACTGCTTCCCATTCCACGAAAGGCCCCCGTATCCATGGGCGGCACTGCCCACCCCAATGGCCTGGGCCCTCCTACATCAATCATTAATCCTGAAAATGTCCTACAGACTTACCTACATGAAAAGCATTTTCTCAAACGTCGTTCCCTCTTCTCAAATAAATCCAGTTTATGTCAAGGTCACAGAAAACAAAACAAAAAAAAAAAAAAAACAAAAAATACACTAGGACAATGCCCCAATGCCCAGGATTTAACTTGACAAAGGTATTTTGGGCTGTTCCCGTCCCTACTCAGCTTCTTCCCTTTGTGTTGATTAGGGAATTATCTAGTGATAGGGATATGAGAACTGGGATGCACAATCCTCCAGAGACTTCTGTCCAGAAGTCAACATTGTCCTGGTCTCCTTGGTTCTGTAGGGAGCTGTGGAATAGTTTGAATGGGGCCCCGGGGAAGACCTGATGGACTCAGGAGAGCCCACGCTCTAGGCTTCGGCGATATTGTTCATTCACATCACTTTCAAAGCCCCGCAGAAAACAAGATTTTACTCACCCTAAGATCTTAGTTCCAAGCCACACCCCAGCTTCGACAGCAGGTCTTCAGAATCTTTCAAATAAAAGCGAGCACTGGGTATTGCCGAGTTATAAAAAGCATCATGGAGGGAAATGAAGACAATGATGGCTGAGGCCAGCTGACTGCGGGCCTCAGCTGAATGCCCAATATAGCTCCCCCGAACCCTCCCGGGTATTTCGCTTTTAAGCATGCCTAGCGCTGTGGTGCTCAAAGCTGCCTGCTGCTTGCATGTTGCTGGAAGATAGGCTCCGAGTTGCCAAGCAAGGGTGGAGGGAAGAGGCCACCCCAGCCTTTCTACCACCCAAACTCCTTGGGCTCCAGCTCTGCGGATGTCCCCCAGGGGCTGTGCATGACTCTTTTCATCTTTAAGTTTCCATGTAGCCTCTGAGCCCGGAAGGTCCTACCCCTTCTCTGCCTCGTTGCCCACATCTTCTGTAAGCTGTACTTGAAGTTTCTCCTTGGGAAGTTGTCTCCAGTGTTCCGTGTCGGTCCTAAGTGTGTTCTCCAGATTTTCCCTTTTCCCCCCGCATGCCAACTCACATGGGATTGGTTTCCAGGGCTGTTGAAATAGAGACCATGTGATTGGTTTTGGCCTGTGAGATATGGGTAGGGTTCATGTGTAGCAGCTCTGGGCCAGATCGTCTGCCTGGTCCTGTGAGCTTTCCTCGGATCATCTTTTCCTCTGGCATGGAAACCAGCAACAGTCCAGACGGCAGCTGCTCTTTTAACCTGCTCCCAGAGCAATGTGTTACCATAGTCTAACCTAATCCATATTGCTTGGTATGAGCTTTCTGACCAAAATGGATGGTCTTGCCTTCTCTGGGCTCAGGTAGTTCCTGGCCATTGTCTCATCATGCATGTTGCAAATGCGTGTCTACATGTGTTTTCAGACTTCAGTGTACTCACAGAGCTTTGAATCTCATTACTCAGCTCAGGGTCATGGATACACAACCCTTGTGTTGTTATTGGTTCCACATTTTCTCCTCCTCCCTGCTCTAAGGTGAGGAAGTGGCCTCGACAGCTCCCCATTCCTCTGGCCTGCTTTCCCTTGCTGCTCAGGTCACCAGAATTGATCTCACTTCTCCTGTTTCCAGTTCAATGGGAGGTTAAGCAGTCAAACTTGTTCTGGTTCATATGTTCTCATTATCTATAAAAATCCCAAGAATATGACTCCTGGGCAGTTGTTTTAGGTGAGAGACAGAAGGGCTTGGACCACTAGGAACTCTGCAGCTGCAGCCGCAGCAGCAGCAGCAGCAGCAGGGACCAGGGCCTCCTAGAATAGTCCTGACATCCTACCCATCCTTCTCAGAAGGGGAAGGGGATGGAGGAGGCTCTGGACCCTTGCTCCTCCTGTACTTACTGTGCTAGCCTCATGAAGTACATGCACATGAAGGCTCCTGATGGGCCTCAGCCAGTGAGAAGCAGGTCTAGGAGCTGCCCACTGTCTGGGAGGCATAAAAGCCCCATATCTTTCACCTGAGGAAGCAATGCTTCAGGTGTTTATAGGAGTTTTGCGCGCGCGCGCACACACACACACACACACACACACACACACACACAGGACCGTGGACCTGGTCCTTTCCCCAGCTTTACATTGTCTTAGGCTTCCAGGTAGCATCCGCCTTGACTGGTCCTGATTCTGACTCTTGGGTCAACTGCTTCTTCCATCCCTAGCCAAGCCTCCTTTACGGACCCTTCACATGGATCCCTTCAGGCCTCTTTGCCTGATTCTCCACTACCCCTGGCACACCCACAACTGCTCAACCTCTTCAGAGAGGCAGCAGCCCTGGACAGAAGGAGAAGTTCCTACCAGGCTGCCTGGGATGCGTGATTTAGGACGTTTTCTAGGGACAATCCTCCTTTGCTGGTTGTGTCCCCAGGTTGCTTGGATCCATCCATCTGTCCTTGCTAAGACTCTATTAGATCTTCTTGCTGCACCCCACTCTTTTCCATGGGGAAACCACAAAAGAGATGTCGAATCGGTTCCCTTAGCTAGGTCCCAAACTTTGTGAAAATTACAAGAAGAATCGTCTGTGTGTACACATTCAAGCACACACCACACACACACACACACACACACACACACACACAGTGTGTCTGTATGTGGGAATAGTTACTGTCTTGTTTGTGTTTTGATGTGCATAAGGAAATACCCTCTGGTTTAAAAGAGGGCATTTTGGAACAATGTGACAGCTGGGTATCTTGAGGGGTGAATTAATATTTTACGACACACAGAGAGAGACACACATACACTCATGCATATATGTTCCTTTATTGGGCTTTGGTAGCGAAAAAGAAAAGCCACTCAAATAAAGAAAGGAAGGTGCGGACGAGGAGGCTCCACAGCAATGAAGTTCAGAGCATGCTGCTGGCCACATCCTCATTTACCCCTTTGTCATTTCCATACCTTTCCATGTACAGCTCGTCTGGCTGTTAAACACACACACACACACACACACACACACACACACACACACACGGGGAATGTCCTATTATTAACTATTTTCTACAGTGACAAAAGGGAGATCAACAGAGTATGATTTTAGTAAATCTCACCATCATGTCTACAGAGCTTTTTTATTTTTTCAGGGTTCTTGATGACAGGAAGAATAAGGAGGCAAGCTCACAGGGAACGTGCCTGCTCCATGACTGACTTCATAATACACTGACCTCGTACATAGTGAGCAAACTGTAAAGCCGTTAACATGTAGTTCCTGAATTAGGACAGAGGGTGCACCTCCGTGCAACCTGAAGACTCATCAGAGCTTCAGGGGAGGTGAGCCTAGAGATGGCTTTTAGGAGAAACTTTGCCCAGTGGAGACTGGTGTAGGACGTGTCCACAGGATAAGCCAGGTCCCTTGACATACAAGGGTGTTTGTGGGTGTGCCTTGGGAGAGTAGTCCTAAAACTACAAAGTATGGCCCCATGCTGCCTTAGCTGTCAGTGCAACTGACAAAGTGTAGCTGTCACAGCCTAAGCTCTCAGCATCTCTCAAACTCAGAAGTACTTGTAACTCACATATCACCGTATGTGATAAGGTGTGATAAAGTATTCCCCCAGGAAGGAAAGTTCACTGTCACAATCCCAACGGCTGGGAGAGCACACGGCAAGTTCTCTTCGCAGCCAAACATCTATTGCAGCAAGTGACACTGGTTTGGAATCCTCTCAGAGCCACATAACTGCAAAGCTTGGGAAAGCGAGCACGTGGCTGGGCCTGTTGGATTGCACCTTGCCATTCTCACGAGACAGCGTGCCTAGGCTAGCCTGCTAAGTCCGGGAGGAAAAGGAGAGAGATGTGGAGCTAAGCCACCAGCATCCCAGCTCAGCTGAGACCAGCCAGTCCCCAGCCAGCTACAGATGCACTGGCATGCCTGCCTCAGACTTCCATACCATCTAGCTAATCCAGCCTGTATCAACCAATCCCAGATTCACAAGCTAAATAATGCTTCCTGGGCGACACAGACTTGACAGTTGTTTTTTGCAACAATTTTGTGTCTGCAGTGAAGAGATACTGTTGGAGGGACAGTGGCTCTCCCTATTTCTGTTCTATTCTCAGTCTCCATACAGACCCCAGTCTCTGGTTTCTGCTCATAAACCTTTAGCATCTCATTCTAAAACCAAGTCTTTGCTTTTTCTATCACTTGGAGGAAAGTCCCCGGAGGAAGCACCGCCTATGAGCTTCGCTTGGTTTCTGGAATCTAGTGTCACCCATAGAACAGTTCCTTTGTTAAGTTCTGAAACATTAGTGAGTATTTTTTTTTCCTTCCTCATTTCTACTCCACCTTGGAGCATGATGGTCAGTCCAGAGGAACTTCAACTTTAGAAACCTAAGGTAAAATTTTTTTTTAAATTTTCCTAGGTGTGAGGGGGAGGGGAAGCAACAGCATCTCTCCCCATTAAGTTGCTTCCCCAATCAAGGAAACACAGGCCTTGGTTTCTACTATAGTGAAAAGCCAAAAGCAAGCTCTCAGCAAACTGTTCTGCTGCTCATGCAAATCTCCATCTGTCCTCGGGAGAAGAGCATGCTGGGATTTCCACCCAGGTAGAATGCGCTGTAAGGGCATAGGGAAGAATAAGTAAGTAGACCACGGGTCCTAAAGAACAGGCCCTGGAAACTAGGAAGGCACCCAGCTACATCTGCATGAGAAATGATGTGAGGATAATGCATCCCAAATACAAGTATTGCTTCTTCTCCAAGTACTCCCCAGAACAGATGAGTGGCTCTGATTGAACCAGTCTGGGTGAACTGATACCCAGGAGAACCAGGGAGACTCACAGGTGCTGTGTGGCTAGGCAGGTATACAGACAGCTTTTGATGCCAGCAGCCAAGGAGATGCTCATAGATAGGAGAACACCCTAGCCCTGTGATCTTGTATCTATGCCTTCTGGGTATCAACAGTCTCTAGGGGTTTACACAACTGGAACAGAGGCTGGGGTCAAGTGTTAGAGAGAAAAACAGAAGGGTCTCTGCTGGTGACAAATAAACTGGCAGAGACAGTGTACAAAGGGTTATGAAAATACATAGTAAAATTGCATTTATGTGAAGTCCATGACCCAACAGTTTTATACTAAGCCTAGGTCATTGATGAATAGATTCCTAATGGATTGGTCCAGAATGATCAGCCAGGGGCTTCTCTGAATGACCGAAGCATGGAGGAAGGGATAGGGAGAACACAAAAGACAGTAGGTAATTTCAAGCCAGGAGGTAGCTTAGCAAAGAACAAGAATGGATGCTGTATGTGGTGCAGAGAAGGGAAAAAACAAGTAATAAGCAGAGTAAGATCTATAGCATGATGCCATTAGTGTAAATTAAAAACTCAGACACCTCACAAAACAGCGTTAGTTTTTAACGAGGATCCATGAGTATGCTGGGCTGTATATCATAGACTGGAGTGCATACCTAGGGGAGCACGAGTGAGGACTGAGGGTGAAGTAGAGCAACAAAGAGCTCATAAAACAGTAGAAGCCATTGCATAGAGTTCTTATGCTAATGGCCTATGATGGGAGGAGTGTGGTTAACAGGATTTCTGCATCTGCAACCCTTTATTTACTTTTTGAAATAGCAACTAAGCCTGACTGCAGTGTTGATTTGGAGGTGGGACCATCCCATCTTTGTCTGATGGATTCAAGAGACATGGTGCAACAGATGTCCCTTTGCGAGGGGTGGGGGTGGGGTAGGGGTGGAGAGATAGCTCAGTGGCTGAGAGTACACGTTGCTCTTCCAGAGGACCCAAGTTTGGTGGCTCCAACATGTTTAGTGGCTCACAGCAGCTTGTAACTTCAACTCAGGGGATACAATGCCTTAGGTACCTCAAACATATGGCTGGCTGGCACACACACACACACACACACACACACCCTATTGGAGACATTCCCAGGCAGAAGTCAGAGAGGAAATAGAGGCTTTGCAAATCAAAAATCCAAGCTTATATCTTGACTCTGCCACACCCTCATCCCTCATCATAGGACCTTGTGGTAAGTTGTATGACCATGAGTGAATCACCTGACTCTGTAATCTTCCATCCCTCATCTCTGAAACAGAGATGGTAACATCCAGAGGACAGTGGAGACGATTCCTTTGCATGGTGTTGGCTTTATAAATAGCAATTCTCACTATCTTGAGAGGTTGCTTTTCCATCTCAAAGTCCAAACCTCTGTAATTCTCAGCTTCTAAAATGTAGCTTCATTTCCAGGTTTCTTGTTCCACTGATTTCCATTGGGAGAGGCTCTAGACTGACAGATGCTGGCACCTCCTGGGGCATAGGGACTGTGACCAAGACCAGACTGAGGGTCCTGAGGGAATCCTCCCATCAACAGGGAAGTCCAAGTACAGAATGTTCAAGGTTAGGCTGTCAGGAGGTAGGGAAGAAGAAATGGAAATCATGGGTCTAGAGCAACAGTTCTCAACCTGAGGGTCTCAGCCTTTGGGGGTTGAACTACTCTTTTACAGAGGTTGCCTAAGACCATCAAAAACCACAGATATTTACATTATGATTCATTAGAGCAGCAAAATTACAGTTATGAAATAGTACTGAAAAATAATTTTATTGTTGGGATTGCCACAACATGAGGGGTGTTAAATGGTCACAGCATCAGGAAGACTGAGAACCACTGGTCTTAACCTTCGGTAGGGGTGGGGAGAAAGGGGAAGAGAGGATGAAAAAAACATCCTGAGCTGGAATGACCACAGAAAGATCAGGTGACACTGAGTTCTCCTTGCCAAGGCTTGCCACCTCCTTCATACAAGTCCCTTCCTGCCCTTGGGATGTTCTACCTTCACCAGCCTCTGAGAGGCAACGTTCTTCGGGAGCAGACAATTCTCCATGCAAGATTCTTCTAAATGATGTCATTATCTTTGCCTTTTTCACTGTGATGGAGACCTGGCTAACAGCAGGAAGGACCCTTGTCTTTGGGACATTGGGTAACATACTGTGTAAGTGGCATCCATGTACATGGACATTCCCTGTGTAACAGACCACACCCCATCCAATCCTAATCTCATTCCTGCCAGTTGATCCATTCCACCTGATCATTCACTCAACTAATAAGCACACACATTCCAACTATAGGCCAACAGCTCCAACAGTAAATAAGACCCTACTTTCTTGGCATATGCACCCCATCTGCTCCTCTTTCATCTCACCTCCCTTCAGTCAGACAGTCTGGTTTGACTTCATTAATATTTTCCCAATCCTTCCACTTGACTCCACTTCCTAAATCTAGATCAATGTCTTTCTTACTTGGACTCATGACCAGTGTCCCCATTTCCAGAAGGCTTTTGGCCATCGCTTCTCCAGAAACCTGTGTTTCTGCCTTACAAACATCTCATATTGTCTCATGTAAGTTTCCAGTGGTTTCCCATTGCCCCTAGGATAAGATCCAGACCCGATAACATGTAACTCGGAGCCCGCTCTACCCAGGCTGGCTTCCAATGTGAATCACTCTTCTTTCTAAGAGTAGATTCACCCTCCGCACCCACCTACCCACCCTAGCTCCAGGCCCTACATCACCACAGCTGCTCTAAGCCCTCTCCTGATCTGAGCTTCACTCTGAGAGCCTTGCTAACTCCCACTGGCTTCCAAAGGCTAATCTCACTTCTTTTAGGAAGCTGATGATCTGAGTCTACATCAAGGGCCCTGTTGTGAGCTCATTATGCTTCTCTAAAAGATATGTTCAGGGGATCCCTGGAACCATGGCTCTGCTATTGAGCTTGATGACCTAAATTCAATTCCCGGAGGAACTAACTCCTGGAAGTTGTCCTCTGATCTTCACATCTCTCTCTCTCTCTCTCTCTCTCTCTCTCTCTCTCTCTCTCTCTCACACACACACACACACACACACACACACACATACACATGTGTGCATACACAAATAATAGTAAGACAACATCTTGTAGTAGATGGGGGCTAACACAGAAACCCACAACTAGACAAGGTGAAGACAGTAAGAGATTTTGGTCAGTTCTAAATAATATGTCTTCATCAAACTCCCCCCACCACCACACACACACACACACACACACACACACACTCAAGGCTCTGGATCTCTGTGGAAGGGGAGGCAGAAAGATGGTAAAATCCAGAGGTTGTGGATGACTCCAAGGAAACAGCAGACCAGACATAACAGAACTGATGTATATATGAACTCAGAGAGACTGTGGCAGCATGCATAAGGCCTACACAGGTTCAAGCCAGGCAGGGTCCCAGCATCACAAGGGGAGAGGTGAACATGGAGTTCCACCCCTATTCAAAAAGCTATTTGCAGTTGATACCCAATGGCAAAGGGAAAAAAAATCTATTTTCTTTAATGGAATGTCCTTGGGTTTAAAAACACACTCCAGGGCAGGCTCTATGCTCAACAGCAGTTGACCAACAGAAAACAAATTGCACAAGTTTTTTTTGTTTTGTTTTGTTTTTTGTTTTTTTTATTGTTGTTGTTTTGGTTTTGATTTCTGTTGGCCGTCTTGAGAGAGAAAACATAAATTTGGGTGGATAGGAAGGCAGGGAACTCCTGGAAGGAGAAGGTAGAAGGGGAAAAGTATGATCAAAACATATTGTAATAAATTTAACTAACAAAAGAGTGCTGAAGGAGGAGGAGGCATGGGAGGAGGGCTGGAGAGATGGTTCAGTGGTGAAGAGCACTGTTCTTCTAGAGAATTCACGTTCAATTCTCAGCACCCATATGGCTATGCACAAATGTCTATTCCAGTTTCAAGGGATCTAATTCCTCTTCTGGCCTCCATGGACTCTTTATGTACATGGTACAGACATACATGCAGGTAGAACAACTGTACACATAAAATAAAAGTAAACAGAACTAAAAATAATTTTCATAAGATAGAAGATCTAGTTTATTCTTAAGCCCAAACACTTGTTGGCAGATCCTGTTCAGAAATAAGATCTTTGTATAGGTCATCTAGTTGAGACCATGGGGGATCAGGATGGGTTCTAGTGTCATAATTATGGGACCACAGGGAGTGAGACAAAGAGGTTGACAGTGATATCACAGACGCAGCTTCAGGCCAAGGATGGCCAGACCCAGCAGCAAGCACTGGAATCCAGGCAGAAGCAAGTTGAAGTGCTTTCCCTTCGTACAGTAGTCCTCAACCTGCCCAGTGTTGTGGTCCCTTTAATACAGTTCCTCATGTTGTGGTGACCCCCCCAACCACAAAATTACTTTCCCCTGCTACCTCACAACTGTAATTTTGCTACTGTTATGAATCATAATGTAAATATTTGTGTTTTCTGATGGTCTCTCACAGGTGACCGTGAGAGGTGAAAGGGTCATTGGACCCTCAAAGGGGTCATGACCCACAGGTTGAGAACAGCTGTCTGAGCGCTTTTGGGGAACATGCCCAACCCATGCCTTAACTTGGGATTCCTGGTCTCCAAGGCCCTGGGAGACTCCACTTATGCTATTTCAAAGCACATCACGCTGGTAATTGTTGCAGCATCCCAGGGGAAGCAAAGCAGGCCCCAGCCACGTATCCCCAGGCACCCTTGCCATCCCTATCAGCTCGTATGCCTTTTCTATTTCCATCATTGGTTTCTTTGCTCCAAATTCATCAGCGAGCTGCCTCTGGGCCAGAGAGTTATTTGACTTGTTCATTGTTGCACCCCTGGCTCGGAGTTAGAAACCGTGTGTTTATTTGTTGGATGACTGAGTGATGGCTGAACTGGCAGGAGGGAGATAAGGCTGGGACGATATACATATGGACAGAGTGGGAGGCAGCAGACAGGTTGGGGAGCCCTCAGAGATCGTCAGGGAATCCTGGCTCCGGGTGGGGTCTGCAGGAATCTAGCCAGGGTTTCTATGCTTGCTGCAGGGAAGACAGGACCCCTCCCTACCTGAGAATCTCAATGCTGACACACACCAGGTCAGCTGTGTGGCCAGGGCTACAGGAGGAAAAGACTCTGCCACAACAGCTGCCTTCCTTCTATCCCCTCGAGACAGGAAAGCTTAAGCTGGGGAGACAGTGGTGGACACGGTGCCGCTTCTCGGTATTTTGCTGGAATCGGAAAGCAGACTACAAATGAAAAGTCAGCTCAGAAACCGATGTGACAGCACAAAGCCAGGCCTTACCCCATGGGGCCACGAGGCCTAGCGTGGAGCTGGCCTGAGGGAGCTCCCTGACCCTCATCCACCTACACAACCTTCAGTCGCAGCAGGACTGCTCCAGCAGGCAGGAAAGGAGGCTTTGCTGGAGGCTGCTGCTCTGAATCCCCACTTGACCTTCTTTGCCTCTGCATTGCTGAGCAAACCCCTCCTGAGAGTACACTTTGTGCAGTGCCAGGCCCCACACCCTCGACTGTGTGTCCTCATCTCGCAGCTCTTTCTTGTCTACTCCAGGAGGCAGAGAAACACAGTATGTAGCTGAGGCTGGTCTTGAACTCCCGATCCACCTACATCTACCTTCCAGGTGCTAGGATTATAGGAATGCAATGCCACCCGTGGCTGCTTCTGAGACTTGTACACATTCCTGATGGGGCACACAGGATGGGTGCTGACCGAGGACAGGTGGGGGTGGGGCAGGGTATGTGGAGTAGGACTGAGGAACTAGGAGGGATCTGTGTAGCTGTTCAGGAGAACCCTCTGCTCCACAACTGGGTCTTGTGGGAAGGTCGAGCTGGTTGACACTCTAATCCCACATCAGGGGCATGGAGAAGTTTAGCCTCCGTGTTTAAGATTGTGACACTTAATGAGTAATTAGGGTAAATGGAATCACAAGGGTAGAGCTCTAATTTCATAGGCAGGGGTCCTATGAGACACGGGATTCTGGCTGCCTCTTCTCATGTCTATCTGTTTTCTGATTTATTTCACTGAGGCCTTGAGTCCATTTTCATCAGGAAACAGCCTAAATCCTGCATAATTCTTGCCCAAGACCAAAGAGTAGGCATCCTAGAAAAGAATTTATCCATCATCCCTGGTATCTGGTAAGGGTTTACTGTAGGTCAAGTCTGATCCATGATGGGTTCTCAGTAAGTCTGAGAGAAATAAATGCATGGTTCACTGTCTTGCACAGACAAAGCCAGCTGTGGCCACTTGGCCTTTACTGACTCCTATGGGTAATTGGTATTGAAGGAAATGTTTAAAATAAAAAAGGAGTTGTTTTCTTTTTCTTTTTCTTCTTCTTCTTCTTCTTCTTCTTCTTCTTCTTCTTCTTCTTCTT
>NW_026591598.1:6574353-6594341 GCF_907164565.1 Psammomys obesus | reverse complement strand
TTCTTCTTCTTCTTCTTCTTCTTCTTCTTCTTCTTCTTCTTCTTCTTCTTCTTCTTTTTCTTCTTCTTCTTTTCTTTCTTTTTTTTGACACAGTATAATCTCAAACTCTAATTGGCTCCATCATGCCTACTTACTGGCTACGCACCCACCTCCTGAGGAAGTTATCAGAGTAGCTTCTGGGCAGCAGACAGGATGTGATGCTATCCTAAAGGAGAGCTGAGAAGACAACAGAGAGCCAGCGAGCATCTGGAGAACTTGCACTCTTTATCCCCTCTCCTCTTCCCTTCCCGAGTCAGAACTCAAGCTCCATTTGAAAGAGAAAGGGACAGTCAGGTCCTCAAATATGACAGTCACCTAGGTCCTGATGACACTTAACTATACCCATCAGCTGGAGATCTAGGAAGTAGCTTAGAAAGAGGGCTTAGAAGTTCCAAATGACTCTCTCTTTTCACAATAGCCTTTGTCACTGGCACATTTTTCCTCAGTGATCATAATGATCCTCATCTAGCTACAACTTGTCTCAGTGATTTGTGCTCCCCATTTACACCAAATCTGATCTAGTGCCCAACAGTCGATGGAACACAGGCTTGTTCTTCCAAAAGAATCAGGGCAGAGAGAAATACTGCCTATTGGCTTTGTTCATTTTGTATAGGACCTGAACCTCTTTGGAGACCTGAACCTCTTTGGAGACCTGAACCTCTTTGGAGTTCATCTTCCTTATCTGAGAAGTTGGAATTGGTGCCCACACTTCAGGGTTCCTGTGAGCAACATATTTAAAAAGTAACCCCTCTATTCTGTATCCCGACAGGCTTGGGTACTGCTGTCATTACTATGAAGGAATGGCTTCCTTTCAGTAAGAACATTTGTAGGGGTAGAGGACAATGTTGGGGTTGGTCTGGTGTTGTGCATTCAGTTGTTAAATCCTGGCCCCCAAGATATAGTTACAGTCCACAGAAGCACATTCTCACATACATCAAATGATATTGTGTAAATTTTTCTTGCCAATATTTTCATACTGGTCAAATAAAGTTGCTGATAGCCCATAGCTGGGCAGAAAAGAGGTAGGTGGAGCTTGGGTTTCCAGGCTTGGGGTCTCAGAAGGACGGCCATGAGGCTGGGAGGAGGAGAGACAGGAAACAGAAGATGTAGCAGAAGGAGAAGCCAAAGAGAAGTAAGTGGCCAGTATGGGGCTGACCTGACAGAACAGAAACAGTCCAGGAAGAGAGTTAATTATGGCAAGTACTTAGGGTGTGTGACTGGGAAATAGCATTCTTAGAGGGTTGTTGATATCTGCCCAGTTGTTGTGCCTTAAAGCTTTTATAAATCTAAAAGGTCTCTGTCGCTATTATTTGGGAACTAGCTGGGGCAGAGAAGCCCTCTGGAGGCTAATATCCCTGCCACAACAGGACAGCATCTAACTTTAGCCAAGTAGAGACTTTGTTATCTGACTGTCCTGAGAGACTTTTCCTGGGGAAATACAAATGGATGTCTCCTCACTCCAGATAGGGATAACAAACCACAGTAACGATTTCATCAACATCCAGTTTCGTGAACCAGTTGATCCTAGGGTGTTCTCCTTGGGTGAGGTGCAGTATGGTCAACAGACTTGGGAAGACTTGGTTATTGGTACTAAGGTACAGAGTGGTCAACAGTCACCAGAACTGCCAACAGAGGTCAACACTGAGTTCTTGTCTAGGAGTCCTAGGAACAAAACTCACACAGAACAGATGAGTACAAAGGTGAAGACAGTTCGTTTAATTGCACGGGGAGGAGAAAAACAGCACTCCTGAGAGCAGTGCAGAGATGTTGGCTCAGAATAGTGGTCAGTACAGCTGCCTGACAAGGGTGGTGCTAACAGTGATTTATCATTGTCTGGGAGGGTTTTTTTTTTAAATTAAAAACAAAAGAGTTTTGCAAAGGGAAGGGGACAGTAGCAGCAACAGCATCTGTGAGCCACCAATCAGCACACTGCCAGCTGCCTGGCTCTGGTTTTGAGGAAAAATGGATTTCTTAAGCTGTAGCTGTCAAGGGGTTGTCACCAAGCAGCAAGCTGTCAGTTCAATAGCAGAAACCTGTAGGGACCACATTCTGACTGCCTGATGACTGCTAACTCCTAGTCTCACAATGAGTTAATTGGGGTAATTATAGGAGTATGAATAAGGGGTTACTTACAGACTCATAGATGCTCAGAAAAGCTCATCCTGGCATGGGTGACAGCCCATGAAAGTCTAAAGACAGCTGGACAGGTGAGACAGTCTTTTTCCCCAGGAGTTGGTTGCTGCTTCCATAGTCATAAGGAAAGTTCTTATGAAGCTGCTAAATTTCATAAGCTGCTAAGTTTTAGGGACTTCCTGAGACTCTAGCTGTTTACTTTCTGAGCATTGTTGAGCCTCCCTCCAAGGTGACATGTTTCAACACAAAAGAAATTGCTAAATCACACTTACCGAGCCTCCACTGATGATATCTTCATCCTGTTCTCTATACTTCCAAGGAGCCCACTTGGGTCATAATACATGTTCTTGGACCAATTGCCATTATGGAAGTGGAGGAGTTGGGATTAGGTGGGAGTTAGGGCACAATATGTGGTTGCAAAATTTGAACCAGTTGTTCATCTCTGATTCAGGGAGAGGGAGGAGAGCTCCAACTGGCAGCCCCCACCCCAAACATTTCACCAAAGTTTGGTGTGTTGTGAGCTTCACTTAAATCCAACATAATTCAAATACCAGGTAAAGCAGGTGACAAAAAATTTATTGTAATCAAGTTGCTACTGATCGATCAGGGCGGCGGAATAGAATTGGGAACTGAACTGTGATGCTGAAAGGACATTGTACCACATATTTAAAGGAAAAAAAACATAAAGTAAGAGGGAGAAGGGTAGACTGTAGCATTGTCTCATTGTATTTTGACATAAGGGGTTGATCAAGGGAGTTTTCATCAATCAGGGTAGGAGTAGGTTCCTGGGCCTGTGAACATGAATTTAGTTGACCCTTGACATTGTCCTTCAAGTGTCTGAACTCAGACAACTGTTTTCTTAAAAGTTGTCTGGGACATCTGGACTCAGACAACTGTTTCCTTACAACTGGAGCTGTTTGGCTATTGGGAAGTCCCCAGCTCCCCCAGGGCCTGGGACCTTGAGTTTAGTTTCTCCCTGTGATTAAATGGAGTCTGAAAATGATATAGCAGTACTTACAATAATTTTCTTTTGCTTGTTCCCATAAGGTTTGTTCAATGTAGTTTGAACGTGTCCTCATAGTTCATATGTTAGAAACTTAATTTCCAATGCATCAGAGTTGAAATGAGATCTTTAAGAGGTACTTGGCTCCTGAGCACTCAGCATTCACAAAAGGATCAGTGTTGTTACTAAAGAAGTGAATTAGTTGTGGGAGTGAACTCATATGTTTCTGTTTTTGTTTCTCTTCTCTGGGTAAGGGTAAGTGTGGGTATATAAGTCCCCCTCTCCCTTCCTCTCTTCCTTTCCTCCATTGTCCTTCTCTCTTGGTCCTTGGGAAGACATGGTGGAAACATAGCAAAAGAGAACCATGCCAGTTACCAGCCTCTTAATCTTGGGTTTCCCAAATTCCAGAACCATAAGAAATAAATCTCTGTTCTTTATAAATTACCCAGACTCGGGCATTCTGTCACAGCAGTACAAAAATGATCAAGAAAACAAAACCTTAATAGGGTCAGAAATTCTTTGATATGTCTTCCGTTGAGAAGTGGTCTATATTTCTTATCCTCTTGCACCTGGTTGGTTTGAGGCTTGTGTGAGTGAGCACTTTGTGTATTTTAGCTCAGCAAAGCTTCAGGTGATGCAGTACAGCTGAAACCAAGAATAAAAAGAGCCACCCAAAGTGCTGAGCCCAGAAAATCCACAGAGTCATAAAAGATCATTTTAAATGGCTTTAAGCCACTCCGTTTATCCAATACATGTTGATTATTGAAACAGAAGTGGATGTTATTATTTCAAGAAAAGCACAAGAAATGACAAGATGATGTAGTCTTCCTGCCAGGAAGGAAGATATTCTAAAGAGACACTTGTACCCTTCATGTAAGGCTAACCGTCTATCTGGACTCAAGAAACTGGAATTTCCCCCAGGACTCACATGCTGGGCAAAGAAAAAGTGTCTGGAGATACTGAAGCCTCGTTCCAGCCAGAGAGGGACTTTTTCTCCCAAAAAGAGCTTTCACACAGTTCTAACACTTGTCAGACCACTTTGCAGTAGAGACAAGAGCCAAACAATAATGGGTCAATGATGGGCCAGACTATACCCTGACAGACTCGCTTAGTTCTGCACATCAGCTCCCTTCTCTGAAAACATAAACTTCAGAGGCTGGAGAGGTGGCTCAGCAGTTAGGAGCGTGTATGTGTTGCTCTTGCAGGAGGCCTGGTTTCCTTTCCAGTTCTCAGCACCCACGTGGTAGCTAACGGTCTGTGACTCCAGTTCTGCAGAACCCAATTCTCTCTCTCTCTCTCTTCCAGCCTATGTGAGAACTGCACACACATGGTGCACAGACGTATACGCAGGCCAAATGCTCATACACAGAAAATAAAAATAAATCTTTAAACCTAAACTTCACGTTAGAACCTAAAACGTAGGCTTAGGGGTCAGTAGACTTCCTTGTTCTTCTTTTCAATGTGGCTTCATGGACTAACTCCTCCCTCTTCTGGTTTTTACTATTGCTGTGTCTGCTTAGATGGCCCACTGAAGAAAGCGTGGCTGAGTCTAGCCTGATAGCACTGCCAAGACCAGGCTCTGACCCTAACAACTCCAGAGACAGGAATGCTGCATAGATTAAAAACAGTAGAGGTCTACATTGGGAGATGCCTGTAGCACCCAAGGGGAGCTAAGGCTCACTATTCCTAGCTCTGTTACTCACTAGAATTCTGTAAAATACAAATAATAAGGTCATTTGTCAGGTACACAGCTTATCAAGTTCCCACATGTGGTGTCAAGCACCCAAAGCAATAAGCATGAGTTAGCCCAGCCTATAATCTCTTTGTGCCATAGTAGCCCAAAGAGCCATTATTAGGATGTGGAAGAGGGCTACAGGAAGCTCAGGAAATCACCTGTGAGGTTCTCTCATACTGAATGCAGGAGGAAGACAGAGTCTCCTGGAGACTCCAGAGAACATCAAAACCAAGTGTTCAAGGCTGAGAACAAAGAAAAACTGAATTCTGACACATAAACACGGTGCTGGAAGAGGGAGAGCCACCAACCTACAGGACCCAAGGTGGGTGTGAATACAGGACCTGACTCCAAATGTCAAAAGGAAATTGAAAGACTAGAACGATGAGAAAAAAGAGTTTTGACAGCCGAAGTTCCTACGCAAGCTCCCTGACCTCTTGGCAATGCCCTGTGGCTGTGCTTGTGTGGCCTCCTCCCTGTTTTTAATCACCAGAGGTAGAGGTAGGTCATCTGGGAGTTACTGGCGTGTGCAAGCCAAGAGCCTAACCCCAAAGTATAACCCTATTACAAATCAATCTCTTAGCAGATATCCTGAGTTAGAGGGATGAAGTGCTGCCATTGAGCGAGTGATTGTCATATTGAGTTGAGTTTGATCATACCGGTGAAGGGATTTGTATTTTGGCACCAGAAAAACGGACACCTCCAGAATTAGCAAGCAAAAGAGTGACTGGAGAGAAGGCGGCCAACACAGTCTGTTGAGTTACAAGCACCAAGGAGTTAGGACAAATACTCCCTGAGGCAGGGAGATGACAGGAGATAAGCAGGGTAGACACTGGAACCTCTGAACCTAACGGATGTCCTGGAGGGTCATGAGGTCAGGCAGACACGCTGTGTGTCCCCTCTTGCCCACCACCCTCTTCGTTGCCACTGGGCTCAGAGAACTGCCTGTCTCAAAGCCGTACTCACAGAGACCATGCTTATCCTACCCCACCCTAGTCTAGGAGAGAACCCCATAAGCAGATGGATCCATAGCCTCACTGCTATCTGCCCGGCATTCTGTGTCCTTAAAGTGAAGTGGTCTGCCTCCTTCTGGAGAGATAATGGTTGCCCTGTATGAAGCTTGATCCAGGCAGAAAGGAGTTCCATGAGCCTATGTCCCTGTCCTCTACCCAAAAGCAGTAACTTTAGCCTAGACACACTGAGGGCCTGCTAAAATTACTACCAAGACCCAAAGCAGAGGCTGGATATCCCAGTCAGGCTCACAGTACCAATGCCCAGGGAGGAATCACATGAGCCAACATGTGGGCAAATACCAACTTAGGCCTAGGAAGGCACAGGTGGTAGGACTCAGAATGGACATGAGTCTGTTTGGAGCAGGTCATTGGAGTTCCCCAGTAATAAGTATAAGGAGGGGTGGGGGCTGGCAAGATGTTCTGGTCCTAGAGAGGAAATTCATAGTTATTCTGCAAAGCTTCCTTGGTTCTAGCACATCCCGTTCCCAGATGTTTGCTGACACAGCCGTGTCCTGACACAGGGAGTCTCCATCCCTTGGGAAGGGATCAATTGATGTTTTCTATTCCATAATCCTTTCATGTGTTCTTCCCCTCGCTGTTTGTTGTGTAGCACAAAGATGGAAATCTATTTACTAATCTGCTCAATTTTAACTCGATGCCGAAATCACCCCGGAGGAGCCAGTGTGAAGCCCTGAGTTCCATGGCAAGGTCCCAATTGAGGCTTGCACAAAGGAACTTTAACACAGTGGGTTCTGACATGGAGAAGGGGCAGTTTTTACAAGGAAGGCGTGGCTCGTATTTTCCCTATCTCACTGGTTCCATTATGGGGCTTATGCATGAACAACATGGGTAATTGCCTGCCTCCATCTAGGTGACAAAGGGGGCTTCCTGCTGGGCACCCCCTGGGGACCAGCATCTTACCTTGTCAGGGCCACCGTCGGCAGACAATGATAAATCTGCAAGCAGCTGAACCTGCCTCCAACCCACTAGTTGTGTGGGTGTCAGAGCCTGTCAGATCATGCCACCTGGCACCGGAAGGTGTGAGACAGGGGGTTTACAAATTGACAGCTGAGATAGCTCCACCAGGGGGCTGCAATGGGTCTCTGCTCATGGGTTCAGGGCCTCCACTCCAGCCTATATGGCCCCTGCGCCCCTTCTGACTTGAGTCCAGACAGTGGCTAGACTTGGCCCTCCCTATGCCATGAGCATGTAGGAGCTGGACTGTGCAGAATGCCCCCTTCTTGTAGCCCTCCTCCTCCTCGTGTTAGCTCTTGACCTCTGCTCTTGACACCTGTCTCCCACATGCTTGCTCATCTGGGACCCTCGTGTTTATCCTTCCCCCATCTTCAGAGGTCACGGTACTGGTTCTTACCGTCTGGCTCCACAGATGTACATAAGAAGCCTTCCCCATCCCAGTCTGCTGGGGACCTCTGTGTCTGTGCCTGCTTTCTCTCTGCTTTCTCAGGGGGAACCAGGGGACTTTTCTTCAAAGACATAATGCCTGAGGTGGCTTCTGGATGTCCCTGCAAAGTACCACCTGTTCCTGGCATCAAAACAATGAACTCCACCAATTGGCTCAGGGTCCCCACTGGCACTATCCATGCCATCCATACTAATGTCTGCGAGTGTTTCCTGGGGGCTGCGCCCACCTATGCTACTACCGTGTAGTGGCTGAAGACTCCAAGCTCTTGTCCACTGAGATACTGGGATGTCTCTGTGTGGTAGAGTCACCGTAGATTAGGAGGTGCCGAGCTCCACCCCTCCAAGCTTTCTGAGGCATCCTCTGTGCTTCCCAGACTTCTGTTGGCCTGAGAGAAGAGGGAGGTGCCGCCTGGCACCAAAGCACCATTGCAGTTGGCACCGAGACCCAATCCACAGGTGTGGGTGTTAGGGTTGTCCATATATAGCACTTTCAGCCTTCCCGTGTGTAAACATCCCTGATTCCAATCACAGATCACATCCACATGAGATAAAACGGGCTTGCTAAATTGGGTTCCCTGCGCCATTCCTGATGTGTGCCCTGGCATATAAAATCAATTGCTTAAAGGCAAATCAATGAGCCAAATGAAGTCTGCAGTCGAATTAGGCTCACAGCCCATACCTCTATTTTTCCACATTTCAATTCAACTAACATTTATTGAGAAACTATATAGTCCAGGCAATGAGCTCTCTACTTTCCCTATAGGATAGTTTGTGAACAGTCAAAAACAAAAACAGAAGCAAAAAAAAAAAAAAAAAAAAAATCCTCCACAGGCTCTTATGACTACAGTAAAGAGGATGAGAGGAAGGGACAGCTTCAAGGTCACTTGTCTGCCATCAGCAGAGCTGTGGTTGGAACTGAGACTTTCTCACCAGTTTGTTAGCTATACCAGACTAGTTAAAGGAAGAAGCCCAGGCGGCCCAGCAGGGCCTGAGACTTTGCTTTCCTAAGAGCTCAAGAGTGAAAAACAACAAAACAAGCCAAGCTGTCCACACTCCCTGGAGAGAGAAAGTTCCAGAAAGCAGAACAAGGTGCTAAAACCAAGTTCTGATTGGTACCAACTTCCTTGTTCCAGAATTCTCACAAGAGAGTAAAGCATCTACCCAGAACTTCCGGGGCTCGGACTGTGAACTTCTGAGGAAGACAGGTCATTGCAATAGAAGCTCTATGGGAACAGAAAATTATGTCCCCTGCTGTAGCTCCAGGACACTGGTTTACACATCGTAGTTGCCCGATAAACATACGTAGTGAATGAATGCGTGATAGAGACAAGCTGCCTTCCATTCTCCTCCCTGTTGTACGTTCTACAGTTGTTTGGAATGTCCCCAGCGCATGCCCCAAACACAGAAAGACTGGGCCAATGTTTCTTGGCAGCGTGTGTGTGTGTGTGTGTGTGTGTGTGTGTGTGTCACTTGTGCATGTGTTCACATGTACAGGTGCGTCTAGGGGTGAGAGGTCAGTCTCCCGTGCTCTTCCTCTCAGATAGTCCACCTAATGTTTTGAGACAGGGTCTCTCTTTGGCACCCAAGGTTTACCAATTCAGCTAGACCTGCGTTCCCATGGAGCCCCGAGGATCCTCCTGCCCTCGCTCCAACCTGTTGGGATTCCAAGTACATACCACCATGCTAGGCTTTTCATCTGGTTGGTAGAGATCCTGCAAGTACTTTCCCCACTGAGCAGTTCCCCCAGCCCCCTGTGGGATGTTTACAGAGATGGAGAGAACAGCCACTCGCCTGCAGCAGCCCACACTTGCTCCCCCCCATGTCCCCTCCCTAGCCATCACTCCTCATGTGCAACCACAGAAGCCCAAAGCCCTTTTGCCTTCCCAACCAGTTCAAAAACAGGATGACTTGCAAGTTTTCTGCCAGCAAAGGCATCTTCTTAAATATTGATATCATTTCATGAAAGAAATAACATTTTAACAGCAAAAGACAGAGGAACGTACTATCAGAACCGAGAGCAGCCTTCCCTAAGAACAAACAGCAGAAACAGATTAACATATTCTCCAAAAAGAAAAAAAAAAAGATTGGGCTTTAAATTTTTTAAGTGCAAAAAAAGTAACAACGTAGAATCTCCCATGGAAATATTTTGCTGGATGTAAATGTATCACCTTGAGGATCTGCATTAGAAACAAGTGACGACGATAAGATATGACAGGGGTTGGCGGCATGGCATAACCGGTAAAAACACTTTCTGTGCAAGCCTAGGGGGCTGAGTTCAACCCCTGGGCCCCATGGTGAAGGAATAGAGTCCCGAAAGGTAGTTGTTTCTCTCATTTCTATATGTATGTAGTCTCATGCATGCACCTAGTCTCTCTCTCTCTCTCCTTCCCTGCCCTCCCATGCGCACGCACGCGTACGTGCACACACACAATGACTAAAATGTTTACAAGCAATGAAGAGCATCTCATGGGCACTCACTCATATTTTCAGCAGTTCACCAACCATACTCCCTCAGGCTCCAGTCCTGGGAGATGAAACGTAACCCCCAGAATGTGGATGGCAACAGCAAAGTTCCTGCCTTCTCCCTGACAAAGGAGTACCTCCTGGAAGTTGTAGGCAGAGGCTCTTCCAGTTCGCAGTCTGAGTGATGCATGCTGGAGCTGGTGTTATCCAGCCCATAATAGTCAGTAATCTGTCAAAGGTGCTGCTGCCGCCCAACCTGACGGGACTCCACAGAAGTACCTGGCATCCACCTGCCAGCAAATCCCCAAATGGGGCTTCTGTGTTTTCAAATGAAGATTTGACAGTGAAGGGGACTGGAGGGACATCTCAGGGGTTAAGAGTGCAGGTTGCTCTTGCAAAGGGCCCAGCTTGGATTTCCAGAAGCCACGTAGAGGATCACAAACCAACCACCATCAACTCCAGTTCTAAGGGATCTCACACCCTCCCTCTTCTGGCCCCTGTGGGCACCTGCACACACGTGAGGCACACACAAACACTGAGGAGATCACACATATACATGCAAAATAAAAATAAATAAACTGACAGTGAGGGGAAGGATGGAAGGGGGACAAGGAATGCTGTGTGCCAACCTTCATGGTAAGCACAGTTGTGGGTCAGTTCCCCTGTGTCTTTGGGGGACATTCCAAACTGTTGTGGACTGTGCCTGCTTACCAAGGGGAGGAGGATGGAAAGCTGGCATCACCCTCCCCTCCCACAAAAATTTGTTGCGCACCAACTCCGCGCTTTAAAATCCTTTTCTATCAGCCAAGTATTTCTGAAAGTGCTTGAACTCGAAGTTCACCCAGGATCGCATCCCTTAAAAACATCAAACTCTCCGGATGTGCTCAGAAGTCAAAGCGGATATTTATTAACTAAAAGCTGGTCTAGTCTCTAGGAAAGGTATCACAATGGGGCTATTGATTTGTTGAAAGGAGAAGTTACATTTAAAAAGAAAGCTACCAATTTCACATGCATCCTCCAGCTAGATGCCAGGCCCTTGGGATAGCTCACAGCAATTCTAGTTAGAGAGAGAGGGGGGAGAAGAGAGAAAAATCTTGAAAAGGGGGCTTTTCATATAGATATACAAGGAAGTAAGTGCAATCGATTGGAAGTTCTAACAGAGAAACATCCGTTTTGTTGTTATAAACTGGACCCAAAACTGCTTCCTTATTCCTGATTTCTAGAGCTTGAGGTGCTTTCACTCCCATAAATTAATGCTTATAGGGAAGAAAATGGAAATAAGGAGAAAAACAACCAGCAGCAAATCAGCCAAAGGCTCTTAACTGAGGTAGAATAGCAAAGGTACAGTCCTATAAGCTGTGTCCCATAGGGCTCTGGTCTGCACTCCATCTCAGGTGCTGGGGTCTGGAGGCTGTGGTCTCCTTAAAGACAATGCTTCTGGGAGACGCAGTGTCTTCACTAGGATTCAAGCTTTGAGTCTCGGGAACTATGATCTTCCACCAAAAATATACCGGGGCTTCACATTTCAGACCCCAGCAGAAGTAGGCAGCTGTGATGGATATTTTTAAGTCCACAGGACACAAGCTAGAGTCCCGTTTAGAAGAAGGAATCTCGATTGAGAAAAATGTCTCTACCAGATTGGCCTGTGGGCAAATTTGTGCCCACATTTTCTTGATTGATGATATGAGGAAGCCACCCCTGGGTGTAAGAAACCTGGCTGAGCAAGCCAAGAACAAGGTAATATGCATGGCCTCTGATCAGCTCCTGGCTCTGGGTTTCTGACCTGTTAAAAAGTTCCTGCCCTGACTTCCTTCACTGATGGACTGCAATGTGGAAGTGTCAGCAAAGCAAACTCTTTCCTCCCCTAGCTGCTTTGGGTCATGGTGTTTTACCACATCAATAGAGACCCTAAGTCAGTGTCACCTGAAGCAAAGTTAATTAATGTAGCACTGTTTATAAAGGGTCATGGGGTGCAGATAAGTCTAGGGCCTGTGGGAGGAAGGTAAGAGAGCAGATTCTGGAATTCAGACACAAAAGACAAAATAAACAAACAAACAAACAAAAAACCTATGGTTTTCTGTCAGCTGGCCATTGAACTCACCACATCCCTGAAGCAAAGATGGGGAGGGAAACAGAACTCACTTCCTTCCTGGGATCTGCTGCTATTCTACCCAGGCCAAACACAACTGGAACTCGGAGGGCAAACAGTCCTGGCCCACACACTCAGCCCCCCCGAGTTTCATCGTTTCAGGAGGTGAAGGGGGAGTAAACATGGAACAGAGCTTTTCTCTGTTCTCTGAGGCTTGGAGTTACACACAAGTTCAAGGAGCCAGATATTGACTTGACCTTGAAATGCATAAAAGCATGCAGATGCTCCTCAGCATACAAGGGGTTACACCTGTAGAAGCTCATCTGAAACAAAAACACCGTAGGTTGAAAATGCCAGGGTTAGTTGATAAATTGTTGGCTACTCAACCATGAGGGCCTGAGTTCAAGTCTCAGATAAATATCCAACATAGTGGTGTACACCTCCAGCTCAACTGCTGAGAAGCTGGACAATTCATGGGGCTTGCTGGCCAGCAGGTGTGACTGTATTGGTGGGTTCCAGGTTCCGTGAGAGAGCCTGTCTCAAAAAATAAGGTGGAGAGAGATAGGGGAATACAAACAGCACAATCTCTGGCCTCCCACACAGAAGAAAAGAAAAGGGAGAAGAGGGGAAGGGAGGAGAGAAGACTGAGGGAAGGGAAAGGAAAAGAAGGGAAGGGGAGGAGGTGAGGGATTCTTTGAAATCAATCCTGGTATTTCTATCTACTCAGGAGGCCAAGGTAGGGAATCACAAGTTCAAGGTCTGCCTCAGCTACTGAGTGAGTTCAAGGCCAGCCTGGGTAACTTAGTAAGATCAGCTCAAACTATAAAGAAAAAAGTGGGCCGAGGATTTTGTTCAATGATAGAGTATTTGCCTAGCATACATACATGCTGTAGCAATGCCCCTAACTTCAATCCTCAGTGCTACAAAAAAAAAAAAAAAAAAAAAAAAAAAGCACAAAGCACATTGACTAGCCCTCACCTACTCAGCATCTATGCTTAACAAACAGCACGTTGCAGAGTACTGGTCATCTGTCCTCATTATCATGTGGCTGGCTGGGAGCATGGCTCTCTGCTGTTGCCTAGCATCACGGGAGAGCCTCATACCCCATATCAATAGGCCAGGAAAAGATCAAAACACATAAGATGGTTTCTACCGAACAGTTTAACGCTCACACCATCACAAAGTCAGAAAGCCATTGCGACTTTGAGGCCATCTGCATCTCCAAATAGATGCACAGCTCCTAGTTAAACAGGGAGCCCTTAAACATTGAGCCATCCCTGGCTGCAGGGGACCAGAGGGCACTTGGGGCCTGATGTACATCAGAGTGATTGCCCGGGAATCCAGCCCTAGTTGGGCTTTCCAAGTTTATGAAGACAGGGGCTGATCTGGTCCTACAGTTTTAGCAGAGGTTTTGGAGCAGGACCACTGATATGCAAGCCTCCTCTCTGCCATTAAAAGCAAGATGGTTTTTCTTCAAGCTGCCAGAGCCATGGAGCAGTGGAGAAGGATGAGTATATGGCTCAGCCAGCCTTTCAACAGTATTGACCAAAGCCTGCCCTTTTCAAAGTCTAAGGAAAAAGGAGTCTTAAAGTCTTAAATGGTTGCTGCCATTGCTTTGAACATGTGTTAAGGTGGTACATTAAGGTGGGAAGGGCATGGTGGAAACAAAGCTGTACACCTCAGGGCCTGAAAGGAAAAGAGAGAAGAAAGAAGGGGAGGCAGCACCCACAGTTCCCTGTAGGATGAATTCCCAGTGACCCAGAATTCCTCAGAATTCCACCAGCTCCCAACAGCACATAGCTGGGGACAGAGCCTTTGGCCTTTAGGGAATGTACAAGATCTAAATCACAGTACCATATCAGGCGATGGTCCATTATCAATTAACCCCGAAGACTACAGGGTAGCTCACCAGGGCCGTTTGACTGAATGTGGCACCAAAGATGATGCTGTTAGGAGATGGAGAGGACAAGTGAGGTTAGGGAACCAGACATCCATTGGGGGGGTGAGGCTAGGTACTTAATGTCTGTCTCTTACACACACACACACACACACACACACACACACACACACACCACCCTCTTAGCTTGAATGGCAATCCTATTGAAGCTTGAGGAATATGCAAGTGACTTCAGATACAGGGAGTAGTAGCCATGGTCACAGAGCCTGGAAAGAACATTATCCTTAACATCACAGCCTTCATCAATTGTGCCTCAGATGCAAACCACCCAGACCCCACACTGCCACATTAAGAGCTTGTTCTACCAAGCCTACAACACCTAAGTCCTCCATGCCAGATTCTTCCGCATGTCCACGGCACGCATTGTTCCCAAGTGGGTTTTTATTTTAGTATTAGAATTATTCCTACATCTAAGTTGCAAAAACCGACGCTCAGAGTAAGTAAGGCAGCTTGCCAGTCTAATCCCTTTGTCATTATTCCACAGTACCAGTTAAAATCAGAAGATGTACCTGAAGTCTACTGAGCTTGGACATCCTGAGAGCGAAGTAAAATTAGAGAGACAGCATGGTGTTCCCAAACGGCTGCATGGCAGAGCAAACCCTTGTCCCCCCCCCCCATCTTTACACATCTTTTGAGGACAACCCCATTCAGAAGTTGAACCAGTAATCCTAATCCTCAGAGACAGGAAGGGAGGAGATGTGCCAGCAACTGCCTTTGAGGAGTGGAACTATACAGGATAATGTTCCTTTCAACTCTCATCCGGAGCTGACAGCTGCCCAGAAACTGTGTATCCATCTCTCCCCACCTCTAGAGAGTGCTCCTTGAAAGACAGGTCAGCTATGGTGGGTGTGGAAGATCCCATAAAGGACAGACAGTGAAGAGTGGGGAAGATGGCTTAGTCATTAGAGTTGTTGAGTATGGAGAAGCTGCTCCAGGGTCCTCTTACAGGACCCATGTAAGAAATGCCCAGTGTGACAGCATGTGCTTGTGATCCCAGCACCTGTGATGTCGAGACAAGTGGATCCCTGGGGTTTACTGGCCGGCCAGCTTAGCCTACTCCTGCATTGTAGGCCAAGAAGAGACTCATCAAAATTCAAGATGGAGGATGCCTCAAATAGGATACTTGACATTGCTCTCTAGGATGCCCTGGTGTAGACACACACACACACACATACCAGGTAGTAGGACTGCATGACCTCAGACCCCAAGACAAGGATTCCAGTGCACACAGTTTATATGAGAAATCCAGGTGAAAGGGCAGCTGTTTTTTAGTTCAGGCGACTGGGGATTCAGTTCCACCTCCAGACTGTGTAGAGCATGCTCACAGTTGCCACACCTGGGGGCGAAAGCTGGGCATCTCCCTCCTACTCCTCGCCAGTACCTGAGGCTTGTTCCCAGGGATATTCTCTCCCGGGCAGCCCCACTCCCTGGACAACAATGTTCCAAGGAGGGATGCTTCCGGTAGAAGGCTGGGTGCGCGTGGGAGTGAACTGTCCATGGTAAGGCGATGGTGAGTGTGGAGAGGGCTCAGTTTGGATAGTTTGCTAACCAGAGGTTGCTCTGTTCCAGCATCATTGGTGCCAGGCCTGGGAAAACCAGAGAGAAGGAATGGAAAGGAAGGAGGGAGGAAAGGACTGAAGGAAGGAGGGATTCAACACAAGCAGGGATGTAAGGCTCCACAAAAGCTCCCACAGTTGATCTGACCCTGACGTAGGGCAAACACCTGTAAGGATGATCTGAGGCTGAGAAATCAAGGTTGAACCCTTTGGTAAGCCTTGGCGAGACAGTGCACAGGCACAGTCCTGTGTAGTTACACAAGAGCTGTGTTCAGCCCACCTACCTGAAAGAGACTGGCAGGCTGCGATGATCTAGAACGGTCTGAAAGCCAGCATGTCTGGAAGCTGCCCTTACCTCATTTTTCATGCGATGAGATGCCAGAGTTCAAGGGCCTGACTCACTGGGTGATTGGTAGGACAAGCTGCACCATCCTGCTCATTGCAATGGGCCTGGGAGAGGGTCCAGCAGGAGCTCCTTGAATGCTCCAGCTTCATTCTCACATCTCACTGCTAATACCCCAGCTCTCACCTAGATAGAGGCCACACAGAGTCTGTCTGCTGCTTCAGCTCCCATGATCCTTTTCGTGATAAGCAGTTCATCCTGGTTCCTCCCTGGAGTCACACTTGTTCTGCATACACTGGCCTTTGCTAGTTTCCTTCCCTTGTCCAAAAGCGTGCAATTGAGCTTCAGTGGGTTGGCTTCCTGGTTTGGGCGGGGTGGCCACCAGTAGGTGGCAGAAGGGCAAGGCGGCAAGCTCAGGAAACTGTCAGAGGACGTCGTTTCTATTTCCATGGCCCCTCTCCTACGTGGAGCTTTAGAATTAATGCCGGGTGAAGCAGTTTTTCTTTAATACTGTAGATGCATTTGGCAGACCATGATAAAGACTTAGCTAGAATCAAAGGCAACTGCTAGAGGGTAAAGGGAAATAGAGGGGATGATGGGGTCTCTTGGGGCAAGCGGCCAACTTGAGGCAGTCCCCATTTCTACCACATGGACCAACCTTATTAGCAATACAGGCAAAAATAACATGAAATAACATGAGCAATGTACACTGTCATCTTTTCCTAATATATATTATTATTATTATCATTATTATTATTACCAAATAACATATATTTGCTGTAGAAAAGACAGATCAGGCAAAGAACTTTTTAAATAATTGCTTTAGATTTATTTTATGTATATGAGTGTTTCACCTGCTTGTATACCTTGTGCCCAAGGAGGTTAGAAGAAGGAACATTATCCCCCTGAAACTGGGTTTTGTATGGCTGTGAGCCACCAAATGGGTGGCTAGGTCCACCCTAGGTCCTCTGTAAATCCAACTAGGTCCTCTGTAAGAGCTGCAAGTCTTCCTAACTGCTGAACCATCTTTCTAGTTCCTTCTAATGGAAAAAAATATTTAAATCCTTTTCCCCTCTACCCAGAGATCATCACTCTTTCTAACGTATTGGTGCCTCCTGCCCACCTGTGAATGTCCACGTGTATAAAGGTCTAGCTAAAATTCTGGACCCTTGCTGGTTTTTTTTTCCCCCTAAACCTCGATGCTTAAAGCTTTCAGATGAAATAGTTTTGTCCTACAAAGAATAGAGATGGGTATGACCTTAGAAGTCAACTATTTATTTTGGGAAAACTCTTTGAATGGTCTCTTTGTTACAAAACGTTAAGCAAATGACTCCCTCTCTCGCGCAGCCCCGGAGCCACTGTACTGGACACTGTTGTTTCCATTAGGCCAGCCCAGTTCACTGAAGGAGAAAAGAGCATTTGTACCCTGGCCACAGCCAGGAAAGAAAGAGGCTGACATAGTATGTGAGACCAGGGTAGATGATCTTGGAGCAGGCTCTAACACGCACCCCTGTTTTCCTCTCCTGGGTCCCAGGCTACTGGACTTAACATCAGAAGCCTAGGTATGTTAGGACAGTCTTGAAAAAGAAAGGCAGCAGCTTAAATATATAATGCTTAAGACTCAGACACGACTGGCAGGCTTCCCAGAGAGGCTCAGTTTCTGTGGCTGGGAGCCTGGTGTCAGTTAGGATGTGTCTGCCAGGGTAGGAGGAGCAAGGAAGGCTGGTGTCCAAAAACAAAAGGAGAGAACTTCACCTGCTATATTGACTGCTATATTGACCTGCTATATTATCACTTTCTTCTTCAACAACAAACTGTGTGCATACTTTCACACTGGGAGCTGTGAGCATTATCACTTTAACGCACTAACCGCGCCCTTCTTTATATGGCTGTAAACATAATTTATTTGAACAGTCAGGCATTGACTGATAATCCCTCTCCTCAGCCCCACACATGAACATTTCAACTATTTTATTTCTTGCCTTCTTCATACATGAACAACAAAATGTCATTAGACACTTGACAAAAGACTCAAGCATAAAATGGAAAGAACAAAAAATAAACCTGTAGATCCATGATCAATACCAAAACCCAGGAAAAAGAACTGAAGAAAATAAAGATAACATATAACCAAGAAGAAAATGTAAAACTAACATCAACAGCAGCTCAGAACCATAGGAAAATACACTGAGATGGTGGGAGAAGTGTGGTTCATGAGGAAACAAGAGAGTGAAAAGAGCTACAAGAAATAGGAGAGAGAAAAAGACAATCACATAATGAACAATTTCAAAAGTGAAGAAAGAATTTTGTTGGAGTAGAGGAGAAAATTATCAAGGTGAGAGATATGATCAAAACTGCAAGGGCTTTGCATTCCTAACCCAGAACTTTAAAAGCTGACTAATGGGAAGTCCAGACAAGACACAGAGGGAAGAGGAAAAGGCACTCCAGATGGGTTGGAGAGATAACTCAGTGGTTAAGAGTGCTTTCTGCTCTTGCAAAGGACCAGAGTTTGGTTCCCAGGACCCACATAGGGTGATCCACAATGACATGCAACTCTAGCTCCAGGGAATCCAATCCAACACCTCTCCTCTCGCCTCTTCAGATGCTGTAATTGCCTATGCAGACATACACAGAGATACATAAATTAAAAATACAATAAACCTTACTTAAAAACAAGATTCCCTGTAACTCGATTGTGTCTTCTTCCTTGGGATTCAAACAGGTTTCAGAACACCCAGAGAAAGGAAATCATAAAAACTTTCAAAGATAAAAAAATATATATGATATGAAAATAACAAGTGGAAAGGCATTTATTTAAGTTCCCAAGAGCAGAATGAAGATCTAAAAGTCACACTGTTGAAGTGTGAAATAAAACATGATTTTCAGACTTGAATTTCATATACATCCAAATTATAAACTTTGTCAGGATAAAAGTATTCTCAGACATGAAAGACTCAGATAAATTAGTTTTTGTGTTCCTTTAAAAAAAAAAAACTACTCTAGGATAAGTTCCCACTAGATTATGGTATAATCCAAGATAGAGGAAGACAGGTGATAACCAAATAACAGTGGATCCAGGCCAAGATGGAGGACAAGAATGTATCGAAAGGTCAGCAGTGTAAGGTGCTTATAGATTGAATAACATATATATAAGGGGGAATCCTGTTTTTTGTGATGAAATCTCTAGAAATTGTAAGAGAGAAAATATAAAGTATGATACAATGGATTTTTATAAAAACTGAGTAATTAAAAGAAAACTAATTCCTCCCACAAGGCAAGTTATCTAATTAAAAATTTAATATTTAATATAAAAATATAATATATAAAAATATAATATAAAAATTGTATCTAATAAAAAATTTAAAAACCTTTTTCTGTTGTTTGTTTTTGTTTTCTGTTTTTCAAAACAGTGTTTTTCTATAGCCTCAGCTGCTCTGGAACCCACTCTGTAGACCAGGCTGACCTCAAACTTTCTCAAGAATGTAAGTAGAAAATATACAAGCAAAATAGCTAAGAAATTAGTAACTTTGAGCTGGGGGGAAAACTCAGTGCGGAAGCGCACTTGCTGGGCAAGCATGAGGACCCAAGTTCAAGCCCTCAGCACCCATGTGGAAAAGCTGGGTGTGGGTGTAAATGCCTGTGATTCCAGCACTGGGGTGGTTGGGGCAGGAGAATCTCAGGACTTGCTGGCTGTGAACCTAGCTCTAGGCTCAGGAGAATGAGAGGACCTGACGTCCTCTGACCTCCAGGCATGTGAGCATGGGCCAATGCACTGAGGCATTACACCCCCACACACACACACCACACATCATCATCATCATCATCACCATCACCATCACCATCAAGAAGGGAAGTACAATCATAGTAAACTCTGGTGACTTATTTAAGTAAAAGACATTGCTGGGATGAAGTTGGGATGCCAAGGCTAGGGGAAAGGTTGGAAGAGCTGGCACAACGCATTAACATTAATTCCAGAAGAAGGACTTAGGAATTTAAAACGGCCAGATCAACGGTTCCTTTTTTTTTTCCCCTCACTATAATAAGCCCTTTGGTATTTGATTTATTTTTAACTGTGTGCATTGTTTAAAAAAAAAAAATCTTTGTAGAAGCTAAGGGTTCTCTCCAAGTTGTTGAATGAAAGATCACCAGGCCAGGATTCTGTGTTCTTTAATTTGCTAGCGACCATCCGACTGTGTGTGTGTGTGTGTGTGTGTGTGTGTGTGTGTGTGTGTGTGTGT
>NW_026591598.1:6565561-6574343 GCF_907164565.1 Psammomys obesus | reverse complement strand
TGTGTGTGTGTGTGTGTGTGTGTGTGTGTGTGTGTGTGTGTGTGTGTCTGTGTGTCTGTGTGTCTGTGTGTGTCTGTGTAAGGGTTCATCAGCCTGTGTGTGTACAGCAGCAAGAGGTGGATTCCAGGCATTCTGCTCTGTCACCGTATGCCCTTGAGACAGGTTCTCTTACTGAACCTGGAACTGGGCTGGCAGCTTCTCCAGTTTCTACCTCCACAATGCTGGGGTTTTAGCTGTGTGAGAGCTCACGCCTGGCACTTCTCTATGTGGATACTGGGATCCCAACTTGGGTCCTGGTGACTGCACAGCATACATTCTCTCCCACGGAACCCTCTCCCCAGCCCCGCTGTTAGATCTTGAAGCTGAAGCTTGATTTCCGGGCTTATATCTCATTGGTCAATGGACTCACAGGAGTTGGCCGGCCTGGTTTCCAGATGTGGTCCCAGCTGTGGGTCACCTTGAATGACTTTTCTCTCCACCATGACAGCCTCTACCTGTATAAAAAGGAGACAATTACCACCTTCAAAAAAGGTCTCAAGAGGGCCTCATCTATGGCCATGACACTATCAGGCCTAGTATTAGCTAAATATAAATCAAGAACCCGTGAACCAACTCAAAATAGACAACCAGGTTGGGTTTTAGGAAACTGAGGTATCACCCAAACTAGAGGCAGAGGAGGGGTGTGATAGTAGAATGCTGGGGTGAACCAGACCTGGTTAAGTTCACCTCAGTTCCTGTGTTTGCCAGAGACCCCAGAAAAGAGAACAGAATCCGCCCCACCCTCGGTTTTATATTCCTCATTTTTTCTCAGTGCATGAAGCCCTCAGCTTGGGAGAAGTTTGTTCTGTGATGTCTGTGGCCTCAGTGGCCTCTGGGATCCCATTCTGTTCAGATGAGAGAGCTCTTTTCAAGCTGTCAGTGGGGGAAAGACGGCAAGGTCTTAATGAAGTCAACTCATCATTTTTTCATGGTGCAGAAGGCTGCAGGCCGGCTGCCTGGCTGGGGAGGGAAGATGGAGATGATGTCTTTTGCCTTCATCTCCTCCCACAATGGCTTGATGTCCTGTCCCCAGTCCTTGGGAGCTCTTTCACATAAACAAGCCCGATGCTGCTGGGGTTTCCTGAGGCAACTGGCTGGACGCTAAAGAGGGCACAGAGGTCTGATGTCATTAATCACCCAGACACAGCGGTAGCCGATTCTTAGCCCAGCTGAGAGCTCCCTCCCCCGTCCCTGCCCAGAGAGAACGAGTCTGTCAATTTTCTCTCTGTGACTCAACCAGCAGCTAATATTAACATGGCTTCAATCATCGAGACTCCCAGAAGTCAAGGTTCTGCTGGTTTTCCTACAAATGAGCCACCAAATTTAGCTAGAAATGTCTGCTATTTAAATAAAGATGATGCAACCATTTGGGGGAAATATGTATTTCAAGGTCTGGTTAATATCTGGTTTCCTGGCTCCTCCCAAAGTCCCGTGTAACTCAAATACTCTAGTGGAAAGAGATACTAGGCTGCTGGGAGGAAATCTCTTCTCTGAAGTGGGGAAAGCCTACTTTCATGCAAAGCATCCTCTTGATTGCAATGGTGAGCATCTCAGCCACTGCTTCCCCAGGGCAGCCCTCTGAGCCCACTGGGCAGACTAGGCCAGTGTAAATGTCAGAATCCTGCAGGGCTTGCAGTACTGGTGCTGGACTCCAGCATTTCTGATTCAGTAGGTGTGGGGTGGAGCCTGAAAAGCTGCATTCCTGCCAAATTCCCCAGTGACGTTGATGTTACTGGCCCTGGGATAGCAGCACTCTGGGCCCTTTGGCACAGCCGCACCTGAGCATTCATTCTGGGGGACTCTATGACTAGCACGTATCCTCCCACCTGACCTCCCCCTATTCCTTGCAGGTAGCCCTGTTGCTCAGCTTATTTGGGCAGCGGGAGAATCTGAGGGCCTGGAGCTCAGGGTATCCACGTAACCCAGAGGTCCCAAGTTCTCCCAGACCCTCCAGGTCAGTTCAGTCCAAGCAACGGCAGCCTGTGTTCACTGTTGGCCTAGCACCTAAGTTTCCTTGGGACTGGAGCCCTGTTCTCTAACACTTGCCCTTGGCCCTCATATCTCTCCTGGCTCTTGCCAGCTCCAACCCTTATTATTGTCTTGGGTGAGGTGTTCATCCTCCTTCACCCCTCAGTCAGGGGCCAGCAGTATCCTCTCTGACTGAGAAGCACACTGCCCCCTCCCTGAAAGACTGCATCATGCAAAACCCAAACCCCATCTAAGGTGGGAGTTCCCAAGGAGTGTACCTCTAGTTTAGTCAGACCAAAGATGCTTACAGAGCTTTTGATGCTCACCACCCCCTTGAAGCTGGAAAATTCTGTATCAGGACCCCTACCTCACTTCACCTACCTCTTCTCTCCCATACCTGAGAGTATACTATAATCTACACCAGAAACTAACTCCAGCCTTTGGGACATCCCTGATGCAATTTCTGGGTTATAACTGTGACCTTGAGCTTCCCCTTGGCTACTCTGAGCCACTTTCCTCATCTTCAAACAGGGTTTTTTTAGCTGGTCCATAGGATGAATGAGGACAAAACGAGCTAATGTAGGTTGAGTAAAGCTTTTGCTTCCTATCGCCACTGTGACTGGTCACCCCAGTCACAAGGCTTCAGACATCAGAAATGGGCTCACTTGGAGTCCTGAGCAATGAGACTTACAAGGCCCCAATCAGGACACTGGCAGGCCTGCTCCCTCTAGAACAGCGGCTCTCAACCTGTGGGTCATGACCTCCTTGTGGGTTGATTGACCTTTTCACAGGGCTCGAAAATCAGATATCCTGCCTATCAGATATTTACATTACAATTCATAACAGCGTGAAAACTACGGCAGTGAAGTAGCAAGGAAATAATTATATGGTTGTGAGTTACCATGAAATGAGGAACCGTGTTTAAACAGGTCCCGGCATTAGGAAGGAAGGTTGAGAACTGCCGGTATAGACGCTCCAGAAGAGAGTCAGCTCCTTTCCTCTGGTGGTGATGGCATTCCTTGGCTTGTGGCCATATCTCTGACTTCTGCTTATCTTGTCATCCTTCCTCCTTGTCTGTGCCTCCTCCCTTTGTCCCCTCTGAGGATTCTCGAGATTGGATTGAGAGACAAGTAAGATAAGGAAAGACAATCTCCTTCCCAGCACCACCACCTGACCACATCTCTAAGGTCCCTCCTGCTATTTAAGGTAACATTCCCAGGTTCCGGGGATGAGGACCTGGATATTTCAGGGAAATATTACTCAGCCCACGGCAGGTGCTTCCAGAAGCTCCCTCAGTTGTTACTCTCCTTACCACTGTTATCCTCACAATGCTTAATCCTCAGTTCTGCCCAAACATTTTTGTTCCTATGACCGCCACACACAGTCAGCAGAGGGATGGATTTCTATAGGGCCAAAGAGCACAGTTATGTAAGGCCTGAATAACTAATGTTCAAAATGGTTAGCCATTTGCACCATCTATAAAATCCTTCCTCCTCCTATGCGCCCTTAGCAGGAGGGAGGAATTCTCCACGGGGTGCCATGAAAGGCCCTCCAGGTGGACTTTTAACTAACAACTTATCAGAGCAGGATGGTGCTCTAATGAGTCCTCTGAGCTCTCTGGGTGCAGCCCTGCACACAGCTTCCTCTGGCCATTACATCTGAGACTTCTTTCAAGGATATAGCTGAGCTCTACTGTCCTCCCAGCTAACAAGAGCTGAGCAAAACCCCTGAGGCTCTACCCCAGGGGACAACTATGAATAAACAATTGCTGCCCTTGCATCTGTCCACTGCTGTCCACAAGCTCATGGGATCAAACTTTACCCAAGCCCTTCTTGGAACCCACATGGCTTACTTATGGTCTCCTGTGGATACTGGCTGCTGCAGGCTCTGCGTTCCAGCAGTGACTAGTGCAAGGTATATGCAGACTCACAGCACAGGTGGGATGAGTACTCACCAAAAAGATAACAGTTTGTGATGCCCCCAACGCCAATGAGAAGTGTCACCACAGATGGAGACAAGGTGGGATATCAAGGTCGCCCCTAGAGAAAGAATTAACACAGGATCAGATGTGGGGAGCAGCTTTGGTCAAATGAATAAATCTGGACCTTTCTTACCAGGGCATCTTCCAAAGGGTCTGCTCTTTCTCATAAGAGTTTAGAGGCCATGAATAGTCAATACCCTCATGGGTTCAGTTTCCCAAAATGTGTAAGACTCTTTCCACTGGGTAACATCTGCCCAGTGAGCCCTCTGAGATGGGCACTGACCAGGTATCAACTATTCCAAGACGGACATCTCTCTGTGACACCATCCAGGTAGCTCCCAAAGATACATTCTTGGAGTCATTCTTGGAGTGAATACTTGTTTATTCACTTACCTGTTGGTACACAGGATAAAACTCAGTGTCTCCCACATGTTGGGGAAGAAGTCCATCACTAAGCTACCTCTCTCAAAAGGACACTCTTCCATGTCACAAGATGTCTTCTCAGAGCAAATTCCTCTCTTCCATCAGATGTGGTCAAGGCTAAAGCGGTGTCCCCACACCCTCACCAGCTCTCAGTGGCTAAGACTTGGATCCACAGGTCCACCTCCAAGGCTCACAAAACTTCAAATTGACAAAGGAAAATTCCTATTAGACCTGTCTCTCTGCCCAACCTCTGCTTTGTCCTTTGCCCCTGCCACACTTTGTAGGATGGATTCTCCATATCTCTTCTACTCCCCCAAAGTATGGCCATGTTCCCTCCCTGAAGCCTCCCTTCCTCATACCATTCCATCTCCAACACATTCACTTCCATTTCCAGGGAGACTTCCTTACCACTGTCCCCATTGTTACACCTCTATTTGTAAGGAAAGGACAGAGAAGCTGGGATTAAATATCCCAGTGAATTTTCTTCCCTATTGTGTAACTATTGTGGTTCAAACAAGAAATGTCCCCTTATTGTCTTAAAGTATGTGAACACTTCATCCCTAGTTGGTGGCACTGTTTGTGAAGGTTATGGACTCTTTAGGAGGTGGAGTCTTGCTGAAGGAAGTATATCACTAGGGACTGCCACTGAAGATTTATGGCCTCCCCTCATTTCCTGTTCTCTTTCTTTTTCTTGTGTGGGGGTGAAATCACTCTGCCCAGCTGATCTTACACCTTTGCTGTCATGCCCTCCTTGCCATGATGGACTGTTGCCTTTTGTCAGGACATATTATCACAGCAACATTAGAGTAACTAATGCAGTGACCTCAGCAAGTCATGTCATTACAAAATAGGGATGGCAGGATGATCTTGCTGCTTATAGAGCTGCTGGAATAAATGAGTCAGCACACAGAAAAGAGCATGGATAGCATGGGTAATGCACCAATGTAAGCAGTGATTATCCTTTTGACAAAGGAAGCACAACATCAAAGTGAGTGTAAAGTAATGGGGACAGGAGTTCTGGAGGCCCAGCTGTTCCCTCTTTTAGATTTGGGACCTTGAAGAAGCCACTTAACCTTCTGGACCTTCAGAGCTTACATCTGGAAGATGAGGGTATGGAAGTACCTGCCTGAGGCATGAAAGGACACCATGTGAAGTTCTAGACATAGTGTTTTGGGCAGCATAATGTATGTGTTGGGGTTATCTAGAGGAATCGAACTGGGTAAAATGAACATACAGTTCAAAAGGGATTTACCAGACTGATTTATATGCTACAGTCTGGGTGGTCCAACAGTGGCTGTGTGCATGCTGGAGAGACTGAGAATCTGATAACTGCTCAGTTTGTGTAGTGAAATGCTTCAGCAGTCCCAAGCTGGTGCTGAAGGCATGAAGGATCACCTGGTCTTTAGTCTGTGTTGGAAGACTGAAGACGCTGGGTTCTGATGGGCACAAAGGACGACAGCGGCAGCAGCAGTGGCAGTGGCAGCAACAGAGGCGATGCACTCAGAAGCAAGGAGCAAAAAGCAGCAGGATGGCACAGCTCAACTTTCCCTCTAGACCTCTTTACATCCTAGACAGCACCTTCTGGTGGTGGTGGGGGATGATATTCTGCCCTCAATTAATCCTTCCTAGAAGTGCTCTCCCAAACCTGCCCAGAAACATGTCTCTTGGTAATTCCAGATCAAATCAATTTGGCAACCAAGATCAACCATCACCATGGGACAGTGAATCTTGCATAAATAGGATTGACTAGACTTGCTGCTTCCTTCCCTTGTTCGTGTAGTACGTGCTTCTCAGTCCTGTCCTCCAAGCTGAAGAATCTCATTCTTCTAGCACCCCCCACTGACCTGTTTCCAAGATGTTTCTACCCAAGGTCTCTGCTTCTTGATTGCCACAGGCTCAAGTTTCCACATGCACAAAACCCTCTTTCCGTCTTTCTAGATCATGGCTTATTCTCCCCTTCTTCTTCCACTAGGGAACTTCTAGGAAGGGTGGTCTATCGTGGGCTTCAGGCTTCATTTGCTAACAAAAGAGACATCCCAAGCTTTTAGTATTCCCTACCAGATGGTATCTTTTAGGGACATCTCAGGATAAGGAAGTCCTCCAGTATTTGAAAGTTCTTGTTGAGACATTGCTTCCTGTCTGCTGAGCTTATGTGGGTGGTCCAGCTTCCAAACCTTCTATGTGAGCAGATATGGTCATGTTCTTCAGGCAGTTATTACTGCTTTTCTTGGTGGCTGAATCAGCCTCAAGAAAGGATTGATTCCCCAGTCTACTTCTAGAAGACAGCTGAAGACAAATCTGCTTTGTTAAAGGACTCAAGCATGTTGCATGGCAGTGACAGAAGTGGGCTGGATGAGGAAGGTGATGAGAAAATGAAGAGGGAAAGTAAATGGCTGAAAGACAACCTGACACGAACCATGAGCAACATGGAGAGGCAGGAAGTAGCTAGAGAATTTCTATGAAATTGTGAAAGAGAAAAAGACCCTCTAGGCCAGGGGTTCTTAGCTTTCCTAATGCTGCAACTCTTTAGTATAGTTCCACATGTTATAGTAACCCCCAACCACAAACTATTCTTGTTGCTACATCTTAACTGTAATTTTGTTACTGTTATGAATCATAACGTAAATATCTGATATGCAGGATATTTCATATGTGACTCCCAAAGGAATCATGACCTCACAGGTTGAGAGCCACTGCTTTAGGGTGAAGTTTCCACAAAAATGAGTCACAGACCAAAGGATTGTCTATATGAGCCATGATAGTCAAGATGTCCTGTTGCTTGAGGCATTGTGACATGCTGTGGTCATGGGTTCTGGTACCCTGAGAGAAGGTGCTTCCAAAGCCCACAGTGGAGAAACACTTCCCTTTCTAGCCTAATCTCTAAGACTGAAAGGATGCTTCCTTCAGAACTGTCTTAAGGACCAGGTATGCCAGGTATTGGAGACTGCTAATACCACAGGCAGTCTCCACGTTTGTGATCCTCCACACAGTCTGCTCCATCCAAAGCCCTCCTCCCTGGGTATTAGTTGAGCTTCTATTGCTGTGATAAGACATCATGACCAAAAATCCAGATGGTTTTAGTGCAGAATTCTACTAGACCTTCAAAGAATAGCTAATAACAACACTCCTCAAACTATTCAACAAAATAAAAACAGAAGGATCATTGCTGAACTCATTTTATGAAGGCCATAGTCACCCTGATACCTAAACAACACAAAGACTCAACAAAGAAAGAGAATTTCAGACCAATTTCCCTTATGACCATTGATGCAAAAGTACTCAATACTTGCAAACTGAATCCAATAACACATCAAAAACATCATCTAGAATGATCTAGTAGGCTTTATCCCAGGGATGTGATGGTTTAACATATATAAATCCATCTACATAATCCACCATATAAACAAACTGAAAGAAAAAAATGCATGGAAGGGGATCCAAGATGGCGGCACCAAGCGCACGCACACTGTGTCTGATCATCAGGACAGCAGTGACTGCACAGAAACCAACAGACCAAACTGTGGACCCCAAAACACCAGAAACTAGGTTTCCCAATCAAGAGGAGACCCCATGGTTAGGGAAACAAGCTGGCCTGATCTCACGTCACTGACAAATCCCCAGAAATGTTCCCAGGTTCCTGCCAGTGCTTGATATACAGAATCTAGCCACACCCTTGTATGCTGTGCTTACTGGCCAGTGAATACCTTCTGTGTACCAGGGCACACAGCTCCAACTTCAGGCCTCCTGATGCCTGAGAGCCACGGGAACAGCTCCAGGTGCCATTCCAAAGCCCAACCTGTCTCCATAGAGAGACCAACCAAACCTCTGGTCTGGCTGGTTCCCCAAGATGGTTGAGCCCAGAAAACACAGTGTCTGAACACAGTATCTGGGCAGCTGCAGCGCATTAACCTTACAGCAAGAAAGCCAGTGGCAGGGCAGTGGTCTCCAGGGCTTTCCATGATGAGAGGAGAGCTCCTGAGGAATCCAGTTAGTCCATAGGATCATACACCTGAGGAGAGCCAAGGCAATTCTCTGAGAACCAATTACCAGTCAGAGACCACACTCACCAATCTGAGGAGGATTCTTGTCGGAACATCAAGCTTCTTGCCCAGGGCTCTTCCCACACCACACCTTCCCCTCCAGAGCTCCAGTGGGCACAAGAAATTACCAGCCAATGCCAGAGACAACCTGATGGTTAAAGGCCAGCATCCAAACATAATCAACAAAAGCCAAAGTAACACAGCATCTCTAGAATCCAGTTATCCAAAGTAGCCCCGGATATCCTAACAACTGAAAGACAAGAAAATGACCTTAAATTTATGCTTATGAAAATGATAATGGAAGAAACAAAAAACATCCATAAAAAAAAAA
>NW_026591598.1:6546899-6565551 GCF_907164565.1 Psammomys obesus | reverse complement strand
TATGATTCAAACACTATCTGGCTCATAGTAAGAACTTCCCCCCTGAAGGAAAGAAGTGGTGGCCATCTTGGCAGGTCTCAGGCCTCGGAAACAAGGCCCTGCACACAGCAGAGCAGCAGACGCAAGGCATGGACAGAGAGCGGAAGAACAGGCTGAAGTAAGGGTAACTAGAGGGGCAGAGACAGGGAGAGAACACCCACACAGAGAAGGGTAGGGGCAGCCAGAGCAGATAGGAAGGACTCTGGTTGGGAAGGTTTGTTGGTTGTTCGTTCCCATCACAGAACGAACACCTGACAGAACACCTGACAGAACCTACAAGAATGAAGGACAGATTTTGTTCACAGTTTCGGAGGGGCCGGACCGTGGTGGTTTGCTTCCACGTGCCTGCCTGCAATGTCTTTGTGGCAGAACCATGTGGCCGATGACAGCTATCCCATCATGGTAGACAGGAAGCAGTAAACAGGACGGAGCCAGGGATGGTGCTTTCCCAAGAACCTTCTTTCTATTTCTTCCAACCAGGTCCCACTGCCCTAAGTAGCCAGAATCTCCCAAAATATCACAGCTATCTGGAGACCAATGTTTCAGTGCTTAACCCTTTAGGGCAATGGTTCCCAACCTGTGATCATGAATAACCCTTTCACAGTGGTAGCATATCAGATAGTAGCATTACGATTCATAACAGTAGGAAAATTACAGCTATGAAGTAACAATGAAAATAGTTTTATGGCTGGGGGTCACCACAACTTGAAAAATGTGTATGAAGGGGTGGCGGGGCAGGGGTTCTCAACCCTCCTGCTTTAAGGGGTGGGGCCCACTCCATTCTGAAGCTGAAACAGAGGGAATCCACTAGTGGGGGGGGGTCTGCATTGGGTGCTTTAGCCATACTACCTCACAAGAGCTGCCTGAGCACGTGGGATGCAGGCACAGTCATTGCCATATGCAGAAAAGAAACTGAGGTTTCCCAGACCCTCTCCCAGCTTCCATCCCTGTCCCAGCTGTAATGTCTCCCTGATCATCCTTCTGGCCTTTTGGTTGCTGATCCATCCCCAAGGCATCCTTTCCAACTTCCTTCCTCTCTACCTCTCTCTCTCTCTCTCTCTCTCTCTCTCTCTCTCTCTCGAATGTGTGTGTGTGTGTGTGTGTGTTGCATGCATGCATCTCTACATGCTCGTGCCCATGTGTGCATGTGTGTGTGTGTGAATGCATGCATGCAGGCGTGAGCGCTGGAGTGTGCCTGTAGAAGAGGTGTGATAGAGTCAACCGTCCATTCATCAGCCACCTTCAAGGAGCCGTCTTCCCTCTTGTTGCTCCTGATTATGACGGTCTTTTGGGCTGCGTCGCCTACGATGATGGTTATTGCCTTCAACTCCAGAGGGCCACATCAGCTGCCACAGACTTTTATTCCTGCAAATAAAAATGTGAGTTTCATCCCGCAGAAAGCACTGGCTAAAGAGGCAGAGCCTATAAACTGGCATTTTAGATGTGGGGAGCCTATGCCAGCACTCCTCAGAGCCTCACTGCCTCCCTCAGCTTCTCCGAACTTGGCCACACAATACACAACACTCCCACAACACGCTGCCTCCCCAGCCTGGAAGGGCCCAGGTAGGAGGGTGGGAAGGGTGACATTAGAAAGGGTGACCTTGGAGCCATCTGAGTCATTCCCCACTCCCCAGGACACACAGACTTAGATTAACCTCCTCTGGTACCACAGAACAATAAAAATAACCCAAAGCTCCCTCGTGCTCTCTGGCTATTGTGTTTTCGAGTATTTTCTGGGTATATAGACAGTCTCAACTAATTTCCAATGTATTGGCCTCAGTGGGGAGCCTGGGCCCTTCAGAAAGCAAGCTGGCTTTGCTGGCTGCCAGAAGCAGAAGAAGCAGCTGTCACTGGGGAGCAGGGACACTTCTCTGAGACACAGATCCACCACAAATAAATGGCCTTGTCTTCAACAGTCACATGGGGCCTCTCCCTCCCCCTTGGGAAGATGGGGACAGGGGAGGGCACTAGCCAGACTCTGACCCATGGCAGGCTGTGCCTGGACCTTACAGCTGCCAAGATGAGTTAGACTAGGGTGCTGCCCCAGAGGAGTGGGTACCAGCAGGAGAGACATATGGGCAAGAAGATAAAGAAAAGCCTGGCACAGAAATGGGGGGGTCAGGCATGGGAAAACCCAGCAGAGCAAGGGAAGAGGGAGGAAGGAGGGAAGAGAGAAGGAAGGGGAAAGGAGGGAGGGAGAAAGAGATGGGGAGGGAAGGGTACGACAGCTCTGGAGGTTAGCACTGTTCCCCAGAGGGCAGCAGCAGCAGCAGCAGCAGCAGTGTTTGAGCCCCAGAGGAGAAAATGGTCCCTGAAACACCACTCCCAACCTGGATCACAGCTCTTCTCTCCCACCCAACACTTGCTGGGTGTGTCTGCATGGGCTCGCACCTTCCTGTTTTTTTTAAGTACTGAGTTGTTCCCAGACAATTAACTATTCTTTCATTTATTTATCTATACGCTAGTGCTCTTATGTGCTACACGCTGGCCTTGAACTTACCATGAAGCCAGAGATGGCCTTGAACTTCTGATCCTCCTGCCTCCAGTGTGCTAATTCCCACAAGTAAAACCAGGGCCGTGTGTGTGTGTGAGTGTGTGTGTGTGTGTGTGTGTGTGCATGTGTAGGCATCAAATGACAACTTGGAGAAGTCAGTTCTCTCCTTCCAGCACGTGGTCCCAGGGATAGAACCTGGGCCACCGAGCTCAGCAGCAAGCACCTTTACTAAGACTGGCTCCCGATAAACTCTCTAAACCAAGAACAGTTTTACTGTTGTCTCTATGTATTCTCTGCCCAACACAGTATCTGGTACGCAGCAGATAATCAGACATGTTGGGCAGAGCGTAACGTTTGAGAGGGGCTCTTAGGTCGGCTCCTTTGCTGCGTGAACGGAGAGGATGATGGGAGACCACGTGGAGAGGGAAGCGGAGGCTGAGTCACAGAGACTGTGTGTAGTGAGAACCAGGTGCTGGGCTCCATCCCGTGGCCATGTGCCACAGCCTCGGACGGCCTTGCAATGACCCCAATGGGACACAGAGCCAAGCTTTAGTTTCCTTTATCTTTTATTTATATTAATTTTCTGTGTGGAGGTCTTTTGTCTGCATGCGTGGATGTGCACCGTATGGTTCCTAAGACCCAAAAAGACAGAGGAAAGCATCGGATCCCCTGGAACTGGAATCACTGAGAGTTGTGGGTCAGCATGTGGGTGCTGGCCGTCAAGCCTGGTCCTCTGCAAACACAACATGTGTTCTTAACCCCTGAGCTGTCTCTCCAGCCCCCAGACTATAGGTTTTTGAATCCAAACAGCCAGCGTTTGGGCAATAGCACAATGACCCAAGACCTGCCTCCCATTCCCCATTCATATCAATATATCATCCTTCTCTACCCCGGGACTCCCTACATAATTTTTTAAAGTACTGTCATATACCTTGTTACTTGACCCCAAACCAGTCTCTCTCTCTCTCTCTCTCTCTCTCTCTCTCTCTCTCTCTCTCTTTCTCCTCTCTCCTCTCTCCTCACCTCTATCTCCTCTCCTCGCTCTTCACTCTTCCTTTATCAAGTCTGTGGGGAGATCTCTGGCTCATAACAGGCCCATACAAACACCTCTTCCATCTCTACCAACTTCTCAGCCCATGCTTTGCCCTCTCCCTCCTGGTCTCATAGCTGTGGCTTTTGCCTGGTCCAGTGGTGCTTCCCCCCTCCCCCTGTCTGAGTCCTATCAAGGCTGATGTGGTCTTATGAAAATGTCCCCTGAGGATTTCACATCCTCACTCAGATCCCTGGGGCTGTGCGTAGTCGTCCCACATCTGCCTGGACCATCCCCTCCCTGTATTTCTGACCTGGCCTCCTACCATCACCAGGCTACTCACTCACTGCCACTTGGGGCTGCTTTCTAGTCACCCTATGCTCAGGGCCTTTGTACTGTTTCCTTCCCTGGAATGTTTCTCTTCCTTCTCTCTTGGCATGCTCCCCATCACAGTGCAGTCTCTGTTCACGCAGGTGAAGAAGTATAAGACAGAGAGTGAGGTCCAGGCCTTACATAATGGCTGCAAAATTACCTTACGAGATAAACCTGTTGGTAAAGAAAAAGGCTGAGATGCACCCCGCCACCAACTGAGACCAACTGGACCTGGCTGGAGCTGTTGGTGCAAGAGCAGAGATAGTTAATCCAGAGCACTGAAAAAGAGGACCCATGGTTCATTATTATAACAAACACGCATGCACGCGCACACACACACACACAGAGAAACAAAAGAGAGATATTAAATTAAAGATGCTAATGAGACTTGCAGTGTATTAAGCTGCATGTAGAACTATGTGTAACATCATCAACTATGACTATAAAAATAAGCCAGAAACCCTTTGTAACCTCCATACATACTCACCAAACCCTAATGTTTACCATTTCCCACTACGACCCTGCCACTGGGATTGGAATCGGTCCTTGAAGCCTTCTTCCTATTCAGGTTTCCCTGAACACCCCTTCTAAGACACGCCCTGTACATCTTCTGGCTCCCACCCCACCCTCACCCACTGCCAGGCTCATCCTCATTACTGTCACAGTGAAAACGCTCCATACAGGTGTGTGTATTTCGTTTGCTAGAATCTATGCATGCTCCGTGAAGGCGGACACGCATGTGACTTGTTTACCTGACAGTTTGCCTGTGGCCATTGCCACTGGGACGACGTACCTTCGAATGTATTGCTGTGCTGTTATCCTTATTATTGTCATTTTTGCATAGGCCCATGTCCCTAGCCCTTACTTCACTGCCTGGCCTAAAGTAGATACTGAAGAACCGTTATTAAATCACTGTTAAAGACAAACAGACAGAAAAGAAAAGCTCCTGGGTTTGGGTAGAGGTTGAGTTGAGCACAAGGGTCTTTCCAGGGCACAGAAAGAGGCACAGAAGATCCACAATAGAATCACTTCCTCATCCTACCCAGTGTCGTCCAGGCACAAGGAGACTTGGGCTCCCCTGCAGGCGTATCCATGAGTCATGGCAATTTAGAATTCGGAAGGACACGTAAGTCCACACACCCAGGACTGACACCCCCTCCTGTGTGTCCTTAATGAAACTCATGGTCTCTGCTGTCTGTCTCCCAGATGGCAGGAACGGACATAGCCCCACTCCCACCCCCACCTTGTCTTGTTCCCAGTACTTGTCCTGAGACTGAAGCCTGGTTCATTCCAGGATGCAGAGATGAAACAAACTGTCATGATTTCTCAGCACTGTGCTGAGACTAACCCCATCAGCTGGACCAGCCGGGCCAACAAGTGACCCTTTGGGCTTCACCTAAAAATCTACCACCTCCCCTTTCACCTCCCTCCCCCTCCCCCTGCACCCCGTTCATGACCCTGTGGGCAGCACTAAGTTGTCTGTCCTTTACCCATGCTGCCCTGACTGAGGCTGTCACCACAAGCGGGTTCTGTTCCCTCTCTGCAGTCACCAGGCTCCTTTTAACACAGCTCTGGGATTAATCAAGATCACCAGAGCAGGATATGAGTAAGAAGAAAGACAGGCTCAACTCTTGGAGAAAATGCCATTGTGATTATAGATGGGGAAAAAAATGGCGGAGAGGCTGCTGGGGAATGCACTGAAGGATGGGAAAATTGTCCCAAAGCTGCGGTCAAGAGCCACACAACCTTGTGGCCGGATGAGCCAAGAAGAGAAGGTGGTCTTTGAGTTTGCTCCTCTGATCTGTCAGGGTTTTGAATGGCAAAGTAGAAATAGAGATCAGACAACAAAGAGCCAAGGAGAGGATGAGGGGTGAAGACAGAGGGGCAAGGGCAAGGTTTTGAAGATAATGCACAGACAGAATTTTGCTCCTGGGAGGTCAGGAGGTGGGAGTCTCCCAACTTGACTCTATGGCTGACAAGCTGGTTTGTGTCCAGAACCATTTTTCTCCCAGGATTCAAATGTCCACTTCCTTGAGGCTTGGTTCCATTTCTCTCAACCCAGACATTTAGTTTCAGTGCAGTCTGGGTGCAGAAGAGAGGATGAGTTCACACTATGCCTATCATCAGAGCCCTTTCCTGGGATTTCTCAAATGAAAACTGAGGAAGGCATATGTGATAGCTCATCTTCATTGTCAACTGAACTGGATTTAGAATCACCATGAAAACCCACCTTTGGGTATATCTATGAGGACTTTCCCGGGAGGTTCAACAAAGTGATGAAGACCTACCCTGAGCATGGGCAGTAGCATCCCATAGGCTGGGATCCCAGACTGAACAAAATGAAGGAAGAGCTCAGCACCAGGATTCACATCCCCTTCCTTCCTGATTGAAGACACAAGGTGATCACCACCTCAAGTTCTTGCTGCAATACGATGGGCTTTATCCCTCTCGAACCTGAGCCAAGATAAACTCATTCTCTTTTAACTAAGTCACGGCACAAATAACTAAAATAATAATTTCCTTTCAACTGGTGAAACATGAGGTTTGTAAGTCCAGGAGTAGCCATGGTGAGAGCACCTCACATATAAGACAGCTGACATTCAAGGGGACAGGGGTCATGGCCCTAACAGTTTTTGAGTGGCTGAGCATTCCCCTGACCTGAGATTTGGTCACTCCAATCAATAGAGCTCCTTATAGCCTAAGCTAAATTGAATTGGGTTTCTGTCACCAGCAACCAAAAGATTCTGATCTCAGAATCGCAGGCCAAAGGGTAGACACACAAAGAGCATGCCTAAGATGGCTTACTGCAAAGTCAGTCATCTCCGGAGCCAGAGCAACCCCAAGACCTCATTTCTTCTGAGTCCAATGTCCACGGTCTAGTGACCGGAGCTGGTGGCACCTGGAGTGTGCCCCTGCTATAATGACCGAGCTGCCCTGGCTACCTTAGGAGTTAGCTGTTCATCTACTTCATCAGCAGGCATACCTCGGTAGGGTGCGAGCTTGCCTCACTTCCTTTTTTTATTCCACATTGTATTTCACCCTGGCAAGAGGGATTCTTCTTGGCTGGGAAATTGATTTTAAATCACTCTCCTCACTGCCAAAAATCCTTCTCAACTCTACCTGCCCCTATCCAGGCTCTTTGTTCTCTCTACCCTCTGTAAAGCCTGCCACTCCCACATCCCTATGCAGGCGCGCACGTGCACACACACACACACACACACACACACACACACACACACACGCCCAGCTCTTCACCACACTGGGCATTTTATCTTTCCCAATCCCGCTTACAAATACGCTTTTATAAACCAGCTCCATCTCTGGCTCTAAAGGCAATGTGGAGAGGTCAGGCCCAGAGTATGGAAGAAGCTGGCAGAGATGTGGGCTTCCATTCATGGCATCTGCCTAAAGGGAATGAGCTGGCACTGGGTACCATACCACAAGGCCAATCAGCATTTCCTCAGGGAACAGGCTGGTCAAGGGGATGGGAATTCAGAGGAACCCCTGAGTGCCACAGACCAACAGTTGAGATCCAGACACCAAGTTTGAGGTTGTGGGGGGTGTGGAGTAACACAGACAAATGGATAGGCAAGATGACACAGTCGCCCAAGCCCTGGCTCTGTATCTTGACCAGTCTCTTATGCTCCTGTGGCCACAGTGTGTTGTCCCTCTCGGCTCGTGTTTGCAGGAGAGATATCTTGTAAATTGGAACATAAGTTGACGTTTCTGGAATTCAACTCTTTTATTTCCACCCCAGCTTAGTCACTTTCTACCTACACAAGCTTGCCCGATTGGAGTAGGCAAAGCTTTGGAGGCAGGACATGTACTCCTAAAGGTTGGGATCCCCAACAGAGTATCCAGGAGAGACAAAGATGAGAGAGAAGCTGGGTGGGGCAGGCTGCACACGGCTATGCTCTGAGCAGTGGGACATGGGACATGATAGCAGTAGACCACGAGAAGGTTTGCACGAGGAGATATGTGCCTAGAGGTGCACTTCCTCTGGTGGCACATGGAAGGGTGGATCAGAGAGTGTGAAAACAGGCAGAGGACCACTAGGATGCCCTTACATCAGTTAGGGCTGCCCTAGAGTGAGGACCCTGAGGAGATAGTGCAGACACAATCAGGAGATGGTAAAGGGATGAGACTGATGATATAGGCATAGGACAGGGAAGTCAGGGAATTTCCTGGTATCAGCCCACCACGTGCCTTGATAGTGCCAAGCAACAGCTTTGTTATAGCCCGATCCTAGGTCAGAACTCAAAACCCAGCATGTATTCCAAAACTGTAGCAGGAAGGAGCCTTTTAGAGGTCATCCCATCCATCCTTCTGTCTCCGGATCTGTCTGTAACCAACCCCCAAGCACTGACCATAGGTGCAGCAAAGAACAGACATTCCAGGAGTGCACAGGTGGGCTTCATTGTCTCCAGCAAGCCTTGCCAACAAGAGGTGAAGATCCCCAAGCCCTGGGGCAACGGGCTTTTAGCTAGGCAGAGAAATAGAGTCCTGCTTTCTGGGTCTTTTTCAAATTAGCCAGCAGGGTCAGCCCCCTTGCTGCAGGGAGAGGCGGGTCTGGCAGGCAGCCACCGCAACCCCATGACCATTAAAACTCCACCACCCCAGGCACGACAGAGGCAATTTATCTGCAGTTCAGGGAAAGTGGGAAAGGAATGCTTTGCTTCTTCTCCTTGCTGTTTGGGACCATCCATCACCTCGGTTATTTTTAATGCAGTGTGGGAATGCTCTATACTCTGTGCCCCTCAAGAAATGCGAACAAACAATGACTCTAGGAGCCATGGCTACTGAGGAAGGCACATGAGTGATTAAGGAAGGGAAGTCACACTTGCACCCCAGCCTTCTCTATACCCTGTTTCCTCTCACTCCCTAGCATTCCCCATTAGACCTCAGACTTCATCTGAGTTATCAGCCAGAACAAAAAAGCAACCCCAAAGCCCCTGGAGCCTGCACACTCCGAACTGAGTATGTTCATTGAGATGTTCTTGGCATGAGGCCTCCAAGAGACCCAGAGGTCAAGTTCCTAGAAATGCAGGAGTAGAAATGCATAGTACTCAACCTAGGGCACTTAGGAGCCCAGAGGTGCTGTGTGTTTTCCTGCCATGGGGAGGTGAGTTGCATGGGTGGCATTTGGATGCTGTTTGAACCTGATTTGAATTTCATCTCCTCCGCTGCTGCTTTCAGATTTTGTAAATGGGGCATAATAATGTCTACTTCATAGAGTGGTTATGAAAATTTTTATTTTAAAAATGTATTTTATTCTCTGGTTTGAAACACAAAGCTTGTATTACTGTATTTTTGCTCCTGTTTTCTTTCCACAAGGTCCCCATCCCACTGTTCTTGCCACATGTTGGATGTTCCAGTCTTCAGGTCTGGGATCAACTATTTCTCCTCAGAGCCCTGGTTCCTTTCAAAGAATGGTGGGATCTGGAGTGCCAGGTGTCCACTGGGAAGAGGTGCCATTGCTTCTGGTCCCTGTCATCAAGCCACGTTGGGAACTGTGTGTGTATATGGTTCTACTTTCCGTTCTCTGCAGTGCTGAGAGTGACCTGGGAATGTCCCTGCAAACTTTGTGTGTTGAAGACTTGCTCCCCTGTGGGTGACCCCAGGGAGAGGTGGCTGGAACATGAGGATGATAACCTCACAGGTGGATTCGTACATTCATTTCATAGACGAATGGACTGTGGAGGATGACTGTCACTAGAGTGTCACTTTCAAAGCTGTACCTTGCCCTTAGATCACCCTCTCTCTTCTGCTTTCCCTTCCTGGCTCTCCCCCCCCTTCTCTCTGTACGTATGCATATTTCTGTGTGGCTCTGCTCGGCCATATACTCTCTGCTATGACATGTCTGCCTAGAAGCCATGAAGTGAGGCAAACATGGGCTGGGGGTCTGAAACGGTGAGCCAAAATACATTCTTCCACCTTTTTTATTATTTTATGCTAAAATAATAAAAGTCACTTCATCACAGCAACAGAATGACCAACATAGCCAGGGACGTTCTGAGAAAGATGTGCTTTAGACGATTTTTCCATCTCGGGCTGTGCATGGACAATCCCAGATGGTACCGCCTACTACACACCCAGGCTGTCTGATGTAGCTACTGCTGTAGGCCACAAACTTGAGCATGTTTCTCTACTGGAGGCTGCAGACGACTGTGGCACAATGAAAGGTACTCGTGTGTGCAAACATGTCTAAGCACAGAAAAGTAAGTAAAGATACGGTTCAAAAGATGCTCAAAGAGTGTTTGCAAAGGGCTGTTATGAGTGAACTGGAAACTGCTCAGGGTGAGAAAGTAAGCTAGGAGGACTCCCTGTATACAGGCCCAGGTCACCACTGGGCACCAAATGTTATCTACACCTACACTTCCTTCGATTACTTTAAGTTCTTCCTTTTGCCATGCTAAATAAATGTTCTTCAATAAAACATTAGCTTACTGAAAGCTTTTTACTTTGTGAGCTTCTAGGTTTTTCAAAACCTTTGAGTTTTTCTCATTGATTTACTTATTTTGTTCATTTCATATCTTAACCACAACCCCATTCCCTCCTCCCCTCCCAGTCCCAACCTCCTTGCCCGCATATCCCCAACCCCCCTGGGTACCAACCCACCCTGGCATATCAAGTTGCATCAGGACTAAGTGCTTCCTCTTTCACTGAGGCAAGAAAAAGCACCCTTGCTAGGGAAACAGCATTCAAAGGGAGGCAATGGAGTCTGAGCGAATCACAGCCCCCACTCCAGTTGTTAGCGGACCCACTTGAGGACCAAGTACTCCATCAGCTTTTCATATATGCAGGGGGGCTAGGACCAGACCATGCATGTTCTTTGGTTGGTGGTTCAGTCTCTCTAAGACCCCATGGGCTCAGGTTAGCTGGCTTTGTAGGTCTTCTTGTGGTGTCCTTGACCCCTCCAGCTCCCTCAGTCCTTCCACTAACTCTTCCACAAGACTCCCTGAGTTCCGCCTAATGTTTGGCTGTGGGTCTCTGCATCTGTTTCCATTATCTTCTAGGTGAAGCCTCTCTGATGACAGTTATGCTAGGTTCTTGTCTGCAAGGATTGTTGTTATAAAAAAAAAAAAAATGAAAATCTCAACCATTCTATTTTACCAATAAAGACTCAGGAGCCAGATATTGGGGGTGAAAACTGATAGCTCAGAGAAGCAGAGAAAGTACCAATCTTACCTCCTTCTCAGCTCACATCCCAAAGGCCCAAAAGGCTCCTAGCTCAGCTGACAGTCCAGGAGGAAAAGGCAAAAAAAAAAAAAAAAACATGGCCAAAGGCTTGCTGGTGCAAAACAAAACAAAACAAAACAAAACAAAAAGCCCAAAAGCCAGAGAGCTAAAGCTAAAGAGCTAAAGAGCTAAAGTTCCTTCTACTTCTACAGGCTGTCTTAAAAACTCCTCAACTCAAAGTCCCTCTTACTCTTTAATCCCTGTCAGCTGGTTTCTTGCTCTGCCTCTTGACCTAGAACTAACTTTATTAAATGTTGTGTGCAGAAAGCTCTTGGATTAAAAGTGTGTAATAGGGATGAACCACACCATAATCACCTGTTTACAATAAACAAAGTTCTTAGATTAAAGGTGTGTGATAGGGTAAAACTACACCAAACAAGAAACAGGGTTTTACAATTCACAGTTCTGGGTTTCACAATGGCATCAAATATCCCACAACAAAGGAAAGCAGATAAAAGATGATACAGAAATTGAGGGAATGGCCAACCCATAATGGGCCTAACTTGAGACCAAGCCCAGGGGAACACCCAACCCCTAACTCTATTAAACTTTTTGACTTTTAATAATTTTTGAAACATTGTACTAATGCATAAAATATTCTCTTTATACCATTATCTGTAAGTACCATTTTATTACATAAAACTTCATTAAAAAAAAAAAAACTTTTTGGTTGAAAACTAAGAAACAAACATCTATTAGTTCAGACCCATCAGGACTATCAGCCCTCTTTTCTACCTCACCTACCTACCCAGTTTGTCTTACTGGGAGGTTTTCAGAGGCAGTACCTCACAGCACTGTCATTTCTGTGGTAACAAACTTTCTTCTGGAAAATTCCTGAGGGACCTGCCTAAGGCTCTTCAGGAGCAAGTGTCTTCAGGAATGTACCCATTATGGGGCCAGGCATGTAGTTCAGTTGTCAGCAGATAGGAAGCCCTGTGTTTGATCCTTGGTGCTTTATAATCCAGATGTGGTAGCACATGCTTATAATCCCAGAAATTGAGAGGTGAAAACTAAAAGATCAGAAGCTCACATCCTCAGCTAAACAGAGAGTTCAAGGCTAACCTGGGCTACCGGAAATCCTACAAGAGAGAAGGGGTTTGCCACATATTAATTACATACAATCGTTTTTCATTATGTCATTCTCATATGTGTACATCACATATTTTGATCGCCTGTGGACATAAGCATAAACATTTGGAAGGCAAATTGACAGTAGCACCGTGTTCTTTTAGCAAAACAAATAGTAGCCACCTCACTAATAAGGCCTAGGACCTCCTAGGCCACAGGCTTTTGACCAGGCAGGCTTACAGGATCAGACATAAACTCCCTCTGCTGGAGTGGGCCACAGATTCAGTCAGAAATCAGTTGGTTACCATCACAACAGCCATGCTACTGTTGCATCAGTGGGTACATCTTACCTGGCCTATTGATAGGGGGGCATGCAGGGTTCACATCTGAAAGAGACTGCTGATGCCAAGTCTTTCCACGCAGCCTTCCAGTGATGGAAACACAGCACTTTCCATCACTATGAAATCCAGCCAGAAGTGAGGAGGTTTCCAGCTCAGTTCCAACTTAATTTCTCTGTGACATACAACCAAAAAAGAATGTGTTGTCTTCGGTAATAAGGTGTTACTATCTAGTTCTGGTTGACAAGCAACAGCTACAGAAATAGCCTAAAACCTTTTGGAAGCCTCCAGAACTTCTCTGACCAGAAACTCATAGGGAGACAGACTACTCCTGGCACCTGATATTTTTTATTTAAGGAATAACCAGCTTCTAAGAGCAGGGATCTTCCATTCAAGCTTTTAAATTTCTTTATGCTTTTAAGATTTTTCTACGGGTATATAATGTAGATTGAACAATTCTTTTGGTTTGTTTCTTTATCTCATCGTAGGTTTTCTTAAGAGTGGAAACGTCCCATGAACATTCCTCTCTGTTAATGACAACATGTTTGCATTGGTCCATATGTCTACACATTTTAAAAAAGCTGTTGAGGTCTGAAAAATCTTCCACTGACCCTTTCACTGTGGATTTTCTTAGGCATTTTTATTACTATGACAGCCTTCGCCCTCTTCCTCTTTCTCCTCATCTTCTTTCCCCTCCCACGGTTTCTGCATCCACGCAAACCTTTCCCATCGAAGATGCAGCCTGCCTCTGACTGGAACATTGATATGCATTGTACAGCTGTGTGTTCATTTCTGCATCTGTCTATTATATTGCGGCTTGGTAAGATGAAAGCAAGATGAGAAATATAGGACAATGCTTCATCTTGTTTGTACCTTTTATGTTAGCTCAAAATTAAGTCGTTTTTAGTATCTCAAGCATCTAAGATATAGTAAGTATGAAACAGCTTCACATTTCTCTTTCACCCCCTCTGCTTCCTGAGCTCGACTCTCCAATTTACCTCCAGAATTTATAAATGAGAAAGCAATCTCTCCCCTGATGGGTTGTTGTAAACCCATTGGCTGTGTTTTAGGATGTGTGCTTTAAATGTGGCCTGAAGCAACAAATCCACATCAGGGTCCACTCCAGCCCACTTCACTGGACCAAAGCATTGAGCTGACTTTACACAAAGCTTGATGCCAAGCCTTTTATAATATGAAGGGGGGGTGTGGCCTAGTTTTCATTGCAAAGCAGACCCTGAGGTGGAATCCAAATGCTAATCATGTATTTGGGAAGTGCCTGAAACAGCACCTTGGGGGTAGGGAAGCGATCTAGAGAAAAGGAAGGCAGCCAAACTATGTGTGACCAAGAAGTTTGCCTCAGAAAGGGACCACTGTGCGATCCATCGGAAATTCCAGAGATGCCCTAAGCTGTGACCTTATCCATGTACACGCAAACCAGGCCGAGTGGATGGGATGCTCTATACACAACCCCCCACTAGAGCTTGTTCAAGGCTATTTCAGTGGAGGTTTGCTCCTGCAGCATGTGGCAGGTGGCTTATGGCACCTTTGGGGAAAGCCCTCGGGACAGCGCAACAGCTGTAAGCCATGAGGCCTGAGGGAGAAGGGCACAGATGGCGCTCAGCACTCTGTCCCAGGTGCCCATAACCATGCCAAGCCCAGGTTCAGCCAGTTATTACTTCCTTAACTCCTCCAGCTCTCCCAGTCAGCCCGGAGGGTGACCATGAAAAGGGAAAAGAATTATGGCATCACCCGATCTTTTGGCTCCAGAGGAGAGAATTTGTCAAGGAAGAGCTGGTTTCATCTAACCAAATTCTCATTAATCTGCAACAAGGTAGCCAGGTCTACAAATTTCCTCAAAGTGATATTAAAATATATTTACAGAGAGAGCAAGGTGGTATTTCTACACAGATGAATATGTAAATCTCGAAGTTTGTGAGCATCTGTGGTGGAGAATGAGAATGAGACTATGGATACAGATCCATGAATTCATAAAACGTTTCAAAGGAATTCTCTCCAACCTTGTGGCGTGCTGTGTTATTAAGGTACAGTAGACTTGCAAAGTACGCTGTAAATTTATAAGTTTAATGCATCATTTGTGCAAGTTTTCCTCTGAGATTCCTCCAAGAAAGGGCAATGAGGAGAAAGGAATGCCACCTCCATCTTCACATCCCCTTGGGGAGAAGAGCTGAGATGGCTTTCCGAGTCAGGCCTCCCATCTGCCACCTAACATGTCCCCTGTGGGTAGGGTCAACCTGGAAGGACCTGCAGGGTATACCCAGCAATGAGTGTATCTAGCAAAGTGGAGAGCAGGGGACATGGGAATCCCACCACTTGCCAAGCAATAATACATCTACTTTAGAGAAGGGCATCTTGACTTCATTTGCACAAGAGAACCACATGGACAGCACAGCTTCTGATGTCCGTCACGTGAAGCACCCGAGACAACGAGTGACTATTCTTTTCAATACTGCAAGACCAGAAGTTATCCAGGATGCTAAATGGTTCAGAATGGCCGGTGACTCACAACCTCACTGCAGCTGCAAACAGCTGCAAAAGACCTGCACAAGATGAGCCCATCAACAACCCATCATGGGTGATGGGTTATTGATTTTTATTGATACACTGATTGATACATATATGTATCAATAAATATCAATATATACATATATATATAGAGAGAGAGACATAGACAGAGGGAAACAGAGGGGAGGAGCATGTAGCTCTCTGAAGAGCTTTAGGCTATGAATGGTTGCTGACAGAGAGGGAGTCATTCTCTTCAGTGATGTATCCAGTAAGTAACCCCTCACCTGTGTACATGCAAGCAACTCTAATTAAACTCAGTGGGTCAGAGAAAGGGAGAAACACAGAGACAGAGAGATATGAGGAAGACTTGGGACTTGGGAAGAAGAGATTCCATGGAAGCGGAACGGGGGTGAAAATGGGTAGTGGGGAGTGAAAGTGACCAAACTACATTTTATACATGTATGAAATCATCAAGAATAAAGAGAAAAGCCTTGTTCGGAGTTCGCAGACTGCCATACTGAAGCTCCCTAGATTTAGCAGCCAAAATAACAAAAATGTATTGTCTGCCATTTATGGAAGACAGAAGTCTAAAATCAAGGGGCTGCAGGGTTGTTTTTAGGTTGTTTTCTCCCCAAGGCCTCTTTCTTTACCATTGAGATGTTTTTCTTCTCCCTGTGTCTGCACAGGATTCCCCCCTCCCCCGTCTGTGGCTACATCCTAATCTGCTCTTTTCAAAAGGACACCATGTTAGGAAAGGACTCTTCCCCATTGCCTCTTTCAAGACCATCTCTAAATATAGTCACATTCTTAGGCAGTTGGGAGTTAGATCTTCAAAGTATAAATGTGGGGGACAACCGTAACAGAGAGTGACCCAGAAAGTCACTGAATCCAGAAACAACAACTCGGTCATTTCTGATTTCCCATGTATGAAACTCTGGAGCTTTCCACTAGCACTGTCCTCTTGCTGTCAACTTTCTTTTTGACAGAGGTGTAAATGGAACTGCAGATGCCTGGAAAGCAGGCTGCCGTGTCTCACTGCTCTGCATCTTGAGTCATGTCAACATTCCAAGTGGAGCCAGACCTGCTGTGACATCCTGTTACGGTTTGAATACGAAATGTCCATCAAATGTCCATCGTGAGGGAGCTCATGAGCTCGAACGCTGGTTGTCCCGATGCTGGCGCTGTTTGGGGAGGTTATAAACTTTGGAAACATGAGACTTAGCTGCAGGAGACGGGTTGTTGGGAGGTGGGGTTTGAATCTTATAGCCAGGCCCCCAGGTCTCAGCCTTTCTCTGCGTCCTGATCCACAAAGATGGGAAACACCCAGCTTAACATTACTGCTGCCATAGCCAAGAGCCACTCCCACACCATGCCTTCCACACCATGGTACACTCAAATCACGGCCCAAAGTAAACCCAGTTAAGTTGGTTTTTTTTGTTTTTGTTTTTGTTTTTGTTTTTATCAAGTATTTTGGTCTGAGCAGCAAGAAAAGTAACTAAGATATGCCTCCACCGTAACACTCCCCACCGGCTCAACATCATACCACAGACATACCACAGACATGCTCAGAGCAGCATGGCTCTGATCATGGAGTGTTGGTCACCTTCCCACAATACACCAAGAATGGGCTCTGCACACGAACTCACTAGCTTCGAGAGTCATCGGAGCTGATGCTGGGTTTAAAAACACAGCTAGGGTGAGGTAACTTCCATAGCAGGCTTAAACTTGCTCATTCCTTTGAAAGAACACCCCGACGACTCACGGTTACGGAGGCAGGCTGTCCCTCCTGTCAAGGAAGACATGACAGAGGACAGAGAAGGAATGGTGCTGAAAAGGAAGCTGACTGGTCACATCAGAAGGCAAAGAATGAACACGAAACTGGGACCAAGCGGTAAAGCCTCAGTGCCCACCCGCAGCAATCCACTTCCTCCAGTGATGGAACCTTCTAACAGTTCCATCACCCACCCAGACAGAGCCACCAGCTGGAGATTAAATGTTCAAATTCATGAGCTCATGGGAGCATCTCCCATTTAAACTACAGCCCTGTAGCAGCTTCATAGCCCCAATTTCTTTCCAGCCATTTCCTCCTCTTCCCTTCCTCAAATCCCTTATCTGCCCTTTTTTGGTCATTGTGTCAGAAATGCTTTCTCCTTATGTCAGGTGGTAGCCAGTCTCTAAGACTGCCACCCTCCTGCTCATCACAGTCACTTCCCTCACTGTCCTAAGGTGACTGATGAGCTATTGCAAGAATGAAAGCACACGGCTTCCCCTTCCTCCATTGGGCATTGTGACTTCTGAATTGTCATTTCATTCCTTTCCAATCTAGGGGAAGTCATGTCATCAGAAACCTTACGGTAGCGCCCATTTAGCAAGCACCCTGCCCAAAGACTCCCAAGTAAGCTTATGACGCGAGGCAGGGAAGTGGGGGGATCCTCTAGGCCTTGGCAAGCTGCGTCCCCAGCTGACCCACACCCGTGAAGTTCCTGGAGTTCTTTTCTGAGGAATGGTCCTGCTGCTTGTTTTCAGGCGATAAGCTGGGAATCACTTGTGAGTCATTTGTTATACAGCAACAGATAACCCGTATAGGCAAACTACATGCTGGCCTCCATCAAGAAAATGGCCATGTCACACAAGTCACTGATTTTCCTAACAGCTGCTGTTAAGTGGATTGTTGACCACTTCTTTAGCTTTGTGAACGTTGTTGTAGAGGGAAGTGTGTGGAATGCATTAAGAGATTAATACAGAGGTCTGTGTGATTCGGGTCTTCGTTAACTGAGCACCCACAGACCAGAGGTTACCTTGGGAGGAGTCAGATGAGAAGATCAGTTCTTCTTTCGTCTCATCCTCTCCTCATTCTGGCTGGGGTCTCTCCCTTCCTGCCTCATCAATGTCATTGTTTCTCTCCTGCTCACCGGCTGGCGCATAATCAATATGCTGGGAATACAATGCAAACTGATTGTAAAGTATAATCACAAATTTCTCAGAGAAAGGGGAGGGGAGAGGACTGCACAAAGCCCGGGAAAGTGAAGCGGAAGAGCCACTGACATTGTGCGCAAAGGCTCCCGCCAATCTGCACGGGGAGAATATTTGAGCAGTCAACAACTTGAGAGCAGGAAACAGCAAGAATAATGATACTATGAAAACTTGGAAAGAGAATGTGGTTGGAGGATCAAAGGAGTAAGAGGGGCTCTTGAGAAAAGTGGTCAAGTGTTCAAAGAGTTTTCGCCTAAGAATTATCTGTTTAGGATTGTACTGTCAAAGTCAAGCCTAAACTAGAGGATGTTACATCACTCTATTGTACATTTTTTGTTGTTGTTGTTGGAAAAGTTCTTTCCAAAAATAAAAATGTTAGCTCTTGGGTCATTCCGTTCAAAGAGTGGGTGACAGAGAACTGCATGTACAACTTCAATGTTAATCCCCTTACCTCAGCCCCCCAAGAGCTGGGCTACAGAAATGCATCCAATGCCCAGCTTGGTCTCTTTAACGTGAGTAAATAATGTTCGTGTGTGTGTGTGTGTGTGTGTGTGTGTGTGTGTGTGTGTGTGTGTG
>NW_026591598.1:6521599-6546889 GCF_907164565.1 Psammomys obesus | reverse complement strand
TGTGTGTGTGTGTGTGTGTGTGTGTGTGTGTGTGTGTGTGTGTGTGTTCACCTATGAGCATGCTCATGGAATCCCAAGGTTGACACTGAGGATCATACCTAATCACTCTTCTCCCTAGCTACCTTGTCTCCCTTTTCTCAGGCTGGAATTACAGGCAGGTACCACACTCCAAAGCCCTTTACCTGCTAAGCCATCACCTGGCCCTTGGTCTCCTTTTAAAGAGTCATTTAAACTAATATTTTTTATGTACAAATATCCCAAGATATCACAAGCCAGCTGAAACCCAAGGGATGGGGTGGGGTGATTCTGCTAAGGAACTGGCCTGTCTCCTCCTTTCTGTTGAGCTGACTTCTGTAACTTCCATGCTTCCCTTTCATTGCCCCAAGATCCCAGGGAACTAAATCAAACTTTATTAAGAACATGTTTTACTCTCTCTTTTAGCTTTTGTCCTTATTTTCCATTACTACTCACCCTTCATCAAATCAATCCAATATATACTTTGTGGGACAGAATTTTTAACAAATCCTGACACTGTTCTATGGGAGCTGTCTGGGGACATTTTAGTGGCTTCACTAAGTGGTCTTTCTCTTCTTCTCACAGCCCTGGCTTCAAGCCTGAGACCAGGTTGGCTATGTGCTCTCTTTTTCCCTTCCTCTCTTGCCCTTTCCTAACACAATTTACCTCTGGCATTTCTCCCCACCCCTTCTTGGCCTCATTTTCCCAGTGTAGAAATTTCCCCACCTAAAATATTCGCTTTCTTTCCAGATATTTCTAAACTATCTCCCGAAAGCCACAGTGATCCAACAGCCCTTCCCCCAAAGCCATCCAGGATGGTGTTAAGCCATTCTGGAGGCCATGGGTTCTGATGCCCACTCTTGCCACCCCACACAGACACATATTTCTTCAATTTTCTCAACTTATTCTACAATGTTTGAGCTATACAGAAAGGTTTAAAGGATAACCCGCTGGTTATTTGCATGCTTTGCCCAGCCTAAGCAGTAAAATATTACTGCTGAGGTGAAGCCTTCCATCTCCAGCTCATTTTCAATTATTAAAGAAGCAGACAGAGGGGTTGTGTTTGAGGGCATCCCGGGAGTTGGCACCATCATGAAGAAAGCATACAGCAGCCATAATTCCTGGCTTATATGTACTCCTACAGACAGCATTCACTACAGTCTGAAGGAGAATCTATTGTTTTTTTCCAGCTTAAGGATGAGGAAATAAGTTCAGAGGTCATCTGATGCCATAGAGTCCAGTAGTTACGACACAGGCTAGGGAGCCAGACTGCCTGGAGGGGAGCCCTGGTTCCAGTATGTATGCAAATGTGCTTTGACCCTAGTTTTCCAGTGTCTAGAATACGGGTGGTATGGAGCCACTTCATGGGATTTGTAATGCGTGCTTACAGTGGGGCTCGGGCTGTTGTGCTATATCAGGGTTTGTTGCTATTACTACTCTGATTATTACCTCCTGATCCTCCCATCAAAGATATCAAGGATCTCAAATCCCTATAACCACCATCTCTCAGCCCCTCCTACCCCAGGCTCAGAACAGATCATCTAATATGTAGGAGAAATGTTAAAGCCCGTAGGTGAAACATCCCTTTGGGGAGCCCAGGAGGCTCCCCAAAACAATATAGGTTATTGGTATTACCATTATCCCCTTCCAGAAAAAGAAGAGAAGACCCTAATGCTGAAGATACCACACACTTTGGGCACAGAAGTTAGCAGAACCAATCTGAACCTGACCTGGAAGCTTCATCCCTAAGAATCAACTCTGATAGTATTGTAAGAAACCATGCAAGCTGCTCTGGGAGAAAACTCTGTCAATATTCCTATCCAGCTGTGATGCCTAGGAACCACACAGTGGCTAGAACAGCAAGATATTCCTAAAGGTGCAATAGTGGCACATATATCTGGGGGAAACCAACTGACCTAATTGGACCTAAGTCCCACTCAAAATGAGGGAATTCATGCCTGGCACTGTTAACTTAGCCAACTGCCTATGGTTAGTGAGGTCACAGGACCTAGAGAATCTAGTGCTGCCACCTTCCTAAACCATGATAATTTTTAATTGCACTCTTATCCTTATAGTCACAGGTAAATGTAGCTCTCGCTCCTTATCAGGGAAGCTTCTTTTTGCAACACACAGATCATTATGGAAAACCACAATTGGTCAAAGTGCAAAGATCAATTAACTGTGGCGTACTCATTTCCAGCTAACACATTTACAAGCAATCCCTGTACTTAAGGCTCAGGAGACATCACAGAAGAAGGAAGAAAGATTTAGGAGCCAGCAGACCGGGACATCTGCTGTGAGACAGTCTCTTCCGAAACAAACAAAAAAAGGATGTGACATGAGGGTTGGGGTAGGAAGGAAGGAGCAGATTTGGGAAGAGCTGGGAGGAGGAGGGGGAGGATGAATGTGATCATGATGCATCTTACGAAATTTTCAAAGAATTAATAAAACAGTTCTTTTAATGTGGAGCCTAAAGCATACAGTTCATGATTCATCCTTGCCAGATTCAGTGGTTGGTCTCATTCTGACTCTGTATCCTTCTGGCACTGGGATCTGTCTTGTGCCTCAGTATCCACTTCCCTGGGCTATGAGAGGATGTTTACAGCCAGAATCTCTCTAGAGATGATGTCCTACCAAGAACACCTCAGACAACATCCTTTCTACTTTCACATCCTTGCCTGGTTTGGTGGCAAGTCCTTGGGATTTTGAGAAATAACCTCACCAAGCTAAAAACCTTGAACTAGTGAATATGTCCAAGCTGTGGATATGAGCCCCACCCTCCCCTTCCCCTAACCCCTCTGCTCCATGCCCACTTCCAGCAACTCCTCACCAGTGATGTCTTCTTTGGACAAGTCACCCATCTTAGGAATGGTAATTCTTCACCCTTGCAGGTTCCACTTCCTCCTTAACTAAATGATGAGACTGGTTTTTTAGATCTAAACCCTCTTTCTAATCAGCCTCCACACTTGGCATTTATTCTCAGAGCTTATAAGTAATTTGAAGTCAAGAGCCGGGTTAGGCCTTCCCACAAAAGCAATTGCACTTTTATTGCTGCCATCACTTTGAGTTGCTGAGTACTGAGACTGGTCTCTCTGAGAACTGAAAGGCAAATATGTGGCCGCTCCACAGCCAGCCCTTGTTTCTTTACCATCTGCTGCTGCTGAGGACTATGTCTTGTTTGTCCTCATTTCTGGTCATGGTAACCTCGCCAGTCAGAGTTCAAGGTGGTACTCAACCTGAACCAACTCTGCTTAGTCCCATTTGCCTCCCTTTTATGGTGAAGAAGGTTCCCTAAAAAGTAAAATAAAGAACATAGAAGACTCTCTCTCCAAAAGAACAACCATTTGTGAAGCATGTTTAAACTCTCTGGAAATTACCCTGAAAGCACAATGTAAAGGAAGAAAATGCCTCTACGCAAGTCTAACAAGTCTCATTAGACTAGTGAGAATCTCTATCAGTCTATACCAAATCCACTTTCTATCGCCAACTACACCCCCTGCTCAGCTTCATGTTATACAAACTCTACCCAAGCTAGTATGACCATGAAAAAGCTCCCTTCACCTCTGGCTCCCAGCCTGGAATGATGGCTTCATCCTGAAAAGAGAAGACTACTGGAAATTCTCACTCCTTCCTCTGTGATGTAGAAGTTCTACTACAGTTGATGCTACAGGGAAGACCAACCTTTCTCTTCTAATACCCACCCTCAGGGCAGGAGTCCTACACTAGGCACAGATGAGCTGACAACTCTGTGGACAACCTCCCAAGACCCAGCTTATTTAAAAACAAGCTGTTCCATATTACTGAAAACAAAGAAAAATATTCCATGATGGTAAAGAGTCCATCTGGAAAAATACAAACTCAAAAATGCAAGAACTGATAAAATTGAAAAAGGAAGTAGATAATTCTTCAATAATTAGAAACCTTGATAATAAGTACAACTATTAAAAGTGAACTTTCAGTAGTTGGTAAAACAGTTAGGCAGAAGGATGAGAAGAAAGAAGACCATGCCAACTAAACCCAAAACACTGGAAAATATGTCATACGATGCCAGCATTCTTTGAAGTTCACATGGATCACTGTCCAGGATAGACCTTATGCTAGACTACAAATTAAGGCCAGTACCTATTAAATAATTGGAATGAAAAAGGAAAGGATGTTCTCTGACCATATAGAATTAAAGATCAAAACAGAAGTACATTTGGGGATTTAACAAAGATATGAAAATTAAGTAAAACACAGCTAATCAAGCAATGGAGGGAAAGGAAGTCACAGGCAAATTAGTAAGTAGTTTGTGATGAATGGAAACAAATGTATAGCATACCAAAATGAATAGTATGCAGCTAAACAAGCATATGGAGGGAAATCCATGGCTGTAAAGACTTGCCTTAGAACCAAAGAGAAATAACTTTTTGACAGCTTAAACTCCTTCTTAAAAAACCAAAACATTAAGAGAAAACTGAACATAGTTGAGCAAATGTCCTTGGTGTATGGTGGTGCATCTTTTGGGTATGTGCCCAGGAGTGTTCTGGCTCAGTCTTGAGGTAGTGCTATTCCCAATTGTCTAAGAAAGTGCCAGATTGATTTCCAAAGTTGTACAACTTTGCACTCCCACCAGCAATGGAAGAATGTTCCCTTTTCTCCACATTCTCGCCAACATGTGCCATCACTTGAGTTTTTGATCTTCGCCATTGTGATAGGTATAAAATGGAATCTCAGAGTCATTTGATTTGCGTTTCTCTGATGACTAGTAACTTTGAGCATTTCTTTAAGTGCTTCTCAGCCATTTGAGATTCCTCCATCAAGAATTCTCCTTTAGCTCTGTGCCCCATTTTTAATTGGATTATTTGGTTTTTAAATGTGTTGGTATTTAATTTCTTGAGTTCTTTATATATTTTGGATATTAGCCCTTTGTCAGATGTTGAGTTGGTGAAGATCTTTTCCCAATCTGTAGGCTGCCATTTTGTTCTGTTGATAGTGTCCTCTGCCTTACAGAAGCATTTCAGTTTCATGAGGTCCCATTTATTAATTGTTGATTTTAGAATCTGAGCTGGTGTTCTGTTCGGAATTTGTTTCCTGTGCCAATGAGTTGAAGGCTAATTCCCTCTTTCTGTTCTAATAGATTTAGTGTTTCTGACATGGACTCTGTTGCATACTTTTCGATCACTTCCTCCTGGTGGGGCTGCCTTGTCAGGACACTGTGGAAGAGGATGAGCTCAGTCCTGATGCAACTTGTGCTGGGATGGGTTGGGGGGGGTTCTGAGGGCTAGGGAAGGTGGGAGGGTAAGAAGGAGGGATGGTGGGAGCAGGAGGAGAGGAGGATGGGGACTATGATTGGGATGTAAAGTGAACAACTAAATAAATCAAGTTAAAAGAGGGAGAGAGAACTGAACACAAAGTTAACAGAAAGTGTGAAATAATAAGGACTAGAGCCGAAAATAAATAAAATACAGAGTAGGAAAACCGAGAAAATTAAAATCAAAAGCTAATCCTTTAAAAAAATAACAAGTGTTGGGAAGGTAACTCAGTGCCTGCCATAGAACCTAAGTTGGGGTTCCTAGAATCCATGTAAAGTCGGGCACTGCAGCACACATCTGTACCTCCAGCACTCCTACAGTGAGATGGGAGGAAGAGAGATGAAAATCCCTGGACACTTGCAAGCCAGCAAGGCTGAGCTAGGCAGAGGCAACAATAACAATAGAACATGTCCCAAGATGGGCGAAAGGACACACACAAGACTGTCCAGTACCCTCTACACAGGTGCCATACTGTGTGTATGTGTGTGTGTGTTTGTCTGGAGAGAGAGAGTGCTTGCTTATCATGCACAAAAGCCTGGGTTTGACCCCCATCATGACATCAAATCAGGCATGACAATGTGATACTGTAATTTCAGCTCTTGGGAAGTAGAGACATGAACACCACAAGTTCAAGAGCATTCTTAGCTACATACCAAATTCTGGGCCAACCCTGTCCCAATTAATAATATATTTCTTTAAATGTAACGTATTTGAAAAAGACAGTAATATTGGCAAAGCATTAGCTAAAATAACCAAGGCAGAAATAAATTCCCAAATTTCTCAAGTCAAGAAAGAGGTTATTTTCCTTACAGAGATGAAAAGAATTATAAAAGTATTCTAAAACCGACTGTGTGCCAACAAATGTGATAAGTTAAGTGAAATTGTCAAATTTCTAAAGAGACAAATTACTAAAACTAACCCAAGAAGTAGAATATGTGAATAATATCCATAATAAGTCAAGAGATGAAATTATCAATTTTGAAGCATCCTACAAAGAGAAGGCCAGTTCCAGATGGTTTCCCCAGAAAGTCACCATCTGGTAACGTCTGTCAGCCAAGGAACACCAGTCCTTCTCGGACTCTTCCCATAAGTGATGGGATGCTCAACTCTCCACTCCTTCTGTGACATGAGTATGCTCTGATTTCAAAATGAGAACAATATCTCAAGAAAACAACGAACTATAAAAAAAAAAACCTTTTTTAACACACTTGTATAATTCTTTAAAGATTTATTTTTTTATCATTTTACATTATGTATGTATTGGTTTATGTATACGAATGCAGGGTGCCCTTGGAGGCCAGACGTTCCCTGGAGCTTGAGTTACAGGCTGTCACAAGCTACCTGATATGAGTGCTGGGACTAAAATTTGGGTTCTCTACAACAATAGTTCATGCTTTCAACCACTGAGACATTTGTATACATTTTTAACAAAACACCAGAAAACCAATTTCAGCCACATATAAAAAGGATTATACACCATGGTCAAATGGGATTTATATCAGGAATGTAAGGGAGTTAATATTTGAAGCTCAATTTAAGTAATAAACCAGATTTATAAAGAACAGTGGTGTAATCATTTCTAAATATATGGGAATTTATTTGACAGGCTCTAATTGTGTGTGTGTGTGTGTGTGTGTGTGTGTGTGTGTGTGTGTGTGGTGTATGTAAAAGAGAAAGACCAGGGTCATGTGTCCATGCATGCATGTGTGGAAGCCAAAAGAGTACATGCTCTATCCATCTCCGTATTATTCCTTGGTCTCTCACTCTTGGTCTCACAGAGCTGACTGCTGTTCAGCTTGGCTGGCCATCAAACCGTGCAGTCCCCCCCCCCAGTTTGTACCCCCTGCCTCTCTTCAAAGCAGAGATTACAGATCCATGCTTGGTTTTTCATGTGGGTGCTGAGGATTCAAACTCAGGTCCCTATGCTTGCCCAGCAAGCATTACATGCTGACCAGTTCCTCAGATGCTAATATTCTTTTCTTTTGCTTGCTTGCTTGCTTTATTTGATATCTTAAAAATTAAAATCTAATTACACTATTTCCCCATCCTTTTCCTCCCTCCAACACCTCCCATGTACTCTACTTTGCTCTCTCTCTTAAATTTATGGCTGCTTCTTCTTTACTTGTGTTACATATAAATTCCTGAAGGTATAGCTAGAACCTGACCACTCAATATGATGGTCCTTGTGTGTATCATTTAAGGGTTGACAACCTAGTAATGGATAACCAATTGAAGGTTCTTACCTGGGGAATGTTATTTCACCCACTGAGCATTCCTGAGTTGCCTGTAGTTTCTTGTGTAGGGCTGGAGCCCACTGAGCTTTCCTTCTTCCATGACAGAATGTCTATAGGCATCAACCTTGTTTGGGTCTTTTTGGCTGAAATGTTGTTGGGATTTCGTGGGTGAAGACTCCCTGGCATGTCTAGGAGATGCACTCTCTCAGCAAACATCCTTTTTCTGTGGCTCTTATAATCTTTCCACCCCCTCTCCAATATGGTTTTCTAATGAAATTACTTAACAAATTAGAAAGAGAAATTTCCCTGACTTGGTCTAAAGGGAACCTAAGAAAAACCCTCAGCCAGGAGACCATTTCACCCAAGTGAAAGTCTGGGTGCGCTTCCCCCTAGATTAGGAACAAGACAAGGGTATGCATCTTTGTCGTGTTAATTCAGGACTGCTCCACAGTTTCTAAGGCATATGCCAGAGTCATTAGGCAAGAAAATGAAGGGAAAGTCATATAAGCTGAAACAGAAGAAATCAAATCATTTCTATTTCAAATGGAATGCATGTCTAATATGTGAATACATGCATGTGTACATTTGTTTATACATGTAAGTATACACGTGACCCACTAAAACTACTAGAATTAGTGAAGAGAGTTCATGAGGACATAGGACGCCTGGCCCACTTATAATTTTCTTTTTTTTTATTACTGGCAACAAGCATTCTGAAAATGAAGACAGAAAAGAATTCCATTCATAACATCATCCAAAGGAATAAAGTGTTTAGGAAGAAAATTAACAAAAATGGACAAGATTTGTACAACCACAAAAATTAGAAGAAATTAAATCATCTCTGAGTGAATGGAATGACCTCATGGATTGGAATGCTCAATGCAGTGAAGACGGCAATGCTTCCAAACTGATGTATCAATTTTCCATAATCCTTGTCAAACTGCCGGCTTCTTTTTGGCAGACCCGGGAGAGCTGAGCTTCAAATTCATATGGAAATGTAAGAGCCAGGAAATAGCTAAGAAGCATCTTGAAAAACGGCAAAATTGGAAGAATCAGATTTCAATATTCCAAAAGCTGACATGGAATTTCTGGGTAATCAAGATGGTGTGGTCCTGGCATAGAGATAGACAAAGAAACCAGCAGGTCTGAATCTGGGGGACAGAAATAAGCCTTTACATTAACGGTCAGTTCGTTTTCAACATGAGACAAGTCCAACAAGGAAAAAGCAATCAGTCAGCAAATACAGCTGAGATAACTAGATTTCCCCCATGCGCATGGATAAATTTAACTTCTACATTAATTATAGACAAAGTTAATATAAAATTAATGGTAGGTTTTAAATATATATTTAAAAACTATAAAAGTAAATTTGTGACACCTTAGACAAGGTAACAGGGTTTTTAAGACATAAGAAAGCATACACAGCACTCAGGGAGGCAGAGACAGGTGGATCTCTGTGAGTTCGAGGCCAGCCTGGTCTACAAAGTGAGTCTAGAACAGCCAAGGCTACACAGAGAAACCCTGTATAGAAAAACAAAACAAAAATGAAACAAACAAAAACAAAAAGAAAGAAAGTGTAAACAGTAAAACAAAAATAAAGAAAAATTAGAATATACATCAATTTAAGACTATTGGTGCTATAGATGACACCATCAGGAAAATGGAGAAAAAGTAAACAGTTTGCAGGCTGGTGGAAGATATTTGCCAATCGTTTATCTAATAAGAGGTTTAGATCCATAGGATGTTTCAAAATCCTATTACAACTCAGTGATAAAAACATAAATAACCCAATTTTAGAGTGAGCAAATAATGTGAGTAGTGATTTCTCTAAGGAAGATACGCAAATGGCCAACAAGCACATAAAAAGGTGCTTAACATCATCACTCATTAAGGAAACACAAGTCAAAACCACCAAGAGGCACCACTTCGCCTAATAGGATGGCAATGGTTTAAAACCCAAGCAATAACAGCGGTGGCAGAGATGCCTCAGCTTGGGAACCGCTTGCCACACAAGCACGAAGAAGACCTGAGATCAGATCGTCTGAACCCACAAAAAAAAAGACAGCCATAGTCGTTCCCCACATCCGTAGCCCCAATCAAAGACAGACGGATCCCTGGGGCTTGTTGACCAGCCAGTCTAGCCAAAAATGGAAAGGTCTGGGGTCAGTGAGAGCTCCTACCTCAAAAGCCGAGGCAGAAAGGTGAGGGAGGAAGATCAATGAGGCGGCCTCAGCGGAAAGTCTGCCTTAAGCTCAAGTGGCTGACTATTCTATAAGAAAGCAGGTAGAACACAGGCATGGGAAACCCAGGCCTCTACACGCATATGCTGGGTGAGGGCACACACAGGCACACGCCCACATGCCAAGCACACTGTGTACAAGCAATAACAATGCTTGCAAAGGATGTGGGGAAACTGGAGCCTCCACGACTATCCCATGGATACTGCGATACCAGAATCACATGTCATCATATGCTGTGACGTGATGAATCTTGAAGCATGATGTTAAGTGAGAGAAGACAGTCACAAAGAACACATGTTGCATTTATTTGAAATTATCACCTAAGGTAGGTGTCCAAACTAAGAACAACTATAAAGCTACAACATATATATTATATATTACCTAGGGTGGGAATGGCAGGTAGAGGAAGGGGGACAAAATGCCTCAAGAGTAGACCACGGTGACAGTTGTACAAACCTTTCAATACATAGATGTATGCATAGTGCACACACAGCCACTGAATGCTAGCTCTTGAGTTAATTGTTTGGTATGTGAAATATATCTTAATAAGGCTGTGAAGGCTTTTCACACCCAGTCAAAATTCCCATTGTCTTGTTGTTAGTGACAGACTAATGTTAAAGCTTAAATGGAGAAGCAAATGGCCCAGGATAGCCAAACACACGGCAGAAAGGGAACAAGAGGCAGAGAAATGCTGCCCAGCTTCAACACCTACTGAAAGACTATGATAACCAAGACAGTGCGGCAGTATTAGAAATAAAGACAAGTTAACAGAAGAGAATCAAGAGCTCACAAATGGATCCACTAACACATAGTCAGCTGGTCTCAGACAAAGAAGTAACAGCATTCTTGGTGACCAAGCATTCAAGTCTATGAGGCTATAGGGCCCAATCTTATTTAAACCAACACAGCTTCCATCATAGTAAGCAAGAGAAAAAAGTAAGAAGGAGGGGTCTAGACAGCTGCTAGGCTCTTTCTGCGGCTCAATCTTGGAAGTAATTGCCAGCAGGGTTGTCACAGAAACCTTGGGTCCAGTTCACACACAGGCACAGAAGTTGTGGTCTTAGGAAAATGCCATAGTTTCTGTGCCCCTGTTTCACAATTATGAAATGGGAGATCACAGGCTGTGCCTTCATCATGGAGTTTAGAGAGGAAGAAATACACTCATGTATAGAAGGCTTAAGATAATTGATGGCAGGGCCATGAGATGGCTATGTGGGTGAAGATGCTCGTTGCCCAAGCCTTATGGCCTAAGTTCAAATCCAGGCATCCGCACTGTGGAAGGTGAGCACTGACTCCTGCAAGTTGTCCTTTGATCTCCACATACATACTGTGATATGTACATGTGCTCACAAATAAATACATAAACAATTAACTCATACTCAGTGATATTAGTGAGTGTTTTGGTTGTGTGATAGAAATACGGATTTTTCATTACATATGGTTTGAATCTGAAACGTCTTCCCAAGGTCCATAGGTTTGGACACCTAGTCTCTAGCAGGACTCTAGCTGTTTAGGGAGCTTAGGGACTCTTCGGGACACCAGTCCTAGCTGGTGGAAGTGTACCCTAGAGGAAGGCAGTTGGAAGTTCGGGCCTCCTCGCTGCTTCTTGAGCCACTAAAATCCCCCCGAAACCGTGAGCCAAAGTAAGACTTTCCTCCCTCCAGTTGTTTCCTAAGGTGTTTCTGTGAGGCATTTTGTCACAGCGACGTTAAAAATAACCAGTACACTATGGGAGACCCACCCGCTCCTGACCTAAGCCTGCGCGGCTCACGGTTGAAAGCGGAGACCGGCAGGTGGCACATGCTAAATGTACCTGTTCACAAGAGCTCTTGGACCGTGAAGGGAAGGAAACCAGTTTCTGGAACTGATCCCCCATTAACAAGCAACTGAAATTTGTTTACTCAGCTCAACGTGCCATGGAAGGTTTCTCCCATAATGCATTTGGTGAGCCCCCTCTGAAGACACGTCATCCAGGAGAGAGCCTATTCCTTCTCAGCCTTTGGTCTTCCTGACTTACAAACAGATCTTTGCAATTTCTTCAGTTTTACCTACACTCCTGGGGGGTGAGGAGGCTCTTCAGATCATTCCAAGCTGGAGTGGACAGAAGCAAGACGGAGATCCGGACGGAGACAGGAGAACGTTAAGCGAGATACTAAGATGTGGATTTCTAAAACGTGGCAATTTGCTTCTTCCTCACGTACCAGCACTGAGTGGCTACACCCAGAGATCTTTGGTTTGGATTTGAAGATTCAGGCAGCGCGTTTGCTTACATGTAGGGTGCCTGACAGCTGTCTGCCTGGCTGAGCTATTCTTCCTTCTTCCCCACCTCACCCCCTTCATCCATACCACCCCACCTCCCCTGCCCACCCCACCTAACCCTCCCCACCTTGACCATCCCCATCCCCACATCCCCCCCTCCCCCTCTCAGCCCCTCTCAACAGCTTCCAGGAACTGGCTTCTGTTGCCTAGCCTTCTTACATATCCTCCACTGGGCAGCTGGGGGTCCTAAACGCTGATCTTCTTTTAGAATCATGTTTCCAGGCTTGCCTGTGGTGACTGCTCACTAGGTTCAGATCCCTAGACCTCATTCTGAAGCACTTGGATCCATATCTCCTGGTGAAGGACCTGGAATCTATTTTTAACAAATACCTCCAGGTAGTTCTTAGCATCAGCCAAGTTTGGGAAACACGGTCTTAGAATATTTTCCTTTCATCTTTCCCCTGGTTCTGGGTTGGCAAATAACTGCCTATAGCAGGCATCACTAATTGATCACAGGACCCTTTCATATGGCTGAGCCTGGTTAAGACCTTCCAACCCTGAACACACGCTTGAGGCAGCCACCAGTCACTGTGTAGACTTACACTGGCGGGGACATACAAGTATTGTCTCAGCCCTAGTTAATATGCCCTCATGGGAGCCTGGCAGTTTCCTGGCCTTTCAGTGATGGATACTCAAGTCATCCAGGTATAATGGCTCTGGGAAAGCTTAAACCCATCTGGAATTTTCTGCCCCTAACTGGCAATTCCCCAGCAAGAGAAAGCCCAAAGGCTCCTATGCTCAATATTTTCCTCTGTTTCTTCAGGTAATGGGTCCATCCTGGCTGTAGCGGAGCCTAGATAGTTGGTGGCACGACTGTGTCTGATGGGCAGTGTGGAGTGGGGAAAGTTTTGTGACCCCTAGTCACAGGCTAGGCTCCTGAGCTGGGGTCAAACCCTGCAACCACAGCAGATCTGTAATGCTTCCTTGGAAGTGGCCACAAGACCACACTGTGAATAAATTCACTAATATTCATGTTGAAAATCAATCCCCAAATTTAGACTTGATGGTATTTAGAAGTGGAGTACCAAAGAAATAGCTAGGATTATGTGAAGCCATCAACATAGGGTTTCCACACTGGAGCTGATGGCTTCCTAAGAGGAAAGGTCTGAGCTGATGCCTGCCTGCTCTGTCTCACCATGTACACCAGGGATGATTCAGGAAGAAGACTCTTGACACCTGCCAAGGAGATGCCTACACCATGTTCTGGGAGTCCTCAGCCTCTGGAACTGTGAGATATATAACTGATAGTCTTTATAAATTACCAAGTCTCAGGAATTTTGCAACAGCCACAGAAAACCGATAAAGACACAATATTACTATTGCCTGTCACCTCAAAAAGCTAAGGTTTTACCACAGGAACCACCCAGACCAAGACCAGATAAGAGAGTAAACACACGCCTCAGAAAACACTGCTGTCTGGTGAAGCAAGCAGAAAACCCAGTTGTTGCAGAATGTAAGATGTCCACTGGAAGCCAAAAAGAGGCAAAAGAGCAGGAAGGGGTCAGCTCTGCCCTAGGATACAGAGCAACAGGATGAATATGGAGAGAGAGATGACTGCAGCGGAGCCCTGATGAGGTTGACCTTCCAGGGGGCACAGATGTCTGCATGGAAACCTAAACTGCTTGCTTCTGGGGTTCAGTCAGGAATGACAGCCTGGTGGCCAGCTGTGTGATGGGGGAGCCGGCTGGGAGCAAGAGTGAGGTGGAATCCTGCTTAAACCCTGAAAATTGAGACCAGCAGGAGTAGGACTGTTCCCTCCCTGCCCTGGGCCTGCATGTTCCGATGCAAGTAGCCTTACAGCCCCTATCGCCTGCCACCCTTATGGTGGTCACATAACCTGGTGCCAGGTTACAGGTTAAACTCCCTCTCTCCCTGTAAGGTCATGTCGAGCAAGCACCTGGAACTCCTCTTCATGTAAATAAGGCATTCCCAGCACCTTGGCCCTGCCCAATGATGTACGCTCATCTGAAAGCCTCTACCGCGCCCTAAAAGTTTAAATAGCCTTTGTTCCCCACAATTAAATGAGCCGCCTCACTGAAGCTGTCTCTCGGGCACTCGTCCTCAATCGAGATTCTGCATTCAGCCATACGCCTTGGCTAAGTTTCACTCCCTCCAGTCCAGCTCACTCTACAGTGAGCCTTGATACCCCTGGGGGGAGGGGAAGCAGACATAGGAAGGGGGACAACCTTGTGTTTCATGTGGGAAGATGAAAGGAACAGAGTTTAACTAAGCATGTGTTGCTGGAGAGGAAACAGCTGACTAACGTCACAGGAGAGACCCTACCATGGGCCATTTCTGGAAGCCTATCTGACCAGCGCTCTGCCCCAACATCCTAGACATCCCCTAATCCATAACAAGAAGCTTCCGCTGAGCATTTTAAGGCCTCCCCCCCCCTCTGATAAAGGCCAATCGAGGTCCACCAGATGTTTGAAGAACCTCTCTCAGAAGGATGCAAAAGACTAAAAATAAGCCTAGTAGACAAAAAAATAAAAAATAAAAAATCAGAGGAAATAGAAGCAGTGTGGGAAGGAGAAAACAGCCATATAATTAATATCTTCAGAGATAAAGGCGGAACCATTGTATTCTTAACCAGAACGTACAATTATTAAAGAGGAAACATTCAACAGAGTTCTTGAAAATTAAAAATATTGAAACAGAAATAAACAACTCAATGGGCTGGCTTTAAAACTAAGAGGAAAGAGTCTTCAAAGAGAAGCAAATGACTCCAGAGCTGGAGAGTCAGAGAAAAATGGAGGGATGGCAGATGCTCCAGGAAGTGAGAACGAGGGTATGGGGTTACTGAAGCAGCAAATGAACACTTGAGTTTCTAGCATGAAAGCATCACTTGGTGCCACAACAGTGGATGGAAACAGCTTCCACTTATGATGGCCCAGAGGCAGGAACTGAAACAACACCGGGCTCCCTACCCTTAACCCTGAAACGTGGAAATATTGGAAATAATGCAGAAACACTTTAGGACCCTCTCTGTGTTTTGATATTCAGTCAAACCATCAACCAAGTGTAAGATCTTAATAGAAAAAAAAAAATCACCTCCCATACACAAGCTTAAAAATACTCCCCACTACGAATCCTCACTCAGAAAATTATTGTAAGGGTGTTCTCCGCCATTGTGAAAGGTAAACTGAAAAATAGAATGCCCGAGATCCAGGAAACAAATAATTTAGCTCAGGAGCAGTCTAAGAGAGTCCCACATTTGATGGTGCAGAGAAGGCCAGGGTGACAGATGAGTGGAGGGCCAGGGTAGAGCAGGAGAGCCAAGAAGAGAATTATACCACCACATAATTCAGTACATGTCAACATATTTAAAAGAAAATTATAATCCTGTCAGAGAACTTGGGATGAAATAGTGATCCCCCGTAGGAAACTAAATAAGTGACAATTGTGACAATTATATTCCAGCACAATTGTAAAATAAAGAAAATACAAGCATAGGGTACCATGTAACTCAGCTTTAAAATAATGCAATCATAAGAATGTTGGTGCTAAATATTGATATTACCCCCAAAATGATACTGTCATATTGGGAGGGTAGGTAAAGCACATTTGTGAAAAAATAAAGCCATGCCTTACATAGAAAAAAGTTAATAAACGATAAGTAGGTTTTAAAAGACAGTACAATATAAAAATTATTTACAAGCAGATAATCTGTAACTGGAGGAAATAGCTAAAGAAGGTAGAGATTGTAGCTTTGGGATAGGCACAAGCAGAAAAAGAGAATATTGCCTTCCCTTCAAAGCTTCATTAAATATTTGTAGATTCAGCACACGAAACTTTAAAATGGAACACATACAGGAGGATAGCGAGTCGATGTAAAATTTCTTGATTACAGTGATGGCATTGGGGACTTGGGGAGAAAGGATTTTTAATTCTTCGGAGGTGCATGATGAAGCACTTAGTGGTAAAGTGACTCCTTCTTCATAATATAGTTTGAAGCTACTCATCAGAAAATGCTGAGAGAAATGATGAATATGTGATGAATTGATAGAAAGTCTATGGTTGACAAACAGATGATTGATTGGTTGGTTGATGGCAGACAGATAATTGATAAATAAGAGAGAGACAGCTAAATGATAGGCAAAGATAGGGTATGATCAATATTATGGGCAGTAGATAGATTACAGACACATAAATGATAGATAGATAGATAGATAGATAGATAGATAGATAGATAGATAGATAGAAAACTAGATAGATAGGTAGATAGATAGATGATAAAGATAGAGGATAGATAGAAAGATAGATGATAGATGATGAAGATAGATAGATGATATATAGACAATGATGAAGATAGACAGACAGATAGATAGATAGATAGATAGATAGATAGATAGATAGATAGATAGGTAGATATTTAAAATTATTAATTGCTGAACCCCAGCATGAGTATTTAGTTGCTCACTATGCTTGTCTTTCAGTTTTTCTATCATTTAAAAAAAAATCAAAATTAAATGTCTGGCAGAAACCTAAGTATGTATATTATCCTGATAAAGCTAACATTAAAAAATAATAGAACACTCAGCTCAATGCCCCAAAATGACAGCCGTCATTATTAACACCCCCAAAATGACAGCTGCCATTATTAATTTATCACCATCACCAAATCATTTTCACTCACCTCAAGGGACCTGGATAGTGACAAGGCAGAACACTTGCCAACAATGACTTTACATGCCTTTCTACTTACCCAGGGCCTAGGTTCCAGACAGCCCTAGAAGCAAAACCACAAATATTCCTCCCTCTCTAAGACAGTCCGGGTCTCCTCAGGCTTGAGGTGATGGAAAGCATGCCCTGCAGCCCAGCCATAGAAGCAGAAAAGAAGTAGGACAGAGACCGGGAGGGTGTTCCCAGGTCCAGTGTGGAGTGCACCACACCAGCATGGGCTTCCATGGCCTCCCCACATTCTGCACCGAAGTTGTTTGAGAATCTGCTCGGATTCCTCTCCTCCAGGGTCACTGCGAGGCCTGGCACCCGTGTCTCTTAAGCATTCATTTCTAAAGGTGCTGCAGTCACACTAGGCTCTGCTTTGTGTTACCATTTTCTGTCCTCTTGGGAAGAACCAGTCAGTCCTTCCTGTAGCCTATCCTCAGAAATACAAGAGCTTATCCCCTACCAAGCCCATTATGACTGTAAAACTGCAGATTAGAAACAACAACATCCACCATTCCTTTCTCCCACCTTGGATCACTGAAATTCATTTAAAAATTTTTTTTGCATGAAGCAGGTCTCCTCTTCACAGGACCCTAGTATGAAATGCCAGCGCATGTTCGTGTTATTTTTTTATTATTATTATTTCTATTTTGAGACAGTGTCCATGCAGCTCAGGCTGGCCTCCAAGTCAAGACCTTCCTGTCTTTGGTTGCTAGAATTATAAGCACATGTCATGTGTAATTGGTGCCTTCCACTTCTAGGTAAGGCCCCAGCTTCAGAATAATAAGGTGTGTGTGTGTGTGTGTGTGTGTGTGTGTGTGTGTGTCTATGCACATGTCTGTGTCTGTTTCTGTGTGGGTATGTTTCCGTGTGTCCGTGTGTGTCCATCCATGTGTGGATGTCCATCTGTGTCAGTGCGCATGCCCATGTGTCTATGACTGTGTGCATGTCTATGTGTGTGTTCCTGTGTGTACATGTGTTGTGTGCATGTGTGCATACAGGCAGGCCTGTCCATACTATACAGTCGAGCCTCATTATCATTGTCAGCCGCATGTAAAACAGCAAGCCCTTCCTTTCAATGGAGCGTAATGTCTCTGGAGGGGTCTAGCAGGTCGCCCTCTGCCCTCTTTTTTCAGCCCCCACGCTGTAAACCGTGTCCTCGCCATGGTCTGTCTTAGTTTCACTTTCTTTTGCACTCTGGTGCTTTCCCTTGATGGTTCTATTCTTTAATGGGGTCCCAAGCATGCTTTTTGAAACAAGGTCTGGTGTTCCTCAGTACAAGAAGGCTGTGGTGTGTCTGGTAGTAAAAAGGATGTACCTTAGGGCAGCTTCATTCAAGCATGATGTACTCTTGGATGTGAGCTCAATGGTTATCAATAGCTACACATTAAGTAACTTGCCTTTTAAAAGAAATACAATAAAAGGTAATGTGCGTTGGGTCTGCGGGCTGCAGGAGAGACCTGTGTTTCCCCAAGGTGTGCAGACTCAGTGAATCACAATCCACTATCTCGGTGTTTGTGGTCACTCTGTAGACCATGAACTTTAATGAAGAACAAGCTTTGGCTATCTAGGGGCTGAGTAGGTGGCTCGGCAGTTAAGAACACTGGCTAATCATTCAAACTATCTGGGTTCAATTTCCAGCACTCACATGACAGCTCACAACTATCTACTTATAACTCCAGTGCCAAGAGACCTGACGCCCTCTTCTGGCCTCCATGGGCACCGCATGCAAAAGACATAATGCAGACACAGAAAGCACTATCCACATGAAGAAAAGTATTTAAAGTGAGTATACGGGCATCCCCCCCCATCTAAGCTCTTACCTTCTGTGTTTTCAATGTATCATGGACAAGAACGATCTAAAAGTATAGTACAGTATGGGGGAAGACCACATTCATAGATTGTCAGCCTTAGTTACTGTTGGTTTCTTGCTGTATCGTATGCACGGGAGTCAGTATTGCCCTGAATTTGGACATCTATGAAATGCCTTAGAACGACTGTGGTGTGTGGGTGTGTGTCTGTGTCTATGTCTCCGAGTGTGTGTCTGCGTGTACACGTGTGTACTCGCATGCATACATTTGCATTTGTATCTTCCTTTGGTTATTTTCTGAAACAACCATCAAACGTGTTTCCTCCAAGGTGACCCAGTAAAGCTCTAGGGTCCAGCTGGAGGGAGGAGCGATCATGCAGACGGCCAGAAGCAGCTGAGCTGGGTGTCTGCGTAAGTCAAGTCACCTCTCTTTGCAGATTCATTCTGGTCTCCTCAGCTGTGCCCTTCACAGCTCCCATCTTCTCTGGGGCCCCCAACACACACACCATCTCTATCAGGGTTCCCACAGCAGCTGCTGGAGGGACCCAGTCCTGCCACCGGGTTCTTCAGGTTGAGACTGGAGACTATTGCCAGAGAGTAAAATGGAGGTTAGTCAGACTCTTCTTGCCCCCTTCTGAGGCCACACTTGTAGAATCCCACAAATATAAAACTCAGTCCAGGTGCTTTACCTTGGCTCCCGGTCACCTGTTTCCAGTGGCACACTGCAGGCATCCCACAAATATTTGCCAACCAACTAAACATCTTGCTAGAAACAGTCATTCTTTGCCTTGAAAATCTGATTCTGAAAGATCTGGCCCATTCCTAATGATGCTTTATTATTCTTAGGGGCATTTTCTTTTCTTGCTGTCAGACAGACACATCTTCAATTCTGCAACAGAAGTCACTGGGCAAAGCTGATATGAGTCAGTGACCTTGATTGACTGAAACTTCTTGATCCACAAACAGTGGCGCATGTGGGAAAGCAGGCAGCTGAAACGGGTTCCACTCTCTGCCTGGCTCCCCGCTGCCTCTTTTGTTACGGCAGATGGATCCCAAGTCAACATAACTGGCCCTGCTTTACCCCACTCTCCATACTAAACTCCTCATTTCCATATCTGGCTCCCATCTCCAGTCCCATACCTGTCCCTGTCCTCCACACATCCTCACACCTAGCTCTCTGTCACCATGCCTGGCTTCCTATCACACTGAGCACCATACCTGTTCCCCATGCCTACCCTTGGCTGGCACCACATTAAACACAGCTGGCATCAGTTCTATACAACTGGCTAGAATCTTAATCTTCGCGGCTGGCACCCCAGTCCACACAGACAGAACCTAGTTTAGACCGCTGACTAGCAATCTAGTCTACACAGCTGGAACCCAATTCTCACATCTGGCTGGCACCACAGATGCACACAGACAGCACGCAGGACCATATGACTACAGCCCACACAGATGGTGACCCAGTCTAGATAGCTGGCTCCAAGCCAGGGCCCTAGGGTTGGCATCTTGCCCCGACCCCCCCTCCACAGCTGACACCCATAATGGCTGCTTCCCCAGCTGAGGAACCTCCCTTTGTTCCATTCATTACAGGCAGCAGGGTATGCTGGCCTCTGGACAAACTCCAGTGACCCCTCTACTATCAATAAACCAACCAGGACTAAACAATATAGAGATAGCTTCAGCCATACCTTGGTGGTGCTAATTTGTTCCAGTATGACTCCGTGTTGTCAGTGGGTACAACCAGGACTTAGAATGGTCCTCTCAGAAGGTTCAACAAAGCTTAGACCTGGAAGAACTTTCTCCCATAAGGAACCATGGTCAATGCCTCACAAGTATGAGTATGCTTCTCCTCAAAGGTTTCTTGGGCCAACTTTGGCCTCTGCTGGGAAGAAAACAGGTCTCTCTGCAGTGCCAAGGCCACCTTCAGGCGTGGCAAAGTCAATATTGGAATGTAAACACACCTGTGAAGGCCAGGCTGCTAACCTTGTAAAGATTTAGAACACTGGTTCTCAACCTGTGGACACAACCCCTTTGGAAGTTGAATGACCCCTCCACAGGGGTTGCATATCAGATATTTACGTTACAATTCATAACAGCAGCAAAATTATAATTTTCAAGTAGCAATGAAAATAATTTCATGGTGGTGGATCACCACAACGTGAGGAACTGTATTAAAGGGTTGCAGCATTAGGAAGGTTGAGGACCACTCTTTTAGAGACTCCAGACAGAGAGGAATATTGGCATAAGATTTCAGGGGGAGCGGATCATCACAGGGTCATGGAGAGAGGCTAGAAATCCACTGTGGGTCCAACACCACATCAGGAACAGTGTTCTGTTGGGCAGGAACACACCTGGAAAGATGCTCGTGTGCTTACATGTGAGTCTTTAGGATTTTTAAAATACTCTGATGATATCTGAAGAGACACACTTAGACCACCTGTTGAAAAGGAGAGACACAGTATGTGTACCGCAAAGCCCAGGAAGGAATGCCCAAGAGAAAACAGCCAGGGAAGGCTGCTCACCCAAGCTCATGGCTCATGGTCATTTGTGACACAATATCGTTGGTGTGTTGGTCTGGGTTTTCTTGGGCACACATCATTTGGGTGTGTTCATCCTGAAGGCTGATGTTCATCTCAGAAGCTTCCTATGGTACTGCCTTCAAAAGAACCACTCCAACTAGATTCCCTCTCCAGAGCACTTGAACGTGAAATGAGAGGCCACGTAGGGACACCATGACATTTCTCACTCTCCTGTTCTATGCCCCGGATGCTGTCTCAGACCTGTGAATTCATCACTGGCTTCCCACCCCCAACCTGGATTCTGGTCAGTTTTGCTACCTAAATGTGGCACCTGTTGAAATACATGGGGAGGGACTCAGCAAAGAAAAGGGAATCAATCCCCTAAGCTCCCCCTCAACCAGGCTCCATTGGCCACAGCTGACATCCTCCACCCCAGGCCATGACTTCTCCCATACTATATCCTTAGACAGGTTCAGAAATGCTACTCTGTCTCCTCTTCTCCATGCTTACAGGAAGTCAGGTTGTTCTACTGGCAGACTCAGGATTCTCCAGCATCCCTTGTTGGTTTCCTGGATTCTGTCTCACTACTTCCTTTGAAAGACTCCTTGTATTACCTCTTCTGAGCAGGACATCTGGGCCTCACTGGACCATACAGAGAGCCAATTCAGAGAAAGGTCCATCAACTCCATGGCCCAAAGTCACAATTTGGGGTTGTTGCAATGGTTCATGAGGAAGGACCTTGAAAACCCCAGTGCTGAGCAACTGCCTAGTGACTTTCTGGGTCTCTCAAATCCTGACTGATCATTGCTCACCCAGGATCCTTGAGTTTCTTACAACAAACCTTTGGCTGAGCCCTCAAGAGTGGGATTCTGATGTCTGAGATCCTTGACTCCTAACTAAAACACTGCCCCCAAGGTAGGTAGTGGTAGCTCACACCTTTAGTTCTAGTACTCAGGAGACAGAGGCAGGCAGATTCCTGGGTTCAAGGCCAGGCTGGTCTACATAGCAAGTTCCAGGACAGCCAAAGCTATCTGAAGAAACCCTGTCTCAAAGGAAAAGGAAAAAAAAAAAACCTGCCCCCAGGAGAGATGGCTGATAAAGTGAGAGCATTCTACTTTGGCAAAACTCATGTCAGGTAGCCCACAACCACCCATAACTCCAGATCCAGAGACATACAACATCTCTTGTTGGACACACACACACACACACACTTTAAAATAATAAAAATAAATAAAATTTTTTTAAAAAAGAAAACACTGACCCCCATTTTCCCCCACTAGGATGGCAGCTTTCTGCCATATCCTGTAAAGATTGTAACTCCAGGTGGGAGAGCCTGTCCCCTTAGCCAGTAGGTACAGAGCAGGTAGGGCCCGTATTCAGTCTTGAACAGGCAGTGCCCTCAAGACTTAGCTTTGCACATAGCCAAATGGGCACTTGATGTATTGCCCTGAGTGGATCAAAGAAAGTGGTCTCCAAGGCAATGAATGTGAAGGGTCCACTGGCCCAGGATCATTATCCTGAAGATGCTCACTTGAGAAGGCCCTGGGCACACTGCTAATTGGCCAGACACACAGCAGTGTCTGCTTCTCTCTTCCACCCAAATTGCCTTTGATTTATCAATACACTAGGAAGCTGGCCACCCGTGGCAGACCAGGAATTTCTTCTGGGTCACAAAGATGCTCTAAGGGAGTTCACATGACACAATCATTTGCTTTCTTCTTGTCAAATTCCAAGAGTAACAACAGAAACAACCACAATAATAATACAGGAAAAAGGGAAACTTCGTAGGAGACACTTGGGTGGGTTCATTTTAATTGTTAACTAGACCAGCTGAAGAACCACCTAGAAGATAAACACATTTCTGGGTAAGGATTTTCCCAGAGGTTGGATCCCCCGGGCTCTGGCCTGTGGAATGGATGCCTGATAGGATGGTATTATTGGAGATGGTGAAAGATAGAAGGGAGGGCCAAGTTCAAAGAAGCAGGTCATTAGGAGTGGGTTCTTACTGGCTATGTCTGCCCTGGCCTCTTCCTGCATTCTTCCTGTCCACCAGGAAGTCAGGGAGAGCCTCTACCATAAACTCCCATCATCATGATATCCTGCCCAAGTGCATGTGGTCAGATGACTATGGGCAGGGTCCTCTGAAATGGTGAGCCACGATCAATCCTTCCCTGGGTTGTTCCTGACAAATACTTGGTCCAAGTGACCAAGAAGTATCTGACACAAGGGCACTTCCAGAGCTGCAGATCTTCCAGCCTGGAAGGAGCGCTCTGTGCAGTCTCATCTTTGTAGGCATTCAAAGGCTAGGGACTCTTCTCTGCCAGCTCAGAGAGGTCCATATCAGCAGGTACCATGTGGAGTGTGAAGGGGAACAGGAAGAGACTTGGAAGTAGAAAGGCTGCTGAGGAAGGTCCAGGCTGAGGCTTTCTGGATAGGCAGGATTCTGCCAGCCATCAGACACCTTTCTGAACCAATGAGTAGGGGCACCAACTTAGCGATGCCCAACACTGCTGCGTCAGCAAATTGCTGGTCCATACTATAACCGTCCCCACTCTGGCCAGGCCTGTTGACATTCATTCAACAAACACTCATCTGATGCCCCCAAAATACCAGACCTCATTTTAGGAGGTGAAAATGGTGCCTTCAATAAGACAGACAGAATTCCCTCTCCACAGGGGGGCAGCTTATTCCCTACTGAGAAAAACAGGCAATTAAAATTGTATAATTAATTCATTATGTATTCAGTGATAAATGCTATGCAAAATGAAGTAAGGTGGGGAAGGGGAATGAAGAAGGAAGTTCTAGATGAATAAGATGGCCCGGGAGAGATTTCCTAAGAAATCTTGAGCAACATTTGAAAGGGTGAAGCGGAAAAGATTTCAGGAGGAAACTGCAGATGCCTTCGGGCAGAGGATTCTAGGTATCTGAAGAGCACTGATGGTCATGGAAAGGGAGGAAGGTGAAGGCAGCCAGACTGACTGGACCCTGGGGTCACCAGATTGGAGAGCCTTGCCTCGTTCCAGTAGCTTGTCCAAATAAAAAAAGGCAACTTCCTGCGATCACCTAGGACCTACGATGCCTCCTCCCCTGGAGTCCGAGTCGTATTCTCTCTCAGTAAAAGAAGTTTAAGTAAAAGTCCAAGAGCAAATGACCGAAAGCCAGGGCAATCAAGCCAGGCGGGAGTCAGCAGATAAGGGTAGGAATAAGGGCATCTAGGGACAGAGGTTCCAAAGATTGCTCTCCGGTTCTCTTGGCAGGACTCCTGGACCAGGAGGAAGGAGGAAAGAGAACAGGGAGAAGGGCATGTCTGCTTCCTTCCCCCACAGGCCACCATCATGACCGTAATGGAAGACTGGAAGGGATGAGGAAGTATGTGAGAGTGCCATCGAAAAGGCGGGGCTTTCCTCTCAGCCAAGACTAGGTCAGAGAGTAGAACCTGGGACCCACAGTGCAAAGCTACTATTGTTTCCAGTCTTTCTCCCATGGTCCTCTCCTCCTCCACCTACACCTACACCGAAGGACTACAGCTTCTGCTATCAGGCCTTAAACAATCCCCACCTGGTGTGATATCTAGTTATCTGACTAAGGCTGTTACTGACCCTAAGGCTAGAGAAGATAGAGAACAGTAGGATTAGGGGACAGAGACAAATAGGAAAGACAAACTGTTGAGAGAATGCACGCACATTCCGGGATTCGGCAGACAGGAGCCCATCGATGGCTGCCTCTGCCATCACAGCCTGAGTCTGTGGTGCAGAAAACACATGACTGGGGTCACTCATCCTAAGCTCCTAATGTGGCCTCCTGAAGGACGTCTCTTCAGGAGACATTGGATAACCGTTGCCTCTCTGCTTTCCATACTTTCCAGTCCACGAAGATGCCATTCTTTGTTTTCTTCCTCCTCTGCAAATTGATGCCCAGGGTAAGGTGGGGAAAGGATACCCAGGAGCAGGAATTTAAAATGTACCAGCTGGAGCTGGTGTCGTCTTAGCATAGGAAGAAAAAGGAAAATCAACAACCAAGCTCTTGATTATCACCAGGTACTTTCGATTCTACAAATTATAGAGGATAACAGGTCCTCTTCCCCCAAACATAGTTTTGCTAATAAATGCTAACAGTCACATGGTTGATGTTGAGAGAGATAGATAGATAGATAGATAGATAGATAGATAGATAGATAGATAGATAGAT
>NW_026591598.1:6513147-6521589 GCF_907164565.1 Psammomys obesus | reverse complement strand
GATAGATAGATAGATAGATAGATAGATAGATAGATAGATAGATAGATGGTGTCATCTAAAAAGGGGGCTTTCCTTATGTAAATGCATGTTTAGAATATGTTGTGTGTAAATATATAAATATGTTTTAATATATGCAGACACAACATTGAACTTAGTCCCTCTGCCCAGATTTGTTAGACAAGTTCCCATATCGCCCACGTTGGCCTCCAACTTGCTAGGTAGCCACAGATGACCTTGAACTCCCAGATCCTCCACCTCCAAACACTAGTACAGGCATGAGACACCATCTCCAGCTCAGATTTGCCCTTATGAGTTCTTATCCCTTAGTGAACAGAGTCTTTCTCAAGCAGGCTGGAACAGATCCCCTGAAGAATATACAACGCAGGACAATATGAATGATCACTCCCAGATCACTCTGCCTTCGGCGTGGTACAAGCCCATTCAGGAGCAGTTTCTGTCTCCGACTCGATGATGTTACATAGTCCTGTGTTTAAAGTAATGCTTCTAAATAAACAATGACTGCTCTGTGACAGTAAAACAAAGACACTAAGCTTCAACAGCTCCAAGTCTGTCACTGTGGGGACACATAGCGTTTCTATTTGTGCGTGCGTTTTCAAAACAGTGTAACAGGATACAAACAGCAACGCGCTGTCTTTTGTTTGTGAGGCACAAACCTTACCTCACACACAAACTCTGTCGTTGGGCTGGAATAATACCCTGAGCACCAAAAATATAATGACTCATTTTTCTAAACGTTCTTACTTTGAAATGAAGAAAGAAGACACAAATGAGAAACTGCAACACCCCCATTTGTGACTGTCAGAGACCACCAAGCGGGTTAACCGCTTAATATGATAGGGTCACGTGACTGTAATTCTACACTGTCAGTCCATTACAGTTAAAAATCTCTGTCCTATGATGTCTTGCTTGCTTTTATGTGTTTTACCGGTGTGCTAATACGTAACTGTCAATGAAAAGAACACTTCATTGAGTTTCTTTCCTGGTCATTATTAGTTCTGTTGGTTTTTCGTTATGAACAGTACTGACTATAACTCCATTGGCTGAGATCAAAACTTTTCCATCTATCAGGACAGATACCTGCAAGGCCTGTTCCCACTCCTTGGCAAAAATCTTGCTGCAACTCTTCCTTTCCAGATCCACTCCTACTTCCTAAAGGACAAGAACTGTTCTCCTCCATGTTTTGTTCTTTTGTCCAGCAAGGGGAGGACTACAGGTGCAAGAGTAGACAGAGCAGAAGGCTCTTCTCTCCTTGCCTACCATCTCCCAGGAGAACACCTTCCCTGGGACTCAGCCCCTCCACTCCTAAGTGCTGCAACATTAGCACTCAGAGCCACCCTTTCAGCCTGACTCAGGGATTCCTCCTCACCCCGACCCAGCCAGCCCCCATCCCTGTGCATATGGGCTCTGCAGAGCCTAGTTTTTCCAAACAACTTGACATCCTCAAATCTAGTGGGGGTCTGCAGCCCGTGGGATGCTTCTCAGCTTGAGCCGCCATGTTAGTTTCCTTTCTCATAGCCAAGACAAAACACCTGGCAAGAACAACTTAAAGAACGGTTCCTTTGGCTCACAGGTCTAAGGTGCAGATCGTCACCTCGGGGCCCCACTGCAGCAGGAACTTGAGGGAGCTGGTCACACCACACCCATAATCAGGAAGCAGAGAGGAAGGAAGGCCACGGTTGAGTTCACTTTCTCCATCATACACAGCTCAAGAATTCCCCCAGCCCAGGGAAAAGTGTCATCACGCTGAGTATGGATCTGCCCAGCTCTGCTCAATCCAAACTCCCTCACAGACGTCCTAAGAGATTTGTCTCCCAGGGTAACCCTAGACCAGTGGCTCTTGTTCTCAACCTTCCTAATGATGCGAACCTCTAAGAGAGTTCCTCGTGTTGTGGTGACCCCCAACCATAAAATTATTTAATTGCCACTTTCATAACTGTGATTTTGCTACTGTTATGAGTCACAGTGTAAGCATCTGATATGCAGGATGTGTGATATGCGGCCCCTGGGAAAGGGTCGTTCAAACCGCGAAGGGGTTTGTGACCCAAAGGCTGAGAACCTATGTTCTAGAGCTTTTAGATTGACAATCAATATAAACAGTTGCAACCACCCCGTCCCCCCTCAGAGCTCAGGGCAGTTCCATACCTAACTCAGCATCAACTCCAGGGGCCTGTGTCCCGGGAGGCACCCCGAGCCACCCTCAGCTGCATCCCCACCTCCACCCCTCAGCCTGCAAACATCCCCTCTCTCTAGATTCCCACACACACAGCTCTCTCCCTGCCCTCCCTGATTGGTTTTCTTCCTGTCCTGCTCCTTCCAGTCCATTCTCCACACGGTAGAAAGGGAGACCTTTAAAAACATGTCAGACAAGGTCACTCCCCTGCCAGGGATGGTCTCTCAGTCTACTTAGAAAATTCTCCAAATGCCAAACATTGGTTTAAAAAAAAAAAAAAAAAAGATTGCTCTAGCCTCTCACACTTGCTTTTCGTGCCCTTTCCCCAGCGTGGCTCCCCACTACGCACTTTAAGCACACCAAGCTTTCCCCGCATCGTGGCTGTTGCCTTTGCACCGTCTGTGTCCTCTCCCTGGGTCATCCTTCCTGTGGATTTGTCTGGGAGGCTCCTTCTCATCTCAGAGCACCATTCAGCTGTCACCTAGAGACTGTCCTTCCCTGACCAGCCCCTCTGGTTGCACTGCCCTTACCACTCTCCTCTTTATGGATTTCTTTAGCTTTGTTTCTCTTCATTCTGTCTGAAATTACAGGCTTTTTTACATGCTCACCTAATCTGACTCCCCTCAGTGAGGCCAAACCCCGGCTAAGTCCAGAGATGGTTATACAGCATCCACACTCCGAGCGCAGAGGGTGACAAACACTGGCGCTGAGCCTGTGCCTGAGACGGATACCTGATAAATATCTATCAGATCTCAAGATTGTCCCTTGGGCTTAGCAGTCCCCCAGACCTGCCCCATCTTTCAAATCTTAAATCCTAGACATTCAAAGGTTATCTTTCATTTTTCAAATCTCCCCCACCCTCTCCTGCCTTTGCACACATTTTCATCACATGAACTACCATCCATTAGCTTCAAGAATCAGGAGCCTGGGGTTGGTCTGAGACTTCTTTCTCATTCTCCACTGGCCTTATCTCCTAACCAACCAAACAACAAACAAACAAAAACTGTCTGAACTTAGCATCTAGTTTCTGCCTCCATTGTGATTTCTCTGGTCCAAGGCACTGGATCTCCAGCCTGGAAAACTACAACAAACACAGACTAGTCTACGCCTCTTCTCATTCTCATACCCCAAACCACCTATTTCTTAGACAGAATCTAAAAACCTTTGAACATGACCATGTCACCATGACACTGCTGTCCACAGGTTTCTAAAACTATAGACTGGGCAACCAACCCTGGAACAAGAGCAGACTGTCTTATGATCCAATGTCTAGCACTTGGCAATCTGCCCTTCCCCCTCCTAAGCGGTCCCTTCTGGCCTCTTAGCCATGAAAGTCCAACCTCCCTCTTCTTCCCAAAGAGCTTCCCTCAAAAGGGTTTTGTTCCTTTTAATTTGATATAAGTATTAAAACAAACTAGAAAGTTAACACTGGAGTCAAAACATAATGGTAGGAAAATGAAATGAAACTGTTGCCCTCAAAGAGATCAGGCCACACCCAGCTCTTTAGCAGGTGCAGCACACCCTCCTAGACCCCCATATGTGTCCTCAAAATAACTACTTTTGCTTGAACCAACTTAAAGTCACCCTTGACCTTTCAGTCAACAGCATCCACTGCGTTAAGTCATTGTGGCTAAGACGAGAGCAATGGCCGAATCGACCAGACCTTCCTGTTCTCTTGGGGAGTGCATTTTAGTGTAGGAACACACAAAAGGAATGAAGAAACATAAATATACAACATGTTATATCACTATTAAGTGCCATAAAGAAAAGGAAAACTACATTTTAAAAAGGTGATGGGGGACTGGAGATAGTAAAAGATGTTTCCACTTCTATTAATACGGCCAAGACTCTCTGAGGGGATCTTCTGCTCAAAAATAATTATATCCTACACACAGAAAAAAAAAAAGTTTTACCACATTACTGAGCTCCTGGGAGATGTAATAAATCTCCAGGGGCTGTGTAAACAATGAGAGCATGTGATTGAGGCACCAAGCCTAAGGCCAGTGCTGAGCACAAATGCTAGATTTACTGAGGAATACAAAAGAAATAGAGAACCATTCCTGGTTAATCATGTCACAGATTAAGACCAACTGTGCGTGAAGTTACATCCAATGCTCACCAAACTCACAAGGAAACAAAGCATCTTGACTAAGAAAATCAACAAAAGCAGAGTGAACTACCACCAGCACCATCAGCACCACCTCCATCACCACCATCAGCAGCACCACCACCACCTCTACCACCATCCCTACCACCTCCACCACCATCACCACCTCCACGCCACGACCACCTTCACCTCCATCGCCTCCACCACCCTGCCTCCTCAAGAATTTGAGGTACTGGGATCGTGAGACTCAGAATAACTGTGAAGTGCCTGAAAGTGCAAGATAGATTCACAAAGATGCACAACCATAAAAATGTAAACCATGAGGGGAAACAGGTAGGTTCTTTAAAAGAATTATTGGGATAGGGGACAGAGGTCAGTCTCGTGTAGGGTAGTCAAGCATTTGAGCAAAGACCTAAACAAGGTGAGGAAGTATGCAGTGCAGACAGCTGGAGGCAGCGTGTTTTAGAAGTGGCCAATAGCCAGGAGTCAAGAGTGTGAGGTACCCACAGAAGGAGGGAAGAGATATTTGCAAGGAGTAAGAGAAGTCAAGTACATAGACCACATTAAAATGGGGGAGGATGATGATGATTTCGTGTTATATCCTGACTGAGACAAAAGGCCACTAGAGAAATTGAGCAGAGAAAAGGGCACGGTTTACTTCCTCCTTCTAAAACAGTGTTTCTCAACCTGCGTGTCATGATGCCTTTGGGGGTTGCCTGTCAGATGATTTGCATATCATATGTTTATATTAGGGTTCATAACAGTAACAAAATTACAGTTACGGAGTAGCAACAAAATAATTTTGTGGTGGAGAGTCATCACAAGATGAGGGACTATATTAAAGGGCTGCAGCTTTAGGAAGGTTGAGAACCACTACTCTAAAAGATCATGTTGCTGGGTGAGTGACATAGCTCAGCAGGAAAGGGCATTTGCCACACAAGTCTGGCAACCTGAGTTTGACTCCGAAACCCATGAAAAGATAGAAAGAGATAACTGACTCCTCAAAGTTGTCTTCTGACCTCACACATGTTCCATGAAATCCACACCCATCCCAATATCGATGATGATGATGGTGGTGGTAAAAATACATTTTAGAAATAAATTGAGCCAAGGGGCTTCTCTGAAAACAAAGGAACCAGTGGGGGGTTTCATAGTTGTCAAGGTGAGTGCTAGACATGTCTTTAACTAGGAAATAGATTTGGAGAGAATGAGAAATAAGAACAATGCTTCCATTTTGTAAAGAGCTTACATACAGAATGGGTGGTAACTTTCCATTAATTGAATGTGGGATATTTCAAAGAAAGCAAAAAACTTAGGCTAACTCCATGATGTCTAGCCTGCGTAGGCAGGAAAAGAAAGAAAAAGAGAGGAAAGAAAGAAAGAAAGAAAGAAAGAAAGAAAGAAAGAAAGAAAGAAAGAAAGAAAGAAAGAAAGAAAGAAATTAAGAAAAAGAGAGAAAGAAAGAACCAGCCATGAACTGTGGTATAGAAAACAAAGAAAAGTCAGTTCTAAAGAGGTAAAAATTCAAGTGTTGTGGGATATGTTTAAATCAAGGTGCCCATTAGCCATCCATGTGGAGAGAGCATGTTTGGAGGCCAACATCCAACAACTCAAAGAACCATAAATCTTGGAGTCATCAGCATTTTTTGCTTGTCTACATGTGTATGGCATGTATGAGGAACATGTATGATGTATGTCTTTGTATGTCCATGGGTATGTGTTCATGTGTGTGAGTCCTCGTTCATGCATTCCAGCGTGTACAGGGGGAGGTCACAGGACACAATAAGTGCCTATCCTTGTCATCTGCCTTACTTAAAACATGGTCTCTTGGTCTCCAGTGCGCACACCGAGCTATCTGATCTTCTTTGAGCATCCAATCTCCTGCCCCTGCCTGCTGTCTCACTACAGGAGTGGCTGCAGATGTTTGCCACTGCATCCAGCCTTGCGGGGGTCCTGGGGACCTAAACAGAGGTGCTCATGTTCGAAGGTCAAGGACTTTTCCCACTGAGCCATCTCTTCAGTGCTTGGATGCTGCTTAGAATGATACTTCAGACAAGACAACATGGGGATGACGTAAAGAGAAATGAGTGAGGTCTATAAGGTCATGAGAGAAAATAGAATATTTTTTTAAAAAATTGATATAAAGAAGATTCCAGCGAAGTGGAAAGAAAACATGAGGTTTCCAGAAGGAGAGCCAAAGCAGCATGATCACTTCTGCTAAAGACACAAATACTGGCCTGCCCGCTTGATCTCTCCACAGGGGTGTCTAATGAGCACCCAGATTTTTAATATAACCCTCATTTTGTGGACAGGGTGTGACTGGAAGTAGCAAACCCTGCTGGGAAGTCCTTCCAAGTATTCCGAGGAAACTGCCGGCGTCTCAGATTAGTTTAGCAGAAGTCCCTTGTCTTGATTCATGTTTCTCAAATGGCAACCAGAATGATCTTTCTAAAACTGTTTATTAGTATTATGAGTATTGTCAGTGTTGTTTTATTGTGATGTTGTTATTGATGTGTGTGGGTGTGGATGCCAAGGAGCATGTGTGAGGTCAGAGGGCAACTTGGTGGAGTCAGCTCTCTCTTTCCATCTTTTCATGGGATCCAGGGGTCAAACCCATGTTGTCAGTGCTGTCACTGGTGACCTGGGCCAAAGCTTTTTTATGGAGAGGCATAAGTGAAAAGAGCCTGGCTAGAAGGAGCCCGGAACTGGAAAAGAGACGAAGGTGCCAGATACAAAGAGCCTGTGAACCATGAGGAGGTTTTCAGGGAAAGGCTGCAGGAAAAACGGGATGGAAAAATTAAAGAGACACTGAAAGTCCAGGTTCATTTCTGGCAACTAAAACAGAGCTTGAATCGAACGCAGGTTCACTGCTGCCCAAGCACAAACTCTGCGGCTTGACATGACACTGACTTCAGAGCCCGAGCTGTTCCCAATTTCAGGCACAGGGTGGAGTGTGAACACCAGGCACCAAGAAGCTTCCACATCGCCCAACCTATCTTCGGCACCAGAGCTCTGAAAACATCCTCACTGCCAGAGGGACTCCGAGCTGCTTGGAACACCTCTGCAGTACTGACAACAGCCAGAGCCACCCTCACCCCTCATTACCCTTTGTGATCAGGGCAGGGAAAACCCAGCTCAAAAGACATGTGTAATTGAGAAAGTGAAGTAATGTGAGGGAATTACTATCTGGGGAGAGAATAATTTTATTATTCTGTGGCTCCCCTGGCAGCCCAGTGTGTATGCAGACAGGAAGTTGCTGCAAACACAATCTAAGCTACTCCCTCAAGAATTGAAAAAGTGTGGGCCAGACTTAGTGGTTTTCAGCAAACATTGGCAGTTGGGAATAAACATCTGGTGGTTTCTCTTATGAGGGACACTGGAGCTGACACAAGGGTCAACCCCCCCCCCCTTGATCTATGGGGCTGCTGCTCATTGCTAATGCTGGCTACTTTACATACATTTTTCTCATTCATTTCCCACCACCGCCACCCAGATTCGATGCCTGGGGTATAATTATCCTCCTCTTGCAGATGTGGCTCAGAAGTGAAGGATTGCCAGTAATGTTTAACATTGATGGAGCATGTGGTGAAGGGCACAGGCATTGGGCTAATGCACTGCCTGATTGTATCAAGCCACGCAGCAATTTGCCAGGCAAGGTCTGTTATCATCTCCATTTTACAAATTAGCAAATGGAGACACAAACAGGCAGGTCCAAGGTCACACAGACACTGTCAGTGTTCTGTGGCTCCTGAATGGCACCGCATGCATTTAAGCCCAGCCTTCTCTGACATCAAAACTTAGATATTCTAATTGTATAGATATTCACTGACATGTATAGCCTTTGGAATCTGCTTAATTTTTATGTGGGTGTGTTTATTTGCAAGTTCTTTGTAATGAAGTTTTAATAATAATAAAAAAATTTAAGCTTCTAACTAGGCTTGGTGATGCACACTTTTAATCTCAGCACTGGGAAGGCAGAGGCAGACTATGCCTTTGAGTTTAAGGACAGCCTAGTCTACATAGCAAGTTCCATATTAGGCCATCCAAGGCTACATATAGTGAAATTCTGTCTCAAAGAAAATAAAATAAAGAAAGAAAGGAAGGAAGGAAGGAAGGAAGGAAGGAAGGAAGGAAGGAAGGAAGG
>NW_026591598.1:6512489-6513137 GCF_907164565.1 Psammomys obesus | reverse complement strand
AAGGAAGGAAGGAAGGAAGGAAGGAAGGAAGGAAGGAAGGAAGGGAGGGAAAAGACAAGAAAATCTTTGCACGGTGTTACCATGTTACCTTTGGCCACTTGTCCCTGACTCACTGTTTTTTCCACGTCCAGCTGACCGGAGAGTTCTAAAGCATGAAAGCCTGTGTCTGGCAGACCTAGTCTTTGCTGCCTCCTGCAGCTTCAGGCCCCATCTCCATCTCCGGTGGGGCTACACTTCTTCATTTGTTTGTTTGTTTGTCAAACTGACACAAGCTAGGGTCATCTGGAAAGGAGGACCCTCAACTGAGAAAACGCCTCCAGCAGATTAGCCTGAAGGCAAGCCTATGGGGGGCATTTTCCTGATCCATGATTGATGTAGAAATGCAATGCTCCCCTCTGTTTCGACAGGTGATCCTACATCGTTTATTTAAAAAGATCAAGCAAGCCATGAGAGCAAAACCAGCAAGCAGCATCCTCACAGTTTCTGCTTCAGTTGCTGTCTTCAGGTTCAACCTTGAGTTCCTGCTCTGACTTTTCCTTGGTGTTGGACTGTGATTGGGACCCATAAATCAAAGAAACCCTTTCTTCCTGAAGTTGTTTTGTTTTATTTTATTTTATTTTATTTTATTTTATTTTATTTTATTTTATT
>NW_026591598.1:6474112-6512479 GCF_907164565.1 Psammomys obesus | reverse complement strand
TTTTATTTTATTTTATTTTATTTTATTTTATTTTATTTTATTTTATTTTATTTTATTTTATTTTATTTTATTTTATTTTTGGTCAGAACCACTTCAATAGAAAGCACACTAGGACAGGTTCTGTCCAGATGCGTGTAAACGAATCCATGTGTGTGTGCACACACACGTGCTCAAGAAGCCACCTGTGTTCTCTATGGCCACATGGGCACAGATGGTCTGTGTTAACCTAGGCTGTTATAAGAACCATTTCTTTGCAGAAGTGAGAACCAAAGAGCCATGGGAGCTTACCAGACTGACAGAATGGTGGAGTAGGTGAAATGGCATGTCTTACTGACTTGTATTTGTTATTTATTATTTGGTGGCCCAAACCATGAATGTTCTTTCTGTCCATTAATGCAGCATGTACAGTTCTCCCCAGGGCTGGCTCTGGATGTGCACTGAGGAGCAGAATGTGCTCCCATGTCCTTCTGCCTTTATGTTCTTGTAACGTGATTGGACAGGAAACATACTGTGGTCCGTGGGATGGCTGTTATGAAAAGGACATGTGGGATGCCCTGAAAATGTAGTGGATGTATGTATCTCAGTGTTAGCATCTGATAAACAAGGACATAACTGAGCATGTGTATTAACTGCCCTTTTCCAGGCCTCTTAAATGGTGCCATCTTTTCTACCTTATTATCTTCTCCACTTTGTCACCACTTGGCTTTTTGTCTCTCCTGGTCCCATTAATACCTTCTCCCCTATTATTGAGAGCAGCTCAGCCCTGTTCCAAGATTCACACACCTTACTTAATCTCTTCCCTCAGCAAGACAGAAGTCCTGCTGTTAATGGCACCTCCCCTCTTTAGAAAGCAGTTTAGCTACAATCTATTTTACTTAAGGATAACCCCAGGGGTTTCACCCAATCCCCAACGCAAGCCATTTATCAAAGCAGCTCTTCCAAACACATCTATCATTTGGTCCAAGGATCTTTCATTCCGGCTGCTTAGAAGAGAACATGAAAGATAACACTTCCTCTTCGGGGTTACAGATTCATACAGAAAGCCAAGGCGGGGCTTTCCTTCATCCAGAAGTGCTGCCCAGATGTACTTTACATGGTCTGTGTAAGGGAAAAGGAAGGAAATTCATGCCTGGTGAGCACCTGGGTTTCCCCAGCCTGGATGATTCATGACACTGTCTTGTTTCATCCTCTGAGAATCATCCTCAGGCTTAGATAAAGAGACTACAGACCAGAAAGGGCAAGCAACTTGTCCAAGGTCGCAGCAAGTTAGATACAGAGTCAAGACTTGAACCATGCCTGTCTCCCAAATCCATACTCAAGGGCTCTTCCTCTATGTCTTCTGAATGTGCTGAGTAGATGTTGCAATGCAAGATCTCAGAAGTCTGCAGAAAATGTAAGCCAGGCTTGGGGGGGGGGGGGTAATAAGGGAACGCATCATGTCACATTAGAGCTAAAGAGGAGCTTAGGTTATTTTTATCCACCTCGTTTTACAGACAGAAAAACTGGGATCGATATAAAGAAGGTGGTTTACCTACAGCCATGTAGTAAACTAGAACCAAGTCAGACTAAAGCTCTGATCTAACGGAGCTCTTCCAACCGCCGACCTGCTATCCAACGTGCATGCTGTTCTAATATTGACGTGCATATAAACCCAGCCTCATCCAGAACTTGAGAAAAAAAATTTCATCCATCCCAACCAGGAAAAACTGCCAAAACGGTTCATTGCCAGCAGCGCCCACACTCCATGACTCGAAGTCCTCACCTGAAACAGTCACAGCTGTTGCAGCGTTGATCTCTGTGCCAGCTGAGGGTCATGGGTGGTGTGATGGATGCTGCCCCGTCTCCTGTTTGGAGATGCAGGGATGGAATGTTTCCATCCAGGCATTTGAGTTACTCCCACAGGATGAGGCAGGCCTCTGGCTTCCGGGAGCTGGGCAAGCGCTGGGATAGATCTTCCCTCAAGCCAGCTCTGGAGCCAGCCCCGGCCTCTCTATCTCTGGTGCAGTGCAGTCCTCACAGAAACCTGAGAGCAAGTGCAAAAGGGGAAAAAAAATGCCTTTGGCTCAATATGTAAAAACTCTCTAGCAATAAATTTAAGCAGTTCCATTTGGGGCTCTCACAATTTCCTCCACTCAGACAAACTGCTTTTTATTTCAAACGTTCCTGAAGGAAATTGGCCAATTGCTTACTTCGACTGTCAGGACCATTATGTTGAGCCTGGCGGCAGGACACAAATACAACCTGGGGGTTTCTCTGATGCAGAGCCTCATAAAGCTGACCCCCCTTCAACAGGGGTCCATTCCAGGTGGCCTGCAGGCCTTAACCCTTTGTGAATGCCTCAGAGTACATACAAGACCAGACCAGAAGCAAACAGGGCCAGGCCAGGTCTCCAGCAAATTGTAACAAGGCAATCTACCACCCGGCTGAGTACCACAGATTGACAATTGTTTCTTCTGTCCGCGGGAGCGAGGTGACCTCCTGACAGCCTGGGATAGCTCAAGTGTCAAACAGACCAACCAGAGGAAATAAGAAGAGACGTCGGAGTCCGAAGGGTCATGGCCGTAGATGCCGTGTTTATAGAGTCTTTCTCTGTAGCAGCTGATGTGCTGGGCCCTCTAACATGGAAACCACATTAAAGTAAAGCTCCTTGCTGTCTCTTTGGAGCCATGCCTGGTATACTATAAGCACTTTAAAAGTGTTAGCAACTTCTGTTGATATCATCATTGGGTTTTTGTTTGTTTGTTTTGTTTTAAACTTTTTATTGATTCTTTGTGAATTTCACATCGCTCACCCCAATTCTGCTCATCTCCTCATCCCTCTGTATCTACCCTCTGCCCTTACAATCCTCCCCCCAAAAAAATAAAACAAATAAATAAATAATGTTTTAAAAACCACCTGTTGCTGTGCAAGCTGCTGTGTGCCCTGGGCTGTCACCCTTCTGTCCACACATCTTTACCTGCAAATGTTCATTGCAGTACATCACTGGCCTTCCTCAAGGCCTCTGGCTTCCGGTGTACTCTCAATACTAGATCCCCACAGGGACTCCTCTCAAATATCCTGTTGTTGCCCTGTGTCATGGAGGTCCTGAGGCTTTGATTCCGCAAGACTGGTCCCTTTGTGAACTCCAGCAAGTCATAAATGAGGTAGCTGTTGGGTTGGGCCTGAGTAGTAGTTGAGTTGGTCAGCCTGCCAGCTGTCCTATGTTCACACCAGCTCTCCAGCACTGCCCCGGGTAGGGGCAACACCAGCTCTTATGCTCTCAGAGTCAGCTCTCCCCTGCCCACACCATCAGTGTCCGCTCTACTGTGCTGCCCAGGAGGGAGGCCCGCTCTCCCAAGCTGCCCAGGTGAGAAGCGGGGCCAGCTCTCCCACCGGGGGTGGGATCTTTCCTTCGCCAATGGCACTGCCAGCTCTCCCACTCTCATGCTTTCAGGGCCAGCTCTCCCAGGCTGTCCAGGTGAGGGCCAGCTCTGTGCAGCACCAGGACACCAACATGGCCCCAGGAGGGATGCTGCATGGCCTTTGGTGGTAACAGGGGCCACGGACATCAACACAGACCCCTCCCTGCTGCTTCAGAGCCAAAGACCCACACGTGGCTCTTGGTGGCCAGGACCGCATGAGGCCGTGGGCGGCGGTGCAGGCTACTCACATCGGGCTGTCCCTCACCACCCTTGCACTTCCAGCTCCTCTGCTTTCCACAGTGCACACACCATTTCACTTCTCTTCCTCGCCTACCTCTCCACCACATACTTGTGCATCTTAGTGGTGCCTGCTCGCCTGCCCACCCTCACTGATGTCTCTGGGCAACTTCTGTGCATGCTGATTATTATCATCACTGTTAACTCCAAGCCAACTCTCACGTTCCCACAGCACTCTTCTATGACCGTGCGCTTGACACTGTACACTTAGCATTCGAGTCCTCCTCAGTTTGGGACAGAATCTGTCGTCCTGTGATCCCAGATCCCTGATCCGGATGCTTTCTGGATGATGACGCTTTCTCGGTACCGAGCTCCCAGAGAGTCCAAGAAGTCTGGCTGGAAAGTGGCTCATGTCCGGCCATCTGTGCTTATAGAAATGCTCCTCCACCTGCACCCACAGCGGGAGATGGTGTACACGATGTTTCAGGAGGGAGCAAGAAGGGATTTATTTCTTTTGCTGAGCAGCTCCTGACTCCAGCATCACCATGACAACATCTGGAAAGCATCCCTGGCCAGAAGCCGAGGCTCAGCAGCCTCTTTGTTCCAGCCGTGGAGCTGAGTGACTGTCTCAGGTGAGCAGGTTCCAGAAAGCTTTCTCCTAGATGAGCAGGAGGACGCAGGCAAGAGCTTCATGAGCAAATCATGCACATACACAGACATATGTACACACCAAACACACACATATATATAAACTCCACATATATATGCCTACATACACACACACATATATACCACACACATACATACACATACATGCACACATATACATACCCACATACATATATACACACATACATGCATAACATATGCACACATAAACATACACACAACATGGTCACATACACATACAGACACACTCCCAAGGGCTTGGCCTAAAGACACAGAAGGTGTGAGGCTGACTCCTGATGAGCCAGTCCTTTTGAAATGTGCCTTGTTCAGAGGGGCTGCTTCCATTCCTCACTGTATCCTACCCAGAAGGACACCTTCCTTCTCTGCAGGTCCTGGCAGCCTCTGGGATGGATCTCACCCATCAACTGATCCAAATAGATCACAGTCACACGAATATGCTACAAGGCCGAGGCCACACACTGCCACACACTCACTGTTTTTAAAAAGGAAGGCACCCCCGGACTCCCTCAAAAACAGATTTAAGACCAGAAAGAATACCAGAGTCTGTTAGCATTGATATCCAGGGAGAGGAAAGAGAGAGCGCAAACAGAATGAAGGATGGGTTAGTGAAATCTAGCCCAGTGCCTCAGAGACGTGTTGGCACTGCTAGATGTGCTGTGCCCTGGAGGTAGACAGTCCCAGAGCTCCTCTCCAGTCTGTGCTTGCTAAGCCAGCTTTGGGGTGATACCGAGGCACATGCTGGGATGTAGCTCCCTGGCAGAGCGCTTCCTGGAGTTTGACCCCATTCCCACTTCCCCACCCCACACACTGAGGGAAAAGAACAAACAAACAGACAGCCTCCCTGTCTTCCAAGGAGGCTCAGCCTGGTTACACGGAGCATTTTGTTTTACTGAGAGGATGTCCAAGTTTGGGGGAGCTCTGAACTACTCATAACAGAAGGGAAAGTAGAACCTCTCAGCCTGTCTTAATTTCTCCCCTATGAGGACCTCATCAGACTGCCTACGGGTCAGAGTCTCATTCACATTTAATCTGAGAGTCTCGGGGGTGGATGTGGGGGAGGATGTAATTCCTTTTCTAAGTTGGGGTGGCTTGATTTGGTCCCTGATTCTTATACTTTCAATGGTTTGGACTCAAGGTCCCATCATAGAGGCCTGAGGGTCCCATGACTGATAGCTAGAGGATGAGAAGAGTCCAAGCCATGAGCCACAGGAAGAAAGAAGGAGCTCCCCCTCTCCCATCGCCGTGGTTCAAGCTAGGTAGCATGGAGGAGGATGTATGTAGAGGAGCCAAGAATTTTCTTCCCCACCCCGAGCCCATGACGCTGTGCTGTCTTTTGGTCTGTCTGCATAGGATGGCCTCTTCACACCACAGCTTTTATGCCCTTACTACTTTAAGGATCCATTTCTTTGGCAGAAAAAATAGCAGAGTATCAAACCACAGCCAGGATGGCCTTCTTTTTCTCTGTGTGTGGCAACCTCCCTAGCAGCAGGCAACACCACCCTTGTTCTACCTTCTCTAAATACAGAGAGAGTTTTGGCCAAAGAAGAGGAATTTTGTTTTTATAAGAAAGCTTGTAGGGCTGTAAAGATGACTCGGTGCCTGAGAACAAGTACTGCCCTTCCAGAGAACTTGAGTTTGGTTCCCATAACCCATGCTGGGTGGCTCACAGCTGCCTATAATTTCAGCTCCAGGGGATGAGATGCCTGTGCCTCCCACAGGCATCTGCATTCATATGCGCGCGCTTGCGCGCGCGCGCACACACACACACACACACACAATTTACAAAAAAAAAAAATAGGAGGAAAAAGGGAAAGGAAAGAGGAAGAAAAAGAAAAGCTTTTTATCACCAAGAAATAAAGGTGTTGTGAACAGGCAGAGGCAGGGACCTAGGCCTCCATATCCATCTTCCCTGGTGGGAATTGTCTTAACCTCTCCCTGGAAAGAGTGTAAGGTGAAGGCATCTCTGCTCCACACTGGGAGCAAAACAGGCCTGCTGCTATGGAGAGGGAATTTCCTGGCAGGACAGGGCAAGAGCTACCAGCTACAACCAGTGGGTAGCTACAATCAGCTACCCACTCTCCAGTGCCAACTCAGCAGAAGGAGTCATTAGCTACTTCCACCACCGTAAGAGATTTAGATTCCAAGAGCCTGGCAGCCTCGTAGAGAACACCTGTGATCCTGACTGAGGAGGCTGAGGCAGGTAGATCTGAAGGCTGGACCACATAGTATGACTCCTTCAGCAAGGAAGGGAAGGACAGAGGGAGGAGGGACCGGAGGAAGGAAGAAAGAAAGGAAAAAAGGTTGGTTTCAGAATGTAGATGACTCCTTGAAGCTAGACTATTCTCCTTCATGTTTCCTAGTAAGAATTAGCAATAAATTCTTGCCTGGTATAACTGGGTTGACTGGGTGGGTAGGTTCAGAGAGGGGCGCGTGTGTATGCGTGTGTGTATGCGTGCGTGCGTGCGTGCATGTGTTCATGCATGTGCTCCTGTGGGGAGCCAATGGTCAACCTCAGGTGTTGTTCCTCAGAAGTTACTCTATGTAGTTGTTTGTTTGTTTGTTTGTGTTCTGGTTTTTTTGTTTTGTTTTGTTTTTGAAACAGTTTCTCACCGTCTGTGAACTTGCTGAGTAGGCTGCGTTGGCTTGTCAGCAAGCCCCAGGGATCTGACTGTCTCTGTCTCCCCAGATCTGAGTTAAAAGCACACGGTGACACACCCGGTTTTTGAACCATGCACTCATGCTTGTATGATGAACTCTTTACCAAAAACAAAAATCTTAAAGTGAAAGTGCGGCACATACTAAGAAAGCAGGAAGCAAAGTTGTATCAAGGGGCAGACACAAATGCTGCAGAATGCACTCGCATCCAGATACAGAGTCCCAGATTCTGCCATGACGGCAGTGGAATCGGACACCCGGTGCAGCCACCAAGTCTTCCTCGTCTCTCAACTGTTCCCAGAGAGCACTGGGGTAGCCCTCAGGCAGCCTGAAGGATGTGACTCCATGAAACACGGGTGACCCAAGTGGAACAATCCATTTGAACTGGGGGACAAGGCTTGGAGCTGAGAATGAGTCTTTCGAATAGCAGCTCTTTGGGGTCAAGCAGCAGCAGCAGCAGCCATAACAACCCCAGGGTAAGCATCAGGCATGCAGATCCTGCTGGAGGTTGCATCCCTGGCAGTGCCATCCCCATCTTCATCTACTGATTCTGGCACTATCTAAAGTCAGAGAAGCTTTGCCCTCCTGGTAAACGCATCCATGAGCTGTCACCACTAAGTTTCTCCCTCCGGGGCTGTTCGTAGGAGACACCCAAATGTATTTTCAATATATCAAATAGATTTCTCCTTAAGATACTTCAAATTGGTTCCTGTGGCTTGCCACCAGGAGAATCCTAACCACAGCCAGTTGAGTCTGAGATAACACAAGTAGACGGCTTTATTCCCAAGTCAACACCCCACCACCTCCCAAAGCTGGCTCACAAAGAAAGCTTCGCAACCATCCCATCCCTGGCTCTTCTGGAAGAATCGTCCTACTCCCTCCTCCTGTCTGCTTTCTCACCCACATTCCATTAGACTTGTCTTTCATGAACTTATTTTCTCCACTGACTTAAAGCTTCTAAGTAACAATCATGCCTATTTAAGGGATTCAGAGGGATTTTTTTTTTTTCTTTAAAGCAGCCTCTCATGTATCCTAAGCTGGCCTAAAACTCCACATATAGCCAAGGTGGCCTCAAACTTCTAATCCTCTGGCCTTTACCCCTGGAGTGCTGGAGGAAAGGCAGGTGCCACCATGGTCATTTCATACAGTGCCATGGATTGAACCCAAGGCTTTGAGTGTGCTGGGCAAACATCCTACCACTTCCCAGCCCCACTATGGGATGTGTTGATATGCGTAGATAAAAGGATCAAACTGGGCTAGTTGATGCACTTCATCACAAATGGCATTTCTTTGTGGTGACAATACTTAAAGTGTACTCTTTGATGGATTTTGAAATACACAAAATCTCATCATTTTGTAGTTGCCAATCCTGTATGAGAAGCCTCAGAACTGATTCCCCTGCTCGTAGGAACTCAAGTCCCCCGAGACCGGAATTTCCTGTACCTTCGTCTTTACCATCTTAGCTTGGAATCTGGCAGGTCAGCATAGCACCTTGATTTGTTTCCCCTTTGGGCTGCGTGTCTCCTCACTCCCAGTCTGTTCACCAGAGTGAAAGCAGCCCCCATTTGCTCCCAAGGAAGCATTTCTCTCCCTTTGCCAATAGGAAGCTGGAAGAGTCTAACAGTGGTATTCAGGATCATAGACTTGTCAGATCCATCTTCAGACTCCAACCTGGTCTGTCTCTTGTGTCCAGGTCCCCTGTGTGTTGTCCAAGATATCACTCTGCAAACCTCCTCCTCAATTTCTGTTTTCCTACCCCTGAGTGAGGGGGGAAAGCTGGACAGAGGGCTTCTCCCAATCTGAGGACTGTGCTCAGCACACAACAGATTTTAGCCCTTATTCTCTCTCTCTCTCTCTCCCTCTCTCTCCCTCTCTCTCTCTCTCTCTTTCTCACACATACACACACACACACACACACAATCTTTTCTGTCAGTGTGTCTGTGTGTGTGCATCTGTGCATATCTGTGTGTTTATGTGTGTCTCTGTGTGTGTATTTACACATGTGTTTGTTAATGATAATTTCAGTTCCCAAGGGCCATTCATAAGTCCATTTATCTGCCAACATCAAAAACCTGGCAAGGGCCAACTTGTAATTCCCAGGTCCTTTTCTACGAAACAGCACGGCGACTTGGTGCTTCACAGAATCCATTTGGCTTAGACATCATACTCTTCAGAGACAGCCCCAGTCCTCTTACTTTAAAAGCCCATCAGGGTAGGTAACTCCCTCCTTCAAGCTCTCTAGTAGAGAAGCCCTCAGCAGTCACAGCTCCAACACTGACCTTGTGCAGACTTGAGGGTTCTGAGCCTTTCAAGCCATACACTGTGTGCATCGGGCGGTGACCATTTTTCCAATGTCTTTGTATGATCATGGGAGCTCCTATCCTGTCCTGAACTCACAGGAGGCTGACAAGCTTCATTCATCCTGCTCCTCTCTAGCCCTGTACTCAATTTTTCTGTTCTTTTGATTTTTGCCATTTCGCCTCATCTCATTTTGCTGATTACTGTCTATGGCAATGGGCACAGAATTTTTTTTTCCCATATTGTTTGATTTACTCCTTTACAATCATGCTGTCGGGGAAAAAAATTACCCCATTTTCACTTGCAACATCCATTTTCTCTCCACTTCCAATTTTTGCAATTATTATTCCACTTTGGTTTCCATCGTAACCATATGTCTGTTCGAAGTAGCATTTCCAACATGCGAGCTGCCTCTGCACTTATTGGTCATAATGATAACATTTGGAAAACACCTTCTATCTGAGCACAAACACGGCAAACACGCTCTAACAAATCAAATGACAGCCAAGCGGAGCCGCCGGTGCCATCTGTCGGTGACGAGAAGAGTTGAGGTTGTTTTACTACGGTGTGAGAGTGGACAAACTTTTATTTGTAAATAAAGTTTTATTGGCACACTGCCATGCCTCTTCATCCGGGTTCTATAGATGTTTTTTAACTACAGTGGTGGCGGAATGTTTCTGCTGGGAACCGCCATGGTTAAGCTTCATTGTCAACTCGACTGGGTTTGAGGATTGACTGAGCGAGCAGAATAGACTCACCCTGGACATGAGAGACATCATCCCATGGCTGGGAGGCTCAATAGAATAAAAAGGTGAAGATCCACAGCATGCCTACCTCCAGTGCCCCTCTTTGTCTCGGCTTCCAGGTTGGCGCGTGGTGAGCAGCTTTTCTCCGCGACCATCCTGCCACCATGATGTTCTGCCCAAGCTCATGGATCCAAGCAAGCAAGGGCAGATTTTTTTTAAATCATTAGCTCAAATAAACCCCACCCTTCCCTTTGTTTTGCTTCTGTCAAGTATTTTGTCATGGTAACAACGACAACAACAAAAAGTAACTAACGTACTCTACTCTGTGGTCCTTAAAGTATAGCCTACGTCTGTCCCCTGTACCTGCCAGGGTATGGTAGTAGGTCCTCTCCCACAGACATCGAAACCAGTGGTTATTCAAGACTCTTTCACAAAATGACTTAAGTTTCTCATTTAGCACATACGGGTCTTTCCGCCCTACCTTACGTTGTCTCTTGGTTACTTACAACAGCTAACAGGATGCAGGTGCTCTGTAATTAGTCATTAAAGCTTATCAGTCACGGAATGACCGTAAGACAAAAACAATTACCTATGTTTGGTACAGGCACAATTTTTTAAAAATGTTTCCACCCAGAATTGGTTGGATCTACAGATACATGTGGAATCCATTGATGGGGGGAGGGTGCTAACTGTACTTACAATCTTATCTTTTACAAGATTTCCCAGTCCCTACTCTAGAACATTCATTAAAATGTATGAGCTTGGGAATCAAGCAATAGCACTGTGGTTAAGAGCACATGCTACTCTTGCACAGGTCCTCAGCACTCACACGGAGTGGCTCACAAACCCTGATAACCTCTACCTCAGAGAGCTAACACCCACTTCTAGTCTCCTTGGGAACTGTACTCGTCTACAGACACATATACACATAAATAATAAAGCAAATACTTTTTTTCTTTTCCTTTTTTTGTTGTGGAGGGGGTGGGTGGGTTTCAAGACAGGGTTTCTCTGGGTAGCCTTGGCTCTCCTGGATTTGCTTTGTTGACCAGGCTGACCTCAAACTCACAGAGAGCCGCCTGCCTCTGCAGATCTCTGAGTGCTGGGATTACAGGAGTGTGCCTCCATGCCTGGCTAAATCAAATACTTTTTAAAAGAAAGAAAATCAATAAATTTACAATTTTCAAGTTAAGTAATATGAACTTGAGTCCATACTAAAAAAAGCCAGGTGCTTGTGAAGTTCATTTACATGAGACCTGAGAGGCTTTCGACAGAATTCACCCTAAGTAAAGAAAGAATCAAACTCCAACGACCTAAACCCTTACAGAAAGTTGCACTCATGAAACAAAACAAAACAAAAAAATTATTACATGTAGTAATAACTCCAACTCATCCTTAGCTTTTTCCAAAGATTGATGTCTGCATGTTAGAAATGAGGAAGCTATCACCTCAGTATTGCCTCAGTATCAACCATCCCCAAAATCAGTGGTGCACATCACCAAGCATTTATTTCCAACTATATAAGTCTCCTCAGAGCCTCTAATTCAAGCCACAGGGCTTTAGTATCTGGTTCATTCACTGACATTATTCATTCTCCCAGGACAGTAACCTAACCATAGCCCATGTTCTCCTGACAGTGGCAAAACCTTAAGTCCAAATGTTTAAGCCTGTGCCAAGATTTTGCTTTCTAACATCCCACTGATCAAATCAAATCACAAGGCCAAGCCCAATGTCAATGTCTTCTTCTAATGGTGTGAGGCGGGAACAGAATTATTTGCCTCAATTATAAGATGCCTGTGGTGGTTTGGATAAGAAAGGCCCCCATAGGTTCATATACTTACATGCTTAGGGAATAGCACTATTTGAAAGGATTAGGAGCTGTGGCCTTGTTGGAGGAAGTGTGTTATTGAGGGTGGGCTTTGAGGTTTCAAAAGCCCAAGCCAGGCCTGGTAGTATTCTCTCTCTCTCTCTCTCTCTCTCTCTCTCTCTCTCTCTCTCCCTCTCTCTCTCTCATTCTCTCTCTTGCCTGTAGATCCAGTTGTAGAACTCTCAGCTTCTTCTCCAGCATCATGTCTACCTGCATGTCACCGTGCTCTTCATCATGATGACAATGGACTAAACCTCTGAAATTGCAAGCAAACCCCAATGAAATGTTTTTCTTTGTAAGAACTGCCATGGTCAAGGTGTCTCTTCACAGCAATAGAACACTGACTAAGACAGTACCTACAAAAGCTATAAAGCATGTTTCATCAAACTCTAAAACTTTTGGGTGCCTCTAAGAGAGTGCAAACAAGGAAGGAAGCCTTTCTCCCCTTCTCTCTACCATCACTACAGATGCTCTTCAGCCTTAAGGCTCTATGCTTTGAGATGACAAAGTTCCAGAGCACGGTGCTGTGACAGTGAAACAATGGTGTGGGCTGGCAGAGAGGCTAGCCATGGAAGACCAACAGCAGAGCTCTGCTCCTGACTACAGAGGGAAAGAGAGGCTGTAAAGCCCAGAGTAGCAAAGCCATTGTCAGGAGGGCCCAGCATCTCCATAGCAGTCATGTAGGGGCCTGCCATACCCAGTAGAGCTGCAGAAGCCCCTGAAGGAGAGAGCATGGTACTCAGAGAAGCAGCCAACTTCTGGGGTTCCTCACAAGCCCCACAAGATTTTTTTTCTCAGAAGCTGAGGAGACACAGGCAGTAAAAATTGAGTCATCCCTTTAACGTGGGATTCATGACCATCCGTGGACTAATGGGTTCTGAAGACACTCAGATTACACAAACAGAGGGTCCTAACCCTGAACCATGCACCCTTTAGAGCAGAGAACAGGCTTCCTTAAATGCACACAGAGAGACGCAAGTGAAGGAAGCAAGAGCCACAGCTTGTAGCCCTCCCTCTCCCAGACCCGTCAAGCACAGATTCCTACCTGTGCTAACCCAGATTGCCCAGTGAACTGAAACTAATCAAATAATCCTGGCCCCAGGGACACAGCAGCCTGATTCCAGGAGTCTCTGGAGAGGAGCCCTGGAAAGGATCCACCCTCCTCTCCATCTGGCCAGCCCAGCCGGCCCCATAGCTGGTGATCAGTAAGCAATAAGCAAGCTCAGGTCTAACGGTGGCTAATGGTGGGCTTAAGTACTCATTACCCAAAGAACCCCTGAGGTTCGCTCACTTACTGTATTGAATGATCCTGCAGACCTACAGAGCGGCTCCTCCTAATGAGAAGATCAACTAAAATGCTGGACCTGGGCCCAGGAAGTAACTGGGGAGATGAAGGGAGCCCACCAAGGCCAGCTGTGGGAACCCAGAGAGTGTAGATTTCTTCATGTACTGCCCCTATAGTTCCAGGTGCAAGAGGCTGAAGGATTAATGTGCTGTTACTAGTTTGGTAGTTGAAGCTTCCAAGCCAACCTTGACTTTCACCTCCATCCTAGCACAAATATTCCCCACATTGGCACATGCCAACAGAAAGCTGCTTTTCCTTCAGAGTTTGTTTTGTTCCTAGTCACCTGGTTTCCAGCTTTCTCCTTAATACCTCCTACCACCTCTGCCTTTTCTGCAACATTTTCTGTCCCACCAACAACCATGCAATCCTCCCGTGTTTGAGTTAGAAACCTAGAAATCCTTCCAAATACATTTCTCTCCTTTTCTCCACCCAACCCTTTCATAGTAATCTATCACAAAGACATCTTTTGATGTCTCGTCACTTCTTGCGTGGACCACTTCAGTGAACCTCACTGCTTTGGGATGCTGCTGCATCTCCATCTCCATCTTAAATGTGGTTCCCAGGTCTGGCAGAAGATACGAGCTCAAGAAAGTCTTCTTGAACAAGTTAATGCAGCGCATCCCTGAGTGACTGTTCTCAGTGTCCAGCCCCTCCCGGACATCAGCTGTGTGTGCTTAGACTAGCCACTTCTCACCCTTCATATCCAGGTAGACTTGTTGTAAACATGGAAGGAAATAATAAATAGTAAAGAAAATTGTCCCACTTAATAATGTAAACAAGAAGAACCTAAACCAGGTGCAGTTTTTTCTCTCTTGTCTAATCAAGAGCAGATGGTCTGGGAGATGCTTTTGCCCCCACTTTTCTTTTTGTCCCAAGGTCTCCGGGACATCTAGACTAAGTCTTAGGTGATGGTTTGGGTGTTTTTCTTGTGGTTAAATCATTTGTGCAGGACAGTGGTTATGTAATCACCCTTCACCCACATATTTTGCAAGAGCAAAATCTGGTAGGTGGTCACTCATAAGCTCTCGTCCAGCTACACCATGCTTTGAACCAGACCCTGAACTGCTTGACTGGCTGTGTCAGTCAAGTTCATGGTTGCAAGCATCAGAAACATCTCTGACTACGTGAACTTTAAACTGTTATTGTTATGTTATTACTATTGTTATTTCCTGGAATGGTGTCGGAGGAGCAAGAAATTATTGGGAGGCTGAAACATTGGAACTGAAAAATGAGCAAGAACTAAGCCCCCACCCCCTCAAAGGCCCAAAGAGGGAGAAATGACCCTGGCAGGATGCTGTGTCCACCACAACAGGACACAGCTGACACTAGCCACAATCCCACAGCTACTACAGCTGAACTCTCAGCCACAATTCCCTATGTGGTTTGAGAATTCTCGGTAGTACCACCATTGGCCAGGCCCAATGCATCAGTCAGCGGCTGTCAGGAACTTGTAGATTTGAGAAGAGGTTCATAATGTGGCTGTTTACAGAGGTCAGAGGAGCCTTGGTGGGGGAGGGGCAGCTCTCTGAGGTTTGTAGCAACGAGCTGCCTTAATAGACGGGAAGAAGCAAGGGACAGGGTAGTTAAAGGAACCAAGAAAGAGGACCATCCCTAAAAGCTGAAGATCTTTCAGAAGAATACACAGGCAGTCAGGCCCAGGTGACCCAGAAATCAAAGAAGATAAACTTCTTCCTTCTAATCTTTTCATTAATTAATGGGAAGTCCATTAATCACACCCAACTGAAACCCAGTGGGCAAGAAGCTCCATGATGTAGCTGACAAGGGGCAGCCTCTGGGTGGCAGAGTGGAAATGATGGCAAAAGATCTGAGGAGGCCAACGAAAGGCTTCTAAAACAAGCCACCAAGGAGGAGCACCTGACACAAATCTTTACTGCTTCTGTCCACATTTTGGGAGCTGGCCATGAGACCTAAATGGTGGCCATCGAGTTAACAGCTCCCTCGGTACCTAGGGCAGATTGGATCCATCGTTTAGTGCTGCAGCCCTGTCGGGTAGGAATCTGGTGGTCTTGCTTTACAGGTCTGCCTTAATTCTCCATTGCAGGTTCAGATATCTCAAAGAGGGTCTAAAGATGCCTAGGCAACCCTGTGGATCCAAATGAGTTCTTCTTGGCCCCACTCTGTGTCAATAAACCATTTAGTAGCCAAAACCAACCACCTCGCCCAACACAGAGAAGTCGTTTTCAGCCTGTTGCTTAGCTGCTGAAGGATCTCACTGGCCAGGGGACTCTCAGCTTCCATTGCCCATGTAACTAAAAGTCCGGAAGATAACACAAAATCTTCACATAGGTTACTGGGGAAAACACTGGAGGGACAATGCTCCCGTCTTCCTTGGGGCTCAGGTCCAAACACTGTGGCTGTGAAAGAGGCAACACCTGATATTGGCGGAACTTCAACCTATTGCCCAGATGCCCTCCCTCAGTTGGGATTGTAGCTGACCCTCCAGTAGGTGTTCCTCCCACAATATAGGTCTCCCCGCTCCAGGGCAATGAAGAACAGTGTATTCCTCAGAATTGAGGTTCTCCATCTTACCTGTTTGAAGTATTCTCCGGTTAGCAGAGATGCTGGTGTCCAGGATACCAAGAAAATAGCTAAGGAATTCTGGAAATTCAAAAGTATGGTTTTGGAAGCCATCTTCTGGGAAGGAATAGCAAATTGATACTTAATGTACAGCTCACTCAGCTGTGTCTAAGCATGCTACTGGGCAGGGAGAGGGGGACAGGGGGCTTCCATTTCACAGATGCATTAGTGAGCACCTGGGAGAAAGTGTAAGCATTCACAGAAGCTTTGTTCTCACCTCTCCTCACCCCCCCCCCCCAGAAGCAACTGGCCCTATCAAGGCAAAATAACCTGATAACATTTCAGGGTGAGCGTCACTGCCTGGGGGTGATTATGGGAAGCATGCTTTTCTTGTCTGTGATACTTTGGCACCAACAGCCAGCCTCAAATTGCTGTGGAGATAAGAAAACCCACACCATCTTGGGCTCACACAGGAGCCACCGCCAAGCTCTTTTTCCTGATGCCTAGGTCAGGTCCTTCCCTTGCTGGGAGGACTGTACCTCCAGCTCTCTTCAGGAAGAAAGTGAGACAGGGAGCACATGAGGATATGTCCCTTATCCCTACCTCCATGGGCCCTCAGATGCCTTTCTCTGGAACAGTGGTTCTCAGCTGCCCCAGCTCCAAAGGACAGCCTCTGTCTGCTGATGACTTTAGTTACTGCAACTTGGGAATTGCTACAAGCATATTTGTAGGTAGAGGGCAGAGGTGCTTCTAAACACCGTGAAATACACAGTATAGCCTCCCCCAAAAAGTAATGGCTCCCAAGTATCAGGATCACCAAGATTAAGAGGCCCTGCTTAGGCTAGGGGAAGGCACATGTGACCAAGTTCAGTCCCCAGAGCCTACATGGTAAAGGAGGAAATGGATCTCACAAGTTGTTCTTTGACCTCCACACATGTGTCCTCCTCTCTGTCTCTGTCTGTCTGTCTGTCTCCCCCCTCTCTCTGCATGACACCCCCAACACACACACACACACACACACACACACACACACTTAATATAGTAAAAGAAAAGGGAGGCTGGAGAGATGACTCAGAGGTTAAGAGTCATCTTACAGAAGACCTGAGTTCCATTCCAGCACCCACAGGTTGACTCACAAACACTCTGTGTCTCCAGTTCCAGAGTGTCTGATGTCCTCTTCTGGCCTTTGCAGTCATCAGGCACTTGCATGGTACATAGACAACACATACAAGCAAAATACTCATACACATAAAAAAAAAACTAAAATAAATTGGGGAAGGAAGAAGGGAGGGAGGAAGAGAGAGAAAAAGAAGAAAGGGAGACAGAGAAGAGGAAGGGAAGGAGGGAGAGAGAGAGGGAGAGAGAATATGGTCTATGGCTTCAGAGTCATTCAAGCCATCCTGATCCCCTAAGCTTAAGAGCCTCTTCGGTAGACCAGGCTGTCTACCTGGAAGACTGTCTATAGCTCTAGATGAGGCATCTCTGTGGTGTCTACTCAGCTCTGCTTCTGTCACGCTTCAGATAATTCATGAGCAAAGAAGACCACCTGGACCCCAAAAGTCTCACATGGAAACACTTAAGTTTGAATTTCCTGTTCTTTACATTACAAAATAGCACCCTTTCATGTTTTTTTAAATTACTGTACAAAAAAGACCTCTGAGTTTCGTTTGACATCTTTCATACGAGAATATCTCATACTTTGTTCATATTCACCCCACCCGTTCCTGTCTCCAGCCCCCCCCCCCCCGTTCTGATGTTTGGGATTTTTTTTTTTCAATTATTTAAAGGTAAAGACCATTGTTAACCTCCAGGGCCATATGAAAACACCCTCGGACAACTGTGGCTTGTAGTTTGCCTACAGCTGCGGTAGACCAGTAACACCACTCCAAACCCTGGAGCTGGTGACTTAAAATCTAGGTTCCAAGAACGACCTGGTGAACCTGAGAAAACGATGCAACCCGTATTCTCCTGCCTTCCTCTCATGTCTGCCTGCTGGTCTCCCATTGGCTGAATGGCCTTCTAGGACCCGGGGAAAGGTGGAAGAGGACAGGAAGTAGGCCATCTCATGGAGGTGAGGGATACGAAAGATTATCCATCAACATTTAGGTCATTACCTCAAAAAGAAAAAAAGAAAGAGAAAAAGAAAATGTGAGAAATCTAAAGAATGTGAGCGGGGGGGGGGGCAGCTTGGTCATTAAGTGTGTCCTTGAAAGCATGAGGTACAAGTTAGATCCTCAAAACCCAGGTTGTAAAAAAAAAAAAATAGGAACTGGACACAGTGGTATTTGCTTATAACCTCAGTCCTGGGAGACGGAGATGAGACCGGTGGGCCCACTGGCTGGCCAACCAAGCCTACTTGGAACGTTCCAGCCCAGTGAAAGATCCTGTTTCAAAACAAGAGGTGGTAGGCGCCTGAGGAACAACACCCAAGGCTGTCCTCTGGTACACACACACACCTCTAAAACTGCCAAAAATCTTCTAGAACAGAGCTTTCCCACCAGTGTTGATGGACCATCTTAGTGTTGTTTGGATGTGACCCAAAGCTCACACAGAAGACATAACAGTTGCTCAGTGTCTTCAAGTCCTCCAGTGCCAGAAAGGCTTGCTTCACAGCTGCGTGCCCCTCTGTAGAACTCTCCGGGCGTCACAGAACCTCACTGATATCCGCCCTCGGCCAGCCAGCCAGCCAGCCAGGCCAGGGAAGGACATCCCCTCCTATGTGAAGCAGCCACCTGCACATCCCTTCGGCACTCAGCAAAGCCACCACCTAAGGCTCTGTGACAGTTCCCACGCCTCTAAGACAGATACCTTGTAGCCCGGTTCACTTGGCACATTCAGCAGCCCTTGAGGCTACTGCCAGGTCAAGACCAGTGTTGGCAGTAAACAACACCATGTTCTCAAGTATCACACGCCTAGCAACACACATCCTGGGGATGTGTCACCCCATCATACCTGCATGCCTCCAAGCTCCACAGACAACTCACAGGCAGTTCTGTTCTGCACGCGAGCGCCACACAAGTACCCAGGCACAGAGTTTGTCATTAAAATAGAACTGTGCCACAGAAAACATTTTGAGTCATCTACACAGTAAGCCTTGAGTCCTGTGCAGGAGACAGGCCAGGGGCCGGATGTCTGTATAAGAAAAACCCTAAAAGGCTCTCAGATTTGGGCTCCGGCCACGTGGTTAGCTGTGTGACCCTGGGAAAAGATCTCGCCTCGCTGGCTTGTTTCCCAGTTTGGTAATAGGGTTACCACAAACGATCAATAAGATAACTTGAAAGTGTCACCTACAGAATGCCCAGCAGGAAGTGGGTGTTCTGCAAACGCTATCTCCCTTTTCTTCTCCGTGGGAGAGGGAAGAACACGGATCTCTTCCCTCATGAAGCACCAAGACTCACCCCACATGCTCAGTCCCCAGGGCCTGGCAGTACTCTCATCTCATTTCTTTTCTTTGTCTGATCTTGAGATCCAATGCTGAGATTCCGTGCTCACTCTATGTGCCCAATGACCCTCTCACAGACTGGACACCTGGCCCCACTTCCTCCTGTCTTTTCCTGCCCCCCCTTCTCCCTTCCTCCTTCCCGTCAACCATTGCTCTCTATAATCTACAGATTGTCCAGCACTGCCAGGCAGGCAACCTAATGGCCCATCTCGGAAAGAAGACAGATGAAGCCCTCGATCTTTAGAGTCTTCATTCAGATGAGAGAGACAGAACATGAACAAATACATTACAGCATGTTCAAACAAAGCGTTCTCTGGGGCACAAAGAGACTGGCACGCTTATATTTCAAAGGAAGTGTGGTACTGTACACAGAGCTGGCTGAGAAGGTTGTCGAAATCAGGTGCACATCAAGTGCGGACACAGGTCAAGGGTCAAAATGATAGAAATATTTCAACAGAGAATTTCTTGGGATGGGCTATGTTATGAACCCATTCCCCCCCCAGGGGAAGGGGAGAGAAGCTGTGGGACACTGGTACCCCCCACAGTAGTAGGGCATCCCATTCGACCCTGGACCATGTGATTTACTTGAGCCAATGAAATACAGAGAGAAGCATCTCATTCTATTGTCCAGTCCTCCAGCCCCTTCTTCCCTTGTTGCAGAAACTGGAGAAACATTTTTTTAAATTTAATTTTATCGTACTAGAATTTATTCAACTTATAAAAATATGTCAAGTACCAAAAAGCAAATATATATATGGTTATTATCTTAGTGAACACGAAGTAACTATTTAAGGTAAAAATTACCTTCTCATAGAAGGCCAAATTTAAGCTCACTAAAAGTATCTGTCTTTTTTATTGAGGTGAAATATATAAACATAAGCTCGGCCATGTTAGCTACCTGCAGGTGTGCAAGTTAGAGGCCTTCATGGCCTCCCCACTGTTAGGCTCCTCATGCTGTTGTACGCTTGGTAATATTTTTCATAAAAGCACTATTTTTTTTTCTGTTGAGACTGGGTCTCAAGCAGCTAATGTTAAGCTCAAACTTGCTTTGTAGCTGAGAACGAGCATCATCTCCGTGGTGGGGGAGGGGTAGCACCTGGAGGGTGGACGGTGCCCGCCCATAGAACCCAAAGGTCAATGCCAGTTGTCTTCCTTCGTTCCAACCACCTTTTCCTTTTTAATAGTCTCTTGTTGATTGACTGATTAGCTAGACCATCTGGCCAGTGAACTCTGGGATCCTGTGGGTGCCTTCCAGCACTAAGACCCAGCTTAATTGTGGCTGCTGGGATCCAAACTCAGAGCCCCATGATTACCCAGGAAGCACTTTACCAGATACCCTCTCCACCCTCTTTGTGCGTAAGAGGCAAGCACTCTACCCGCTGATCTATGTCTCGGCTCAGCAGGAGCACTTTTGAAAAGGAAGTGTCAGAGAGCAAACGCTTGGAACAAGCCAGCCGAGGAGGAAACTGCATTTAAAGTCAGGAGCCACAGAGAGGGAGAGCAGGCAGCGCTCGTGCAGTATCCAGCTGCTTCGGTTGATGCTGCTTGTTAATGCAGTGTAACCCGGCCTGCTCTGACTAATGCAGTGTTGCCCATAGCCTCAAATCAGGAGACAGAAGCTTTGAGAGATCACCTGGAGGCCTTAATGCAGACCTCTGGGGTTCCTCCTCCAGAACTCCAGATGTCGACAGTCCGGCTCCAGTCCTCTGTGAAGCCGGGCCTACGGCAACAGCTTGCCAAGCAACTCACGTGGAGTTGATCAGAGCAAAAGAAAGACGGGTGTTTACATAAGCCAGACAGAAGACAAGCTCGAGAGAGACCTGGGGTGGAGACCAACATAGATCCTGTCAAGAAGGGTCATGTGGAAGGGCAAAGAACCTCAGGAGAAGGAAAGTGGGGACACAGCTGTGGTCCGGAAGACACCATGCACCAGATGTGTTGTCTGAACCAGAAGCTGCAGGAGGCAAAAAGTGCCCCACTTGTATAAAAGCAAGAGAGAAAGAGTCATTCTAATTCTTCACCTGTTATCAGTTTGACTTGTCTGTTTGTTGTTTTGTTTTGGGATTATTATTATTATTATTATTATTATTATTATTATTATTATTATTGAGACTGTTTTCTCTGTGTAGCCCTGGCTGTGCTGGAACTAACTCTGTAAACCAGGCTGACCTTGACCCTCACAAAGACCCTTCTGCTTCCACCTCCCAAGTTCTGGGATTAAAGATGGCTGCCACTGTGGCCGCCGCCACCACCACCACCTGGCTTTTTAGATTGTTTTTTAATGAGCATGCAAAGTAATGGGTTTCATTCCGACGTTTTCACGGACACAATGTCCTTATTGGTTCTTCTCCCATGCCCCTGCCCTCCCCTGCTAGAGCCCTTTTTCCTCTCATCTCCTTTCATGACACATTTCCCTCTGCTTTTGCTTTAAGATTTCTTCTTCCTCTAACATAGGCCCCTTTATTCACACACACACACACACACACACACACACACACACACAGACTCACAGAGACACACACACATTACAAAATATTCTGTACTTGTCTTTCTGAGTCAGGCTTATTTTACTAAACATAATAATGACCAGTTTCATTCGTTTTCCTGCAGATGTCATGATTTCATTTTTCTTTATGGCTGAATAAAATTCCATTGTGTATAGGCATCATGTTTTCTTTATCCGTTCATCTGTTGATAGTCATCTGAACTGCTTCCATCTTCCAGCTATTATCAACAATACAGCAATAAACATGAATATACAAGTCTCTCTGTGGTAGAATATTGAGTCCTTTGGGTATATACCCAAGAGGGTCATGTGGTAAATCTATTTTTGGTTGGGTGATAGTACAACTTAAATATAAGCAAGATCTGAATGTTGACGTGGTCACCATCATGAGGAGACGTATCTGCTCCCTTGCCTCTTTTCTCTCTCCCCAATCTAGCCCTGGAGATGTCAAAATCCTGCTGTGCCAGATGACAGAGAAACAGGAGTGCCAGGAGAAAAAGGAGAAAATGCCAGCGTATAGCTCCTTCCCCACAGCTACAGCAGACCTGAAATGGGCAGGGAAGTCTCCCCTTCAAGTCAAGATTGTGGGGTTGCATAGGCTCAGGAGTAAATGACTGCCTGTCACCTTGACAGGATCTGGAATCCAGCATTGTACCTAAAGAAAGTATTTGTGAGGCCAAACTGGCTAGCTATGCATCAGAACAAGAAGAAACCCCTAGAGAGTTGGTTATCCCTCTGGTCTTGAGGGCTGAAAGCACAGTGGAACATGATCTTGACTTTTTCAGTTTTCTGTGAAATACTGGCAGCAAAGGTAAAGAAGGACATTCTAGGTTTACATTGATGTGATTTCAAATCATGTCATTAAAATCCTATTGTTCTATGATGTCAGGTTTTCCTAGAGAAACAGATGGGACTTAATCATCATATTAAGCCAAATAAGCTGGACCCTAAACAAGCACCATGGGCTTCCTCTCACATGTGGAATCTCGAAGAGAGGAGACAGAAAAGCAAAGGGGCAGTGTCAGGGACGAAGGTGGGAATCTGGGGGAGGAGGGTGACAAAGTGAAAGGGGACAGTTGGAGGATATGATCAAGGTAGCATGTATATGAAAATATTGCAAGGAAATGTATTGTTTCACACAATTAATACAGTTAATACAAAGGGGAATTCAAAACAAAGCAAATATCCTGTTGTTCTAATCACTTGTGAGCCAGGTGGTGTGGAAACAGCCCACCGGCTCTGCCGTTCACGCCCTCCTTCTTCTACTGGGCTTTTGCACTGCAGAGGCCAAGGAGAAGATCTTTTTTAAGTCTGTGTTTCCCACTTTCTCTTGAACACTGAGCGGTTAAATCCTAGGAGAGAAATAGGTTTCCCAGTCGCTCATCCTAGACCTTGGAGCTGAGAGTGGAGCTGCAGCTGTCCCTGTGCTGAGCAGCAGAGAGAAGAGACAGCAGCAGGCTCTGGTCTGGACTTCAGTGTCTGGATGGTGACAGTGACAGACGGTTCCTGAGTGCATGGCTAAAGGTATGTACACTTGACCTCACATTGAACCACTCACATTGAGTCAAAGGTTATGTCTCTCCTGACAGAGTACAAACCCCTGATGGTTTGTTTATTTCTGTAAGAACAGCAGGAAGACTCTGCCCAAACCTTCCAACAGTTTTGGAAGCACCCAATTCCCTGTAATAAATAAATCTCTTTATTTTAAAAAAAAATATCCAGAGTCTCTGTTGCTAGTATCAGACTCTGGCAGGTCCATGAAAGTCCCCTTGTTTCATAATTTAACTAATTTGGCATGGCCACAAGGCGCTGACGCTGTGGTCAGAGGACATGAGTGGCCATTCATCTGAGTGCCACCGTCTCCCCGAGCAGTCCTCCGTGGGTCATCAGACCCTTATGAAGTTTGCTGCCCTTCATTCATTGGCATTTGTTCCTGAGTTTGAGTGAAGCCCAGGCACCTACCAAAGCCAGACCAAAACCTGGCTGTGAATGAAATCACCAGGAAAATGCCACCTTACAAATCCTTGGATGAAACAGGCCACCTACCTTCTCCTGTATTGCCCCAACTTCATCCACACTTTTATGCCCTCAAATAACCAACCCCATTCTTGTGTGACCAGCTCTCTCGGACTCCACTGATTCCCCCAAGTATAGCTGGAGAGCTTGATCACGTTCCCCACCCAGTCCTCCCATGACAGAAGCACAGCACCGTGAGGATACAGTTGCCTGCTCAATGGGAAAGCCTGTCAATTGACTAGAAAGGCTGTTTCAGGGCAAGGCCTTTCCACTCCTGTGGAAAAATAAAGAAGGGGAACTGGGCAGTGGTGGGACGTGCCTGCAAGCTCAGCACTGGGAAGGATGAGGCAGGAGGATCATAAGTTCATGCCAGCCTGGGCTACATAGTTCCAGGTCAGCCAGAGCTACAAAGCCAAACCCTAGGTCCAAAAGAAGAAAAAAAAAAAAATAGTGATGCAGGCTAGGTTTTTCCACTGCAGCGGAAACCATGCATCAAAGTCGGTGCCTTGTGCGCCACAGCTTTCTCTTAACCCTTCCTTTGCTTTCTGTTCCACTAAGGTTCCTGGATGGTAGAGGCTTTCCTTTAAGTACTCGGTGCATGGGTGTAAGTGTGTATGGGGTGCGGAGCGGGTGGGCATAGGTGTCAGGGCATAGGTGCTCGGTTGGCTCTACCTGGGTGCTGAGCACCAGACTCAGGTCCCCACGCTTGTGTAGCAAACAGTGCGCCTTCTCCCCGTTCCTCCCTTTCTTTTATACTTAGCATTCTAGTTTATCCTGCTGGTTTTGTGGAGCCTCTTAAACGTCAAGAAAGATTGGACACTGTGGCTCATCCGCCCTTTGTGTGCAGCATAGACACTGCAGAATCAAACAAAGTGCACAGACAGGATAGAAGGACCAACTCTCAGTCTACGGCACTGGAAGCACAGCGGTATAACGATCTTTACATATCTCCCCCCTCCCTCCTCCCTGAACCGTCACAAACATAATGCGCACAGCCCACTCTGTTTCCAAAAGGAAACATGTCACTTCGATTTTTGTTTTGTTTTGTTTTGTTTTGTTTTTGAGACCGAGTCTCACTATGTAACCCTGGCTGGCCTGGAACCTTCCTCTGCCACTCATGTGCTAGGAGTAAAGTCACAGCTTGTCACTATGAATTTTAATAAACGGACATCTGCAAAGTGTGCTAATTGCCGCCTTGACTTTTAACATACCCTGTACTTCCAAATCTCTTGAAAGACTAGATGCTTCAAACGAGGACTTTAGTTTGCCGCCCAGACGCACAGCAGCGTTGACTGCGCCACGCACAGCAGCAACTGTCGCACCTGGAAGCGTCTCCCAGTGGAAGCGTTACGGTCTAGAGCCCTTCACATCTTCTGATTCACTCCTTCCTGTATTACCTGTAGCACGTGTCGCTCGCACGCGATGCTGCGATTTCACTTCCGAAAAGCCCAGACGATCTTTCCACGTGTTTCAACACAGAGTGTACAAACGTTCCAGTTTCCAAAATCCACTCTGACCTGCATTAGCAACCTCTTTAATTCCTAAGAACCAGATCGTATAAACCGAGGGCTGGTTCGTGCAGTGTGCGTACAGTATGCACGATCCTACCCAGCTCAGTGACCTGCACTCATCACCGAATGGCTAAGTAATGGATAAGCTGACATTTCCAGGGACAGATTAACACAATGCTTTGCACAGCTTCTTCCCTGTCACCTCCCTCGATCCACTGAGCTAGCACAGGCAGTACAGTACACAGCTCTCAGAGGTGCTCCGGCAAGCCCATTTTCAAACACAGCATTTCCCAGGTTTTTAAAAGCCATTTACACAAAAGTAATCTACACTTTAAAGTGCATCAAGCACTCCCAACTAGCTAGAAGGACTAGAGAGTTTGTAGAAGGACCTGTCTGTTATGTACACTGCATTTGGAAATAAAAATGTACATATTGCAATGGTTACGTATTTTAAATATGACTGTTTGGATCCGAGCCATTCTTCTTTTCCTGTCCTCTGACAGATGGAGAAAAAAAGGCATATGTAAGGCTTAGAAAGAGTTGAACAGGAGCTGGAAAGATGGCTCAGTGGTTAAGGGTCCTCACTCCCCTGAAGAGGTCCCAGGTTTGGTTTCCAGAACCCACCAGGTGTGTCACAGCATCTATAGCTCCAGTTCTAGAGGATCTGACGCCCTCTTTTGGCCTCTGCAGGAACTGCATGCACACAGTACACACATACACGCGGGCAAAACACTCCTATGAATAAAATAATGAGTTTTTAATAATGTTTTAAAAGGGGAGATAAATCCACATCTGAGTTCACTTACAGAAGACAGGCTTTCTTACACATTCAACCCCAAATGTCCTCCGTGTGGTAATGTAGTCGGTGTTTCGTCACACCCTGGCGACCTCTTTACCGTCTACAGACTCGATGCTGGTAACCCTGGATTCATTTTTGCATTTTACGCAGCATAAACACACAAAAAGTTTCACAAAATGTGAAGAAAATGGCCCCTGAAAAGGCCCAAGAATGAACACACTAGCGAGTAACCTTTTACAACTGCTTCCTCCCACCTCCTCCAAACAAAACACGTGCAGATAACACCAGATGGCTCTCAGGGGTGGTTTCTCGATTCCGTTTCCTACAGGCAGAAGTGCATGTGAATTTTAGCAAAAAGACATTTACAAAATGATCTTTTACTACATCTCCATTTAACATCCTCGAGGCATGTCTTAACACCTAGACAGACGGGGGTAAGGCAAGACAGGTACTCAGCCTGCCACTGTGTACAGAGCAGTCTTCAATTAGCTGCACATGTGTAAAACCATAGTTAGGACTGCAAGTGCTTGAACATATGCAGCCTGGCCTCGGATCCTTCCCCTTACCACCAACCAGTGGGCTAGAGTGCTCAGGATTCTCAGAAGACAATACAGTGTGGAAATATTAACGTACAAAATATACTGTTACTGTCTGGATAAGGTCTCGTCTGACTGGACAGGAATGCTCATCCCGGGACCTAGAGCTATGTGACCTAAATCAGTATGAGAGCTTCCCTGCAAATATCTGCCTTCTGGTGGCCCTGGGAGACCCTGTGGGTCACAACAGCCTTGACCAGAAGCCATTCTTCTCACCCTGTCATATCCGCTACTACCCAAGGCGATACGTCCCCTGTGACTTGGCCCCAGGAGGCCTCCACTGGCTGCACCTATCCAGTCATTACTGTGAGGTGAGGAAGGGTTTCTCTTGCTTCGAAACCTGGAACTTGCCTGTTCCCAAAATCCCCCACTACTGATATTAGGCCAGGAGCTATGAAAGGCCCTGGAGAGCAGGCCTCTTCTCGTTCTCGCCTTGTTCCAAGCAGATGTTTTGAAAGTAAAAACTGTGCTGCTACTATGTCAGGCCCCCTCCCCAGCTCTGCACTGTTAGCATGTATTTTTTAATCTATTTTATTGGAGTTCCTTATGCCTCTAGTTCCCTTCTCCACCCCAATCTCTTCCACCACCAATTAGGAGAGAAAGGTTAGTGGGGAGAGGGGTCATAGTTTTCACTAGACTGCTTCCTGCTGTTGAAGGTCGTTGGGTTCCTTGGGGCAAGTCCAATCTTCGTCTCAGAGTATCTTCAATTTCTTTTTGTCAAAGTGCAACAACAGCAACCAGGAGCATCAGGGGGAGCAACAGCCGCCTTCTTCTTTTGAGCATCCCCTTTTCCTCTCGGGGCTCTGGCATTTATTCCCCTTTTGGAGTCCCCAGAATTAAACTATCCACAACTGGCCAAGATCATGCCCCTCTCAGAGCTCACATGAGGCAAATTGTCTGCTGCTGTGAACAATCTAAAGCAGTCCCATTTCCCACACCTGGGATTAAAACAAAAACATGTTTATATGACATAACTAAGTTTTTAAAGAAACCAAACTCCCAATACAATGGACTACGCAAAGTAAATGTTTATGGATGATTTGCTCAAAAGATGGATGATAGATGGATGGATAGATGAGTGGATGGATGGATGGACAGATGGATGGATGGATGGATGGATAGGTGGGTGGATGGATGGGTGAAATGAATGACTTCTGGTTCTGATTTTTTCTAGCCAATGTTTCTTGGAATTGTTTTTGTGCCAACTACAAGGGCTATCATACACCTTGGCTGCTCTCCTTTCCCGCCTGCACATATCCGTTTGTCTCTACGTGACATATCTACCTTCTCTCACCACTTGTACCTCTACTTTTCCACAGGAGCCTTCTTTGTCTCCCTGATGTTTCTCCCTGTTAGGTATCCTCACAGATCCTAGTGCTTCCTCATATACTGAGCTTATCACCCTTGGGGAATGACTGCCCACGCATCTTTTTTCCCCCTGCATGGTAAGCTCCTAGGAAGCAGCGGTCCACGTGCTCTGTAAATAGGTGTTGATCGAACTTATGTATTTATTACATTCTTTTGTTTAGTCTTCTGACGCTAAGAAGTGAGCCCAGGGATTTGTGCATTCAAGGTCATTGTGTTGACAAGAAAGATATAATCTAGCCCCGGTTTGAGTGAATAGGTGGATTTCCTTATGACACACAAACATTCTGAGGTGGGATTTCGCTTCTCAGCCGGGTTTTCTAGCCACAGAACACTGAAGGTCATTGCCGTCTACACACCTTCATCACTAAAAGATGGCCCACCTTGTCTTTGCTTTGTCCAAGGTTTGTGGTGTTTAACTCAGGTCTTACTGTGTGTGTGTGTGTGTGTGTGTGTGTGTGTGTGTGTGTGTGTGTGTCTGTCCAGGCCATGCCTGCTGATGTGCACATGTGGAAGTCAGAGGAAAACTCCTGGAAGTTGGACCTATGTGGATCCCAGGAATCAAACCCAGGTAATCAGAGCTGACAGTAGGCATGTTTTCCCAGCTAGTCAGCTTGCTGGCTCAGGGGTATTTATATTCACTTGTGTCCAGTGTTTATGGCAACTCCTTGATTTTCTCCTTTCTCTAGTTGCCCATTTTATTCTTTCTTAGTGTGATTTTATTACTATTCTTTAAAGGTACTTTGTAAGAAGGCATCCCTCTAAGGAGTATTAAATGTCATCTCCTCTCATTCCCCTCCAGCAGCTTGTTCTAAAGAGCAACTCCCTTGGCGCTAAGGAGACTGACTGCCCTGGTCCTGAGAGAGCCCCTAGATTATAAAGAGTTTTCAGTTGGATAGCAGGATAATTCTCACTAAAAGACACAACATCTGATCACAAAAGAAGCCAAATGCCAGGATTCTCCCCTAAATATTATGTTCAACCTGCAGCATGACCCTCAGTTTGTGATTCAGCCTATACTTTTCCAGACCCAGGGTCGGGAGCCTACAATCCTAATATCAGAAACCGTCTGAAAAATTGATGTTACCAAAGGATGAATGAACAAAAGGCTGAGAGGATGGATGGGAGGATGAGTGAAGAGATGGATAGATGGATGAATGACTGAGTAAATAAGAAAGATGGATGAATCATCGAATAACATGGTAAAGAGATTAATGGGCAAAGATATAAGCGAGTGACTAAATACATAAATAATAAATGAATAGATGAATGAACGGATGAGTGGGTAGACAAGGAAGTTGGTGAACAAGTGAAAAGATGGATAAATTAATAAATGAGGTTAAGCAAGCCCTATAACTCCAGCATCAACCAAGCATGCACTTGAGACTAGAAAATGGAATTCAATACTGAAAATACGATAAAGTAATTAAAAACAAAAAACCAACAATCAGTGTTTCTAAATCGATATTCTTCTACACGAGTATTTAGTGAGGCTTTTCAGTCCCACCCTCTGGCTATTCCTGAAGCTTGAGGACCCTGTGAGAAAGGCTAAGTGACAGGGTGAGGTGTCAAGAGGTTGGGTTGTGATCAGGATGTTGAGTCCCTTCTTCTTCGAAATGGCAGGAGCAGTTCCCACAGAGCACTTCATTCACCTGGCCTGGAAGGAGAAACAAGAGAGATGGGCATAGCTTTGTCTCTTTGTCCTCTTAAAGTTTCCCCATCGAGGCAGAGGCAGGTAGATCTCTGTGAGTTCAAGGACAGCCTGCCTGGTCTACAGAGCATGTTCCAGGACAACCAAGGCTACACAGAGAAATCTTGTCTCAAAAAAACAATAACGAAAAGGCACTTGCCTTCAAGCCTGACAGCTTGAGTTGGATCCCTGAAACCCATATGGTGGAAGGAGAAGATAGACTCCTATGGGTTGTCCGCCAACTTCCACACATGCTCCATGACACGTGTCCCCACACTCACATACACGCATAGGCACACGTAAATAAATAATCAAATAAATAAATGTTAAACAAAATAAACAAGGCCTGAGGCCCAATCATGAGCCTTAAAACCTGGTCCACACAAAATGACTCCTCTTGTCCAAACGTCTGGAACAGGAGACAAAGATGGTAGATGAACTTCTGCTGTGCAAAGAAGCAGCTACAGATGCCTGGCAGCCACCTTGACAAGGACAGGAATGAAATGGGGTGGGGTTCAGACCAACCACTCACAAAACAACCTCGTGTTCTTGGTTTCACTAGGAATAAGAGGAGAGCTCCCAGCTAAAATAGAGGGGATTAAACTTGGGCCACCTGCAATTTTAATGCGGTCTAGATTGCCTTTTTTTTTTAAGACGTTTTGGGATATGGAGAAGGTCATTCTATTATCTCCACTATGAAGAGGAAAGGCTGTAATGGAAATGAGAGAAGAAGAATCAACAGGTCTCTTCAGATGAAGAATAGAGGATGCAGGGTTGGCCAAAGTTGTTTGTCTATTCTCAGGTCCTTGTCCCAGAGGAGGATAAAGGCATAAGGAGAGGGAAGATCATGAAACTTGGATTGGCAGGAGGTAAACTCAGAGTCAATAATGAGAAGTGCTCCTTCCATCAGCAGGGAGCCAATATATAGAACTCATTATCTGAAGAAGAGATGCTGCTGAACATAAAAAAGGAGCATCCTGAATCTCGAAGACATCTATTGGCTTATTAAAAGATGATGGTGTTAAATTGACACCTAGAAAAGCAATCTTGTTCTCCCCCAATTTGCTCTTTAGTGCGATAGGTTAAGACAGGGTCCCAGAATGTAGGTATTATGGAGACAACCTGCTACAGTGACTCATTGATGTCATGTTCAATCTAGGGCTGACAGTAACCTTCAAACTAGCCAACTTCCTTCTTTACTTCCCTCTGGCACCAATGAAAGAGATCATCTGTTAAATGCCAGGCACTATTACTTTAAAGCCACTGTCCCATTTAAAATGAACTTCCAAAAAGCACTTAGTACAATGTCTCAGTAGCCCCATTTTCCAAGATCCCACAAGTCACAGAGAATTAGACGGCTCCATCCATGTCTTTAAGAAGTCTACATTCAGGATGGGGATTGAGCATTTTAGTTAGGGTCCTCTCTTTTGCTTAGTTTGTTTAGATGTACAGATTTTAGTGGGTTTATCCTATGTTGTATGTTTATATGAGTGAGTATATACCGTGTGTGTCTTTTTGCTTCTGGGACAACTCACTCAGGATGATCCTTTCCAGGTCCCACCATTTACCTGCAAATTTCATGATTTCCTTATTTTTCATAGGGAGGGAAGAAGGGAGGGGCTTATGGGGGGATACAAAATGAATAAAGTGTAATTAATAAAAAATTAAAAAAAAAAGAAGTCTACGTTCCATTTGAAAAGGCAGAATAAACATGCATAATGTATTAAACAACTGATAAGCATAAGAAGTGATTAACAGATCTAGGGAGCCCTGGGTTGGAGTTATACAAGATAAGATACCAGTTCAAGACTCAAGACTCAACAATGACAAGTAAAGCAATGACAAGTGACTAGCATAATCCCAGCACTCAGAATGCTAAAGCAGGGAGATTGGGAGTTGAAGGCCAATATGATCTACACAGTGAGACCCTGTCTCAAAATACAGAGAGAGGGAATAAGGCCCCCAACTTGAGATGGCTGAATTTCAAATCCCAGCCGTCCCCATTTTGACCTGTGCAACTTTTGTATATAAATCCATCTCTCTGAATCTTGAGTTTTTAATTGAATGCTATTATAAAAAGAATATATTATACACTATCAGTGCCCTTATCTGTGGTAGGGACCATTCTCAGGAGAGAAGTGATGGGGAAAGCAGACTCACATCTTTCTCTGCTGTGTGGCTGTGGAGTAGGAATGAAATCCAGGGTCCTTAACCAACTCAAAAAGTTCTAGCTGCTCTGCCCAGCCTGCTCTGGAATCCTGCCCTCGCTGCCACCTCCCAGCATACAGCCCTAAGTGCTCTGCTCTCCTCTCTACCCTTCAACGGGCTGATCCGCTCTCCCCAGCCCAGAGTCTGTGCATGTGGCGCCCATCTGCCTGGAGTGTCTCTCCTTCCCTGTTCCTCACATGCCTGGCACCCTCCCATCCCACAGTCTAACTTAAATGTCACTTCCTCAGAAAGACTTTCTGTTGCCATCTGTATCCCTCAGGATCTGACAGGAATCCATGGCACGCTTATTTGAATGATTTGAGGGAGGTGGGGTGGTGAAAGGACTCTTCGTGAAGGCATGGAAAGAGATGAAGAGCGACCACAGGCTCGGCCTGAGCATGGAGGGAGGGAAAGGCAGGATAATGAACACAGCCGTCCCAGGGTGACTCAGCATAAAGGAAGCTAGGACAATAAACACCCAACTTTATCTCCTCTCACCTTCATACCTCCTGCTGGGGTGCCCCTTTGGGTGAACGCCACAGAAGCCAGATATTACACAGGAGGATTTATCCAGGTCAGGCACCTGGACAGAAAAGCTGGAAGGAGGGCCTGGGGGAGCCAAATGAAGGCATCTGTCACAGCAACCTAACGCTTGTCATTTTGTTACCCTCATTTGATCTCATTCTTTTCTTTAGTCACAGTTACAGCCGTGTGAATATATTGAAGATTCGTCTCCCCCCACTTGTCAGTATTGTCAGCATTGGAACCGCGGTGGCTTTGCTGAAGCTGGGTCTCAGTAGACATCCTGCAAATGTCTGAGGTAGACGCATGAGTAACCAGAGGTCTGGATTAAATTGTCCTACAGTGTGAGGCCACCTTAGGCTGGATCTAAACTACTTTATGTAAACTCTTTATGTACTTTACATAAAGAGTGTCTTTATGTAAGAGATCCAGTCACACAGACAGGGCAGAGAGTACCCTGAAGACACTGGGTGTCTTCAAGTCGCTTGTCCATTGACAGCGGGGCCTCTAGTAACAGATGAGAATAGGAGACAGGAGGGAAGGAACCAAGCAGGGATGTGGTTCCTCAGCTGAGGCTCAAACCAAGGAGGGAGCTGGGCTGCTAAAAGGAAGAACCTGGGAAGATGCTGAGATGGAGACCAGCAAACCAGCCTCCTCCAAGGGCACCGCAGGTGGCATGATTTCTCACTCCTCTCACTTTCTCAACAAACATTTACTCCATACCTGTGATGTGCAAACTTAACAGCATTAACATGGCTCATAAATCCCTCCAGCCCTGGTCCCTGCCTGCTTCTCCAGCCTCCTCAAACATTCCCACCCCAATACCCACATACGCGTACACTGAAACACTCAAGCCCATGCATGTTTCTCTCTCGCCATCCTTTCTTCTCTTTTCCCCTCCATTCTTTCCTCATCCTCTCATCTTTCCAGTATACCATTCCCTCCCCCTCCCCCCCTGTCGTCTTTTCAGTACACCATTAGTACCCATTATGGAAGCATTCCTTAGCTCTATTGTCCCCCACCTGCTTAAATTTTGCTTATTTCTTTGAGTTTCAACTCAGCTCTTACTTCCCCTGGGATGGGATCCCAAACCCTGCAACACAGAGTCACAGATCCTCTCCTTTGAGCTTTGGGTTTCTCTCTGTGCCCTTCCCTGCCCTTTTGGGATGCTTCCCAGTCTCGTTCACAGTTACCTGTCCAAGTGTTCATCCCCTAGACAGCCATACTATGAAGGTGGAGCAGAGCATGTGTCTTGCCCACCAGGGCAGAACATTAGACCTGTGGCCTAGAGTGACGTGACAGAGCTTCCAGGCACTGCTGAAGGACCGAGTAGAGGAGCAGACTAAATAGGTAAATGAAACATGGCCCATATCAAGAGAAAGACTTGATTCAAAGCAACAGGGGGAAAAAAAACCTCAACAAATCATACTGAACACTGGGCCAAAAAGAAAGGCAGAAATTGCTAGCCTACCCATGAGGCCCAGACACCATAACAGGATCCCTGGCCTGACTGAATTCACCAGGGGAGGTTTTACTGCTTGGAAGTGGCGCTTGAGGAGGACAAGGCTGCTGCAACTTTGGAAAGGCTTCATGAAAGAGGTGAACGCTGAAAGTCAAAGGAAGTGCCATGAGGTAAGACTGTCACAGCATACATTATTAAACATTTATCTATGTCATGCTTCAAGCTAAGCACTGTATGTATTTTATCTCATGTCACTGACGGAGGCAGAACATGAACCCAAGCAGTCAGATTCCGGGGCTGTGCACACTTAATGAACACACTACAAAGTCTCTCAAAGCATGAGCAGAGATGAAACGGGAAGATGTCCTGAGCAGAGACATCAAACAGAGACAAAGATAGTAGGAAGGTCTCGGACAAGATGTCAGCTCTGGCCCATGTGAAAATGCAGAAAATGACGGGGAAGACTAGAGGATAAAACTGGCTAAGTGGCTGAAGGCTTTAGCAGTGGATATGTCAGCTGTAAGATGTGGCGTGGAGCCTTGATCACCAGGCACCAGAGACAGTGTTCTGGAGGGTGGTAAAAACCAGAAAAGTAGAGACCAGTTGGTAGGTGTCAGGGTAACCCAAATGACAAGTGACTCCTTACTGCTGGGGGAATCAAGAGCCCTAGCAAGAGAACACAGCCCGGCTTCCGAAGTATAGAAAAGCTATGTGCATCTCCACTCTACCCAAGAATTGTTTCCATTCTCAGTGTAAACTAAAGTATTGACTCAGTTCTGGCTTCTGCCCCAGACCCAAAAGCTGCTTCTGTTTCCATTTGTCAACACAAGCAGAACAAAAGTCACTGACACTGGTTAATTGCCTTTGCGCTGGCTGGAGGGTCCACGGATCCCAAAGTCATTAGCCAAGGCTGGGTTTGAAGTCACTGACCTCCAGTCTCTTCGGGATGCTGGGGGTTGGGGAGAGCTGAATTTAATTGACCTGATTAGGAGGAAAAAAAAAACAATTTCTGTGATGACTTTCATAGAAATAGGCCACTAGCTGGAGACCGTAGGGAGAAATAAAAATTCAAATGCCCGAAAAGTTTCAACAGCCAACAGGTTTTCCACTTTAAACCTGACTACCTTGCACCAATGCCCTTCCCTGAATACCCAGTGTTGCCTGGAGCTTGGACCTAGGTGGAAGCAATGGGACTCTTCCTCCCTCTGGCCCACCTCTCATATAGCATGCAACACAAACACTCTAGAACACACTTGTTTATTTGTTGTATACTTTTAAGCCCTTGGAGAAAGTTAAAAATCATTTTTGTGGTTCATAAGGCTCTTTGAAATAAGCCCCAGTCTCTTCTCTAGACCTGAATCCTCCCTGAACTTTCTGTGTTTCTCTCTACAGGGCACACCCAGGGGGCAGTGGGGAGGGAGCCCCAGTATGCCAGATACCCCAACAGTGGAGGTATATGGAGCAGTGCCAGGGGATCATTACATTTGGAACTTTAGATTCATTTATTGGGGGTGCTGTAACACTTTGCCATGAGACGGCTGGCTTAACTCAATGAAACTGTATTTATGCACAGTTCTAAAAGCCAGAAGTGTCTAGGGCCAACGTATTGGCAAGGCTCTGGTCTCTCGAAAGGTGCAAAGGAAGACTCCTTGTTTTAGCATTCTTTGGTTCATGACAGCATCGCTCCAGCCTGCCTTTGCCCCTACAATAGCCTCCTCCTCTTGTCGGTCTGCATCTTTCCTCCTTCTGTCTTTTACAGCATCACTTACCGTTAGACGAGAGGCTCACCAAGATAACCAAAGATAATCTTATTTTAAGATCTTTGATTTGATCACACATGCAGTAATCCTATTTCTAATAAGGCCAGATTCACAAGTTCCAGGATATGGGCTTGAACACATCTTTTGGGGTAGCTTACCAGAGAAGTACAAGTTTGGAGTAACTTTTGAGCAGAAGATCTATCTGGCACACATTTTAGGAGCCATTGAGATGGCTCTACGGGTAAGGGTACTTGCTGCCATGACTAATGGCCTGATTTTGATTCCTGGGACTCAAACAGAAAAGAGAACTGACTCCTGCAAATGGAGAACACACACATGCACACGCAGACACACACACATACAACACAGTGTAACCAAATAACTCTTAAAGCCCAATGGGGGCCTTTAAATAGGGAGGGGAAAAAGATAAATACAAAAGAAGGAGGGAAAAATACCAGTAACAATGCCTGAAAAGTAATAAGGAATCATACTATTAACTACCTACCTGCAATACATGTAAGACAGTGTGTAAATATATATATTTAGCTTCAATGAAAAATTTCCATCGAACCTTAGACTATCTAACAAAAACCCTAACACCAGGCATGAGAAGCCATCTTTTGAGTTGTTGGTCAGAGTTGTCCAAAAGACTCCCAAAACATTATAGGCTACTGATGTTGCCTTCGGCTACCCATGGACATGGTGATGGAAGGAAAATCCCTATTGCTGAAGACACCATGCATTTTGAACACCAGATCCATAGGCCCACAAGCAGAATCTGTTCGTGGGACCAGATGGCATCATCTAAGCTTCTAAAGGAGGGAAGCAGTAAATAGCCCCACCAGGCTACAATGACTATGAACCGGGACAATGACCAGAATGGGATAGTAACCCTTATGATGTTGTAGTGGCACGAATACCTGAGTGGTAACCAACAGCTCTCTAATTGGAACTGAAGCCTTCTCAATGACAGGAAAAACATGATGGCTGTAAAAGTGACTTTTATTCTCCTGATGTAACTGTCGTCTCTGAGGCTTACTGCTGCTGTCTGCTAACCTAGGCCTAGTCCTGGAGCTTCTGTACTTCATAAAATCTAATCTAGGCCTAGAATGCTTTCAGTCTCTGAGATTTAGTGCTGAATAAACTCATCCTTTCTAGCTCTTTCTGAACTCTGGCTGGCTGGTTCAACTCAGCTGTTCTGGCTTAAACACCTCTCGATTCAATCTGGCTTTTCTCAGTTTCTCACTGAATTTCTCTGCTTGGCCTCATGCTCAATTTGGCAAATATGTTCTAATTTTCTGACTCTTTCTCATTCTCTGGCTCATTCTGTCTTCACCTGTGTCTAACTCGTTCTCTCTGCAACCTGTCTCTGTAAAACTCTCCCAGTAAAACTGCCTCTAAATTCCACAAGCTGAACTGTCACAAACTCAACTCCACTGCACTGCCTCTCAACTCATTGACTCAACCCAACTGCCTAAACAGAGCTAACTAGAACTTAAGCCTCTGCCTCCTGAGTGCTGCGACTGTGTACCACCACGCCTGAACCTAAGCTTTTCTTTACCTGAAACTTGATCTATACCAGGCTGGCTTTGAACTCAGAGGCTGGTTTGCCTCTGTCTCCCGGGATTAAAAGCATGTCTGTATTCCAGCCAGATCACACAGACCAAGAAGGTCTTTGGATATTATCTCTTGCCAGAGCAGCCATGTTCTCAATTAAAATTTCTCTACAGTCTAGTACTAGAAACATAGCCAACTACTACCTGAAGCTAGTGAAGTCATGGGTTTTGGAGAACTTGAAATGACCGCTTTACTAAACCAGCAGAATCCCTAACGACATTTTAAATACTTACACTTCCACCCACAGATAAATGTAGTTTTCACCCTCATCAAGGAAGCGTCTCTTTGCAGTAGTCAGAGATCATTATAGAAAGCCATGACTAATCAAAACGTAGAATTGTGGAGCCTAGTCCCAACTGATAAATCTACACCAGAACTCCCACATCCAAGGTCTAGGCATTGTTTTGCAGAAAATGGGATGGAAAGATTGTATGAACCAGAGGAACAGAAAACTTGCAGTAAGATTGTGTCTCCTAGGAACGTCAAAGGAGCTACACCTCTGAAATCTCACTAACATGGCCGCCTAAACAATGCCTAAACAAGGACAGCATCACAGACAAGCTAATGTGGAAAAGGCAACATTCATGAGTTCCAAAAACCTAGACAAAGAACTATCGGCAGCTAAAACGATGCCGGGAGCAGGAGAAATGGTCTTCCTCGTGGAAAAATACACCTGCTGGCTCTCCAATACCACAGTATCAGCCATGAAGACATATACATACAAGTAACATTACACAGACTGAGTAGCTTGTCTTTACATACTCAGGAATACAATACACACACACACACACACACACACACACACAAAAGCCATGAATCTGAGAGAAATGGGGCACATGGGAGGAGCTGTAAGGCGGAAAGGTGGGGTAATATGATTACATTATAATCTCTTTTTTGTTGTTTGTTTGTTTTTTGAGACAGGGTTTCTCTGTGTAGTCTTGGCTGTTCTGGACTCACTTTGTAGACAAGGCTGGTCTCCAACTCACAGAGATCCACCTGTCTTTGCTTCCCTGAGTTCTGGTAATATAGGCACATTATAATCTCAAAAAATAATATATATATATATATATATATATATATATATATATATATATATATA
>NW_026591598.1:6468039-6474102 GCF_907164565.1 Psammomys obesus | reverse complement strand
ATATATATATATATATATATATATATATATATATATATATATATATAATTTAAAACAAACATGTCCCAGATTTGCACTGAACCCTGACAACCTGCCACACATGCACAACCCAAGGAAACCTAGAAGGTATCAGAAGCGCCCTGTGCGTTCTGTCATTGCTTCTACTGCAGTTAGAACCCCACAACACAGCTGGCACCAGCCCTGTCTGTTGGATCGCTCTAAGGCTCACAGCCTAAAGCCCACCCTTCCAGCCCAAAAGGAGGAGCTGGGAAAGGAGACAGATCAGAAACCTCGGAGTCAGGTGACCGGATTAGACTCCTGGCCAGACCTCTTCCTGGTTCTTACCTCTCTCCCAGGGTTGTTAGAGGAAATGAAACATGAGTCCTGGGCACATAATGGGGCTTCTGAAAGCACAGAATCTCCTCATCACTTTCTAAGACAACATTTCTTCCTAACCAGGAAAGATGCTTCCATGCCTTCTCCATCCTGTAGGTGTCGTCAGATGGTGAGACTGAAAAGATAGTCATGAAGAGAGGGAGTGATAATAAACCCTTCCCTGAACCGGTTCCAGGCAAGCTCAGCCGCTTTGTTCTCAGGACCAACTGATGATTCCATCCCTGCCAACCTTCATTACGTGATGTTTCAGCTCTCTGTCACTCTTTAAGAACGGGTCCGCTGAGTGAAAATGGCACTCCTCGGGTGCTGCCTCAACATCTTCTCACCTCCCCCTGCTTGCTGTGCAGGGTACAGTTTTGCTCTTCTAATTGGCTACTGCTGGACAAAGACGTGACCGTCCAGCTCAGATCCTTGGTGTGGAAAAACCTAGCAACTCTCACGTTTATCGGGTATACATAGATGCCAAAAATCCTGTAAGAGATCCTGAGCAAGGAGACAGCAGCAGACAAGTGAGGGCAAACACCCTGAGCGGGGATGAATGTCCTCCAGCATTCTCACTCCTGCTCACCACTCTCCACCAGAAAATGTCATAGTGTGGAGAGGAGGCTGGCTCTAGAAGAGACTTTGCAATCAATGTAGGGCAAACCCTGATATGGAGGAGGGGTCCTATACCCTATAAACACCTCCAGAAACATCCCACACATCCCCTTGATTGGTGACATCCATTCCATTTCCTGCTTTGATAAGGCTAGCTCTTCAGCCCCTCCAAGGTCATTTGCCAAGATGCTATAGGCCAGAGAGTCTTCGTCCCAAAAGTCACGGGGACTAAAAAGTGTTCCAAGTCCAAGGAACTCAAAATACTGTTATTGAAGGAAACTAGTCAGGACCAGTGTTTCCCAACAAGGAGCAATTTTGCCCATCTATAGGGACATTTGACAATGTCTAGAGCCAGTTAAGATTACCATGCTCAGGAGAGGTATTTCTGGCATCCTATAATACACAGGACCCCACGTCAAAGAAGTATCAAACCTAGAAGGTCCACAGGCTGAGTGGTCCAGACACTCTAGCTGAGAGCATTCCCCTACAGTGATGCAGACAGGTGTCTGAGGGATGCCCTCCAGCATCTCGGGTCATACCATGACACAGAAGGCTTGCTGGGTGAGCTAGCTCCCCTCCTAGCACTTGGGCCCACCCTTTTCTCTTGCCTGAAGCACACACATACACCCCTCAGGGACAGCACTCACATGGCTAAGATGAAAGGCTGGAGCTGCGGGCCCCCATGCCAACTCGCCACTTGATTGCTTTTAATTAATTCTGCTTGATTACAGCACATGGGAGCCACATCGGAGAGATAAGACAAGTTCTTTATATTCTGTCTTCATTAAAAAAAGTTTGGATCTGGAAGCTTTTTCAAAGAGCTATGTGTCTCCTTTACTTTTGTGTCATTTTTAATTGAGGAGGGCACAGGGAGATGCGCAGAGCAGCACTGAGCAGAGGCTTCTCAAATGGAAAATGGAATATGGGGCTCCTTCTGGGATGGGAACAGCTAGACCCATCGATCTGGATGAGCTAGCCACGATACAAGCAGTCCGCTGTGGCCGACTGAGGGATGTGAAGGCAGGAAAGGGGCCATCAGCATTTCCTCCATCTGTGACCAATAAGCATGTGGCGTGAAGAAATGGGCTCCAATTCTCCACAGGCTGTGAACAGCTCCAGAGGAAGGACAGCACGATTGTGCAACAGGGTTAACAGAAAGAGGAATGGGAGGGTGGGTGAGCCTCAATTATCTGTAACCCTCTTCTCCAGCAAGAGAAACCAATCCTTCCTCGGGGAAACCTTCCCCGTGCAGATCTGATCGCAGCCTCTCTGCTTCTGATTTATCTCTCCAGCAAAGTGCCTCATTGTCTCAGTTAGCTATTGCTGCATAACAACTCCCCCCCAAAGCCTAGGGGTTTCAAGCAATAAACATTTATTATCTCTCAGTTTCTGGGCACCATTGGGTATGGCTGAGCTCAGGCTGTGTGGCTCGGAGAGGCTAGGATCCCATTTGGCTGGCACGGCTATGGATGGGCCTCAGGAGATCCACTTCCATTCATGTGGTGACTGGCAGGCCTAAGATCCTTGCTGGCTATTGGCCAGAGACACCAGTTTTGTTTTGTTTTGTTTTTTTCGGGGGGTGGGAGTGATTTGTTGGGCTTTGTTTTGTGTTTTGGCAAATGGGTCTCTCCTATAGGTGGGCTTGCAATAAGGCAGAAGGCTTCTCACAGAGCAAACGAGAGAAAGAGAGACTTGACAGTCCAAGATGGGAGCCAGAGCCTCTCTGTCACTCACCGCAGAAGAGATAGCCCATCATGTCTGCTGTACTTTATTTGTCGGAGGCGATGCTCTAGGTCTAGCCTGAACCCAAAGAGTGGGCGTCGTGTCAGGGCGTGAGCACAAAGAGGCAGAGGCCATTGGGAAGCACCACAGAGGCACCTGAGACACCCACAACATTTGCCACCATCCACTTGGTTTTCAAGCATAGCTGTTCCTAGAGGCCGAGACCCCTAACATCCGAATGTCAAACAGCCAACCCAGTCAGTGTCTGGGATGCACAGAGCACTCAAGGGCTGTTCCAGAGAATTAACAAATACGTAAACGCATGCAGGCAGGACTCTGAACTAACGAGCGCGCAAATAAAATTATCACTCTTTAAGCTTCTTATAACACACATTGCTAGGTAAGGGGCACACATGCCACCGCGTGAACATAGGCGGTTCAGAGTGTGTTCTCTCCTCCCACCGGGAGGGCCCTGGGGATCAGACGCAGGTAGTCGGGCTTCGAGGCAGGTGCGTTCACCTTCGAAGCCATCTCAGCAGCCCTCGGTTGTTTAAAATATTCATCTTGTCACACAAGCATGAGAACACGAGTTCAGATCCCCAGGGCCCAGAGAAACAGCCAGGCAGGCGCTACCCACGTCTCGAACCCTAGCAGCGGCAGAGAGGTGAGTGGGAGAAAAACCCCAGAGCCTTATTGGCCAGTTAATCTAAAGAATCGATGTGCTCGCTTGGAGACTTGTAGGAAAATAAAGTGGGGAGAGACTGAGGACGACACCTCTGTCAACCTCTGGTCTCCGCATGTCTGCCGCACGTGCACACGCACGCTTAGAAACACACGCTAAAGGCGGTTATCATCTTTGTTTATACTTGTCAAACCAGTCTTTGACCGAAAATTAAAAATTAAAAAGCCCCCAAACTGCTGTGGCAGGAGCAGGTGGGTCCAGGTTAGCCGAAAGCCATTAGTTTATGCAGGCGCTGATGGGAAATAACAGCAGCAATCATATTTTACTCCGTTTAGCAAGGGCCATTACTATCCTCTCCTATTACAGTTCGGTCTCAGTCCACTCTTAAATATTTTCTCCTTGGGGACGACTGACTGATAGTAAGTCAATAGCAGCGAAAAAACAAAGCTTTTCATTATTTTAAGCCGCTGTGAGGGCGACGCTAAGCAGAGAGCAGCAACGATCGGGAGCAAAGCAGGGAAAGCTTTGTCGAAAGCTAGTTAGTGGCTGTGCAGGATCGATTGGAAGAGGAGTCTGAAACAAGGGCAGGGGTGGCAGTGGGACGGAGAGGGCCGGGAACTGGGAGACGTCTCACGGAGCTGGGATGAGGCAACGCTGAGAGATGAGACCGGCTGAAGCTCATTGCGACGCTGGTCCGTGCTGGTTGCGCTCCTTAACAGGCTCCCAGGCAGCTACTCTGTGTCCAAGAAAATCCAACCACAGAAGACAGTCAGAACAAGAAGATGTAAAGAACTGGCGAGGAAGTGAAGAAGCATAAGGGTCCTGGGCTCAGAGGCAGGGATTTCCATATTCAAGGACAGTCTGAGCCGAGTGAACCCCACTGTTGATTAACAAGACTAAGGTCCCATGCAAGGAGAAAGAGATCTGTAGATGAGGCCCCAGGTTATCAGGAATCTATTCACCCTACTCCCGCCTCCCGAAGGGCAGGTCTGATACCCAAGTTCATGGCCAGCACATTGAACCGTTGTGTCACTAAATGGGGCTACCAGGTAGCCACAAAAATATGGATGTTGCTGTTTTCCTGGATGTTCTGTCCTTTCCAAGATTACTGGGGCAAAGGCGGCCCCTCACAGCCAAGGCCACAGTGCATACTTCATTTCCGTTCACTGTGTACCAGCATCTCAGGTTGTCCCGGGTCCCCAGTCTACGACCATTCCTCTATCCTGTTGTTACAATTCGAACAGATGTGAAGGGTAAAACAGACAGTTGGGAACACCGGGGGGGGGGGGGCGGGGGGATAAGTAGGGAGCTGAGCAGTATGAGGGAGTCAAGCTAACTAGTCTTGTAATTGAAAGAACAAGACTCTGGTAAACAAAAAAGAATCTGTCACAGCAGGCTTCTCACTTCCCAAGAGAAGCGCCCCCTGAGAAGCAAGCACAGATGCCATCACCCTTTGTTCTAGTAACCTTCTCAAACATATGCCTCTATGTGTACCCTTCATCTAACACCTCAGTGTAAGAGGAAGAATTTTGGGTAAAGACGTTACCTTAGTCAGGGCTCTCTAGGGCATCAGAACCAGTAAAATGAGTTCATATTTAAAAGGGATCTTTTAGATTGGGTTGCGTGATACTGGATGAGTAGTCGAACAGCGGCTGTCAAGAGCGGAGTGGTTGCTCCATCCACCTGGCTGAACCCCTCTGCTGTGGCAGGCTGACACTAAAGGCCTGGAGCATTCCTGGAGAGCCATGGCCTTTCAAGCCACAGCAGAAACCTGAAGTTGGTTCTACTGTCAGCGAAGAAATCAGCAACAGCAGCAACAACAACAGAGTAGACAAACTCTCCCCTCCTCCATGGCCTTCAGTCTGGGCCAGCCACCGGAAGGCAGTGCCCCCAACTAGAGCAGAGACATCCCACATCGATAAAGGCAATCAGGACAATCCCTAAACATGTCCCCAGGCCAACCTCATCGAGATGGCCCCTCATTGAAACTTTCTCCCCAGGTGACTCTGGCTTGTGTCAAGTTGACAAGTAAAACTAAGCATCACAAATGAATTCTAAGAAAGCCTCCACCTGTTTCAAGAAGACTGCCTGAGACCACGCCCAGAGGTCAGCCAGGAGAGGAGAAAGGTAGATCAAAGGCTTCTAATTCCAGATCCTAGGGATACTCCATTTCTTTGGCTTCCTCGCCTGATGGAATAAACCTTGAATACTTGCTCACTGTCGCTGCACCCCAGTGTGAATCTTCCCCTTCAGAAGCACCAAGACAGGATCTGAGGAAACACGAGGTGAGGCATCTCTGCTCACCCATGACAATATCTCTGCCATACTGTGATCCTGATTTCAGAGGTCAATGAAGCCAACCAAACCCAAGTGTCCAGGAATGGAAACAAGGAGGGCACTGGGTTGCAGACGAATTTAGGCCATTGCAGTGTGGGATGGAGAGACCTGCACGGGCAGCTGGCAGAAAGGATCAATAGAGCAGACACTCCAATAGCCAGAATACAATACCAATAAAGGGTGAGGATGTTTGAAGATAGGAGAAACCACATATTAGATCCATCCTAAGGGCACTACTTCTGTGAAGTTAATTAGGATAAATCGTTTGTTGTGGCTTAGTTCGTTAGTTAGTTAGTTAGTTAGTTAGTTAGTTAGTTAGTTAGTTAGTT
>NW_026591598.1:6450954-6468029 GCF_907164565.1 Psammomys obesus | reverse complement strand
GTTAGTTAGTTAGTTAGTTAGTTAGTTAGTTAGTTAGTTAGTTAGTTAGTTAGTTAGTAACAACCCTTTATTGATGCCTGCCTGTGGTGTGGCAGGCACTGTGAAGAATTCGAACATGCCGAAGGCATGGTCTCTGGCCTCAAAGGGACTTGCATTCTGGCAAGGGAGACAGATGCCTGCACAGTTAGCACAAGGGAAGGGAGGAATCAGGAAGAGCAAGTGAACATACAAGGAACCAGCATCAGATTCCAATGAGAGCCCTGAGGCTCAGACATCAGGGACCAATTTATTATCTCAACTCTAGGCAGAGATGATAAGACCAAGCCTCCCAAATCCCTGGGTATGTGGGGGGAGGGGAGCATCTTCGTTGTAAGAAATAGGCGCGCAAAAGGCCGCATGGTCCAGTCTGCATCTGACCGTGTGGCTTTGTAGGTCACGTTGTCTGCTGTATACACTGGGTTTAGATCTCACTGTGACCAAGAGTGACAAAACAGGATCGTTCAACTGACTTAGCATTTAGGTATGGGATGGAATGCAGGAGTGGAGACAGCAAGGAAATGCTCAGACATTCATTCAAACAAATTTGCTTGTTCCATGAGAGGGAAATAGTTCTGGAGATGGATGTCCACCCAACAGGATAGATGCACTTAATACTGCCGGATGGTACACTTGAAAATGGCTAAGATGGTGGATTTTCTGTTAGATAGATCTTACTTACCACAATAAAAATCAGGAAAAAATTTATTGAGTTAATTAACATATACCAGGCACTATGCTATATGCTGGTTCAAGTTAAAAATAAACGAGACATGATCATTGTCCTTAGAAAGCTCACAATCTGGGGAGAAGGGAAACAAAAATTAAGTAAACCTAAGCTCAGAAATCATCTCCCCCAGGAAGCCTTCCCAGATCCCCTCAACCAGGGTTAGGTTGCTTCTGACTCTCCCCAATTGTCTGTGCTTGCTTTTTCCATAATTAGCTTCACTTATTTGGTAAACATTTACTGGGCTGGGATTTAGAGACATAAAACCAAATGAAGCTTTCAGTGTGGAGGAGGAAGCAAATACTCAAATGAATAAGTTCAAAAGATGAACTGTGTGCACTATACCCACACACACATACACTCAAAGACACACACACACACCATTACGGCACCCCTATTATGCACAGAATGAGCGTCCGTGGATTGCATATTGTAGATGATTGGTGAATGGATGGATGACTGGCTTTGTGGATTGATAGATAATTGAGAAGCTATGGTATGAGAGGAAGAAGGAATTTAAAAGAGATACTGCCGTTTTAGCCTGAGCCATCAGGCAAACGCTGATGGCATTAAAAACATGCTAGAGTAGACTTGGATTTGGAGTGGGCCATTGAGGGAAGACATTACTTAAGCATCAAATGAGCTTATTTAGAAATACCTGTTAAAACTCCACCTGGAAGTGCTGAGGTCCAGGGCAGAGGTTCTCATCAGAGCTAAAGAGAGCTTCCAGACAGGAGATGGATATCTATAATTCAGCTGGAAAGAAGCTGTGGATATCAATAGATTTGAAAAAAAAAAAAATAGGTATGAGACAAAGAGTAAAGGAGGTTGAGTAGCCCTGAGACTGTGAGGTCCTACTGAACAGAGCTGGGAAAAAATCTAGCTGGAATAAATGCATGTATCTGAAGGAATAATGGGCAGGTTGGTAATGGTATGCTGCTGAGCAGTTTAATAAGATGAGAAGAGATGGAAGCACTGGACTAGGAAACATGGGGTCCGAAGACGACCCCAACAGGAGTCGTTTCAGTGTCACGAAGATCCAAGCCGAACGCAAGTATGTGGAGGAATGGGAGGCATAAGAGGAAAGACTGTTAATCCAGCCACATCCTTTGAGTGAAGGGCAGAGGGAGGGACAAGCCTCCCTGTGGGGTGGGGTCAACAGAAGGGACCTCCACTTGACTGCTTTCCTGTCATGAAATATATGGGACATTCCAAGAAATAACTCCAGCTTGTGTGGAAAGGAAAGTGAGACCACAGCATCTTGTATGCTAATGAGAACGTGCTGGGGGCGGGGGGGGGGGGGGGGGGGGGTGTCTGTTTTCAGCAACAAAGTCCTTGAGAAGGTGAGGAAGAATAGAGATACAGGGCCCAAGCAGAGGGGTCGCCTCTGTTAAGAATAGAGACACGTCTTCCATCGCAATGGGAGGTTTGTCAATTTGTGACGGGGAGACATGGGAGTTCTTGTCTGATTGCCTCTGCAGCTCAATGAAGTATAAGGCAAGGTCATCAGCTGCCAGCCAGGGAGATGGGGGGGGGGGGTGACAGTGAGGTTGCTGTTTCAGGTGGGGACATAGGCAGGACATGCCACACAGTTCCAGACAGTGCCAAACACATCTGGAGCCAGATGGTTGGGAGATTGGCGTGAGCCCTGTAAAGTCAGAAGTCTTGATGCAGAGTGGAGGAAGGCCCAGTGGTGGGTGGAGTTAGCCAGGACAGGGGTTTTTCTAGGAAGCAGTTAAGGGCATTGGTAAGGAAGAGATTATAATCCATACACCCTAGGGATTGGCAAGGAAGACCCAGAGTGTCCCCAAGAATCCACCATGTACCTCCTGGTGACATTTGCCCAAATGTCATTCCGGTTCAGAAAAATGCCTAGGTTTGAAGAGAAAAGACTCCAGGTCGTGGTGCTGACAGGTGTCTGTGGCCATGTCACCAGGTAGGGTACCACCTTCTGTTGCGGACACACTCACCTTCCCTTGGCCCCTGCCTGTGAAGGAGAAACACCAACCATCTACAGGACCCCTGGCGCCCACTGCCCCGCCCAGGCAACTGTGTTTCCTTTCTTTAAGAAAGAACCTGTCAGGGCTGTTTGCTGGTCTTCTCTGTTTAATACATTTTAATCAGAAAATTAATCAGGAAACACCAGTTCAGCAGATAATTGAACAATGAGGAGACACGGTAATTGCTGTTTAGTCTAATTAACTTTGTTAAGTCTTTATTGGTAACAGAGACTTCCTGAGTGAAACTTATTAAACGTCCTTCCGTGGAAAACCCAATTCCTATTCAAAGGGAAAGTTGTTCCTTCTCTCCTTGTCTGAAAAAGGTCAAAGGCCTGCAGCAGTCCTGAGCCTGAGGAGGCCTACTGATTTCTCCTTAGGCCCTGCCCACTTCCTGCTTCCTGGACTCACGGGTGCCCCAGCTGGGAAAGACAGAGCTTGCGGCCCCACCTAATCCTGAAAACCAGTCTGCAGACCACCTCACTCTCCAGACCGCATGGCATGCAGCCCACCATCACTGCACCCTTTCAGGTGTTGGAACCGTCATTTGTTTTTGAGACAAGCTCTCCTGTAGCCCCAGATGGCCTCCAACTCACTCTGTATCTGAGGCTGGCTTTGAACTCCTGACCTTGCCTTTCTGTCGCCTAAGTGCTAGAATTACAGGCATGGACCATCCCCCCTAACTCACATTGATCTTCTTTTTAAAAACTTATTTTCATTATCATTATCAACATCATCATCATCATCATCATCATCATCATCATCATCATCATCATGGTATGCATACTCACATATGCAGGTAGGCACATGTGTGGAGGTCAGAGAACAATTTTGAGGCGTCTACTCTCTCCTTTCACCATGTAGGCCTCCAGCGAATCAACCTCAGGTCATCAGGGCGGTATGGGTAAAACCCACTGAGCCATCTCACTGACCAGGCATCTCCTTGATTGAACACGTTTAACATCCTGGGGACAGTGCCCAGACACCCCTCAACCCCAGGGCTGAGTCACCTCGCTCAGCATGCCAGGAACAGTGCTCGGACACAAACTGGGGGGTGGGGGAGCTATCCCACCTGTGCAAATCACCTGCAGGTCCTAAGTCCCGGTGGGTTCACATTCCACATCCACAGGCCTCTGGTCCTGAGCTGCACAGAAGCGCAACGTTGGCATAGAATTGTCCAGATAAAGTGCTTCCGGATCCAGCAGCACCTCCTCAGCAAGGGCGATGGTGCCTTTGAGGGCTCCCAGTCTGTGGAAAGCTGCTGGTTCGAGCACTAAATGTTTTTCCCCTTGGAGCCTCTCCTTGCTCTCGTCCCTGTGATCCTCTCAGAGAGAACTTACTTTAATCTTCTGCTTCACTACACACACAGCCACCCCCGCCCCCACCACCCTTCATAAGGAACAATCCTGGCACAGGCTCTTGGTGATAGCTGGGCGTCTAGCTCTCAGCATGCAGAAGATTTGTTGAGTGACCCATTACAGGATCTCACTAGGGCTTATTAAACCCTTTCCACTCATACCCCTTCTCGCCAGAGAAAGTTCTGGGTGATCCCAGATATATGTGTATACAATAGGCGTATAAATCAAACATTAGCTGATAGTAAATCATAAATACGTTTATTTTAAAACAACCCTTTGGTACACACATAATTTTATGGTTTATTAAATATAAAAGAAAATTTACATACTAACGAGATGAGTATCTTTATTTTTATATAAGGAATTAAATTTTGACAGAACATCTGTTCCTGTACGGAACATGGCATCGTCAGTGTTTTTCAGAGTTGGTCAATATTTTGATTTCATAATTGTCAATGCTGAGAGTGCTGTTTTGTATAAATACCTAATACAAAATGGCAAAAGTATGTTTATAGACATTTCAGAAGTCGTTGGAAATTCTGTCCTAACCCAAGACAAAATTTATAGAACGATTTTTCTTTTATGAAACTCAAGTCAGCAACTCAAAAGAAAATTTTTAAAATCAAGCATTCTAACTCAATACAGTCCAGAAATGTATTTGACTCCCAGATGCAGAGAACCAATGGTAAGAAAGCATTAAGTCTCTGTTTCCCATAATTCAACCATGATAGCTCTACAACAGCGGGCAGCTTTACAGCTGAGAGAGGGTACAGTCAGGAAAGCGTTTGTTGCACAGATGTGAGCACCGAGTTCGGACCCTGAGAATCTACATAGGAAGGTGCGTGTGGCAATGTGCTCACATAATGCCAGCCCTGGAGACACAGAGGTAAGAGGATTCTGGGAGCCTGCTCGCCAGCCAGTCTAGCCAATCAGTGAGCTCCAGGTTCGGCAAGAGACCCTATCCCAAAAACAGAAAAAGAAAAATAAGGCAGAGAAGCAATTGAGGAAGATCAACATGGACCTCTAGCCACACACACACACACACACATCTGTAAACACACAGAAGGAGAAAACTCCGCAGGTCCAGTGACGACACTGAAGTTTACAGCATGCAGTGGTCTCTAGTCTGAGCTCATGGGGGTTACCCGTTGTGCGCTGACATTGTGTGGCTGATAGTAAGCGCTATGCCAAGTGAGCTCGTTGTGTGTCCCAGTACAGGCTACAGGAGAGCCTTGCCAATGCAGCACCAGCAGGCACCCCTGAAATACCTCATTGTGCATTTGATCCTGTATCCAGTCGTACATTCTGTAACCCTTCCTGTTGCCGAATTTGTCCCCCCAGAGGGGTGCCAGCCACAGTTTAAGTCCCCGTGATCTAGAAGACAGATGCTGGCCACCACACTCAAGAGAGGCACCCAGAATACGTTTAAGCAAGGAAGGGAAAATGGGAACGTGACTCAAAGGGCAGAGTGCTTGCTTGTGCACGCCTGAGGACGGGCGTTCAATCCCTAGCACGCATTACGCGTGGAAGTGATTCTACCACCACCCCTGTGCGCAGTCACTGTCAGCGTCAGCCCCCTCTCGACGCCATGACAAAATCAAGATGCTGCCCACCATCCTCGCCCCATTGCAGAGAGGCTTCCCCTGAACAACCCCCTCCCACATTCTCCTGTGAATGCTCAGCATCTGTGACCTTTGATGCCTGCTCATGGGCACTGAAGGGCTCGGGTTGTTAGGGACTATCTGTCACAGCAATATTATCCTAATGGTCTCTGTCATGTCTAACGTCAATAGGACAATATTAAATTTACAGCGATCCTGAATAGCAACAAAGTGGAAAGTCACACTGAGGAATCCCAAGGCACAAGGAGATACAGACCACAGCTGGGTGGTTCTGTGTATCCGGTGAGGAAATGAAGGATGAAGGTTTGGGCTGATCCAGCCCTAAGGGCTGAAGGGCACCTCCATCTGATTCTGGGACTTTCCAAAGGTGCCAGAAAGGGCACCTGACTGCCACTGACCATCTCTAGTGAGGGCCACCAAACTACTGAGCCTGAGTGGCCTCCCCTGATTCCCCCACTGACATCCACTCATGATGCCTTGTAGCTGGGGATTCAGCTGGAGAGAGAGAGGTATCAGTGTTAAAACACATTTTATACATGTATGAAACTGACCCCCCCCCAACAAAGCCACATTGTACATATGTATGAAAAAAAAAAAAAAAAGCAATGACAGAGGAAGACTGGCACCCTCCCTCCCCCACCATAGGCTACATGGAACAAAGCAAAACATATTTGGGGGAAAAAAAAAAGAAAAAAGCTCAAGGTCTCCCAAAAGGCAGATGACATGTAAATGGCCTAGAAAGAGCATGACTGCCAGCCAGTCCAGGGCTTTTGCATCTTGGGCCTGCCTGGCTCTCTAGCCACTTCCATTCTTGGGAGTGCCTTTCTCTTCCTGGATAAACTGTCATTCCCAGCACTGGATACAAGAATCTAGAAATCTCAGCAGTTGCTGGGCCTAGAGCACTCACACTATGAACCACCTGCTCCATCCAAACCCCTTTATCCCTCATCCATGACCCACTGTGGTCCAGTCACCTCTGAGACCGGCACTCCAGCAAGGCCTCCCTACAGGAAGAGTACCACAGAGCACAAAATGCTGCTAGAAGCAGGCATGCCAGTAACTCAAAGACCAAGCCCAACCTCAACACCTCTATTAAACTGATTCACCTCCTGACTACCCACCCGTCTACCCTCTCTGGAGTCCCCAGATTCCACCCCAAGGTAAAGATGTCCCCCGTGAAGATGTCACCCACTCACAGGGGTGAGATGTCTGCTACCAAGCATCCTGTCAAGAATCCCCCTGACATTTGCTAAAACCTGGGTGCGAGTGCAACCAGATGCGCGCGTGCTGGCAAAACCACCTCCCCGCCCAGTGCAGCACCTTTTCTAGGCACTGGGCAGTCTGGATGCTGAACTGCTAAGAAGGCTTTTGTCTAAAGGAGGCATACTTTGCAGAGACGTGCTTTCCCGATGAAATGCCTCCTGATTTACATTACTGAAGCTTGCAGCCCCTGAAGCTCAGGCTGAAGCAGTCACATTTAGGTCTTCTCTCCCAGAACCGGGGCAAGCATTCGCTTCTCATTTACATAACTACAAGAGCCCACTCAATAGGGTCTGCCAAGTACAAAGGGACAGTCTGCCCTGAAGGTAAATTCAAGTCTCCATCCTTAAAGACAGAAACTGCACATAATTTTAAAAATAAGTTCTCTGCTTCCAAAATTGTAAGATCCAAGTCTCCATCAGGCATGGGATTACGTAAGGAGGAGGATGCAGAGATAATGTGAGATTTTTCTCCAGGCTCCTGATGCCCAGCTCAGGCCTTTGTGAGCACAATAGATTCTCAGTAAGTAGGTGCAAGGACACCTTAGGCTGGGGTAAGGTCGAAATAAACCTGGGTCTGAGAGGTGCAAAACCAGAGTCCTGTACACTTCCCTATGCAAACCAGGAGCCAGGGTAGGCCTTCTCGGACACTCTTTTTTTTCCCCTTTTATTTCAGTTGGTGTGATAAAATATCCTGACTAAGCAACGTGGTGGAGAAATGGTTATTTTGGCTCACAATTTCAGGTCGCAATCCGCAATAGCAGAGAAGTCAATAGGAATTTAAAACAGCTAGTCTAATCACAACTAAGTCAAGAGCAGAGATGGAAGGATGAATGCATGTATTCCACTTGCCTTCTGGTTTGTGCTTAGCTCAGTCTCCCAACACAGGTCAGAACTTCTGCCTAGGATATGGTTCCACCCACAGTGGGCTTGGTATTTGCACATCAGTTAACTTAGCTAAGACAATCGCCCACAAACCACCTCAATGCAGACCATCCCTCACTGAGACTCTCTTCCCAGGTGATCCTAGGTTATCACAAGTTGGCAAATATAACTAACCTCAAAGCAGGATGCCCATATCGTTCCCATGTAGCTCTAGAGATCTTTGACGTTGTTTACATTCCCAGATATTGTCTCCCTTTACCTAGGAGACAGTATCTGTCCCTGTCTAAATTCCTAAATACTACCTAGACTAGGACTCAGAGGACACTCTTGCTAAAAAGCCTGGCTCTTCACCTGGGCAACTAAGAACAGGTAAGAGCTTGACATTTCTACCTTCATTTTGTGTCTGTCTTTGATACCGTCTTAAAACTTTAGGTCAGATTGCTGCTCAACACTGCATGCAGACATAATCACCCTGTAATGAATGTTTGTCTAAAACGGACAATCTTCCTCTTCCAGGCTGAGGACACCAAGATAGGAGCAACTGAGGATATCATAACTAACAGAGTGCCAGCCATGCGTGTTTGCATCGTCCAGTTCCAGACCAATTTCCAAAACACACATGCATGCCAAGTAGCACCTGGAAGTCCTCAGCCATAGTTCTAAACCTGCTGCAACCCCCCTTTAAACAGAACCGATTACCGCATGCGAGTAACTGTTGCTGCCTCCCTAAGTGGATCAAGACCCAGTCGCATGCTGAAGCAAAAAGGACTCCTCCTGCACCTTACAGAATCAGACCTCGGCTACAGTTTAAAACACTGCTTACACATACCTGCCACCTGTGACCCCAGTTTCTCTCCCACATGAACCTGAAGCTCCTGGTGGTATCCTAGGAAGGGGGCCAAAGGATGCCTGTCCTCTTGTCTTCCTGGCATAAAGAGTTCCTTTTCTGTTACTGTTACATTTCTGTTTGGACTTTGGAGAAAGTGGCCAAATCTCATTTGTTTGGCCACCATGAAGTCAGGCCCCAATCGGGTCTAACACTTTGGTACCATACATACATCTTTCTGTAGGGACAAAATAAGCCTGTCCCAGGAGATGGCCACCAAAGACACAGTAAGCAAAGTCACGTCATACTCCACGGGTCCCTTTCTACTTCAAGGGCAGCAATTAAATCTTCAGGTCAGAATAGACAGAAAATGGAATGGATGGGAGCCTGGGGAACAGGTAGATGGGGAGAGGGGGTCTTCTAGAGTGCATGCTTCAGATGGGGACTAGAGATGAGACTCCAGAAGTGATGGCAATAATGGTTTGCAGCAGTCTTACCCTGTGTCAGCCCAAATGGGTCATAGGCAGTGTCTCTTCTGTGGAATGAACCACGTATGTTGAACCACACCGCCTTGTACCTCAAAACATGACTTTGGAGAGAGGGTCTTTATGGGAATAATTGAGTTAAAACAAGGTCCTAAAGCAACAGAGTCGTGTCCTTATAAAATGAGGAGTTTGGAGCCAGTGAGATAGCTCAGCAGGTGAAGGAGCTTACCCTCAAGCCTGACCATCTGAGTTGGCTCACTGAGACCCACATGACTGAAAAAAAGAACTGATTCCCTCAAGCTGACCTCTGACCTCCACATGTGTTATGGCACACTCTTGTGGGTACATAGAGAGAGATAGAGAGATAGAGAGACAGAGAGATAGAGATAGATAGATAGATAGATAGATAGATAGATAGATAGATAGATAAATAGATAGACAGACAGATGTATTAAAAAATTTTGGAAGAGACATTTGGAGACAGGCATGAATTCTAAGAGACTGTCATATGACACACACACAAAAAAAGGCAATCTGCAAGCCAAGGACAGATGTTAGGAAAGGCTCTCAGGATTAGTCAAGTCTGGTGAGACCTTGACCTTGGGCCTCTGACATCCAGAATCCTGAGAAAATCAGACCCTGTTGTGTAAGACTTCATGTTTTTGGATCTTTGTGACTGAAGGCTTCATTAACTAATTCCATCCCATCAAGCTACTGTTCTGGCAAGTCACTTCTGTCTTATCCCCATTTGACATCACCTGAGTCTCACGGGGAAGCATATGTGGTCTGCAGCTCCACAGCTGGGAGGAATACACTTTCAATCTAACCAAGGGCTGCTTCATTACTGAGAACTTAGCTACCAACCTCCACTATGCCCATGGGGCGCTAGGCGGAAAAAGAAGATGGAGTGGCTCTTACCACCTCCCCTAGATGTTACTACCAGAGCCCTCAAAGAACAGACCCTGCATTTGCAGTCTTCTGAAACTCTGGCACATGGACCCAGGCTTTATCTTGGAGGAAAGCCAGAGTTGGTCCTGGAAAGAGAACGGCACTGTGTTGCTGACTTAGATTTTTCACCAAACCTACTTTATTTAGGGCTCTTAAAGACTTTTACCTCCCTTCCAAGCCCCTCCCACCCACCCATGCATTCCCCGCCACCCCGACCTTAGGAAGGAGATTAGTAGGGGGAAAGGCTGTAGATCTTTTTTATCTACTTCCTGCTGATTAGGGTCCATCTGTCCTTAGGGGATTACCAGACTCAGTCATCAGGATAGCAGCAGTCCAGTCCAAAGCCAACACCAATCAGCAACATGAATCAGCATGATTCAGAAGATTGAGACAAGTCAGCAAAAGTCCCAAGACTCAGTTGAATTGCCCCAGGAAGTTCTCTTGAACATTTTTCTCTGTGAAGTCAAGTGTCTACGCACAAAGATCAGGGCAGCAAAGTAGATCCAAAAAGCAGTGTCTCGCTGTCTGTGGGCTTCTATGTATCTCCTCACCTCAGAGTCCACCCACGGATGTTCTCAGCTGGCTGAAGTCATGCCCCTCACATGAGAGACAAACTGAGTCCTCAGGGAAACCAGAAACTTCCATTTCACTATGTCCCCATAGGAAAAAGCTAATTTTCCCTCCAGCAATAAGAAACAAGCAGGGCTGTCAGCCTAGCCAGAGAAGGACCTGCCAGGTCTCCACAGAGCGCCCTCCCCTCACCCAGCAGGCACCAAGGGCCTGTCTCTTCTCATTAGGCCTGAGGGGACAGGAGGCCTCTGGGCCAGTAGCCTCTTCAGCATTTCCACTGAGCACCAGGGTGGCACTGCATGGGCATGGTGGGCCTCAGCCCCGAGTCACCTTGCCTCTTCGTGGAGCCTCCCTCTCCCTAGATAATTATCCCATGAACCTGTGCTGTCTGAAGACCTTCACTGAGGCAGTCACCGCCTGGCCTCTCTCAGGCAGGAGGAGCCTGCTGAGGCTGTTTGAAGAAAGCAGAATTTTCACAGCCTGAGAGGCAATTAGTATTTAAGAGCCACGAGTTGACAAGGTTGAAAGCTAATACACACACATACACACACACACACACACACACACACACACACACACACGCACGCTCGCACGCACGCACATGCACACATACAAACACACACACATACACAGCATTCAAATGATTATGATTCTTAAAGACAAAGCAGGAAGTCCAGAAGACGGGGCCTTCCTGAGGAGCCCTTACAAAAAGAAGAATCCCAAAGAAAGAGCACCTGAGTCCTCTCAGGCATAGCTGCTGGGTCACAGGGTCTCCTGTGGTCCCAGCCCTGGATACGGATATTAAACACGGATATTAGCATGCAGCCAGTTCTGTTGGCATGCCCTCAGAGACCTAGCAACTGCTTACGCCATCACCTGCCACCACCGCATGCAGTCCTGTAAAAGGACCTGCCTACCGCCCTAGCTCTCTGTTGCTGCAGTCTCTCTCCCTCTCCTTTCCTGGCAGTCTCTCCCTTCTTCTCTCCCTCTCTGCCCCTCCCTCTATGCCATCATGGCTCACTTTCTGCCTCTACTCTCCCCCAGGTCCTCACTCCTCTCCCTTCACCTACTAAACTCCCTTTATACCAGATCTGTTGCACGGCCTAATTTCTCAGGGGCACACCTTGGCATGGGTCCACCATGGTACCCCTTGCCAAATTATATTTCATAACAGTGGAGGCTCTCATCTACCCCAGAGCTGCCCTCCTGACACTACTGTTTATCCCTGCCCATAACTCCCAGCTGGCACCCTCGGACTCTCCAAAACCATCCCACCCACTCAGATCCCGTGCTCTGTGCTTTGTCCTGGGCCGTGAAGTTCACACACAGTACCTTTGCTCCAGGCCATGGTTTTTGCCCAGGTTCTGGTCTGCCCTGACCTGGACTACCTAAACGCTGCCTGTCTGGTTGCTCTACACACTGTGTGATCTATCCTTTGTCCAATCCATCCTTTATTCATGCTAGCTTGTCCGCCTCCTCCCTAGAAGGCCATGGAGGGAGAACTGCCCTTGATCTTCCACTCTGGGCCTGAACTGTCAGTTCTAAAAACTGTCAAAGCCTAGAGTTTTGATAGCAGCTTTGGATAAGCTACTAAAGCTCTCCATCCTCAAGCCCTCCTCCGTAAAGTGAGGAGAGAGGGGAAAATCGTGTCTGTTTACAAGGACTTTGTTATTAAAGTGATCAGCATTTGAACGTGTTGGTGACTCCATAAAATGTGACTCTGATGATGATCAGTCTCAGAAGGAGGAACTTCCAAAAGACCTAGCACATTGGAAGCGAATCTAAGCACAGTGACTCTCAGCACAGAATCAAAAGATTGTCCTTTCTCTGTCCCCAGATGCCTCTGTTGCCCCTCTAGGAATAAGGTCCTTGGGTGTATTAAAGTTTTTATGACAAACACTCTCTTTCCTCCCTCTCTCTCTGTCTCCCTCCATCAGTCCCTCCTCCCTCTTTTCTTTTCTCTCTCCTCTCTCCTCCTTCTCCATCCCCCTCTCAAAGACACCCCTAGTGCTCACACCTGGGATTGTTCAAACAAACCAAACTGGCTCCTTCTAGACCTAAGTCCTGTTCTGGCTCAGCTTGGTTTTTTGTTGTTGTTGTTGTTTTTGTTTTTTTGTTTTGTTTTTGTTTTTGCCCCTCCTACAAGAAAGTGTCTTTCCCTGCAGAGCAGCCCAGCAAAAGCTTCTCCCCCCCCCCTGGCCCAGGGGGCACCACACCGCTATCTGCAGCAGCGATTCTACCTGTTGAGAATGACACAAGGCGCAGCCACTGAGCCCTTGAACTTGGGCAGCATCAGGAGCCAGGTACAAAGGACTTCTTAAGACATAGGGGGAAGAAGGCAAAGAGTTCTTCCAACCAAGCTACTTGGGCTGTCCTCGAACATAGGAATCTGGGTGGGGGACAGGAGTGGTGGGTCATAGCTAAAGGCCTACTGTAAAGGAGAAGGCCCTACACTGAGCCCTGCCCATGATTTCCAGCAGGCTGATAAAAGCTCTTCTGTTTTCCAGGGCTGTGTTCACACTCAAAGCTTTTATATGCACATAGAGCCAGAGCCCCTGCCAGCCCCAATAAATTTTGGCAGTATGGGAGCCCTGCGGGAGTCCACTGGCTCCAAAAGCCCTCCAGGAATAAAAGCATGAACTAATATACTGGATTACACCAAATTGCAAAGCTTCTGCACAGCAAAAGAAACAATCAACAGAGTAAAGACAGCCGAGAAGGTGGAAGAGACCTTTGCCAGCTATTCACCCACTGGGGGGTTAATACCCAGAATACATAAAGAACTCTAAAATTTAACAATAAAATAACGGGTAATGCAATCAATAAATGGGCAAAGGATGTGAAAAGGCAGTTGTCAAAAGAAGTACAAATGGCCAATAAGCATCAGAGAGATGCAAATCAAACCACACTGGGATTACACCTCGCTCCACCGAGAACAGTAATTATCAGAAAAATTAAAAATACCAAAGGATGGGGGTGGGGGAGACTGCCAAGATGGCTCCATGAATGGTCTTTCTCAAATGTGGAAGCTACAGAAGAAGAAGAGATGAGGGCAATAAGAGAGGATAATGGTGAGGCTGGGTGTGACTAAAGCATGATACACACATGTAAGGAAATGTCAGAGTAACATGCACAATCAATATACATTAGTCATTATAATTAAGAGAGGGATATAAAAGAGAACAAGAGCCTGCTGCCATCAAGCCTGATGACCTAAATTCAATTCCAGGGACCCACATGTTGGAAGGAAAAACCCAAAGCTCAAACGATAGATGACCTCCACTCTTCATATACGCATTATGATACATACGTGCACACACACACACACACACACACACATACACACACATAATGAATAAATCTAATCTTGAAAATTAAGATGCAGCGGAGATGTCAAGGGGAAGAACCATTTTTGTTATGAGTGAGGATGTAAATTAGTGCAGCCACTGTAAAGAATTGTTAAGGAGGTTCCTGAAGAGAGAAAATTATCATATGACTCCACTAGACTACTCCTGAGTATAGACTTGAGGGAAGCTGAGCAGTGTGCAAATAGAGACAGCGGCACATCTGTGTTTACTGTAGCACTGTTCACAACAGTCAGGGTATGGAACTGGCCTAGGTGCCTATCCAAAGGATAAAGAAAATGTGGCATGCAGACATAGTGGTGGGTTATGGAGTCATAAAACGAATGTGTTCTGTGATTTGCAGGAAAATGGATGGAACTACAGGTCATCGTGTTCAGCAAAATAAACCAGGCACCAAAAGACAACTATCATGTGTTCTTTCTCTGAGATGGAAGCTAGAATTTTAAAGAAAGATGGCCTCAAAGCAGTAGAAGGACAGCTGGGAAAGGGAAGGGATGGGGGACTATCAGAGAAGATAACAGGGTGTGTGATCAAAGCATGATACACAAGTGTCAAAATGTCACAGTGGCACCTGCTAATAATATGCATATGTGTATATATACATATATACATCTTCATCAATATCATTAAGGAAAGAATACATAGGAAGCCAAGAGTCCTTTGGGAGGGGACAAGGGACTGCCTTGCTGCTGACAGTCATCTTGGGGCATCAGCAGTCCTGTTCAAAGCTCTGACTGCCTACCTACTCTGCTGCCCAGCCAGATGCCCTTGGCCCTTCCTCAAGTTGCTCTGCCCATCCCTTCACCCTCCTAGCACAGGGTACTATCTTCCCTCTGCAGGACTGAGGCAACCTCCTCCTTCCTGATCTCCATGCTCCCAGATTCATCCCTGCTAAAACTCAAGCTACCCCTACTTAAACCTTCCAGACACATTTCACTGCACCCTTGAGGAGTCTAGCATCCTTAGCAGGGGCTCTGGAATCCAAGCAGGCCGGACTCTTGACACGCTAGCTTCAGAACTCCACCTTCCTCTGTCCCTAGGCCTTCATAGGTGTTATTCCCTCTACCTAAAAGTCCAAGTCTTTGCTTGCAGGGTTTATCCAAAATGCTCACTTAACAAGCACCTGTACTTACTTGTGACGCACCAGGCCCTGTCAGGCACTGCCCCGTGAGTTTAGAGTCTCAGAGAGGGATCAAGTAACCATGCATGTGTGTATATCTAAAGCCTAAGGCAGGTGCCTTGAAGGAGAATAAGGAGGCCTGACCTTGACATCTGGGTCTTCCAGGCAGGGCTTCCAGTGGAGAGAGTGGTACACCAACCCACCCACAAAACCGTCAACCCAATGAGGTGTGCCAATGAGGTGTGTAGAGATGAAGTTGGGGCAGAGATTGAGGGTAGGGCCAAACAATGACTTGAGACCCACCCCATGGGAGAGAGCCAACCCATGACACTATTAACAATACTCTGCTATGCTTGCAGACAGGAGACCAGCAGAACTTTTCTTTGAGAGGCTCCACCCACCAGATGGAAACAGATGAAGAAACCCACAGCCAGCCATTAGGCAGAGCTCAGATTGTCTTGTGGAAGAGTTTGGGGAAGGATAAAGGAACCTGGGGAGGACAAGAACTCCACAAGAAGACCAACAGAGTCAACTATCCAAGGGCCATGGGGGCTCACAGAGACTGAACTATCAACCAAAGAGCATGTGTTGACTGGACCAAGCTCCCCTACACATAGGTAGCTGATGGGTATCTTGGTCTTCATGAGAATCCCAGAGGAACTAGAGCAGAGCTGTCTCTGACATGGACTCTGTTTCCTGCTTTTGGATCACTTTACCCTAACTGGGCTGCCTCGTTGGGCCGCAGTGGAAGAGGATTTGTTCAATCCTGATTGGACTTGATGTGCTGGAGGGGGGAGGGGGAAGGGACGTTGGCATGGGGCGGGACTCCCCTTTTCTGAGGAGAAGGGAGGAAATGAAAAGAGGGTGGAGATGGATCCAGAAGGAGAGGAGGGAAGGGGATGTGATGGGTATGTAAAGTGAAAAATGTCCTTAAAAAATAAATTAATTAAAAAAAAAAAGAAAGATCTGGGTCTTCCAGTTGAGAGCTTAATAATTGATCAAGAACTGGCAGGGTGGAAACCTGAGGCTGTGAGAAGCCCTACACCCCACTAGTTGGGAAAGGATCACCTGTTCCAGGGAAGAAAAGCTGAGGGGAAAAGCATGATGCGCCAACATGCCCCTGGCTCCCAGCTGCAGCCCTTAGAGCCACCCTTCTTTTTTCTGGTTGTCTACGTCACCCCTAATAATGCCCAAACCTTGGCCAATCAAACACTAAGACCTTTAGCTCAGGGTGCATGGCCTTGGGGATTGCACAGACTGTGACTCACATCCCCAGCGGTCATGGGGCCTTTGCCAATCTCTCTTTGACCCCTCCCATCAGTGTGAGTGGCAGCTGGCGCATCTTTTGGAGGAGGTACAGGAAGCTGTCTGCTAGTGTGAGGTGAAGCTGCTCCGGCTGGTACAGTGATACAGGAGCTACAGCTGGGGGTTGGGGGTAGGGGATGGTAGGTTCTATAGCTTGCAATGCAAGTAGGGGTCACGCATGAGTCAGGGAGCCTCTTGCCCCCTTGAGAAGAATCCAGACGTAAAATCCGAGTAGCCTCAAAGAGACAGAACGAGCGAGAATGCAATTTCTCACCATGGAGAAGAGTCAGCACCACTGCCTATACGGTTGGCGTGTTCCATGAGAATCACCTGTGTTTCTGGCAAAGCGTAATGGCGTCCCCGGCCCCTTCCATGTTAAAGTGTTCTCAGACAATCCCAAGCCCTCCAACTAGTAAAGACAGACAGGTCACATAAAAAATAAAATAAAATAAATAGATAGATAGATAGATAGATAGATAGATAGATAGATAGAAAAATAAAATAAAATAAAATAAAATAAAATAAAATAAAATAAAATAAAATAAAATAAAATAAAATAAAATAAAATAAAA
>NW_026591598.1:6429696-6450944 GCF_907164565.1 Psammomys obesus | reverse complement strand
AATAAAATAAAATAAAATAAAATAAAATAAAATAAAATAAAATAAAAATGTTTGCTACCAGGCACTCAGTTGCTACTCCAAATCGAAGCTCCTGGATCTGAAATGGAGAGAGCATGAAGCACCCAAGTATGGATTGTAGGAACATGGAGCACCAGAGTAGGGAGTGCAGGAGCACAGAGCATAGAGGACTGAGTACCAGAGCGTGGAACATAGAAGCATAGAGCACGGGGGCATGGAGCACTGAAGGATGGAGCACAAGAATGTGGAGCACCGCAGCATGACTCTCCGTTCCGTGTGTTTCAGCTGCAGGAGCTCTATCCCTTCTGGGGTTCCCAGCACAACTAGGAAGGAACATCTGCTTCACGCTGCACATAAAACATTAAGAGCGGCATCCAATATCGTCAGGTTCTGATAAATGCTTTCAGAGCCTCCAACAGGGCCCACGCAACAGGCACAGCCTGTGGGTGCATTTCCCTAGGGAGGATGTCCCGGGGGTGGGGTGGGGGTGAGGTGGGGGGGGTGATCCTTAATTAACTCAGCCAGTGAAGTCCCACAGAGAAGTGCTGTGACCACCCCCACATGCCCACACCTGCCCGGTCAGCAGCTGGCAGGCTCATTGTTTTAAGTGATGAGCAATTGTCATCTTCCGGTGGCTCCGTGATAAATCACCGAAGAACTCCCTTCTCTCAACAGCATAAGTAATTACAGCCCCGGGTGTCTGGGGCCCTGGCACCGATTAGGAGGGAGGCAAGCCCCAAGGGAGTCAATGCGGACTCATTTTTCTTCTTCAAAGGGACCTAGAGGCCATTAGGTCAAATCTAGGTGGCTAAGCCCTTCCTGGCAGAAAGCTTGACCTCTCTGCCAAGCATGCCTGGGCCCCACCATGTTGAAGCCCAGGAAACCTCACCCCATCCTGCTGCACCCTGCCACCCCTCCCCCCTTCTCCCCAGCTGCCTTGCAGACACATTCCCAAACGGGCCAGTGATTAGAGGAAAATGTATTGCAGCACAGGAAGGAAAATAATTAGGTTAGATAATAAGAAAAGGAAGCGTACCTCGTCAGAGGCTCTGCCTGTGGTTCCGCATGCTTGGGAATATTTGATCTATCGTGTTTCCTCAGCAGACACGGACTGTATTAAATCGGCAGAATAAATAAACATCTTGGTCAGCAAGAAAAAATACGTCTCAGTCAGTAAGAATCTTGGTGACCCAGAAACAACAGTGAGCCCCGCAAGCTGAAAGGACCCTGCGCTAGCTGGATGGGACATATGCCAGGCAGGCGCGAGGGGTATGAAGGAGTTAAGCAGTTAAGGGGTGTGTGTCGGTGGGACAGCTGCCCACCCACCTGAGGGCATCAGCACGGAGCTGGGGCAGGCTGGCTCCTTGGCAGGCTCTCTAATTCCTAGTGTGTACTAAGCATCATGACAGGCCCCTATCTAAATGTCTCTCCCACCCTTGACTCTTCCCAGAAATCACTAGCCAGAGATTCAAAAACATCCTTATGCAATAAGACTGAAAACTAAAAACCTTTTAGAGGCTAGGGAGATGCTGGCAATAAGCAACATGGGAAGGCACCGCATGCTGTCACTCCCTCTGGGAGCCTCAAGATGACATCACCTTGGCATTTGCAATGCTCCGGGGAAGTCCTGCCCTAAAGCCTCCCGCTTAGATCCGTTCTACACATTGTTTCCCAAATGGCTCTGTTCAAGGGATCTTCTGCAGAACACTCAGAGATCAGAATGGTACCGGGAATAGAACAAAGGCTGACAAGCCAGGACTGCAGAGACCTGACCAGAGCAAAAGGGACAGAAGCCGGCCGGAGTCACCCAGGAAGATGGCCTCAGGGTGAGGCTAATGCTGTTCCTACTGGCTGGGTGCTTTGTACCCATGATCTGCAGGCGTGGAAACTCAAATGTTTCTAACCCAACATACCCACTGTGGCTTAGAAAATGGTCAAGCCAAGAGAGAGCCGTGGCCTGGGGACCTGGGGATGCCTCACAAACCCAGAGATCAGTTTACCTACTCTGAAAACAGTGTGACGGAGGTAAAGATGACAAAGGCCTAGGCTCATGCTTTCCCATTGTAAGCCAGGTTGTGTTTTATGAGCACAACACATCCCATACAAGACTGTACTTCACCTTTGCAGCCGTGGAGGAGCTTATTACCTTTCGAAGCCCCTGACACTTTGAGCCAGGCTAGATATTAGATTGTCCCCTGCTGTTGAGCTGAAACCTTGTCTCCACTTCCCCTTGGGCCCTTGCTCTGCCCTGGAAAGTTTCTTGCTCTCCTGCCGTGGCAGTCCTACAGAGACCCCCCCAGACAATGGCCTCCCTGCACCTGTCTGACTCACCTTTGTGTAGTTAATGGACTTAGAAGGCAAGGCACATTCTTCCTTCCCAGTTAGGATACTACAGCATTTCTTCCCCCAGTCCCCTGCTCTGAACAACAACAACAAAAAGATGGGTCTGGTACATGCTGGAGACAGAAATAGGTCAAGCAATGGAAACAGAGGCCCAGGGTGGGTACAGGAATGACTTGGATCTCTTCTCAAAGGAGTCAAGCAAGGCAAATAGGAGGTAGAAGGCTCTGTCTGGGCTAAAGATACAAGATGGATCACAAGATAAAGTCCATTCCCTAAAGAGAGGGCTCTTATGCATGAGAGCCACTGAGGTGACCACAGGGAGAGCGGACTAGAGACAGTTCCTGTTCCCATCTCTGTCTCTGTGACTCTGCAAGCCAGCAAGGGAAGCTGGGAACTGCTCAGCTGTATATCCACAAGGCAAGTCAGCCCCTAGTGAGGAAGCTTCCCAGTCCTGCCTGGCAATGAATTACTTTGTGACGGAGACAGAGAAGATGTCAAACTCTCGCGTCATCTTCCCTAACCTTGGGACAAATTAAATCAAATCCTGCTGCACGGCCTGAAGGCATAAACTTCGTTAGCTGAACCAATATATTCTGCCAGGCAGACAGGGCTCCCAGGTACTAATTACTTCATTCAGCAAGTTAAACAAATGATATGATATCTAAATTCAAGGGAGAGGCACCCAGGAGTTATGGGACGCACACCACTGGGATTCACAGCACAATTGCTGAGCTATTGACACAGACTGTTCACCCGTGCAGCCTTCAAGATTGAGCTCATGGCCCACAGTCCTTCTCCTCTAGGAAGCCCTCGCCATAACCACAGCTGTCAGAATCTTTCTCTCCGTACAGGAGTCTGTATATAGCCAGTTGGTTGGGAGTGTGACTCCAGTCCTGGACATACTGGGGTCCCAGTACAGACAAATGGTCTGACTTGAAAGAACAGTGCTTAATGTCCCAGCCGCTGCCTATCTGCCATGAGGTGTCGCCTACTCCTGCCTCCTGTGGTAACTACAAAGAGGAAGCCATCTTGAGCCAGTCCTGGGAAGGTTATTCTCCCACAGCGAAGTCTCTATTCCAGGGAACTGTGTGTGTGTTGTTATCCAGCGGTGACCATTATTCGCCACACGGGTAACCAGTGCAAAACCGCTGGCATCTCCAGGGGCTTCCCAGCACATAGCAGCACCTGGCTCAGTTTCAAAGAATCTCTTTAAAAAAAAATAATGAAGCCAATAGATGAAGATGTAATGGCGACAGGGCCTGAGCTAGCAGACAAGGCTGAGCATAAAACAACAAGCGGGAGATGAGTCTTAGGAAGGAGGGTTCTGACTAGGAAGCATACTTGCAATGGACTGGGCCTGCCAGGTGCCCCACACTGTATGGCAGGGCTCTCAGGATCTCCTTGGGCCAGGTCTCTCCCAAGAGAGGCAAAGTAAAACAGGCAGCTCCATTATCGTCCTTTAACTGACTGAGCAGGCAGGAACCTGTGCCATCTCCCCAAGGTGGTGAAGATGAGTGCAGTGACAAGGGCCTGGAGTCCCGCCCCTTGGTGAACACTGACAGGAAATAGCATCCCTGAGAGGGATAGGAGGAACTTTGCCCACTATCAAGGAGACAGGAGGCGTGGTAGCCTTGGAGTCGGGCAGGATAGATGCAAATCTGTTCTCCCTGACTATGAGGTGTAGGGGAAGAAACTTGTCCTGTGATGATGGTCTCAGTAGTTTTAGTAAGCATCATAAAAAGTCACCTGCCTGGCCCTGGGTTTGCTCTCTTGTTCTTTGTTCCCCAAATCCAGACCCTTGTATGGTTACTAAGCTGCTTTGCCAGGCACTCTGGCTTCCTGGTCTTACTGCCTCATGGCTTCCTGTTACTGTCCCTACTGCCCCTTCTAGAGCAGCCAGACATGCAGGCTGAAGGATGATGATTTGATGGAAATCTGGAGGAGAGGGTATCATCACTCAAAACATCAAACCACATAAACAATAAACTATATAGCAGATTGTTATGTCTCAGATTAGCACCAGAAATAGCAAGGCCTTTTTATCATGAGGTGCTGGCTAACCATGATGTCAGTTAATCATTGAAACTTAAAGCAAAGTCTGACAGAGATTTAATTTGAGTATGTAAATCTTTGAGGGCTGAGGACATATTGTCCCAGTTGTCAGGTTTATATACACATCGCTCTAATTACGGCACAGGTTCCTCCTTGTGCTGCTGTTAGTATGTCAAGGGCCATTAGGTCTTGTAAGATAGCCGTCCTCATCATCTTAAGTTTTGAATTTAGGAGTGAGATGCCATGAACTGTAAAAAGAACATGCTGGTAGTTACTATGGCAAACCATAAAAGAATTTTAATAAAGAATCTAATGATGGAATACATTAAGAAGGAATAGTTCTTAGGTTCTGAGGTTATAGTTCTAAGGTTATAATCATTGTAGATAGGTAGATAAGGACAGCTTGACTGATAGTAGACAGATATAGATAATTAATAGATAAATAGATAAACAGATGATAATGGATGAGTAGACAGATGATAAATGATACATAGATTGGTTGATTGATAATAGTTGGATCAATAAATAGATAACGGATAGTAGATAGATATATAATAGATTAATAGATACATGGACAATAGATAAATAATGAATGAATGGCTAGACAGGTGGTAAATGATCCATAGATAGCTTGGTAATAGAGGAATCAATAAATGAATAATGAATAGCAGACAGTGAGAGAGAGGGGGATGATAAATAGACAGACAGAAGATAGATGATAGACAGTATGGTGGTTTGGATGAGAATGTCCCACAGACTCAGGTATTTGCACCCTTGGCCCCCAGTCGGTGGTACTGTTTAGTGAGATGATACAGCTTTAATGGAGGATGTGTGCCGCCAGGGGCCCTCGCCCCACTTCTAGTTCTTGTTCTCTCTACTTAATGCTCACAGTTGAAGACGTGATCTCTGAGTTTCCTGCTCTTGCCACCATCCCTGAAGCTTGCTGCCGTGAGTCCTCACCATGGTGGGACCTCTGGAACCATGAGGCCAAGTAAGTTCTTCCTTTTCTGTGAGTTGTCTTGGTCATGTTATCTTATCACAACAGCAAAATAACAGACAGATAGATAGAGATAGATGATAAATAATAGGCAATGATTGCAATATTGCAATAGGCAATAATGATAATAATAGATGTCTATAGCTAGGTGATGGATGAAGGGATGGATGATGGATAGATAGATAGAAGGTAGATGATGGATCAGTAGATGATAAATCAGTAGATGATAGAATAGATAGATACATAGCAGACAGGCAGACAGACCGACAGACAGACCAACATTGTTAAAAGAAAAGCAAGGAAGCAAACCGAATCGTAAAGTAGGTCACAGCTACTGGTAGGTTTAGAAACGGAACTTATCCTTCTGTTTAAGACTTTCATTTTCTTTGAAGAAAACTTTTGAGCCTTTTAAAGGATGGTAGCTATAGACGGCCTTGTCTCTAAGACGCCCTTGAAGTTGTAGAAGGGAATAGTTTTCTTTTAGAGGATATCTTCTTTTGAGTCAGGGTGGGATAGGTCTTTATTTACCCTGAGGAGGTGACAGCAAACATCAGATGAGGTTTCTGTTCTTGACAAGGAAGCACCGGAGTAAAAGCGGATTGTTAATCTTCTGCTTAGAATCCTCGCGTCCTTGCTACTAGGTTAGAAAAAAGGCTTTGCCTGGTGTTTCCTCCTGGGTTTTTACAAAGCAAATTGGAGCAGTTAACAATTCTCTTCCTGGGCAATATGAGTAATGAAGTCCCTTAACTTTTTGCTTATCTATTTAGGACAACAAAAACTATTCTGAATCCATTAACTGTGCCCTCACTGGATGGTCCATTCTGCTGTTTCAATGTACGATGGGCTCACATTAAATTTTGAAAAAGAACTATTAAAGCCATGACTGCAGCCTCAGAACATACCTTCGCTGCTAGTTCGCATGCTAACGTCCCAGTGCCTTGACTTGTCTCTGGAGCAGAGACAGAAGCACACCAGTCCATCCAGCCATCCCCAAAGACAATCACTTCTCTTCCCACCCCCACCCCCACCCCCGCCCCCCGGTCAAAATGCAGCTTTGCATGGCATCCACTTCCAGAAAGTCCAGCCCCGCCCGCTGAAGTCCTGAGAGGAGATAAAGAACAGCTCAAGTCCCAAGGAACCCATACCCATCAGCACTTCACCCTGCCTCCCACTTCTCGAAGGCTCAGACTAGTCAGTACTCTCTGAAGGAGAGCCATTTTCCTCCCATGCGAAAGGAATTTCAGATCCAGCTTCACCCTACTGGCCAGCAGGAAGCACGTGATGCAGGGCGAGCCAATCGGAGTCTTCCGCCAATAAAATAGGGAAGGAATAATTGGCAAGTTGAAGAAGTCAGAAACAGGAACAATGAACTCAGGACCTGTGACAAGAAGAGAGAAAACTAGAATGAGAGAAACAAATAGAGACAGAGATGAGCAGAGATCAAACAACCCCATTGAATCACAGAGATGAAAAGACCCTCTGGCGCCACTGTTAGGTCTCAAATGGCTGAGGCGCCTGTTTAACATATCAAAGCGGATGCTGGCCACCGGTCTCTCTCAGCATCGCCAATAACCCGTCACAGAGTTCTGGCTGCTCTCAGCACTTCTCACCCCATCCCCTGCTCCGAACCTCTCCACGCCCTGAGTTTAGCTTCCTTTCCTTCAGCTTCTCTGATCCCTACATCTCTCATTGCCTGCTCAGTCTGCTGACACTGTTCAGTCTGGACTCTTCCAGATGCCTCTGGCTGTTTTCTCTCTCGTCTCTACAATAAACCTTCTCTTCAACCATACCTTGGAGCAGTCAGTCATGTCCTCACTTCTTTCATTCATCCATGAATGTCAGTCTGGCGGTAAAGGATGACTACTTTGGCTCTTGGTAGCTTCCTGGTTCATTATAAAGGCAGGCTGCCTTCCTAATATGACCTCTGTATTCCTCAAATTTTGTGTTTCTATTTTTGCTTAAGCCAAGTCGGTCTCTGATCATTACAAACAAAATAATCTCAGTCAAACTACCAAAAATGGTTAAGAGTCTTGTCCATGCTCTGAACCTAGATCTGGGGACCCAAGGCTTTGATCCCAGAGAAAGGATCAAAGTCCTATACCCACATCTGTGATGACACTCGCAGACCCAAAGCCTACATTCTGTGTCCCAACTCATCATTATCCCAGTAAATGGATACGTCCTTTTCCATGGAGCCCCGCTGCATCAACCTTAATGCCGCCCAACCCACCAGGGGACAGAATGGCTGCCCTCCTAGTCACTGTCTTTGAACAGGTTTTGTTGGTCCTGGGCTTACCAAAAAGCACATGATTCTAAGCTTGTCATCGGGAGGCCTGGCAAAAGCCCATCCACACCCACACCTCCGGCTCTCAAGATAGCCTTTCATCTATAATAAAGGGGGAAAATGCCTTTTCTTTGATCAAATTCAGCATTTGGCACATCAGATGCCTTGGTGCTACTGAAGAGAAGCCCAGAGTGTCAAGGAGCCACAAGCAGGCTGGGAGGCGGTTCACCCTGAGAGGCAAGTGTGGGAGGAGAGAGTAGACTAAGTCCAAGACTGTGAGAAAATTCTACCCTGAGTAAAGGATCCAGGATTCCTGCATAGACCCTGACAAATGTTTCTCAATAAATACTTGGCTAAGAAACTAATCCTCTCAGTTACTGGGGCCCTTACTCCCCACCAAGCTTAGTTAGCCCCATCCAGCCAGTACTTCTTCAATAGCCTCAGATCTTGTTTTTTGTTTGTTTGTTTGTTTGTTTGTTTTTGTATGTTGGTACTGCTGTTCAACATATCCTCTTGTCTTCCCTCACAGAGAATAGCAAAAAACTATTGTCTAGAGCCATGTGTGTTGACTTATACCTGTAATCTCAGCATTTAGGAGGCAGAGGCAGAAGGAAGACAAATTCAAAGCCAGCCTGAGCCACATAACAAGATCCTGTCTCAAAATAAATAAATACTCTCTGGCTTCCCTGGCCACCTTTTTTCCTCTATCCCCATCTCGTCCCCACACCAGTGGCTGCCCAGTGTGTGATAAACCAAAAGCAGCCCTGTTGTGCGACATATTAGACCCAAGTAGGAGCACCTGTCAAGGTCTCTGAGGCCTTGTTACCAGGAAAAGAGGCAGAGAAGAGCTCAGGACCAGAGGCGTCCAGGTTCTTGGCATTATATTTTTTAAAAAACTTGAGCGGTACATGTAAATAGCAAAATACTTAATTTTAAAAGCTTTTATAGCTATCAGACATGGTCAGCTTCATCCCAGAGATACAAAGATGGTTCAACATACTAAATTAATAAATGTAATCAACTATATAAACTCAAGGACAGAAACTATGGGATAATCTCATTAGATGCAGAAAAAGCCTTTGGGAGGGATGGGAAGTAGCATCCCTTCATGATAAATAACCTAGAGAATCTATAAACACAGAGGACCTTTAAAAGCAATATATAAGAACCCCTTCAACCAATATCATGCTAAATGGAAAAAAGCTCAAAACATTCCCACTAAAATCATGAACAAGAACCTCTCTCCACTTCTGTTAAGCATAGTGCTTGAAGTCTTAGCTAGAGCAAGTGACAAGAAAATGAGATAAAGGAGATAAAAATACAAAAGGAAGAAGTCAGAGAATTTTTATTTGCGGATGACATGATTGTATATGGGGAAAGAAAACAAAGATTCCACCAGAAATCAACTAAAGCTGATAAACACATTTGTCAAAGTGGAAGCATACAAAATTAATAACCAAAATCAATATTCTTCCTAAATACAAACATGCACAGAAAGAAATCAGGGAAACAATCTCATTCACAATAGCCTCAAAAAAATACCTTGAAATAAATGTAACCAAGGAAGTAAAAAACTTGTTCAATGGAACTTGAAGACATTGAAGACATTGACAAAGATAAAGAAGATAGAGAGAATTCCCATGCTCATGGAATGGTAGAATTAACATTGTAAAGATGGCCATCTGCCAAAAATAGTCTACACATTTAATGCAATCCCACCAAAATTCCAATGTGACTCAACTCTTCAAAGAAATTAAACAATTATCTCAAAATTCATATGGAAACACAGAAGACCCAGATGGCCAATGCCATCCTGAACAATAAAAACACCACTGAAGAGATCACCATCCCTAACTTCAAGTTACACTACAAAGCTGTAACAACAAAACTAGCATGGTACTGGTATAGAAACGGACACACTGAGAGATGGAGAAGTAGGTAGGACAAAGGCCAAAACACATTGGAGAAAAGACAGCACCATCATCTAATGGTATTGGTCAAACTAGATAGCCATGTGTAGAGAAATGAAACTAGATCTTTATCTCTGCACAAAGCCCAACTCCAGATGCACCAAGGACCTCAACATTAGGCCAGATGGATGTCCTGAATCTGGTAGAAAAGAAAGTACAAACCACATTTTAACTACAGGCACAGGGAAGAAGTTTTGGAACAGGACCCTGGTAGCACTAAGACCAGAAGCTGATAAAGGGGAATCAATAAAATTCCTGTGCTGAGAAGGACATGCCATTTGAGGGAAGACACAATCTACAGAACAGGGACAGAAGCTTTTTCAGCCATACCCCTGGCACAGGTTTAATATCTACAGTATACAAAGAACTCAAAAACCTAAAAAATATCAAGAAAATAAACAACCTAGTTTTAAAATGAAGCATGGAATTAAATAAAGAAATCTCAAAAAAAGGAAAAATACAAATGGACAAAAAGTTTTATAAATATTCAGCATCCTTAAACATCAGGGAAATACAAAATAAAGCTACTTTGAGATCTTATCTTACTTCAATCACGGTGGCTAAGATTTTTTTTTTATGAAAGTGACAATAAATGCTGGTATGTGTGTACAGAAAGAGGAACACTTATTTGCTGCTAGTGGGAGTGCCATCTTGGGGCAGCCACCATGGGAATCAGTCTGGAGGTTCCTCCAAAGTTGGAAATAGCTCTGACACGTGACCCAGGCTATATGACTCCTGACCATACACCCAAAGAACTTTAGACCCTACTATAGAGATACCTGTTCATCATGTTCATTGCTTCTCTATTCATAACAATTAGGAGATGAACACCCTAGATGTCCATCAATGAAATGAAAATGTGCTAGATTTTTACAATAGAATATTACTTGGCTGTAAAGAAGAATAAAATTATGGAATTCACAGATAAATGGGTGGAAGTGAAAACAATCATTCTGAGTGAGGCTTCCCAAACCCGGAAAGATGAGTGCTGCATATCTCCTTTCATACATGGATGCTGGCTTTGAGCAGTTAGATACATGTGTTTAAAATGAAGTACTTATAGAAAGCTGGAAACTCAAAAGAGGCCATAGGGGAGATTTCCAGGAATAGAGGATAGAATATAGGTAGTGGGAAAGAAGAGAAGGGAATAATGGTACAGTGGGGGACAAATGGAGTGGGAAGTGGGAAGAGAGGGGAGTGAGTATAGGGGAGGATAACTAACACCAAAGGCCTTTGAAAATGTCATGGAGACACCTGCTAGTGTGGAGGCCTCCTAAAGTATATCCATATGCAATTATAGGAGGTGGTTAAATGGAGTCGCCCTATAACAGAGGAACGATGCCTCCCTCAGACCCCATTGACTACCAAACAAAAAGCCAAGTGCCAGGCATGGATGACGTATTTCTGAGTTGTTGGTCAATGGGATTCCACAGTGCCCCCTCCAACTATTACAGGCTTTTGGGATCTCCTCAATACCATCTAGCGTTGGGTGGTAAATACCACATATATGTATCATGGGAGAAATCAAGCAGGCAGGATCTTCATTAGGAAATAACATTGAGGGTGAGTTTCCATTTCCTAGATGTTGTGAATAGAGCAGCAATTAACATGATGAACAGGATTCTCTATAATAGGATATGAAGTTCTTTGGATATGTGATCAGGGGTCATGTAGCCAGTCACATGATATAGCTAGAAACAGCTTTTGAGGTGAGTGTGATGTTCTGTGGACATCAGGTGGATAGAGCAAGTCCACCAGGAAAGAGATGGGCAAACAGCAGAATACAGCGAAGAGAGGCTTCCATGCCCCTGGACACAGGTAGAAGAATGCAGTCCTTGGGAAACAGAAGGAAGTAGACCATCTGTGGAGATGGGGGCCCAACAGGAAGGCTGGGGGTCTTAGAGGAAAGGTGAACAACAGGACATTTCAACAGTGTAGGCTAAGGGACTTGAAGACATACTGTTGAATGCTGAATATTATTAGGTTTAAAATATGTGTTTTTCTGGATGTGGGGTCACACAACTATAATCCAAGCACTCAAGGGGCTAAGGAAGGAAGATCAGGATCCAAAGCCATCCTGAGATAGATAGCATGGCCCTGTATGGAATAAAAAGGAGGAAGGTGAGAGGGAAGAAGGGAGGGAGGGAGGAAAGATGGAGAGGAGGAAAAGAAGAGGAGGGAAGAAAAAGGAGGGGAGGATGGTTATCTTGACTCATGCTGCTTTGTGTATACATGTGTATACACACACACACACACACACGCATGCATACACACTGCCTCCCTTGAAAAACATGTTTAAGAAGAAAAGTGGACTCCAGTCGCTTTCTTTAAATATTAAGTAAAGATCTGTGGTTCCAGGCAGGTTCAAATGAACTGAATTGAATTTCTGATGGCTGTGGGGACCTCTGAGACTGGCCATGTCATATTTAGGGCAGTTTTGTCTCAGAACACAATGGGAAGAAGGAGACCATCAAAAGTGCTAAACAGAGCATTTGCTGTGGTTTCAAGAGAGGCTATAAGAGGCTGGAGACTCGTAAGAGTGCAGAGGACCGACAATGTTTTCCTTAGAAAGGCTAGGAGAACAAGAGAAGAAGAAAAAATCTCTATATACTGGAGCAGGCAAGAGCTGGGGAGATCCGTGGATCTCAGAGAGCAGCAAGTTCAACCTATGTGTCAGCTCTGATCTGCCTGGAGCACTGCCTTGGGAAGAATTCCAAGTCTGTGTCTAACTTCAGCAAGAAAGAGTTTCATGATTGATTAACAATGTCTGCCACTGACATAGCTATAGAAATGTGGTGCATGAGCTAGCTAGACAGTCCTGTCCCTAACCTGGCCATCTTTTCTCTTTGTAGGTGGGGTACAGAAGTGAAAAAGAAGCTTCCACAAAGTCACTTCATAGCTAGAGTCAGGTTTGACGTCAAAGTCCAGGCTCTTCTTTGCACTGTGACCTTCTCTCCATTTTTTTTTTTTTTGGTTGTTGCCATAACAAAATAACTCTGACAAAAGCAACCCAAGGAAGAAAATGTTTAAAGTATAAAGTATAAAGTTTATACTATATTTCAAAGTTTAAAGTATAGTCCACTACAGTGGGAAAGTCAAGGCAGCAGGAATTGAAGCATCTGGTCCCATAGTATCCATCAGCACAAATGCAGTGAATTTGTACAGATGCTCAGGTTCCCAGGATCCAAGCTGGGGAATGGTACCCCCCACAGTGGACTGGTCTTCCTGCTTCAGCTGACCCATCCGGAGGAGTCCCATCTCCCAAGTGATTCTGAATTCTGCCAGGCTGACCGTGCACACTAACCCTCACGGTACCTTACTGAACTTGCCTGGCAAAAGAGGCCCTGAGCCAGCACAGACAGTGCCTCCACAAGGTGCGGGCATAGCTTTGCTTCAGGATTAGGTTTTTCCCAGGCGGTCACTTTGTTCACTTGGAGGATATACAGTATCCAAAGGACAACAGAGCAGGATAGCGGTTCCGTGTCACCCAGATCAAGCACTAGGTGCGGGGGGAGGTGGGGAATCGATCTCATGACCAGGAAGAAAAAAAAAAAGACAGGTTGACCCAGGTGTTCCTGGCTGGCCTTGTTACAGTCATATTCATTCACTCTGCAAATACATTTGAGCACCATGACACAGGAGCTGGAGCTACAGTTCTCAGCTCTCAAGACATTTCCATTATGGAGAGGGCAGAGCCAGTCAAGAAACAACGGCTAATTATGCAATTAGTTCTTCAGTGATAAATGGAGATAAATGCCGTGAGGGGCAGAGGAGAGCTTGGAGCCAAACAGCCTCCGATCTGATGTCATGGGGGTGGGGGTGGAGTGTGGGGCGATGGAGCTTTCTGAGGAACTGACATTTACGCTGAGACAGGAGGATTAAAAAGGGAAATGTTGATGGATGGGGGACTGAGGGAGACAGCAAGAGCAAGATACATGGGAGAGCAGAGGGCCAGGAGACAGAGCCGTGAAGAGCCTAAGAGGGAAAGGAACATGACACACCCCAGGAACTGAAGATCGGAAAGTCAGAAGGGCTTTTGGGTATCAGATGGTAAATGTCAGAAAAGAGTTAGCAACCGGCCAAGCTGTATCAGCAACTCAGAGACAGCAGCGACCTCACCCTGCACCTTCCCCTTCCCACAGTGCTCAAATGTTCCATAGGACTCATTCCCCCGGGACTGACAGCTCACACAATCAGCTCAATCAGAAGACACCGGGTTAGGCCTCATCCCACACTTAGCCCCATAGCCATGCACACTCATGCAGCTAGCTGAACATGGTCATGCTGTCCTCACCTCCCTCATGGCAGCCCCCAACAAATAAGCTACACTTACAGCAAGTAGGTGATATCCATTGGAACCAACTGGATCTCTCCGGTTCAAATGAGTCATCAGCCGAGGGTGGCCAAAGACCTTATTTTTCTAATGCACTTCCCTGTTGCTGCTTCTCCTGCCCATGGTGACTGGCCCACGCTTTGAATAGCAAAGAACCAGCAGGCAAATTCTAAAAGACTAGTATTAGGATCCTGGGGCAAGCTGAGGAGAAAGAAAAATCCATGGAAAATGATTTTGTTTGATTAACTGCAATCCTGTTGGATTATCTCCCACTGAGGGCCAGGGCTTTGCATGCTGGAGGCAGATAAACATGACAGAGTCGTTGTCAACAGAAGGTTCATAGAACCTGGCAGAATGGATGAGCACACCAGGGCCATGGAAAGAGAGAAGATGAGAGACCCGGAGCCCAGGGCTAATTTGTGCTGAGTAGGAAATCAAGGCAGACAGCTAGGGAGAGGAGACCTCTGTGGAGGAATGGTTGGGGTTCACTGTGTGGAAGAAGTGAATGGGGGAGCCAGCTTAACCCCAACCAAGTAACAGATCAACATAGAAACCCACAAAACTGAAAATTCAAAGGACAAATGCAAGGAGCTGCAATGTGAGGCCCCAAGGTAACTGGGGGCCTGGGGAAAGAGAACGTTAACGGGGTCAGGGATAGACAACAGATCCCACATCCATTATGCTGGTTCCTGGATGCCAAGCTATGGAAGAAGGAAGATGGACAGTATAGGTTTTCCTAAAAGGAAAGTGAGATTCCACTGGGCAGTCTCAGTCACCCGCCTTCGCTCAGGTTCCAAAGCCCACATCCGATCACCCAGACTTAGCTAAGCCATGTATCCTGAGGAGGAAGCAGGAGGCAGAAGGCCTGCCAATGGATACACAGCAGCTTTCTGTTGTTTTGAGCTTGGGTAGTCAACAAGGGAAGGCAGGATAACAGTGCCCGAGGGCGAACTTCAAACTCTTCTTGCTGGGATAGACACTCAAGGTAGGCTTTCAAGAAACTGAGAGACAGGAAGCAACCACCACAAAGGGCTCAGGGAAGGCGATGGGGAAGAAAGTTATGTTATAATCCAGACACTGATGGCTGTCAGTCCTTACCAGTCCCTTCTCTGACACGTACATGAATGGTTAGAATGTGATTTAAGGGGCTACAAGACTTAACAAAGCTAACATAGAGAAGGCCTGTTAGCACCGATCCCTAATACCGATCACCATGATAGGCACCCCACAGCTTGACTAGGTAGTTAGCTTCGTTTGCCCAGTGTCTCTCATAGTCTGGAGCATTCCACTAACCCTAGCTTATACCCAAATCGAGGGCCTGAAGCTTTTCCTACAGGTGCCCTGGTACCCACTAGGAGCTGTCCCTTCTAGCCATTGACCTTAAGCTCCTGGATTTGTGGTCCTGCCTCTGGCTGCCCTGCCTGTCCATCTCAGCTCTCTGGTACATTCCCATTTTTCTGGGTCTCTATTTACCTGCCTCTCCTCTGCTCGTCATCGGCATCCCTGTGTGTGGCTTTCTTTGTGTGCCCCATGTCTCTGGCAATCTTTGCTGATTCCCTGTCTGTGACTGTTTCTTCCTGCCACCATCTTTCTCTCCCACAGAAAAGCCCCCTTGCCCTTTGCTGACAGCTCTGGCTGTTACCTGCAAGGCATGGATGCTCAATAGCATCAACGCATTCACTGTCACCTCTCCGTTGTTCTGGTGACAGACTGTCATTGCTTGTCTCCTCTTCGCAGACTGTGTGGACAGTTTTCTTTGTCTCCTTCATCTGAGATGACGGCATGTTCCTTCCCATCCCTCCCTCTAATCCTACAGCCCCTAGTGTGGGCAACATCTGTAGGTCAAGGGAGGAAACTCCAGATCAGGGCAAAAGAGAATCCCAAAAGTCTAAGCGAGGAGCCTCACAAGAGGCCTGAGCACCCCCTTTCTCAAAGAGTAACATAAGCAGAGCAACGAGAGAGAGGCCAGCCTGCAATTCTCATGCAAAAAACCAGCTCAGCCTCCAAAGGTCATACGTCACACACTGGAGACCCCTGTGAGCTGAGGGGGCCACTTTCTTGAGCATCATGGATCCAGACGGCTTGACATGCCTACTGCTGTATGTGTTGGAGAACGCTGTATTAGAAGACACAGATGTGGTCAGCGAGGAATGAGTCTGTGCGTGGGTCTCAGTCCTTTACTCTTGGCTGCCCTCTTGGATGTCCCATGTCCCTACAGAAAAAGTAAGAGCCGCCCCCCGCTCTGACATCATACTTCAGCTAATGGAGTGTGCACAGAAGTGACAGGCGTCACCTATGAACAAGGCCTTCTAGGGATGTCACGGGATCTGTCTTCGTTTTTCCCTCTGCCCCAATCATGGTACGCTTGAGTCAGAGACAGTTCCCTCTCCTCTCTCCTGCCACAGGAACAAGCCATGCAGAGCAGAGACATGGTGTCTGCCCTTCAGAGCATTGTTAAGTGGGGAGAGAACAAGTGCTGTGTGTGTGTGTGTGTGTGTGTGTACGCATGTATGTGTGTGTGTGTGTGTGTGTGTGTATGTATACATGAGGATGTATGGGTATGTGGGTATGTGTGCCTATACATGTACATTTGGAGGCCACAAGAATATGCCCAGTGTCTTCCTCTAGTACTTTCTGCCTTATTCCTTTAAAAGATGGAACCTGAAAGTTCTGAACCTGAACTGAAACTCCTGCTTTAACTAAGCTACATGACCAGCAAGATCTTGAGATCTGCCTGTCTCTGTTCCCTGGTGTTGGGGTATAGGCATTCACAGCCATGGCCAGATTTTTGTGGGGGCTGGGGATTAGAACTTGAGTCCTCGTGCTTGGAGATCAAGCACTCTTACCCCTTGAGCTCTCTCCCCAGTCCTGAAGCATTATTAACTTACTTCGGTGCAGCCTGCTGAACACTGTCCACAGTACCTCATGCCCTACATATCATTCACATGCTGGCGGTTGTTACATGTCCCCAGACCAGCTCTTCTGAGCTTCAGACCTATGTATCCAGCATCCTTCTCATCTCCACCGGCTTATCTAACAGGCACATCAAAGACGATTTTTGCTTTTATCTTAACAGCTCTCACAACCCTGCTCCTCCTTGGTTCCTGATTCACCTCCAAAATCTTTAGTCTTGGTTCCATTATCTCTCACTTGTCTTTCTTCAACAGCCTGCTAACAGGCCTTTCCACCTCCATTCACAGCTTCCAGGGTGGTCTTTCTACAAGGTTTATTGAGTCACATCATCACCTTGCTCAAAGGCTTTCCATGGCAACTAGAATTAAAAAAAAAAAAAAAAAAAAAAAAAAAAAAAGCCAACCCTTGACATGGTACTCAACCCATTAGCAAAGAAAATGAGGATGATGCTCACGTTGCTGCTGCTGATGGTGATAACGGCAATGGGTATAATCTGGGTATAATCGTATGCATGTGACAAGCACTTTGCCATATCCCCAGCCCCAACAGGGTTTTGAAGCCAGTGCTTCCTCTGAAGAAGCTTAAGTTCTAACTCCTCACTGTGGGGAGATAGCTAGGCCTTCCTGCAGAAATAAAAGGGGCCAAGGAAAAGACGCAGGCCACCCATCAGCACTGGTTTCCCGACTGTCAGTGACTGACTAGTTACCCATCAGTCTGTGAACTCTGTTAGTGGGAGGTTGCTGTGATCTCATCCCGCGGAGAAGCCAGCCACATTCCAGTCTACACACCAATGAATTTCAGTGACCTTCAGGGCCTTAAGGTCCTATGTTGATCTACCAAAGAATGTTAGAAGTGGGCTAGATTAGGCACAGGATACTAAGCTGTGGGGCTCTGAGGAAGCTTCCTAAAGCTTCCCAAATGGAATGGCTCCCCTCTTATCAAGGTGACATGGTAGGGTCTGGGGAGATGGCTTCTGACACAGGTACAAGGACCTGAGTTTGCATTCTCAGCATCCACATAAAGGCTGGGTGTGGCGAACCTAACCTCATCTGGAATCTCAGCATTGAGGAGGCAGAGACAGGCCGATCCCTGGCGCTCATTGCCCAGAGAGTCTAATTGAATAGGTGAGCCCCAGGTTCAGTGAGAGACCTTGTCCCCAAAACTAAGAGGGAGAGCAATTGAGGAAGAGACCAATTGACATTAACCTCTCACTTTCACGGATACAAGGATGGACACACACACACACACACACACACACGATTGCATATTGGGGTTCCTTGTGGGTTGTCATTTGTGTTGATTTTTTTCCAGTGAGACAAAGATTTGAAAACCAAGGCTCTTCTGCTTTTCACCGTGGACACACCGTGTGTGCCATCATTCAAAACACACCACGTGGCATCACTAATATCCTTTGTAACTTGGTGTCACCGCTCTCAGTGTCTTGTCGCATGACATTGTGTCTCAGCAGATGTATCTTTTAATTTTACATTCAGCTTGTTTGCAGGGTGGTTTTCAAATTACAAAACTAATATATGCTGATTGTAACAGCTGAAACGTGCAATTGAACAATTTATAAATTATAGCTTTCCCGGGGCCCCTCCAGATGCCTCTCCCCTGATGTAAGCAATATTAACATCCTGTCACTTAACCTTCAAGTGGACAAACTCTTATGAATAATTTGAGCTGTCCCTAAAATCATTAGTGCAAAAACCTGCCACGAAGCGAGCCATGATGGCTCATGCCTGTAATCTCAACACTCGGGAGGCCGAGGCACAAGAATTACCATAAGTTTGAGACCATCTGAGGTTTATAATGAGTTTAAGGCCAACCTTTTATGTAAACACTTGTCTTTTAGGGAAAAAAAAAAAAAAGGTACAATCTGCCATGAAAAATATTTCCTGTCTTTATCCACAAGTTACCTCCAGGTGTTACCTGGCTCAGCAGCAAGGAAAAAAGTTCAGAGTTGTCTGGATACCAAATATTTCCCATGCAACAGCACATGTCAGTTATGCCTTGAGGAGGGATGGGCACCTGCAATGACCACAAGCTAGGGTGCTGGAATGGTTTTCTGCGATGGTAAAGTGCTGCAATTAAAACCAAGCCACAGGTTGGCCTTGGTGGCACACACGGGCAATTCTAGCGTTTAAGAGCTGAGGAAAGAGGGTTAGTGTGTTAAAGGCCAGCCTGGGCTATGAATTCCTGTCTCCATAGAATTCCTTGCAAATAAACCACCATGCTAAATGGGGTATAAATGCTCCTCTACCCCGTTCACCTGTTACCTGTGTGCGTTCAGGGGATCCCTCTCTGACCCTACCTTGCTCATCTGGGAAGAGAGAGAGAGCTGACATCTGTGTATGAGTTGGGGTCCAATTCAAAACACAAAAAGCCAGAGCTCTCCAGCTGCAGGGAAAGCTGGGAAAGCAGTGCTTGGAGAAGCCCCCATGCTGCCTCCCTCTTGCCCTCGCAGCAGACCTCCCGAGATCTCACCCAGAATCCCTGGGCAGCAAGCCTGACCTGAGGCTGCAGCAAGAAGGTGGATGAATCTTGAGGGTGCATCCAAGAGGCACCTCAGAGTGCATCTTTTTAAATTACCTGCCTCAAACTACCTCCCAAGAATGGCCCTGCTGCCCTCCTCCACGGGAAAGTGACCTGACGGCTACCAGTGACAGCAGCCTGCCAATCAACAGCCTGGCACTGCCCGCCACGTAGGTTTCTTCTGAGACTAAATAAAACAGTGCAGGCTAGGGAGTGACTCGAGCAGTGAAGCGCTTGGAGCACAAGCCCGAGGACCTGAGAATGATTCTCAGAAGCCACATTTTTAAAGGCAGGCATAATGGCAATACCTCTGTAATCCCAGCTCTGGGTTGGTGGGACTTGCTGTTTGGCAGCCTAGCACTCCAAATCAAGTGAGAGATTCTGTCCCTCCCCCCCCCAAAAAAAAAGCCTAAGGGCACACACATACACACACACACACACGAACAATAAAAATCAGTTCTTAACCTGGGGCTTGGAACAGAATGTTCAACAACTAACAGTAATTATCACCCTTTTTGCAAATTGGACGCTGGAATACATGGCTCCCCACCCAGCCCAGCACACCACCTCACTTAATGTGTCTCGCAGAACCCTAGGCACCAGGGCTCTGCTCAGAGCCTCCCATGGCTCAGCAGGTCCTATCATTTCTTTTCCAGATCCGATTATAATAGCAACATTTGTAAACTGCTGATCCCTTAATTCCCCATAAGTACACATTCTGGATGAGGTATTCAAATCCATTACACTGAGAGACACAGAATAAATTCTCCCCTAGTTCTCCTTGCTTGATACTCATTTTGTGGTGATTGTACCCCAAATCAACTGAGAAGGAGGGAGGGAGAGAGAGGGAGAAAGAGAGTACATCAGGCTATAGGTGTGTCTTGGCAATCAAAAGATCCAATAAACGAGCGCATTCATGAGTGAGCAGTCCTGTTCTCAACATCACTGTCAACAGCTACCACCCACTTCAGAATAATGAAACGTTTTCCACCCAAATTAATTTTTAAAAACCCAAACTGCATGCAGACTCCCTTCCCCGAGACTTAAATTCAAATCACTCCACAGAAAACAAAAGTTATCCTTTTAAAGAACCCCAGCTGATAGGACTTCAGAATTCAAAATTCAATTGTGGAAAATAAAACGGGTTATAAGGCACAAAGCCTTTTCCAGTCCAGCCCGGCCCTGAAGCGTAAGCCAGACATTGCATGTTCACAGGTTAGCACTTCCTACAAAGAAATCCATTTCACAAACAAACCTAGGGATTGCATCTGATGGGCAAAGCCAGATCCTGATAAATGGCGGACCCGCACCATCACAGCCTCCATGAGGAGCGAAAGCTAACATTTGGGGGAACAGCATTACCTGTGAAAAGGCACTCATCTCCACGGAAAATGTCCCAATTTAAACTCATTCTCTCTTTAGTTTGCATCTACTTAGCTCTTTTAAGTCTTTTCCGTATTGCTGCCTGGGCTCTTCTGAGACAAACACAACTGTCTCCTCTGCCTCAATGGCTCTGAGAGGAACTCCACATTCGCTTTCCATGATGCTATTCAAGGGTGTCACTATCATGAACAAACTCTTAGGAAGGCAAATGCAAGCTCGGTTTGGTAGTGTACACCTTTAACCCCAGCACTTGGGAAAAAGAGGCAGGTGGATCTCTGTGTGTTTGAGGCCAGCCTGGTATACAGAAGTGGTTCTGGTATAGCCAGGGTTACACAGAGAAACCCTGTGTAACCCAAAAAAGAAAGAGAGAGAGAGAAAGAAAGAAAGAAAGAAAGAAAGAAAGAAAGAAAGAAAGAAAGA
>NW_026591598.1:6404724-6429686 GCF_907164565.1 Psammomys obesus | reverse complement strand
AGAAAGAAAGAAAGAAAGAAAGAAAGAAAGAAAGAAAGAAAGAAAGAAGAAAGGAAAGAAGAAAGGAGGGAGGGAGGGAGGAAGGAAGGAAGGAAGGAAGGAAGAAAAAGGCAGAAGAGGAGGAGGAAGGCAATTGCATTAGAGACTTCTGATTGCTGCGTCAACACCACTATAAAGAAGGGTTGGGTTGGTGAGATGGCTCAGCAAGTAAGTGTGCTTGCGCCAAGCCTGATTACTTAAGTTCAGTCCCAGGACACACATGATATAAGGAGAAACTCAGCTTCTGCAAGCTGTCCTCTGCCACAGATGCTCTTTACCACACACACGTAATCTCCAATAACAAATATAAGTAAATGGTTGAGGGAATGTTTGGTTTCTTTTGGCTTTCCCTTTGAGAGCACAGGCCATGTGGTGGTGAGACAAAGCCATAGGAGCTTAAGGCAGCCGGGCACATTGTACCCACAGTCAGGAAACAGACAGGGATGAAGGCTGGCTCTGCTGGCCAGTTTTACAGCAACTTGACACAAGCTGGAGTCTTCAGAGACGAGGGTGTCTCAATTGAGAAAAATACATCCTTAGGATCTGGCTGTAGACTGATCCTTTCTGCTTCCATCCATTTGCCTGCAAATTTCATGATTTCCTGGTATTTAATGGCTGAGTAGTATTCCACTGTTGTAAATGTACTATACTTTCTTTATCCACTCTTCATCTGAGGGACTTCTAGGTTGTTTCTGGTTTCTGGCTATTATGAATAAAGCTGCTATGAACATTGCTGAACAAATGTCCTTGTTGTGTGGTGGAGCATCTTTTGGGTATATGTCCGAAGTGGTATACCTGGGTCTTGAGGTAGTACTATTTCCAATTTTCTGAGTAAGTTCAGATTGATTTCCATAGTGGTTGAACACATTTACCCTCCAGCAATGGAGGAGAGTTCCCCTTTCTCCCCATCCTCACCAGCATGTGCTGTCTCTTGGGTTTTTGATCTTAGCCATTCTAATGGGTGTAAGATGCATTTCCTTGATGACTAAGGATGCTGAGCCTTTCTTTAAGTGCTTCTCAGCCATTAGAGATTCCTCTGTTGAGAGTTTTCTGTTTAGCTTTGTACCACACTTTCAATTGGATTATTTGTTTTTTGGTGTTTAATTTCTTGAGTTCTTTATATATTTTGGATACTAGTCCTTTGTCAGGTGTAGGGTTGGTAAAGATCTTTTCCCAATCTGCAGGCTGCCATGTTCTATTGACAGTGCCCTTTGCCTTAAAGAAGCTTTCGGTTTCATGAGGTCGCAGACCCAGAAAGACACACATGGTATGTATTCACTTATAAGCAGATATTAGCCATATATTACAGGATAACCATACTACAATTTACAGACCCAAAGAAGCTAAGTAACAGGAAGGTCCAAGGGAGGCCCTCTTTGAATCTCACTCAGATGGAGAAATAGAATAGACAGTGGAAATGGATGAAGAGAGGAAACTGGGTAGGAGAGGTTATGGGGAGGGAAAAGAGTAGGGAGATCAGATGTGGGGAGAGTGAGGAGTGGAGGGGAGAGAGCTTGGAAAGAAAGGAGAAACCAAAGGCAGGGGCATCACTGAGACAAGCTGGAGACCTGTGACAAGAAAGGCTACAGGGAGGATATAAAGATGTCTCTAGCTGAGTCTCCTAGAAGTGAGGGACATGGAGACTGAAAAGGCCATCTACTAGCCAAGGAGGACTTAAAGTAGTGGGAAGGGAACACCAATCCACCTACAAAATCTTTGACCCAAAATTTACCTTGCCTACAAGATGTGCAGAGATAAAGGTAGAGAGAGACATAATGTCCAACCAATGCTTGGCCCAACCTGACACCCACCCTACCAGAGGCAGCCAAGCCCTGACATCGTTCACAATACTCTGCTATGTTTACAGACAGGTCCTAGCATAACTGTCTTCAGAGAGGCCCCACCCAGCAGCTGATCAAATCAGATGCTGAGACTCATAGCCAAGCATTAGGCAGAGCTCAGGGAGTCCTATGGAAGAGTAGAAGGGGCAGGAGGTGGATATCAGGACCCGGAGGAGACAAAGCCACAAGAAGACCAACAGAGTCAACTAACTGAAACCCATGGGGGCATACAAAGTCGGAAGCACCAAACAAAGAGCATAGATGGCTCTTTGTTTAGGTGTAGGGCTAGGCTCCCTACACTTATGTAACCAGTGGGCAGTTTGATCTTCATGTGGGTGGCCTAGTAAGTTGAGTGGGTGCTGTCTATGACAAGGACCCTGTTGCCTGCTCTCGATCACTTCCCCCTAATGGTGTTGCCTTGCATGGCCTCAGTGGATAAGGATGAGCTCAGCCCTGAAGTAGCTTGATGTGCTGGGGCAAAGGAAAGGGGGTTATGGGAAAGAGAGTGGGAGGGAAGGAGAGAGTGGGGGAAGAGGAGGGAGGGGGCTATGTTTGGGTTGTAAAGTGAATACATAAATTTAAAAGAAAAAAAATTTAATGTGGCTGTAAGCAAGCCTGTGGAGCATTTTCTTGAGGAGTGCTGGATGGGAAAGGGCCCAGCCCATGTGAGCGATGCTTATCCCTGGGCTGGTAGTTTTGGGTTCTTTAAGAAAGCAGGCAGCACAAGCCACGGGAAGCAAGCCAGTAGGCAGCACCCCTCCGTGACCTCCGCATCAGCTCCTGCCTCAGGATTCCTGCCCTTTTGGCATTCCTGTCATGACTTCGTTTGGTAATGAACAATGATGTGGAAGTGAAAGCCAAAGAAACCCTTTCCTCTACAAGTTGCTTTGGTCATAACGTTTCATCACAGCAACAGAAGCCTTAAGACACAGGTGTTCAGCTCACTTTCTTTTCTTTTCTTTATATATAATACTTTTGTTAATTATTTGAGAATCTCGAACGTATATTTTGGTTGCGTTCACACACACCCCTCAGCTCCTCCTAGATCCACCCTCACCTTCCTACTCACCCCAACTTTGAGTTTTCTTCTTTTAAAATTAAAAATTTAAAAAAAAAAATCCATTCCAATTTGCGTTCCTCAACTGCTCTTGGAAGTGGAGCCTGCCCTGGAGTGTGAACCTACATTTTCGTCTGTACAGACTGTCACAATACACATCTGACCTACTGTCTGAAACACAGTTTCCTCGACGTTATTCAGCATCTTTTCCTCTTACAGCCTTTCTGCACTGGGAGTAAGGGTGCGATGCGTGTGTCCTGCGTAGGGCTAAGCACTCCCGAGCCCCTGGTCCTCTGACTGGTTGAGGATCTCTGTGTGAACTGTCATCTACTGCAAGGAGTGTCTCTGAGGAAGGCTGAGAGAGGCAATGTTTTACGGGTATAGCCATGGATTGCCAGGAGCTGTTTTATTACTATGTCCATTTAGCAGAGTAACAGTATCGGGTTCCCCTGTAGGGCCTATGACTTAGGGAATATGGTTAAACTTACAGGAACAGGGTCTGAACAAGACCCCAGTAGCTCAGACATGACAACCAATAGTTGATAAATGGAACGTCACAAAACCAAGAAATTTCTGTACGGCAACAGGCATCATCATTTAAGAGAAGAGGCAGCCTACAGAGTGGGGGAAAATATCTTAACTGACTATACACCTGTTAGTAGACTAATATCTAGAATATACAAAGAACTCAAAAACTAAACATCATGACCTTATGTCTAGGTCAGCCTAGTGCCTCTTGTGTTTTTGATGTTTTAAAACCAGGCTATTGGCTACTCAGACACAACTTTAAGCCAATGAAGTCTTCATTAGCTGACCAGAGACTACACTGGGTGTTCTATTTGCATGAGCTTTTAAGCACACACACAAAAAAACATATCTTGGGTTGACATACATCAGCTAACAAGAGCAGTTAGCCTGAAGCAGAACTATAGAAGCCAAAAAGCAAAAGTTAGTACATGTAGAAACTTTCCCAGAACTATGGACTTTGATGGATTAGGTCTTTCTTTTAGTTTTGGCTGGTGGTACTGTCAACATGCTGAGTTTTATGGCCTGTACTTCAATCATGGAGTCAGCTGTGCTAAGGTTTGGGAGCCTGATGCATTTCTTGTCATTAAGAGTAAATGTGTTACAGCCGGGCAGTGGTAGCACACACCTTTAATCCTAGCACTCGGGAGGAAGAGGCAGGTCGATCCTCTGAGTTTAAGGCCAGCCTGGCCTATAGAGCCAGGATTACACAGAGAAACCCTGTCTTGAAAAACAAACCAAAAAGAGTAAATGTGTTTGTTTTGTTTTTTAATATAGGAGGAAGAGTTCATAACGTCTCACTGAAATGTTTATTGGGGTCTCTGTAAACTCCCATGCAATTGTAAGAAATGACGGAGAGATTCAGTTTCCTCTACTGATGATATTTTCAAAAAGTGTGTACAGTTCCACCACCATAATGATAACGAGATTCAATTTGTGTTCCGCTGGACCCTCTTAATTCACGTTACATTTAAATTTTAAAAGGGATCCAGGCCCCCCATGCCTTTGTCAGCATTTGGAATCCTTTCTGGGATTTTGTACTAGCAAATTGTGATAGGTATATAAAGATAGACCATGCTGGTTGTTATTGGCCTGACTCTGATGTTGGCTGTCTTGCCATGAGTATGGAGGTCACTTGACTGGTATCTTCAGTGAAGCATCCATCCATGTCTTTTGCCCATGTTCCAATTGGATGGTTCAGTATGAGTTTTGAAAATTTCTTTTGGGATCCAGATATTAGCTCTTGGTTGGCTATTAACTTGAAATCATTTTCTTCTTTGTAATGAGTCTTGTGGCTTGCTTTTTCATTCAGGACTAATGTCTTCAATTTCACATTAGAGGATCAATTGTTCATTATTGTTTCTATTAGTATTCCACTTTATCAATAGCATCAGGACTTAATTTATCAGTTCTACTATTGATAGATGCTGTTGAGTCCTTTGCCTGTACAAGCCACATTGCTATGGACATTCTTGTTGTGTCTCCTTGTGCACTCTACAAGCAGAATCTATGTAAGGAAGTGATCTACAAGTAAAATATCTGGGTCTCTGGGTGTATGCCTCATCAATGGTTGAGAGAATATCTTGTGTCTGTATGGAAACTTCACCTGTCAATAACAAATATAATGGCCTCTAGCTTAGGCAGAAAACAGGAAGTGGGGCATCAGCAGGCAGGAAGGATTCTGGGATAGAGGCAGGTGAGGCATCAAGATGTGAGGAGGATCGACACATGATACCTGACCACAGGTAACCAGCTATGTGGCAGAACGTAGATTAGTGTAATGGGTTATTTTAGTATAATGGGTTATTTTAAATTTTGAGTAGTCAGAGAACAGCCTAGCTATATGGCCTAGGTATTTGTAAATAATAATTTGAGTCTCACAAGTCATTATTCTGGGAACTTGGGGCCTGGAGGAAAAATCACTGCAACCACTGCAACAATCAACTTTACTAGCTAAGGCTAAATACATGCCAGAGAAATCATATCTCACAATCACTAAAAGTCCCTATTGCCCCACGCCCTTGAAAACACTTGAGTTTGTCTAATTTCCTGTTTTGGCAATTTGATGGCCGTGTAACATTATCTCATTTTGTTTGTATTTGCCTGGTTATAACTATTTATGTTTGTCTTGTGTGCAAATGAATACAAATGCTTCTTTAATTTCCCTGGTGAGAACAGGCATTCAGTCTACATATGCAGGATCTTTATTTGATTGTCTAAAGTGTGTGTGTGTGTGTGTGTGTGTGTGTGTGTATGTGTGTCTGTCCACATGCGCACTTATACCACATGAGGAAGCCAGATAACAACTTTAGAATTACTTTTCTCCCTTCACCATGGAAACTGTGGATTCCTGGGCTGCTGGTATGGAGCAGCAGGTCAGCACAGGCATACACAACAAGTACTTTTACCCTCTGCCACTCACTGACCACGATTAAGTGTCTTAGTTTTTGATTTTGCTTTAATCCATTTTGCTCTTGGGCCATTTGTCACTTCCTGTTGTTCATTACAATTTTGTAACTTTTGTTTTGTTTTTTCCAACGGGAATCTCTGAACACTTGCATGCATTGCAAATCTCCTCCTGTAAGTCACCTTTCTGGTCCTAATGGAATGTCTTATAATGGCCTATGATTTGAATGGAATCAAAATTTTTCAACTTTTTTGCATAGTTGTAAGCTTTGGACTGTTAGGTCCTGAGGTCAAGGTATCTATGCCTCCTGCATATGTAATCATGGTGTTTAAGAACACAGACACCCACACTACTACCCAGGTCCAAATCCTAGGGATGAAGCTTTGAGTAGTTCTTAAGCCTCTTTTATGCTTCTGTTTACTCATTTGCCATTGGAGACTACGTTATTACTTACATCACATAGCTATTCTTAGAAGATTGTAGGGTCTGTGATAAGTATGTTAGGTTATTTGATCATCACTATGACAAGATACCTGACAGAAACAACTGAAGAGAGAATTCCTTCCGGCTCACAGTTCTAGAGGATCGGGTACACTTTAGAAGAGAAGGCATGGCAGCTGTAGTGTGGGCCTGCTGGACACACTGAGTCCACAGTCAGGACAGAGACGGAGGCAAATGCTAGCTTTTGTCTAGCAGTCTCCTTTTCAGCCAGCCTAAGGCCCCAGCCTACATTTAGGATAGGTTTTCCAAATTCAGTTAAATCTCTCTAGAAACACCATGCCAGACATGTTCTGGAGTGTGTCCCCTAGATGACTCTAAATCTCATCAAACTGACAAACTTACTTATCATTGTTGGTGTTATATGCTAGTGTCACTAGCACCAAGTGTCCTAACACCTTTATATTTAAATTTTTATCAACTAGAATTTTATGATTTTATTATATACTAATATAATTAATTATAGTATATATTAATTTAAATTTTATTTTATAAATGTTTCATCAATTATATTAATATTTTAATTCTATACTAATTTTATTAATAAAATTAATATAAAATTGATATTTTACACATGATATAAGGTATCAATCTATATTTTACATGAATAACCAGTCTATTCAACACAATCTTTTTAAGTATTTAGAAGGATTTATTTTAGTTTATTTTCTGTATCTATCTGTGTATGAGTATATGTGTGCAGTGCCTGCAGAGGCCAGAAGAGGGTATCAGATCCTCTGGAGCTGGAGTAACAATACCTTATGAGTCACTTGATGTGGGTGCTGGGAATTGAACTCTACTCCTCTGTAAACACAGTGCCTTAGTCAATGTTCTATTGCTGTGAAGACATACCATGATCGTGTCGATTCTTGTAAGAAAAACATTTAAGTGGGGCTGACTTACAGTTTCAGAGGTTTAGTCTATATCATCATGGTGGGAGCATGGCAACGTGCAGGCAGACATGGTGCTGGAGAGGTGGCTGAGAGTTCTACGTCTGAATCTGCAGGCAGTAGGAAGAGAGAACAAGACACTGGTCCTGGCTTAAGAATTTGAAACCCCAAAACCCACACCCAGTGACACACTTCCTCCAACAAGGCCATGCCTACTCCAAGAAGGCCACATCTCCTGTGGTGGCTCAATTAGGAATGATCCCCACAGACTCATGTGTTTGTATGCTTGGCCTATAGGGAGTGGCACTATTAAAATGGATAGCCTTGTTGGAGCCTGTCACTGTGGCGGCAGGCTCTGAGGTCTCCTATGCTGAAGCTACTCCCAGGATGGGCAGTCTCCTTCTGCTGCCTGCGGATCAAGATGTAGAACTGTCAGCTCCTTCTCCACACCATGTCTGCCTGCATGCTGCCATGTTTCCTGCCATGATAACAGACTAAACCTCTGAAACTGTAAGCCAGCCCCAATTAAATGCTTTCCTTTGCAAGAGTTGCCATGGTCATGGTGTCTCTTCACAGCAATGAAACCCTAACTAAGACATCTCCTAATCCCTATCGAGCAGCTGCACTCCCTAATCACCAAGCATTCAAATCTATGACCTTATGGGAGCCATTCCTCTTCAAACACCACACACAGAAGGCACCCAAATGCTGACAAAGACTTTTTTTTTTTGAGACAGTATCTCAAAGTCTCAAAACCCATCTCAGCCTCAAAGACTTTTTTTTTTTTTTGAGACAGTATTTCACCATGTAGCCCTGACTGTTCTGAAACTCCCCATGTAGATCAGGCTGGCCTCAAACTCAAGAGACCTGCATGCATTCGCCTCCCAAATGCTGGGATTAAAGGTTTGCACCATGCCCTGCCTCAGCACAATTTGTTTTAGTTGAGTCTTATCTCAAATCACCTGCCCTCAATCCTGTCCTAAGTCAAGCTTAGATGTGCAAAGTGTCTGTCCCAAAGTTTCTTTTCCTCTATTCTGTGTGCTCCTAAGCAGTTACAATGCTATAGTGCCATCATGATATTTGACATCACAGATTCTCAACCTCTTGCTTGGCAAATGTTGACGCTTTATCCTTCTGTATATGAGAGCTAAGAAGGCTGGTTCTGTAGCCAGCCTCTGCAGGCCAGGTGAGCATTCTATCACTGAGAGACACCTCAAGCCCCCCCCAGATAGCTTAAATCAGTGTGGCAGATCTTTGACAAATGAAATCTGCCAGATCTTTATTGGAATTGCGTTGGATATACAGATCGATTTGGGAATGCAAACATTTTTACATCATTTCCTTCTAATCTATTTTAAATATAAACTTTTCCTTTATGTTATGCTACACATTTTAGGTTTATTCCTGGTCATTTTATTTTATGTGTGCTATTGTAAATGATGTCGACTTTAAGTATAATTCCGTCTGTGTGTTGTCCATGTAGAAAACGCAATTAAATTTATGCTGGTTCCACATTCAGACAGCTTTTATTAGTTCTAATACTGCATTTTCCAATTCTCTAGAGATTCCTGTGTTTACCATCCATCATCTCAAAATAATGAGAGTCTGATGATCCCAAGCCTTATTTCTTCTTTTTCTTTATTGTGTATGATATTTGTCTAGCTCTGTCAGCGGGGACCTTTGGTATATCTTAGAGAGACGTCATCACTGCGAGCAAGGAGCCTGGTTGTGTTTTTTTGTCTAACAGAATATTCCAAAGCTTCACCTTTAGGCGTGGTATTTAGAGTAAGGTTTTTAGGGGTGAGGAGCATTGAGGTCTGTTATCCTTGGTTCACAAAGACTTTTTTTTTTAAGTACAAATAAGCATTGGATTTTATTAAATTTTCTGTCTTTTACAATGACCTTATTACTCTCTTCTTTGTATTGTTAGTGTAAGGAATTGCATTGGCTTTTTTTATGCTTTTAGATTAATGCAACTTTATGTTTCTTGTGTAAATTAGCTCAGGGCACATTTAGCATGTTTCTGCATCACAAAACTGTTTGCCGATACTTGGCTCAGAGTGACGTGTCTGTGTTCCTCAGTGAGGTCGGCCTGTCTCCTTTCTCACTCTGTCTAGAATTTCGGCTAAAGATTATGCTAGGCTCACGAAATGGGCTGGGTCATGTTTCCTCTTTGTCTAGTTTGGAGATATTGATTTTTCTCAAATGCTTGCTTGAACTCACCAACCAAAATCATGTGGGAGGATCTGGTATTTTCTTTACATCTTAAAATTGATCATTTCACTTATTTAATAACTACAGGGCCACCCAAGCTTTAGACTTTTTCCTCAGTCAGGTTTCCAGTTCCCTAAAACAATTTTGCATTTTGTCTAAATTTTCCAAATTATTAGCACCAAACTGTTCGTTGCTGTAACTGACTTTTCTATCTTGCAGCATCCAGCATCTGAAGTATGCTCTCTTCTTCGCCTTCTGTTTTGTCTGCCTCCTGTCTCCCTCTGTCCAATCTCACCAAAGATTTCTCAGTCTTACCATTTTCCTAAAACAGCTCTTTCAGATGTGTGTTTGATTTCCCTTTGGGGGGGGGTTACATTTTTATATGTATACATGCTGTAATATACATGCAGAGGTCACAGGACAATTTGTGAGAGTCAGTCCTTTCCTTCCACTGTGTGAGACCCAGGGCGAACTCAGGTCATCAGGCTTGGCAAGCAAGCCCCTTTACCCTCTGCACCAGCTCACCAGCCCTGATGTCCTTCCTTTGTTGGTATTTTGTAGTTGCTGTTGTTGTCATTTTACTGTTTTCTGCCTTCTTATTTTTGGATCATTTTTCTGTTGTTCATTCTCAGTTTAGTTCAGGTCTTTTCAGCCAGAGGCAGTTTTGCCCTTATGATGAAGCCGGCCATGTCCAAGGACTTCGTTTGATGGTCATGCCTGAGGACAGGATGGCAGCACTGTGTGTTGTTTCAAGGGGCTCTGCTAAGCGCCCTGCAGTGAGCAAGCTTCCTTCCCTATCTCCTGCACCTTAGCAACCAGGAGCCATCCACAGCCCCAAACCTCAGCCATACTGAAAGCGAAGCTGTGTCCCAGCTTATTAATTCAGCTTTTCTTCTCTTCCGGGAAGAGCACTTAGCGCCAGACTCTTCCCGCTGAGCACTGCTTTCGATTCATCCTCATAAATATTTTTTAACTTTAAATATGGACAAATCAACTCTTTCTGGTGTAGAGTTCTACACCAGTGCAGCAGTGTATAAAGATGTGTAACTGTTCCCAGAGTCAGAACTCCACCGTGTCCTCACTCAGGATACAGCTACACCTTCCCTCTGAGCTGATAGTTTCCAGAATGCTATCTGATCAGTTTGCACATTGCTCCCAAAGCCAGAGGCTAGAAGCTCAAAGCCCAGTGCAACAGGTGTTGGGAGGTGGGCACCAGAAGATGGTTTCAGCATGAAATCTCCAAGCTCATCATTAGACAAGCAACCGGTCAAAGGGGAGAGAGGCTGCACAGCAGGAAAGCTCATGCCAGGTGCCACGGCTCTGATGTTGGACTTCCCATACACTCCATTTTGGAAAATGGCTTCTTTCATTTAGCACTTTGAGACTCGACCGCAGTATTATACGAATCAGCTTTCTGTTCATCTAAGGTTGCTGGGTAATATTCTCAGTGTTTATCCATTCACACATTTAAGAACTTTGAGGATGGCTTTTTTCCCTCCACTCCTGGGGACTTAATGACTAACTCAGCTGTTTGTGTACAGGTTTCTGTGGCTGTTGTAAACTTTCCTTTCTCTAGTTACCTGGGGATGAAACAACCAGAGTCTATAGTAAAAGTGTGGCTAACCTTACAAAACTCTGCCAGGCTGTCTTCCAGAGTGGCTGGAAACAAGTTTGGCTCAGATTGGGAAAGGTTTATTCATTTAAAAGAAACTTGGGTTTTCCTGGCTTTCCCAGCCTCCAAACCATAAGCTAAATAAACTCTTTTTCTTTATGAATTATCCAGCCACAGAAACTGAACTAAGACAATCATTTAATGAGTTCAAATGGCCTTTTTTTCTATAAGTACATTTTGTTGTTGTTGTTTTCTGTGTATCCTTGACTGTCCCAAACTTGCTTTGTAGATCAGGCTGGCCTCAAACTCATGGAGAACCACCTGTCTCTGCCTCCCTGAGTGCTGGGATTATAGGCGTGTGCCATCGCATCAAACTATAAATACCTTTTTAAATAATTATTTTTGGTGACTTAGGGTCTGGCAAGATGGCTCAGCAGATAAAGGCACTCGCTGCCAAGCCGGAAGAATCAATTTCAACCCCCAGGACCCCCATGATAGAGGAAGAAGGTTGTCCTCTGACCTCAGCACATGCATTTTGGTGAGCATGCATAAGTGTCTCTCTCTCTCTCTCTCTCTCTCTCTCACACACACACACACACACAGGAACATAATGTAAGAAAGGCTGTTAAAGACCACAGTAAGTACCTTTAGTGTTTTGTTTTGTTTTTTAAATCACAATTCTGCAGACTTCAGAGCACCTCTCTTTTCAGAAAAAAAAAAAAAAAAAAGAGCTTGGGTTTTCAGTTTAAAGGCCACCAGCAGGCACTCTGTGGGACAGGGACACATCCGGAGGATCATAAATCTGGAAGATCTGAAGTGCTTCTGTGCACCGGGTCTGAAAGGACGGGGCAGGGGGCTTACAGCCACACAGGGTGTGCCGCCCTGGCTCCACCTTCTCACTTTGCTGTTCACACCCCTCCTTCTGCAGAGGAAGCAGCTGTGAACTGTCACTCGGCACTGACCACTGCAGCACAAAGCCAAGGCCTCAGCTTGGAGCCTCACACACGTGACCTCATTCGCTTCTCCAGTTCCCGCTATGCGCTGGACACTGTCATTCTTTCACCTTGGGCACTAATGGCACTGTTGATAGTCGGTCTTGTTTGTCAATCAGACTTGTGGCTTGGGGACTGGAGAGGTGGCTCAGTGGGTAGAGCTCTTATCATGCAAGCACAAAGACCTGACTTTGAATCCCCCAGTACCTATTGTTTAAAAAAAAAAAAAAAAAAAGGAAGCAGTAGTGAATGCTTAAAGTCCCAGTACTGGGGAGGAAAAGACAAGCGGATCCCTGAGGCTCACTGGACGAAGAGCCTAGCCTAACTGCTGAGCCTCAGGTCCCAGTGAGAAACACTGTTTCAGAAGACACGGGTGGCTCTTGAGGAAGGACGCTTGAGATTTTCCTCTGGCCTCCACACACAAGTACAGACGTGTATCTGCAGGTACTCTCCCACGTAGCAATGCATCACACATACACACGAAGGGGAATGAAAGAAACTCGGGCAGGCAGCCAGGAAGGAAGGAAGGAACACAGGCACACAGGCAGGCAAGGATTCTGGCTCAGTCGAGGTGAGGTATTCCTGTGTGTCTGTTTGTGGACGTGTTTCCATAGAAAAATTGCTTTATGAGGAGAGATAAACCCCGAAGGTGGGCATCACTTTCCAGCAGGCTATCAGCATAGGGTGGAGGGTGGGCAAAGGAGGCTGGCGGGAGGCAGCACCGGATCACCGTCAAGCCCCTTCTGTGTGGACTGCACCCAGCCCAGCTACCACCATTGTCATCGACTCCACATCCCTCAGCCTTCCAAAGCACACTCACTCGGTGACAGCCTCTCCAAGAAACCCCCAGGCTGTCAGTACTACCCTGGGACCACTGAGGTGCCCCACTTCCTGGATTAGGAGATTAGTTTTCAGCTTTGACAGCATGCCCCCCCCCCGCCCCAGCCATTGCTGGATTACCCGGCCCTTACAGCCACGCCAGCAAATACCCTTTTATAATTACACATGCATTTTTATTGGTTCTGCTGCGCTAGAGAGCCCTGCCCGAGACAGTCAATGAGGCTTGGTGAGGTTTGTGTGCCCAAAGTCACACGTGGGAGTGGGGGGATGCAAAAGTTAGATTTGACCCTCTTCTGGACCATCCCACCTCCCGATATATCCATTTTGTACTTGATTGATGGTACAGCCCAGCCATTTTGCTTCTTAGGAGTTTTACAGGCAGGTCTACTGGATAATTAATGTGCATGTGTTTGCTTTTAGAACTTAGCACTTGTTCTTGGGTGTGCAAATCATTGCTGAGGTTTATGGTTATGTTGGCTTCATGGTCTGCTGCTGGGGTATCTGTGATTAACTGATGGCTCCCTGCTTCTCTTCATGGGCAACTGACCTCCGCCTCTAAGGAACAGCCGTGGCAGGAATGTGGAGTGGCCCTTGTTTGACTCTGCCTGAGAAAGGGGAGACTCCAGGTCCCAAACCTTGGTTTAGAACAGCACATGTGTAGTGAAAAGCGTTACTGGTGCAATTGGTCTGACCAGGGATGGGAGTGGGGGTGTGGAGAGTTAGTTAATCTGATTATCAACGTGAGTGATTAGGAAAACACCCTGGAAATGTCTGAAGCTCTCCTAGGAGTGGCTGTGAGGTCGAGGCCAGAGAGGAAGAGCTAAAGAGGGGGTACTTGCTCCATCCTACAGGCTAATAGCCTGGAAAAATAAGAGGAGGGGGCCAGAGAGATGGCTCAGCTATTAAAAGAACTGGCTGCTTTTTCAGAGGATTCAGGTTTAACTCCTAGCACCTACATGGCAGCTCACAAGCACCTGTAACCCCAATCTCAGGAAGCCAACACCCTCTTCTGCCCTCCATAGGCACTGCATGTATGTTAGAAAAACACCAATACACATAAAATAAAATAAAATAGAAAGAGGAAGGGAGAAAGCCCCTACTAACATAGATCTTCCTGCTCTCTGCTGTCTCTTCACCATGAGGTGAGCAGTCTCCTCTTCCATTCCTACAGCCATGACCTTCCACCTCACCAGAATCAAATTCTGAAACAATGACCTAAAACTCCTCCCTTTCGGCTATTTGCTCAGGTATTTTGGCCACAAACCAATACAGCCAGAGAGGACAGGCCAGGGAGTCTGTACTCTATCCTACAAGCAAGGGACGCTTTCTCAGCAGGAAGTGCAGGAGCCAGGCTGTGTATCCAGTCTTGGTCCCTGAGCATCCTAACAAGTTGCAACTTGTTTAAACTCTGGTCACCCTCCCATCTGCACAGGGGTCAGCTTTCCTCCAGGGTAGTTTGAGCTTGCTCTTCTGCCCGAGATATTCACGGTGCTTCTGAGATTTTGTTATGGCATTCATTGGGCTAACTGATCTCTACTGAAATGGGGATGGCAGAGTAGGGAGACAATTAGCTCGTTTTATAATTGCATCAGAAGGATTGAGTGAGGTAAAGTGCTTGGTATGGAGTAGGAACTCAATAAAAAAAGAAGATCCGGTCAGTAAAGTACTTGCCTCATTAGTGTGAGGATCTGAATTCTGCCCCTAGAGCCCACGTTACAAACTATGTGTGCTGATGTTCAGCCTCAAGCCCAGTGATGGGATGAGAGGATGGCAAGGTCAGGGGGAGGCAGAAAGGTGCGTCCTGGAGCTTATCCACCCAGCCTGCCCTATTGGCGAAGTTCCAAGCCAGTGCAAACAGAAAGTGGAAGACACCTAGCGAAGGGTACTTGAGGTTGCCCTCTGACCTCCAGGCACGTGTGTACGTGTGCCTTCGCCAGCTGTGCACACATGTGAACACATACATGCAAAGTCACTCTGCAGAGCTCAGTGAGGGGTTGTGGCTAGCGGGTAGAAGATATTGAACAACGGAGGAGGTGTCCGTTCAAATCTCAGCTGTGCAGCTTGTCAACTGGAAAACCTCAAACCAGTAACTCTACCTCTCAACCCCATGAGACAGAAGCCACTGACAGCCTCCACTGGAGAAGAAACTTCCCAGTAGATGCTTTACAATGCAACTTAGCCTCTCCCTTTAAAAACAAATGTGCCGTGACACACATATGAAGGTCAGGGGACAACTCTGTGGAGTCTGTTCTCTCCTCCCACCTTCATGTGGGGTTGCTGGATCAACCTCAGGTCATTAGGCTCGCACAGCAAGGACTCTACCCACTGAGCCATTTCACTGGTCCCTCCCTCTTCTTTGGAAGTACCTCTTCTCAGTATTTGCACATGCTCACAAGAGCACAGACTCACAGGAGTCAACTCTCCTTCAGGGAAGAGGTAAAAGCTAGGCATCAGGAGTTGAGTCATGTTTTTCTAGGTACCCAGGGACTAGAGGAGAAAGAGGAAGGGGGAGGGAGAGAAAGAGAGAAAAAACGAAAGGGAGAGAGAGCTCATGTGTACATGTATATGGAAGCCACAAGTCAATGTTGGATGTCTTCCTCAACTGTTCTCCGTCTAATCAGGGTCTCTCTCTGAACCTAAGCTGGAGGCTCCCTGATTCAGCTTGACCAAATGGCCACCAAGTCCCAAGGAGCTTGTCTCCACCTCCCTAGGGCTGAGGTTACAAGTGTGAAGCCACACCTGACTTTTTGCTAAGTCCCAGTCCTCACACTCACACAGCAAGTGCTTTACTGACAGAGCCATCTCCTCCTGAGGCTCCTGAGGCTGTTTTGATAGTCTCTCTCTTGGGCCCTTTTAAACACTGCCAAAAGACACTTGTTTTGTTTTGTTTTGCTTTGCTTTGCTTTGCTTTGTTTTGCTATGAATTCCAGCCTGTCTCACAGGTAAGGGCTGTCTGTGCAAAGGCAGACAGAGAGTGGGGAGAGAAAGCCACTAAGCTCCCTCAGAAGCCTGCTGAGTCTGTACCCCACACACCTGCCCTCAGAGGGAGGGGCAAATGAATCCATCACTCTTCAACAATCAGCTTCAAGGTCCAGCCTCTCTCCCTCCCAAGTTTCCTGGATCTCAGCATTACAGGTATGTAGCCCTAGCTCTAGAAGATGTGTGAGATCCCATGGGGAAAAGGAAGAGACTGTTAGTTCACAAATCGATGCATTAGCCCACTCCCAGGTTGCTTAGGCACTAGTGATGACATCATCAGTCACGGCTGCCAGGGTCCAGGGATAAGAGGACCCCTGCCTCTTCTCTGGCTCTCTTGCTCCTCTCTTGTTCTCCCCCCTTTCTCTGTCAGGGCACCCCTCCCTCTCTTTTCTCACTCTCTCTCTTTCTCTGTCTCTCTCTCCCTGTCTCTGTCTCTGTATCTCTCTGTGTAGCTCTGCCCTCATGGCCCACTTAGACCCTAACTCTCTTCTGCTTCCCTTCCCTCGAATAAACTCTTTCATAAGATCTGTTGTGTGCATGGCATTTTTAAATACTAACACGGATCCAGCCTCAGTCAGAAATGGCCAGTTGGCTGGGATGGCAACGACAGCAATGGAGCCCGGTGTGAGATGACAAGCAAGCCCCACTCAGGATGACAGTACATACCACTGGATCTAGGGACAATGGCTCCTAGAACAGTGCTTGCCGACTGCCATCTTTACCATGTGGAGAGCACGCTAGAAAAGCAAGTTCTCATCCCAACCTGGAATTATGGAGATGTGGACTAGAACTCCCCCAGGGGTTTCTGGTCTAGCTCAGTATGGGAACCGCTGGCCCCACAAAGGGGAGTTAAAGGACAGGGGAGTTCAAACCAAGGTCTTTGCATGGATGTAGGCAGAAGCCAGTGAGGCCATAAACACAAGTTTGAGAGACATATGAAACTGGGTTTAGGGCTGTGGAGATGGTTCAGTTGGAAAAGCATTTCCTTTCCAGCATAAGGACCTGAGATGGATCCCGAAAACGCATCTAAAAACCCAAGCATGCTGAGGTGCATTTGTTGTCCCAAGCAGATTCCTGGGGCTCAGTGCCGGCTAGCCTAGATCATTTGGAAAGTCCCACAACAGTGAGAGACCCTGCCTGAAAAACAAAAATATAAACATGGACACTGACCAAGACATCTGAGGTGGTCCTTCCCATCTCTACACGCACAGGCAGACATGTGCATGTGAGCATCTACGCGCATGCGCACATGCACACATATGCACACACAAAGGAAGGAAGGTGGCAGAGAGACCCACACAAAGGAGGAGGCGAGGGGAGGAGAGGGGAAGAAAGGAGAGGGAAGGGAAGGGGCAAGAAGGGAAGAAGAAAGAAATTGGGTCGTATTCTGCCTCTGCCACTTCTTAGTTGAGTAAATGAGTTGCCTGAGTCCCTGCCATCTTTTCTTCTCTCTGGCCAAAGCTAGGGGGAAAAAAAAAGGAAATCTGGCCTTGAGGACCCTGAAGCAGTGCTGTGCATGAAGGAGAGAACACACATTATTCCAAAAAAAAACCATTCTAATCACCTGCCAGGCGAAAGTAGCCCCTTTCTCAGGGACTCCGCCAGCCTCAGCAGGCCTGTCCTCTTCGAGAAGACAGGTGGCCACCCTAACCTCTCAAATCCGGTAGAGCATCCTTGAAAGGGCTCCCTGATAGGTCACAACCCTGGACGTGTATCCGTACGTTACTATGACAAGGTGCATGCCCCTAAGGTGCAGGGCAGCCCAAGCAGAGCAGGGTGCGGGCCACTCCCTGGGAGCCAGCTGCTGAACATAATGCAGCATAATGTTACATGTTGATACAATGTAACACTCTGGGACCCTTGTCTCCGCAGCTCCAGCCATTGCCTCTACACTCTCCCAACTAACTTTGGCGCACACAGACTCTTCCCGGAAGCCCCTTCCTTTTGCATGGAACACTTCCACTCCACCAGCTGCCCCTTACTCTAACCCCTGCTCTCCTCCCTTTTCTCCCCCTTTCCTACCCCTGCACCTTCCCAAGGGTTTCAGTCGTCCAGCGCCCTGCCCTCAGCTCTCCCTGCTGAGCTGGATTCTACAAGCTGAGCAAAGAGAGAACGGGGCTGCTGAACAGCACACCCACGGAAACACTCCCCTCACCTCAGTCCATGAACCACCCTGACTCAAAGAAGTCACTTTTTTTTCTGGGGACTAACCCTGCTACCAGATGAAGGGCCCCTAATTTCCCTACCACTAGCTCTCTTTGATCTCCTCTTTTTTTTTTCAGGGTTTTCTTGACCCTGAATATTCCTTGCCTTCTGAGATGCCAATGGACCATTCTTGAATCCCTGCTAGCTTGTTCTGTAACGCAATTTAATTTACGGCTTTCTCCTTCCGAATATTTGCGGTGGGAGCAGGGAGTGAGCTTTCCCTTGGGAAAAAAAAAAATTAAGCCTGTTTATAGCATTTTCTTAAACAAAAGAGCAGCCTGCCTTCTGTCAGGCAACCCTCCACACACCCACCTGGAGTTTAAAAGTGGCTGCAGGCATTCCTGTCTTTAAACAGCAATTTTTCCCCTTGCTTTTACACATTTGCAATGCACTGAAACCCCTGGAAATTCCTCAAGTTTTTATTAAAAATTCCAGATGGTGCAGCAGAGACTTCAGACGCTACAGCGTCTGTTAACAACAGGAAATTAATAACCAAACTGACTCGGAGTCAACATCATCTGGATCCATGACAACAACAGAAAAGGAGGGGGCAGACTAACACAGCAATTGAGGCGTGATCCGTGAAATCCGTGAGACCTGAGTTTGAACCCTGGGTCTTCCATGAACACGTATACGCACTTTCAAAAAATGGCCGTGTGTGGGGTAAGCCACGTGTGTGTATAATGACCCACAGTGGAATATTATTCAGCCTTGAAGGGGACAAGGGTTCTGATAGATGCCACAACATAGATGAATCTTGAGGGCATTATGCTAAGTGAAGCCAGATACATGCTGTCTTAGTTCCTTTTCCTGTTGCTACAATAAAGATACTCTGACACACACACACACACACACACACACACAAAAGCAACTTAGAGGTGAAAGGGTTTTATTTCAGCTCACAGTTTCATATCACAGTTGTTCATGGTCCAGGACTATGACAAGAATGCAAGGAAGGTGGTTACGTCACAGCCACAATCATGCTCAGAGAGCAATCAATGCATGCTAGTGTTCTATCCGTGCTCTCCACTATTACCCAGTCCACCTATGGGCTGGTGCCACCCCCAGGGGATGGGTTTCCCACCTCAAGTAACACAGTCAAGACAACCCCTTATAGACAGACCCTTGAGCCAACCTGCTCTAGACCTGATCTCACTATCGAGATTCTAAAGTGTGACTCCACTTGAACGGGAGCCCTAGACGAGTAGAGTTCATAGAGACGCAAAGCAAATGCCGGTCCCCAGGGGCTGAGAGGACACGGAGTGTGGCCTACAGGGTGCATCATTTTCATGGTGGGCAGAGGGTAGGAGGTCTATGGCTGCAGAGTTACAGCGGTAACAGCCTCAGCGTGCTCGGCACCACTCCGCTGTGTCTGCTGAGTGGTCAGATGGCAAATTCTATATCACCTGTGCAGTATCACAGTGTAGGAAGACATTTGAAAATAAGTCAGCACGCCGGGTACAAGGCAGAGCTCGTGGAAACTGCTTTGGAGCTCATCGTTCTAAAATCTCAGCAGTGACACAATATTTTTTCTTTTCTTTTTGCACAACTGGCGATATTGTTTTATACATGTTAAATGATTGGCATATAAATACAACATGCAAACACACAGTAAGCCGGACACTTATACCACACAGGACATATAAACACCATAGGTGCATGGCCCTCCACCCTGCTAAAGACCTTCTGTGTGCCTGCAGAAGAGAGCTGGGGGTTTCCGTCAAGAGGAGAAAAGAGGAATCTGAACCAGAAGGGAAGTCGGGATTCACAGATCCCCGTAACATGCTTGTAACACACACAGTGAGCTGAGGAAGGGTGCAGATTTTAATGTAAGCGTCTAGGTCACCTTTCCTCTTATGACAAAACTTCCAGCAAAAGGAACCTAAAGGAGGAAGAATTTATTTCCATGACACCTCCCAGGACATGAGCCAGGAGAGATCATGGCTTGAAGCACATGGGACATCAAGGTGGGGAAGGTGCAGTCAGGAAACAGGAAGGTGACCCTGGAGCCCATTCTTCTCTTTCCGTTTTTCCCTCAGTCTGGGACTCCTGGCCCTGGGTGGGGCCACCACCACTAGAGGTGTGTCTTCCTTTCTCATTTGAACTTCTCTGGAAAGGTCCTCTGGATTCTCCCAGAAGTGTGTCTCCTAATGACTCTCTGTCCATCTTGACATATCTCAGTGCAGATAGGTACGGCTTTCTGTGCCCATAAGCTGTGTTCACGTAGCATTAGGCATTAGCGACTGAAAAGTTAACATGTCGCTCAAAGAGTGCCCTGACCCACGATCACATTGAAGTGAATTCACGATTCCAAAATAAATGCAGAAATGGACCCGGAATCGCTATAATGATGTGTGTGGAGCTCCGTTGTGCCTGGAGTTTAAAGACTACGCACATACATGTAATAGAACCAGCCTGCCCGACAGGAAGAAGGGTGTTCCAAAGGGACACTTGTGGGCCCCTCTCTTTGCTATCAGACTATGGAAATAATAAACAATAGATGCCAAGAAATTATAATTTTCCCAGGAATCTCATGCTGGGAGAAGCGGAGGCTGAGGTAGAGCTGGGGGTTGGGGGGAGCCAAAGGAGGAATTTATCTCCTAGAGAAAGACTTGCAACTATTCAGAGGTCCTCGAAGGAGATATCAGAGCTGAGCGGACCACACCTTGACCTCATTGTTTATATTCTGCTTAATCCTTTCCCTCATGCTGGGACCCTGAAAACAGAGTTGACTTGACCACTGAATCTCTTTGTTCCCCTTTCCAATGGGGCCACATTGGATAAATTTCCTTTTTAATACGTGTCTTTCAGTTATTTGTTTTGCTGGTCCTAATTGGCTTATTGAGGTATGTAGCCACGTCCTAGCTTGGTAGAGTTGCCAGGGCACAGGCTCTAACCCTAACTTAAAGAATGATACCAGGGGTCGCTCTTTGAGTTGGCAACAGTGGTCATTGGGTTCCATGGCTAGTCATAGAGCTGCTTCCAGTGCGTGAGGACAGCATGAAAACCCCATGACCATTTTAAAGAGGGTGGGACCGAGGCTTAAAAACCTGAGAAAACTCTCAAGATATCACAGAACTCGAGTATAAGATGGCATACACACACACACACACACAAAGAGAGAGAGAGAAGCTGTGTTTGACAACCCCATACCTGTATGTAATCACTTTGCCCAAAGCTATCAGCAAAGGCCTTCCTTCCTTCGGGGAGTTTAAGCCCTTTTTAAAAGGCAAAGGAAATGGGTAAAACTTTCCGTTCTGTCTGAAAAAGCCAGACTAATTTTTCTGGTGGTTCCTATTGACTTGGAAAGAGCGGGTCTGCCCATCAAATGGCATTTTACCAGCTGATCAATTTGGTGTCGTTCTCATTGAATTAAATCAAATTGAAATGTAATTCCCTTCCCGGAACAAATCCCCAGGCATGGATTCACTGCAGCAGAAGTATTTGACCTTGTGGTTGCTACCTAGAGGGCTTGTGAGAAATCCGGGGACAGGAGAAGGGTCTACAGAGTGCCCTTCTGGACATGGCCCACTCAGCAGACTTCAGGGCTAGGGTGCTGCTCACCCTTAGGCCATTAGAAGTATCCACCAGGCTTCTGATGATCACTGTGGGATTCATGATCAAGTACCAAGGTGTTCACACCTCCAAAAACTAGCTGGCTTTGTAAAGGTACAAAGACAACTGTAAAGTTCCTAGCCAGCTCTGTAAGAATTAGGAAAAGGTTCCCCACTGGGATGGTGGAGTTATAAACAGGGCTGTGGAGAGAGACAGAGACAGACAGAGGAAGATGATAATGATGATGATGATGGTGGTGGTGGTGATAATGACGATGCCTTCTTGCTCTAGGCCATGGCAGTACCAAAGCAGGGTGCCAAGCTTGGTGTTTGGAGAGTGGGCAGAATTCCAGTAGATCTCAGCCTTTGGACTCAGCCTCCCCAATGAAATTGCAGGAGTTAATAGCCATGGGGCTGGAGAGAAGGCTCTTGTCAAGGATCTTACTTTGGTTCCCAGCCAGTTCCCACCTGGGGCCACCACAGCCTCAGCTCACTGGAGTAATTACTGAGTCCTGGCTCCTAAGGGTCCAAAGGCTACAATGCTCTCTCCCACAGCTTAGGGGGCCTTAAAATGATCCCAGAAAGCTCTCTCTGGCCAGAACTTCCCATTAACTGGCCCCACCCTTCAGCACTCCTTGCCTTACAACCCAGAAGACCTGGCACCAAGTACTGGCACAATTGAGGTACTGGCTGAGCCTCTCTGAGCTTTACACCCTCATTTGTGAAGCAGTGAAATGGTACTTGCCAGCGGCACTGGGGCGTGAAGATAGAGCCCACAAGCACGGCTGCCTGAGAGAGTTAGGTCAAGAAAACCCACAAGGAGGATGAAATATACGATCTGTCGGCACCAAACAAGAGCTCACCTGATCCAACAGTTTAGGAAGACCCCAAACACCAACACCAGGGGCCTGGATATAGTTGGAGGGAAGTAAGGCTGGGGGAGGAGATGATGAGAACGGAGTAAGCAGAGACCTAATTAACTAAGTCAGCTGGCAAAGGACTGCAGGAACAGAGAGTATGTCTGGCCTGGAGCAGAAACAAGCAGGGCCCAAGGATCCAAGGCTGGCTGTATTTATTCTGCGATAAATTCACAAACTTCATGCCAGGCTAAGAGGCCTCTTAGCAGCCAGCCACTCAGCCTCCTCTCAGACATGTCCGACCTCTCATCAACCTTTCTCAAGCTGCAACAATCCCCAGTCCCAGGGTTCTTACAGGGATTAAATAGGAAAGTGCCTGGCACACATGGCAGGCAGTGAACGAACTAACACCCCCCTTGCCCTCGCTTGCTCTTCTCCCACAACAGCAGCCCGCGTCAAGCCTTTGTGGCCATAAAAGCATCACGCCGTAAATGATCCTGATGTCTTCATTCTTCCCTTCCTGGGTTCAATATTCTCCCCTCGTCCATGCATCCCCCCATGGTTCCTCCACACCCAAAGGACATCACTTTATGGTACACACCCCTCTCTCCTATGCCTCGTAGGGAGGAAAGCAAGATTTACAAAGTATCACCTTGTAACTGTTGCCCTGGGCAATGACAAAAAGGTGAGGGTATTGGTAGGGGATGCTACAATAGGTCTTCCAATCCTTCCCCTAGGTGCCAAAGGGGTCAGATGCTGACAGATCCCACCAGACTCTCTCCAGAGATTGCCCTCCGATACCCAGCAAAGGCCAGGCACCACCCCTGAAGACATCCCCTCTTCAATGGCCGGTTTATGATGTCTGTATCGATTACAGTTCTCACTGCCAATGCAAAATAGCTGAGAAAAGCAACCGAAGGAAGGAAGGAAGGAAGGCTTGTTATGGTTTGTGGTTGAGGGAGGGATGATCCCTGTTGTCCACTGTGATGAGAAGGTGTGATCACAAGGGTGTGAGCAGCCGGTCACACTGCACCCACAGTCAGGAAGCAGCAAAACATTCACCCCGGCGCTCAGCTTGCTTTCTCCTCTTTATTCATGGATTCCCACATTCCAATTAGTCCTCACGCCTCAGAGTCTCTCTGGAAATGCCCTCATAGGCAGGCCCTAGGCTGTGTCTTCTAGGTGATTCTACATGCCAGTGGGAAAGCATGGACCGTCCCATCCCCGTAGCTGGCTACTTACGGTGCTGACTCTGACCTCTGTTATGCTCTTATCCAAGTTCCATGATGCCACCAGCCCATCCCCACAGGGTTGTCCCCATCAGCACTTCCAACACTTAATCCTCTGTCCCAGGATCTACCACCCAGGCGTCCTCCTATGACTTTTGCAAGGAGGATTGTTCTAGTGTGGAGGCTGGAGAAGAGGCAATGTGCAGAATGAGGCATTCACTTGACCTGAAATCTGAAGAATAAAGAGGACCTAGCTAAACGAACGAACCGGCGATGGGGCGGGGAGAGGAGGGAGTTGGTTCTAAGCAGAAGAAAGAATCAGAAAGAGAAAAGATCGGGGACAGGAAAAAGGCAGAAGAGCCATATGGCAGGAGCACAAAGAGGCAGGGCAGGCGTGGCTAGGATGAAAAGTGGCACGGGCCATTTCAGGCAGGGCCACGGGCTGTGAGTTACTCAGGTGACAGGAATATTTGCACCCTCAAAGGGCTGGCTGTGCAGCCCAGTGGTTGGGCACTTGCCACCCACACACAGAACAACAGCAGTGCAAAGAAAAACCTTTCAAGGATCCACTGGCCTTCCTCCCCTCCCTTTGAGAAGGCCATCTGCCCCCTACTGTGAAGAGGCGGGTGTCAAAGTCTATGCCCAGTTATATCCTTACCCACTCCTCGTTTTCCAAAGCCACATAATCACATTTGGTGCACTAGGTGAAATTTCAACACACACATTTTGAAAGGACACAGTTCGACCTACAACCGTGACATTATCTGTAAGAAACATTCTAGAAATGGACAAAACTTAAATCTCAATGAACTGCACATGAAAAACAAAATCTGTGATTAAGTATGTGTAACCAGCCATTTCTTTCACCCTCTAGTGCCTGGCACTTTCCCCCGAAACTGCCAGTCAATCCCCTGTCTTTAGTCTCGGATACATCCTGTCACTTTTTTGACAAATGCAGCTGGAGAAGATCAAATCACTGCTGCTCTACTCTGCTACAAAACCATGGTTTCAGCTGGTGAGACAGCTCAGTTGGTAAAGTGCTTGCCTTTCAAGCATGAGGCCCTGAGTTTGATTCCCCAAAACCCACATTGCACTGGGAAGGCTGAGAAAGTTCCCTGGCCAGTGATAGAGCCAATCTCACGAAAAGGTGGAGGTCCCTGAAGGACACCTGATATTCACACACACACACACACACACACACACACACACACACACACACACAC
>NW_026591598.1:6361199-6404714 GCF_907164565.1 Psammomys obesus | reverse complement strand
ACACACACACACACACACACACACACACACACACACACACACACACATGCTTAAGCACACACTCCTCATGCTCTGTCTTCCTGGGGCAGGAATCTCCGTTATGTCCCAATGCTTCTGCCCATTCCCAGGCTCAGGCACCTCCCACCTACTCCCAGCTGGACCATTCATACCACTCCTCCCCTCCCCCTGAAGAAGCCATATGTCCACACCATAGAGAAAGCAAGGGTCACGAGGTGTGCCCAGTTTCTTCCCTTACCCCCTCTTCATTTTCCAAAGCCAACTACAGGAACAAACAATGTGGAAGAAAAACAAACAAACAAAACAACAACAAAAACCAATCCCAGGTTTGTTCCAAAAACATGGTTTCCTCGGTGTGGCAGAGCTTTCTTGTTGGGCAAGCCAGCGTCATCTCCCTGTGACTCCACTGCTTCAAGATGCTGCCCTCAAATATGTAGACAAACCGAACCCAAACTCTTTGCCATGTCCAGTAGAGGTGACCCTGTACAGCCTGGCCCTGTCTTACTCTAACCTCCATTTGACACATACCCTTACTCTCTGGCCCATGCTCTTCCTGCCTCCCTGATTTTTGATTAGTTCCCAAGATACACTAAATCCACACCTACCTCAGGGCCTTTGCACATGATGGTCCCACTACCAGCTCTTAGTATGACTCATCCTCCCAACTATCAATTCTGTTTCCTTAGTATGCCCTGATTATCCCACCCAAACCGGCACCTCTCTTTACATTATGCTTCTGTGTTTATCTCTCAACAGTCTCTAAAACTATATGACTCTGCGTATCTCTGTCCCCCTTATGACAAGCTCCAAGAGGTCAGAAATGGTGTCCTCACCATTGCCGTAGTCAATGAAACAATGCCTGGCACACACTGGGAATTCACCAGATTTTGTTCAAGGAATAAGAAAAGACTAAAATGGCAATCTAATGCCATTTCTGTGCAACCTTATCACTGACATTTCCTAGCGACGTATGAAGTTTAAATCTCAATAAATAAGAGCTGGAGATTGGGCTCAGTTGGTAGGGTGCTTCCTTAGCGCTCCTGAGGGCCTGGATCTGATCCCCAGCACCACATAAGACAAACATAGCAGCACACACCTTTAATCCCAGGACCTAAGAGGTCAAAACAGAAGTATCAGCAGTTCAAGGTCATCCTCAGGTCCATAGAGGGTTTGAGGCCAACCCGAAATATATCTCAAAAAAGGAGATAACTTCCTTCATTTGAAAATTAAAAAAAAAAAAATAGTTAGGAACAATTTCTCTGCTTTACGCTTTACTTTCATTTCTCAGGTCCAGCCTGTGTCGTAATGGGAGCTACTGACTACCTGCTGATATGGCCCTCCCCTGAGCCACAGGCACTCAGTCAGGACATGGGTACCTGCTTGTTCTGAGCCAATCAGATGCTTCCCTGATATTTTAAATTGCCACCAGGAAGAGAAAGGTAACCTTCTTGTCTGAAAACAAAGTAGCAGTACAGCTCATAGCTTTTTACTTCACATAGAAAAAAAAAAAAAAAGGATCCAAATCCCCCTGTCAACACAGCCCTGCCTGTAATCCGGACACCCTGAGACAAGAGGCCTCCATTGTCTCCGCCTGTCAGCATTGTGGTCCTCTTGCCAGCAACCAGAAGAATCCCGTCATGATAAATGAATCAAGGCATGCCAGCAACCTGGCCCAGGGCCCCAGTGGAAGCAGAAGTAAATTTGTTAGTGTCCTTTGGGATGGCCTGAAGTTTAATCCTCTTTGTGTCCTTCCCTCCCATCTCAAATGAAGCTGCCCCTCACCTATCCAAGGCCACCTCCACCCGTTTTCCTCCCGTGGGATGGGACCACAAGGCTATGCTCACCCATTGCATGGGATTCTGAGCTCCTGCGGTTTGGAGCCACGTGCACTCACATCCTACCCCCACCTGCCCGGCATGTGTTCAGATGCCTGTCACAGAGGCAGAGGCAGCACTGAAGAGAACGAAGCCTCTGAAGCCTTATAAAGGGAAGAGGGCTCCATAAAACGTGTAAGAAGGGAAAGGCTGCCTGCACGGAAGGGACTGTGAGCGCGGTTTTATTAGCCACATAGATAACCCTCATCATGAAAGGAGCCTTTCCAAATGATGGATGGCTCCGAGGCCCCAGAGGGACATGGGTATTTCTCAAGGCCTCCCGTCAAACAAGTTAACCGCGTAATGTTTCTCTCTCCATAGCAACTGGCCTGGCTTTCTCTGCCTTGCCCGGCATCTGTGCCTCTGGAAGCCCCTCGACTCTTGGCTCTCGTGGCTGCTGCCTTCTGCAGGCCACCGAATCTAGGCACTCTCATCCACAGCCCCCAGCTCCGATAAAGGACCAGAGGAGGAAGTATATGGCAGGAATCCAGAGTCCAGTAAGAAGCCAAACCACAGGCTTGTGGCTCTGAGCCCTGAGCCACACTCTGCTCAGCACGGCTTAGCTGCTCCTGTCCCCTCATTGGAGGGAGGGAGGACGGTCCTAGACAGCAGATGCAGGGCAAGCTCATCATCACAGTGACCTGGAGGCAGGACGAGACATCCTCACTGCAGAGATCTGAGGTGATCAGTGGAGGGGAGAGCAAAACCCAAGATCCCACAGTTATGAGAGCCACCTGAAGATTCGTCCCACTCCCCACCCTACTCCACACATCACTGGTGAGCACCGCCAGATTGAAAACAAGAACTAGAGTTCCCTGCAAGAAAGGTGTTGTCTCAACAGGCAGGACCCCCAGAAGCCAGCTCCATCAGGATGGACATCATGCCCTCAGTGCCCACACAGGCAGGCTGTTGTGGTTCAAATAGGAAATATCACCTGTGGGCTTGTGTGTTTAAACACTTGGGTTCCAGGTGGTGGCACTAGAAGGCTGGAGAAAGAGACAGAACATCACTGTCGCTGGAGAGATTTCCTAGCCCAGACTCACTTCCTATCTTTGCTTTACTTCCTGATTGTGGATGCACCGACCAGCTGCCTTTTCGCCTGCTGCCTGCCTTCCCCACCACGGTGCTCTGTACCCCTTCCAGCTGTAAGCCAAAAGAAGCCCTCCTGCCTAAAATGGTCCTTATGAGGCTTTTGATCCACAGTAGCAACAAGGTAACAAACGCCTGGGCAGCCGAGAAAAGAAATAAGACAGCTCCCTGGAAACACCTAGCAACAAACAGAGAGGGAAGTCTGGAGAGCACCGGCTCATACTAACCTGACCCAAAAAGAAAGGAGGGTCACAGCATGGGTCCTAGAAACGGGGGAGGCCCACAACAGGGATTTGGAAATGATCAGAAAGCAAAAGTTCTCAGTCCCTACCACAGCCACCTGCTCTCCACCACAGTGCAAAAGCAGCCACGGATGATGCAAAAACCAGTGGGAAAGGCTGGGATCCCAATAAACTCCATTTGCAGACAGCCCAATGGGTAGAACACTTGCCATGGAAGCATAAGGACCCGAGTTCGAATCTCCAGTAGTCAGGTAAAGCCACACATTAGTAACTGCAGTTCCACCTCTCCTGTTGGAGATGGGGGTAGGGGGAGAGGAGCAAGAAGAATTTCAGAAGCTCCCAAACCAGCCCTCCAGAATGCACAGTGGTGACCAGAGGAGAGAGATCCTGCCTCAAGCAAGGAGCTTTTCCCGAGGTTGTCCTCAGACCTCCACATCTGCCCTGTGGGAAGAGTGAGTCTGCGCACACACTCCAGAGGACTCGAGTACACTCCCACACACACCCCACACATACACAGATGAATGCATACACATAGAGACCTGCACCCAACACACATCCCACATCCACGTATGCACACAGAGAGACATGAGCACAACACACCTCACACACACATACGTATACACACAGAGATGAATGCATGCACATAGAGACATGCACACACATCACACGCATGCATGAGGGCATATACACAGAGCCATACACACTCGCACGCACGGACGCGCGCGCGCGCACACACACGCGCACACACACACACACACACACACACACTCACTAAAAAAAAAAAGTCACAAGAAAAAAAGGCAGCAAACCAAGTTTGGCCCACAGGCCAAGGGGACCCCACCTGACATAGCACACAAGACACAGTATCCCCTCCAGCGGATCAGTAAGGAACACTCGGCTCTGCAGATAGGGTGATTTCAGCTCCTGGTCTCTATGAGCACTGGATTCCAGAGTGGAAGGAAAGACAACCTAGGATAGAAACTGTTGAGACAGGAGCACTGGGCAACGGTCTTCACCATAAGAAGGGACGGAGAACAAATCAAGGGGTGTCGAGTTGGTGGCCTCACACAAGTGGGAAAGGCTTGCAAGGCAGGTGGAAACCAGATCCTGGCAACTCCAACAGCAGAGGTCACGAGTGCCGCCCACCTCCAATTCCAGAGTCTGGAGCTCTCCAGCACGGAGTAGGACAGGTTAATGGGAGGCAGCTCTGAAATCAGCTCAGAACACACAGCCAAGTTAGCTACAACTGTGTACAATGGGCCTGAGCTCTGAGCCAAAACCGCAGAGAGAAGCCAGCTGGCCTACTATATCCCCGTGCTTTCAAATCGCTGGACGGGCACAAAGCGACGATAGCCTCCTTCCCCACCACCCATAAAGTGCTGCAGAGAGCAGCGGGGGGCTTTTCTCCATTGGAGCTAAGCTCTTGCTTGCTACCGGCTTCCTGGTGTGACTATACTTGCCCATAATCGTCTATGACCCACCTATTCCGGTTTCTCAGACTAGGAAGAAGAAAGCAAGCTATGACTGATGTGTTAGCCCACGGGGACCCTTGGCATGAGGTGGGCATGGACAGGCAAGGGCAATCTCACACTCGGAAGGCTGCCACTCTAACAGTGACATCATCTCAATTGTCAATAGCAGGTGTCCTGTGCTGACAGCCCCTTTTGCCCTAGACAGTTTCCAGAACAATGGTACCTGGGTGCTGGGGCTAGAGGATGGTTGATAGACTTGCCGTTTCTCTGGAGGGAAATAGATACATACACGCATACATACAGGCATATATAGGCAGGTGTTTGTCTATACACAGGCATGGAGGTCAGAGGTCAATGTTAGCATCTGTCTCAATCCCCCTCCACTTCACTTTCATGACTTAAGGTCTGACACTGAATCTGGTGCTCACCAAACAGCTAGAAGCCTCAGGGATCTTTCCATCTCCTCCTCCCCAATACCAGGATCGCAAGTACATGCTGCCATATCTGACGTTTTTGTGTGTGTTCTGGGGATCTAAAGTTAGCTCCTGTGGTGTTTTTAAGTGAGAATGTTCCCCCGCCATAGGCTCATATAATTGAATTCATGGTCTACAGCTGGTGGAACTGTTTGGGAAGGATTAAGAGGTGTGGCCTTGTTGGAGGATGTGAGTCACTGGGGTGGGGCTTCAGGGTTTCAAAAGCCTGTGCTGTTCCCAGTCTGTTCTCCTTTCTCTGCCTCCTGCCTATGGTTCATGTGTAAGCTCTCAGCTACTGCTCAAGCACCATGCTCCCAGGCTCTCTCCTTCCCCCCCCCCCCAATTAAATGCCCTCTTTTATAAGTTGCCCGGGCCATGGGGGTTTGTCAAAGCAATAGGAAAGCATCTAAAAGTAACTAAGACAGGCCCTCATGGTGTACAGCCAGGACTTCACTGCCTGGAGCTCCTCCCACACCTATACTTGCTGTTTCTTTACCCTTTACACTTCCCTTCACACTCACCAGGTCCCAAGCCTCATCTCCCAGCTGACTCAACCACCATGGGAGGTCATCAGGCTACCCAGGCTGAGCGACTCGGCCCTGAGCCTGCACATGTCAACACTGCACCAGGGCAGTGAATGCCAATACCTGAGACCCCCAGTATTTTAAGGCTGACCATCTGAACCTCCAGCGGGCCCAGGAGCCCAGGGATGTGCCGTGTGAGTAGTGACGACCTTGGCAAACGTGAGGAGTAGAGTTCACTGTGTCACTGTCATTAGCAAGAAGCTGGTAAAGTGGGGCCCCCAGAGTTGCCAGATCCTCCAGTTCTCCTAGAGAAATTGGGGTCCACAGTTGTAGGTGAAATCTGTAAGTTTTTGAAGGCTGGCCTAAATTGATTTGGACGCTACGAGTTGAAACAAAGCATATTTGCAGGCAGTCTGTCTCCACGCACCCTGTGTGCTGTCTCCGCTGTGCCCTGTGGTCTTCACACTCCACCCCTCATGGGTGAATGCTCCCCCTCCCCACTGAGCAGATAAAGATGCTAAGTCCGAGAGAGGGACAGACTTGCCTTGACCTTGTGAAGCCCATGTTCCTTCCCAGGCTCTGAGCCCCCATCAGCACCAGGTTGCTCCCTAGCAGCAGAGCCCTGGATAGACAGCTTCCTGCGTCCATACTGTCTGTCACTCAGTGCTGCCTGGGGTTGCAGCCATAAGGGGTGCAAGCCCCCAGTCTGGGTCCCTTCAGCATCAGACATCAGCCGGTTTTGTCAGCCATTTCCCCTGGGTCGTCAGTGACTGATAGGGGGGACAGTAACCCTGGGGAGCCCCGGGCCTGGGTCACTGAGATAGCAGGGAGACCAGGTGGCCGAGTGCCCCTGTGAAAACAGAAACACTGGGAGCCCAGCCCTCCATCCATAACCCGAGCTTCTGCTTCGGAGGACGGTTCCCCTCCACCGAGTCTGGATGTTGGAACCATCTGGTCCGACTTTGTTTTGTGAAGTTTATTATAAACTTATAGGGGAATGTGGGCCGAATTCTGCCTCAGTTAGGAGACTCAGCAGCTGAACCCTGGAGTAAACACAGAGGGTCTCCGGTGGCCTGCCACAGAGCGCTAGCCTCAACTTTCACCTGCACAGCATTTTCATTAATGGCTTAATTGAAAACATAAAAGGCCTGTTTTACCAAATTTTCAGTCAATTTGAAAGGAAGGGGGGGGGGGGGGGAGAAAGGCCAAGCAGATTGCAGGATCCAGATGGCTCGGACGGGCTGGACGGATGGGTTGGATCTATTAAGAGCAAATGAAACCAAGACAAATGTTGGGGTCTGAGCTTGGCTTCAAAAGAATGACTGCTCGAGGACCGGGTGGGGTTGGGCGGGACAGCAGTGACGCTTAGCAGACACTTAGCTGGTTTCAATAACCCTGGAGCATGGGCCCACACGGTGATACAGCCATGACAACTGAAGCACCGCCCAAGCTGTCCATCACAACACTGTCTGCAACAGCTCAACCCTGGAGGCAACCTACCGTCCATCTTCATGGCTGACAGCTACACGGCCATCAGAAATGGCAAAGCCATAGGAATATGGTTGCTGATACGGGGAAATGTTTTCTTAACTTAAAAGCTAATAAAACCATATCGAAAAATACTTTTTTACTTTTTAGAAAGAAAAGATTGTCGTGGAAGTGTGTGTGGTGGTTTGAATGAGTATGGTCCCCCATCAGCTCACATCTTTAAAGGTCTGGTCAGCAGGCAGTCATATTGCTTGAAAGGATTAAGAGGTGTGGCCTTGTTGGAAGAAGTCTGTCACTGGGGGATGGGATTTTAGGTTTCAAGGGCCCAAGCCAGGTCCAGTGTCGCTCTCTCTTCCTGCTGCCTGTGGGTCTGGGTACAGAACTCTCAAGTTCTCCAGCACCAGTCTGCCTGCATGTGGCCATCCTCCCTGAAGACTTATAAGTAAGTAACAACTGACGGGAGAGAAGAAATATTTTCTTCAGTGGTGGAGCTGTTGGCGACATGGCTGTGCTCCTGGAGACAAACTCCTGCCCGCCCGTGCTCTCAGAATCAATTCCAACGAATCATTCCTACATCCCTCCCAAAAATAAAAGAGAAAAAAATTGAAAACTTATGTAGAAAGATACACAGCAAAGTGTGGTACCAGGGATGACCTAGAAGCAGAGGAGGGCCTGTCAGTCAGTCACTGGGCACAGTTTCTGAAGGCTTTAGAAAGTTAATGCCATCATCAAACATACACGGCTAGTGTTTGGAACCCTGTGGCTTGAATCTGAGTTGTCCCCCACCGTCTCGAGTGTGAGTATGTGCTCCCCGGCTGGTGATATTATTTTGGGGAGGCTGTGGAGCATTAAGACAGTGGGGCCTAGGTAGGAGAGATAGGTCACCGTGTGATACTCCCGGTTCCAGTCTCACCGCCTGCTTCCTGGTCCTGCCTAAGGGTGCTTGCCACCATGACATCCCGCCCAAAGGCATGAGCCCACACAACTAGCAGCAGAACGTCTCTGAAGATAAAACAGAACAGAACAGATCTTCTCTCTCTTCCATTTTCCTCGGCTGGTATTTTGATCACAGTGACACATCGTAACTAATTAAAAAGAAGTTGGCAAAAGAAATTCTGCCGTTCTTTGGAAAATCAAGACTGGTCTTAGCCAGGTGGAATAGCTCATATCTGTAATCCTGGCACTCAGCCTGAGGTAGAATCTTTGTGAGTCTGGGGTCAGCCCAGGAAACATAGTGAGTTCAAGGCCAGCCTGACCCTGTCTCAAAAAAAAAAAATTAAACACACACACACCCCTCATGTCTTAAATCTGGTTCCAGGTGGCTAAGAATAAACATTTTGAGTGCTCCTAATGTTAGTGTATAAGCTCTTCTGTGTGTGTGTATGTATGTATGTGTGTGTATACATATGTGCATGTGTGTGGATGTGTATATGTATATGATATAGGGCTTTCAGGTACAAGGATGACTGAAGCATCATGTTCCCTGGAGCTGAAATTACAGGCAGATGTGAGCTGCTGATGTGGGTGCTGGGAATCGAACCCTAGTCCTCTGCGAGACTGGTACTGCCTCTTGACTGCTGGGCCATCTCTCTCCAGCCCCCTTTCACTCATTTAAGCCGTCCTCGAGTCACAGAAGCCAGAACAAACGTGCTCCCTCTTCACCTTCCCTCCCGGAAGCCTCTCAGCTGTAACACCACGGCATGTAGAAGGTCCCCAGAGGATGGTTCCTGTCACAAAATGCTTCTCCTGTATTACTTATTTCCTTTCTTCCCGGAGCTTGTCAGCAGTGTCACGGTGAGGGAAGATTGAAAGATAAGACACCCAGGCACTGGGGCTGCAGAGTCACTGCTCAGCGCAGACCGTCAGGTTTGTCTTAGACCCTGTCATGAAAAATGAGCAGGGAGGCTGGGGAGATGTCTCAGTCTGAAAAGTGATAGCCAAGCGCAACTGTAAAGACCTGAGCTTGGTCTCCTGAGCCCATGGAAAAACCAGGCACTGTGATATGGATCTGCTACCTCAGTGCTGGAGACAGGCAGCTTCTCGGAGTTCACCAGCCAACCAGTCAGCGCACTCGGGTTCAGTGACAGGCTCTGTCTTCAAAACATGAGTTCAAGACCAATCAAGGAACATACCTGGCAATGACCGCTGGTATCCCTGTATTTGTGCACACATGTACACACACACACAAATACCTACATACAACACACACACACACACACACACACACACACACAATGTATGCACACATTTCATGCATGGACATACATAAAGAAATCTCTTGTCTGGTCCTTCCAAAACGGAGTGAATGAGCATTTCTGATTGCCCAGCAGAATGACCTGGCCAAAAAAATCAAAACTGTTTCCTGGCTCTAACAGCCCACATAAGCCCTCTGGCAAGACAGAATTCACCACCAGCATGAACCCTTCCTGGCCACCTTCTCCAAATCCACCCTTGACACACCGCGCGCACACACACACACACACACACACGTGTGATGGCTGTGTGATACTGGAATGCCTAGTTGTGTGGTGTCAGTGTGTATTTCCCAGAGGGTGAGATTCTCCCATATGGCGACTGGTGTCCCACACCGTGGCAGGCACTGCCAGGGTATGCTGCCTGCACCCCTTTCCTGGCGATGACACCTTGCTCAGGTTTTTGCTTCATTGCTATTTGACTTGTAGAAGGCTTTTCTTGCAATGTATTCCAGGCTAATTTTAGAAATTTGTTTTCACCTTCCGACATTGATTCCTAGGGCAGCTTGCAAGCTGCCTGGAACGAGAAATCAATGGTGACAGCTTCAGAGTGGGCTCTGTTCTTCATTAACCCAGCGCTCCAAGCAGTCCCAACCCTGTCTCCTTCCTCAGGGCCAGCCCTGTAGGCGGGGGAAGAATGGGCAGTTGGGAAGTTTTCTCTTGGTGCTCTTAACCTTTTTGTCCTGCCTTTCTTCCTTCCTGCTCTTCCTTCCTACTCTTTTGCTAACACCTGCTCTCTCCAGCAAGTGTGAAGACAGACTGAAGAAAGGAAGGAGGAAAAGAGTTGCTAAGCATCTGCCCCCACCCACGCAGTTGGTACATAGCATGGTCCTGTTGAAATTTGCCTTTGACCCTCGGACGTTGGGGCTGCCTCCGTTTCACAGAGGTCAAAACAGACACAAAGAAATAGGAGCCAACCCCGGTATCACACAGCTCATGGCTTGTGGAGTGGGATCAGAGCCCGCCTACCCCTGAGCCTGCCTTCTTACAGAAAGACAGCCCCTCAAGGCCACTCGAAGTGTGTTTTGCCCTCATCCATACATCCCTCAGCCTACTGAGGGAATCTACTGAGTTTTGCACCCAGAGACTGGTCCTAAAGAAGACTTTGGGGACAACCAGCTGTGTTCCTGGGAGCCCACACCACCTATGGGAATCATCAGTGCTGGCCAAGGAAGAGAGAACTCACAGATCTTCAGAGAAGAGCTCAGGCACTCGGGCCAAAGGTCCCTCAAAAAAAATGTGCAAGCTCAAAAAGATGCTGGGCTTGTTGGCACATACCGGACTGAGCAAAGCTTGGAAGGAAAAAAATGGGGTAGGTTCAAGGAGGAGGGGAAGCCAGGGAGTCTACATCAGCCCTGCTTGATAGAAACATGAAACAAGCCACACGGGTCACAGTGCACTTGCTAGTAGCCTCATCAAAAGGTAAAAAGAAAAGGATAAACTCAATACTAATAATACATTCATTTAACCCAATGTATCTCACATATTATCTCAACGTGAAATCGATCCAAAGGTGCAGGAGCTGGAGAAATGGCTCAGCAGTTAAGAGTGCTTGCTGCTGCTCTTCCAGAGGACCTGAGCTAGGTCCCCAACACCCATGCAAGGAGCCTCACAACTGCATGTACCTCCAGGAGTGCCAGGAGATCTGACACCCTCTTCTGGGTTCCTTGGGCACCTGCACACAAGCAGTACACACACACACACACACACACACACACACACACACACACACAAATAAATAAGTTTAAACTAAATGACTGAGAGGTGTCCCATCTCAATCTTTAAAATTATCCTTAATTAATGTACCTATTTATGTGTAAGAGAGTTTCTCCCGCACGTATGTGTATATACCTCGTGTGTGCTTCGAACCCCCAGAGGTCAGCAGAAGGAGTCAGATCCGCTAGACTAGAGATGGTTGTGAGCTGCCCGGTGGATTCTGGGAATCAAGCCCAGGTTGTCCAGAAGCGCAGCCAGTACTCTTACCCTCTGAGCCGTCCCCTCCAGCCCGCCGCCCACATTTCATCACACTGAACACCATCAGTAGGAAATCATACGTTCATATTGGAAAGGACATATTATTTCATCCTTATAGGATTATTATTACTGCAAAATAAGAGAACTACTCATAAACATCTCACCCCATTTTAAATATTAGTTAAGTCATACTGGGTTTCGATTAATTAGTAACAGTAACAGCTGACACTTGTGGTGTCTTTACCAAGTGCTAGGTGCTTTCTGAGCATCTGCTCATCAAACTCTGAACCCGCTACTGAGGCAGATGTTAGGTGATGTTGAAGCAATATTGTTCTCCTCCACAAAGAAAGATGTCTAGGCCATGGATGTCAATAGCAGGCCAGGATTCAAACCCAACCACGATGGGCTAATTTCTCACTTGACCCTCTTAGACATCAAACTACAACTAAAACCAGACCCGCTTACCAAGCCAGGATAATCCTGAGCCTTACAAACTTCAGGCACCTTGGGTTGACTCCCTGGGCTCACAGCCTCAATCCCTTACCCTCTCAACAGCCCTTCCATTCACACCCTCAGCACTGAGCATCCTGTGGAGATACTGCTAGGAGCCAGGGTTAGCTGAGGTCCCTTTGTAGGCAGCATAAAGCATTTTAAAAATCCTTCCCAGACCCCAACCATGTGGGGAGAGGCTGGATTCTCCTAGAAATGATATATAAGCCAACGAGGAGTTCAAAGGGGGTGGCAAGAAGAAATCAGATTTGCATTTTAGAAAGCTCATTCTGAAAGCAGCGGGGAGGGAAGTTTGGAGGGCAGGGCGTTGGAACTGAAGAAAAGAAACCAATTTAAAAGCCATTAGAGTGGTGATAGCAGATAGGAGAGGGGTTCACAAATGATCAAATTACTGGGGCTTGGTGATTGAGTAATCACTGAGTGGGGCAACAGAGAGAGTGAGTCTGGGATGACTCTGCTTCCTGCTTTAAGTAGTGGAGTTAATGGTGGGACCATTAGCTGAAACAGAAAATACAGAAGGAAGTGCGGGCTGAGTGAAATGAGGAGACGTGATGAGTTACAACGTTATATTGAAGTTGACATTATAATTGATTTCCCAACATCCATTCAACCCCTTTGCCATCTGTCACAGAAATACATTCTGAAGGACTTGCTCCGGATTCAGGGTGGGCCTTGACCCAAACAACCCAATTGTGGTGGCCAACCCCATGCTGATGACAGGTTTGGAAGAGTCTGAGCCAGTGAGTATATGCTATTCCCACTTGAGATTTCTTGGCTGTAGAGGCCACGAGTTGACCCATTTGGTCCAAAGGAATATACAGACTGCTCCTGGGCCCACCAATTGTGGGAACGAAGAGAGCTGTCTCCTAATTAAAAAAAAAAAGGGGGGGGTATCCTGATTGCTCCTGACAACCATTCTCAAACTCAAGGAGCTCAGGGTAAGAGGATTGTGAGAGAAGGATATAATGAGAAATAAGACACTTGATCCCTGGTGACATCACTGAACCATTGAATGGGTTGAGCCACCAGAAAGTCAACCTATTCCCACTGTCTATGTCTATGTCTACTGTCTATGCAGTGCTGGGGATCAAACCCAGGGTCTTGCACATGCTCTGTAGGAGCACAACTCTACCACCAAGCTACACCCCGAGCCCCAGTTTCCTTGTTGTTTAAGCCACCATGACTTGGAGTCTTGGTGAGCCCCAACATTCTAACTGACACGAACTGAGGTCACACTGGGGCATGAGGCCCCCTAGAGCTGTGCTCACCCATAAAAGACAGAAAAACAGTTTCTGAAGCTGGAGGCAAATCTGGTGTTATCCGGAGAGGTATAAACTGAGTAAGAAGAGGGAACTGATACAAGAAAGCACACGGTCAGGGATCAGGGAGGCTGACTGACTCTTTGGAAGACAAGAGAACTGAGGAAGGAGTTCTGAATGCAGGGTGCACTCTAAAGGAATGCAGAAGTAGGAAAAGAGCAAGAAGAGATACAGGATGAGGCAGTGGCTAAAAATAAAAAGTACCACGGACAGAGACACACCAATGGAGATGGAGAGGAATATGGATTAAGGTGTAGGCCAACTTGCCTTTACAAGGACCTCAAATACAAGAGCATTTGAAGACTTAAATGGATATATTCCTTTCTCACCCATATAACAGTCCAGAGAGAGAGCCGGACTGGAACAGGTGGCTCTTTTCCATAGCCACCTGGCTCAGGTCCCTCTCCTATCTCTCAGCTCAGTAGTCCCATAAGGTATTACTGTGCTCCACGTGCCACAGCTGGCTCATCATCTGCACTTCTAGCTCTAGCCCACAGGAAGGAGATCAATAACATTTCATGCAAATCACTTCAGCGTTGTCTGGAAGTTACATTCCTCCTTGCAACAAGGACTGAGGAAATAAATACTCTCAAGGCTTGGGGATCATCACAGATGGAGGTGAAAGAACGTTAGGTCTACAACTTGAGACCCACCCAATGGGAGAGAGTCAACCCCTGACACTATTAATGATAGTATGCTGTGCTTGCAGGCAGGAGCCTTAGCATAACTGTCCTCTGGGAGACTTCATCCAGCAACTGATGGAAAAAGATCCAAAGACCCACAGCCAAACAATAGGCCAAACTCAGGGAGTCTTATGGAAAAGCACGAGGATGGATTGAGGGAGCTGGAGGGGTCAAGGACACCCACAAGAAGACCTACAAAGTAAACTAACCTGGACCCTTGGGGGTTCACAGAGATGAAACAACCAAGAGCATGCATAGGCTTGCCATAGGCCCCCTACACATATGTAGCAGATGTGCAGCTTGGTCATCACGTGGGTCCCCTAACAATGGGAATAGTGGCCATCTCTGACTCTGTTGCCTGCCTCTGTTGCCTGCCTCTGCCTCTGCCTGTCCCTTTCCCCTAGCTGGGCAGCCTTGTATGGCCTCAGTGGGAGAAGATGTGCTTTGTCCTGCTGCAACTTGATGTGCTGGGGTGAACTGGTACCCATGGGGAAATCTCTGAGGAGAAGGGGAGGGAGGAATGGGGAGAGGGGACTTGAGAGTAGGACTACGAGGAGAGGAGAGGGCAGCCATCAGGCTTTTAAATGATTAAATTAATTAATTAATGGAGAAAAAAAAAAGGATGTGAGGGTAGCAGGCGGCCGGAGTGCTGTGTACCCCTGTCTCCTGGGCATGACATGGCCATGGACTCATGAACTCACTTTACCTGTACAAGACCAGGACAGCTGGCATTCCAGCATGGGTGGGAGATAGGATCGTAGGGGTCCACCCCTAGCTGACGAGCTATTGGCAACTGATGCCTTCTGAGGAAGGGAAAGTCACAGTCGTGGCCACTGGCAAACTACCAGTGGTCTGGAGAATGATCCCACACTCATGTACAGGTAGGCAACAGGAAGGAAGGAAGGAAGGAAGGAAGGAGGGAAGGAAGGAAGGAAGGAAGGGAGGGAGGGAGGGAGGGAAGAAGGGAAGAAAGAAAGAAAGAAAGAAAGAAAGAAAGAAAGAAAGAAAGAAAGAAAGAAAGAAAGAGAGGGAGGAAGAAGAAAAGGAAGAAAAAAGAAAGAAAGCAAGGAAAGGAGAGGTAGGAAGGAAGGAAGGAAGGAAGGAAGGAAGGAAGGAAGGAAGGAAGGGAGGGAGGGAGGGAGGGAGGAAGGGAAGAAAGAAAGAAAGAAAGAAAGAGAGGAAGGGAGGAAGGAGAAAAGGAAGAAAAAAGAAAGAAAGCAAGGAAAGGAGAGGTAGGAAGGAAGGAAGGAAGGAAGGAAGGAAGGAAGGAAGGAAGGAAGGAAGGAAGGAAGGGGAAAACATGAAGGTGGAAAGGGGATTGCTGGAAGAATCATCTAGGGGAAATGGAAGGCAACAATTTGGGTTGAGTATGATCAAGATACATTGGGTATTGTGTATGTCTGTGTGTAATTGCCAGAGAATAAAAAATATATATTCTAGAAAACAAAACTTAAAAACAGAAAGTAAGGAAACAGACAGGCCCAGCTTTGAGGGAGCCTTGGAACTTGGTCCAAGGCTAAGCCGTGGTGCTCTCCCCTAACACTCAGGAGATCTTGACTAAGGAAGAAAAAGATGCGCACTTAAGGAACTTGGCTCCCAGGTTCTAGGAAGTTGAGGCAGGTATACAGGCTGTCTATCCTACACAGATTCCTCACCTAGGCTTATTTGAGTGAATATCTTACCCCGACCCAGTGATGAGTTCACAAAGCCCCAAAGTATTTCAGTCTCTCCAGCCACAATTCATCAGCTGCCACTCTTTGCCCAACCAGGAGACTCTGGTTCTTAGGCCAATGAGTGTTAGGCAATGTGGTGAATCTTCCCAGACCTTCTCTTTCATGGTTTCCGGCCAGCCATCAGCTCAGCTCTAGACATGTACAGAAGACCCAAGCAGAAAGGAGTATCATGTGGGTTATGATTCTTCTGTTCCTTTGGTGGGGGCGGGTGGTCTGTCTCTCCCTCTGCCTATCTCCATCCCTCACCAACACAGTCAGTCATTCACCACACACAGTCACTGACTTGTTCTCCAAACCACACAGTCTGGCATCTGCCCCATCACTTAGCTGGAGCTGTCACCAAAGTCATTAAATTTAATGGTCTCTTCCCAGCCCTCTTCCTCCTCCACCTGGCTGGGTCTCATTAAACACAGCTGACGCCCCTTCCTTGTAGCTCACTTCCCTGCAGTGCTAGTAGATGCTTCTCCACACACCTGCCCTCCACAGCTCCATCTTTCCTAGTTTCCAGCCTTGTTCTAGCTCTCTCTGGGGCTCCTCAAGAGACAGACAGAGGCCAACACTCCGACCCTACTGGTGCAGTTGCCCTGCTAGCCTGCTAGAGCAGGAAAAAATGTAACACGAGCTCAGCTCTACATGCGTAAGTTGAACATGGTGGTACTCAGGAAACCAAGGCAAGATGATCAGGAGTTGAAGGCCAATCTGGTTTATACAGTAAGTCTGAGGCCAGCTCAGGCTGCACGAGATCCTGCCTCAAAAAAAAAAAAAAAAAAAAATCTTTATTTGCACTTATTGCTGTGTGGTCTTAGAGGTTACTTAGGAGAAGTGGCTCAGTCCATAAAGGGCTGACAGCACAAACATGAGGACCTGAGTTGATCCCAACTCTGGAGACAGACAGATTCCTGATGCTCAGTGACCGGCCGGCCAGCCCAGACAAAATGATGAGTTTCAGGTTCAGAGAGACACTCTTTCTCAAAAAAACTGACTATGGGGGAGAGAGATTGAAAGACTCAAAGTCCTCTGGCCTCCCTATACACACACAAGTGCGCGCGCGCGCACACACACACACACACACACACACACACACGCATGCATACATACAAAGAGAGATAACTTAATATTCTAAGTCATTTCATCCCTAGGAAAACAATGACACAAATGCCTTTTTGCGGGCTAGGCAATAGCCTAATAAGCAACTCTACAAATCTCGGTGGCTTAACAAACGCGAAATTACAGCCCAGTGAAGATGAACGGAAGCTAAGGGACGGGTGCCTAGCGTTACATAGAATTCAGCCCAGTGTCTGAGTGTGCCACTGAAGTTTCGGCCTCAACATCCCATGAGGAAAAACAGCAAACGTGTATGCAGAAGATTGTACCTGACATTCTTCAGGAGCCGGACAAACAAAGAGCAACTCTTACTGCTGCCCATAGTCCATTGGCCAGAACAATCGCGTGACTTGGCTTGATAGCAGGGAATGCTGGGAAATGTAGTTTCAGCTAAGTAAAAGACAGGCGGGTTAATGAATACATAGTTCATGAGGTTGCTTTGAAAATGGAAATCGACAGAAATAAAGTCGTCCGCTTTCTGGAATCATGTAGCTGTTACATGAATAGTGACAATTTATTTTTTCTTTAAAAAAAAAATTTTTTTTTACTACTGTTGGCCAACTTTCCCAATTGTTTAAGTCTGTGAAAACCTAGAATGAGATAACTAAGGATGCTAAAGAAACAAACAGAGCAAGAATAAAAACAGTGCATGGGAAGAAATGGAAATGCAGGCCAAGTTTGGAGGTATAGGGTAGGAGCCCCGTGGGCTGTGTGAGGGTTCACGAAGAAAGGCTACCGGTCTGAGCACAACCTCTGATTTCCCAGCCAGCCCTGGCTCCTACCTGAGCCAGAGGGGCTTAGACAGATCTGAGTTTCCTTGGAAACCATTTCTCTGGCCCTCTCTGCATGTTATCAGCCAAGTTGGTTGTAATCAAACCCCCACGGGGCAGCGAATGAGCTCTCAAACTGCCATCGTGGGGTTCCATCCAAATTGCTTGCATTTCCTATTTAAATTGGTAATTTTCCCACAAGTGATCCCCTGCCCATCCAGAGACTTGTTGGGAAGGAGGCTCTGAGCAACCGTCCCTCCACCATGCCCAAGGCCCCAGAGACTACTTCCAACATGGCCTGGGAACTGTGCCAGCACTGAAGGCCTCTGAGGACCCAGGCCTCAGGACCAGCTACCCTAAGCCAGGAATCCCTCCAAAGCTCTCTCTGTCTCAAGAAGGGAAACAGCCAGGTGTGGGTAGCAGGAAAGAGAATGACTCAGGCCAACATGATGAAGCCAGAATGGCGGCCATCATTGTCCAGATTGACAGAGATGTTCTCTTGCACCTTCTGCAGAAATTAACTTTCCGAAGTAAAGTGAGGCCCTAGGCACACCTAAAGCACTCAGAGCTCAAGCCACAGGATCCAGAGCAGCTGGGAGAACACCACCACAGGTGGGGCAATTTCAAGATCCTAGAGGCCCTGCCTCCTCTTCCTCAGTCAGGAGCCAGCCCAGCACTGGGTAACACTGCAGGAAGGGAGACTGGGCTACCCCTTTCCCTCCGGAGTGAGCATAAGGCCCATCTCAGACAAGGTCACACACACACACAAACACACACTGATTGCATTTTTGCATATGGATAGACATATTCGTATGTGCACATTAGAAAGACTTACACAGGTACTGGCCTTCTCCAGCCACCCCGGATGTGTGTTCACAAATGGGTATCAGGGTCAGATGGAGCACATTACAGCCTCGGTGAACAAGGAGTCCAGCCAGTCCTTCTCAACAGCCCAACAACGAGCAACACCTATACTCAGGCACACGCATCTAAGACTAAGGAACAGGCTGAGCCAGGAGATGGGCCCTGCCCTGCCCATGAGTAGGCAGAAGAACACCTAGATTCCACATTGCCAGGTTTAGAGACATGTGGTCAAATTACACTTAATCGGAGGTTGACCTTATGTCCGATATAGACATGGGGGGGGGGAAGCAGACTATGAAGGCATCCTTTTAGGCTGGTCATGGGGTCTCTGAGGTGAAGGAGGTTTCCAGGCTGCTAGTGGGGAAATAAAACCCAGAAAGAGCCTTTCATTCCTCTGGTAAGGCCGCATGCCACATCCTAACACAGACTAGGTCACACTAGGATCCCTGCCATTTGGCACCCGTACCTGCAATGAGAGAAATGCTGGGCTCAGGGACTCTACAGCTCCAAGCTCTCAGACAAGCACAGATGATACCAGCCCAGGCCCTGCCATCCTGGCTCTCCTCCCAGAGCCAGGCTGGGGCAAGTTGAGCTCACGGTCTTGGCGGACAGAGCCCGTGGACAAGGGACCTGTGGTTCCTCCTGCTGAGGGCTGATAGGCCAGGCACCCTTCCTTCCTGAGCCAGCCAGACCCTGAATCCCTTATTCCCTCTGTTGCCAGGAGGAAGACATCTGGCAGACTCATCCTGCAACAGGGAGATATGGCTGTCAGGGCCCTACCAGCAAGGCTCTAAGAGCCTTAGGCAGGCATGTAAGAATGGCTGGTCTTGCTTCCCTGCACAGCAATGCTGGAAGCTGAGCCGTGCCTGAGTGCCACTGAGAGGGATGTAGAGCAGGTGTGGAGTTCCAGTGCCCAGAAAGATGGTCCTCACCATTTCCTCTTCTGCCCCAGTGCCACGGAGAATCCCACAGAGCTCTATGACCTGCCCGCACCTTTCCACCAGGCAGGTGTGAGAGGAGAAATGAGGATTACAGCAGGGTGGGTGTACCCAGCAGCCTGCCTCTGCTTCTCTTGTCAGCTTCTGCCAGAGGCTGTGGAGAAAGGGGAACAAAGTGGGCAGGGGGATGTGTGAACAGTCAGCTTTTCTACCACACAGCCTCCTCAGCCCACCCACCCCTCTCTCTTTCTGCTGCTCTATGCATCTGCTTTCTGCATCCTTGTCTTCTGGAAGACTTTTACTCAGCTTTCAAATCCCTGTTCATGCATCTCCTCACCTATGAGATCTCCCTCTCTCTGGTGAACTGTTCATAGCTTCTTGGGACTACCTTTGTGTATTCATGTCATGATGTCTGACTTCCCCCATTTGACAGGGGCCACCTTGTGGATCCCAGCTCAGTAGCACTTGTCTACATTGAGTCAGGAGGATCACAAGTTCAAGGACAGCTTGGCTAACCTAGAGAGACACTATCTATCTATCTATCTATCTATCTATCTATCTATCTATCTAACTATCTAACTATCTATCTATTTCAGTGGTAGAACACTTGACAAGCTGAGTGAGTCGGGGTGAAGCCTTGAGTTTAATCCCCCAGACCACATTTTTAAAAAAAGCAAAAGACAGCAGGACTCTGGAAGAAGCCAGACTTGAGTGTGAATCCCAACATTCCTCCTGTTCCTCCATCAGCTGGACACGACGTTTTAATCCTGAGCCCCGTTGGTAGAAATGTGAAGGGGAACCATGTCTCACAATCCATCATGAGTGATGGGTGACATCGGGAAGAGAGAGGGTGGCCCTTGACAGGCACAGCATGGAAGCTGGTGATTCTTAGTCCATCTGATACCTCTCAGAAATCTCAGCAGCAAATGAACCATCACCATTGAGAATGACAAGGTCCTCAGTGGAACAGGGGTGATCTGGGAGCCCAAAACAGGAGCCACTAGGTTTGTGGACATATGAGCTAGTTCGTCAGTACTGGATTTGCTGCTAGGAAGTCCTAGAGAAAAAGGCAAAATAAATAAATAAAAATAAAAAAAGAAACACAAGGCCAAAGTCTTGCTAGCTCAAAGTTCAAAAGCTCCAAAAGCCAAAGAGCTCATGCTGTCTTAAATACCCCTCAACTCTAAGTCCTTCCTATTCTTTAATCCCTGTCAGCTGGTGTCTTGCTCCACCTCTTGACCTAGGGTTTAACCTTAATAAATCCTGTGTACAGCAAGCTCTTGGATTAAAGGTGTGTGCTAGAGATGGCTTAACCACACCACAATCACCTGTTTACAATGAACAGAAAGCTCTTGGATTAAAGGTGTGTGATAGGACTCAACCACACCAAACAAGAAACAGGGTTTCATAGTTCACAGTCCTGGGGTTCACAATGGTATCAAATATCCTGCAACAAAGTCCAACTTCAAAGCTTGGCTCAAGCTCTAGCTGTGTAAATTTGGATATAGACATTTGAGAGGATCTCCGGTAGGTTACAAATTATATGAAATAAGCTCCATCAGAGAGAGAGAAAGGAAGAGTGTGCTTGAGCATACCATCACGCGTTGGGGAACGGAAAGCTGTTTTGCGGATGGAGTAGGGAGGAAAGGGCACCCAAGAAGCAGCAGTAGCATGGTCTGTGGCTGACAAACTCACAGAAGTGCAATGTGGGTTGGTGATTCTAGGTCCCAGCCATGCAGGGAAAGTGAGAGAGGATACAAAGACCGGGGAGAAGACTTAGAACATGTGCTAGGTGGTTCTGGTGCACACACTCAATGACCTCCAAGTCTGTCTTCCAGAATGTGCTACATACACACCTAGGGACTCAACAAACATGTGTGGACCAAACAGAGGACCATCACTAAGACTGTGTCACAAGGCTCCTTCCCCCCTGACTGGGTTTCCAGCTGCCATGATCTGATTACAGACCTCAGGGAGTCACATGACCTCTGTGAGCTGGCTCTTTCTTCTGCATGGAGGGAAGAGGGCTGGGCAATGTTAGCATGTCCTCCGGGGTATGGTGGATACTAGGGGTAAGTGAGAACATGACACAGGTACATGGGCTCTAAAAACAAATGACTTCAACACACCTTCATGCCATCCTTTGCTCTGCCATTCATTAGCTCAACCTTCTGTTCCATTCAATCAAGAAGACTTTGTCACACCATTCTGCACATCACAGCAAATTGTGCCTGTATGGCAGGTCCATGGTGGGGACCTGGGTTACACAGCCAGTCTTTGGAGTCATACCTGATGCTTCTCATGCCAAACTTTCACTACTGCTTTGAGGATTTCTTTAAAATAATAAGAACCTTTCTTCTTCCTCTTCTCCTCCTCTTTCTCCACTTCCTCCTCCTCCTTTTCTTCTTCCTTCTCCTTCTGTGAAATATGACAGGGATAATGTTGTATTTTAAATGGCCTCCAAAATTCAAGTGCTAAAATTTAATCATCTATGTGATAATATTAGGAGATGTGGCCTTTAATAATTAATGGGATTAATGATCCTATAAAAGAGATGCAAGGAAGATGTTGACCCGCTGCAAGGACACTGTTTATCTACAGTAACAAGGCACCATCTTGGAATCATAAAAAGCTAGCCCTCATCAGCTACTCTGTCCCTAGCTGGTGACACTGGGTGAACCAAACAAATATAGTGTGTCACCAACACCCTAGCCCATGGCCCTTTTCCCTTCAGAATTTCCACTTGACTGGAAAGGTTGTGGAACTTTTGGGAGGTGTAGCATGGCGGAAGGAGATGGGTCAGTGAGGGAAGCCACTGAGATCTTACCTAGCCCAGTTCTCACTTCCTGTCTGCGCTCTGCTTCCCGGGAACTACAGATGCTCTGTGACTGTCACTTCTGGTTCTTATCCACCATACCTTCTTGCTATGATAATGCCCTGTATCCCCTTGAATTATGACCCAGAATAAATCCCTCCTCCCTTAAGTTGTTTTTGTCATAAGTTTAATCACAGCAATGAGAAAACTAACTTATCTTTATAAAGCAGTTAAGACTAAGGCTTCTCCCTCTACTGAGAAAGGAGTGGAGACGAGTATTCCCTACCCACTTTCCCCAATACCCCCACTCACCCACCCACACACCACTACACACACTGATTGATCCCTGAGGCCCCACAGAACACAGACCACAACTACCATTCTTGTCTCTCTCCCGCCCAAGCCTCATGACTAGGAAACTTGCCCAGAAGTTAACTCTACCTGTGGACCTGACATCAGAGGATGACTCTTAGGCGCTGCAGCTCACAGAATAAAAATGTATTCCTTCTGATCCCTGCCCAGCCTTCTGATAAGGCCAGCCTGCCATGTCTTAATATTCCTCTGCTAAGATACCTGCAGGTCCCTCAGATGTCTGTTTCCAGCCCGCTAGCCTTTGAACTCAAGACAGCCTAACCATCCAGTAGTTGACTAAATAATTTGGGGAGACTTGAAAGACAGCCCAGGCGGCGGTCAGCCAGCGCACCTGCCTAGGACCTCTGCATGGCCTGGCTGTTTCCTCCACGGGCTACTCTCCAGGGAAAGCTGCTTGAACCAAAGTCAGGCATCACAGCAAATTCACCTGCAACCACAACAAGATTCTTTTAGCAGACTGGAAGGAGAATGGGAGGAGGGAGCTAGTCTCTAGGGGAAGCCATACTCTTTGACACATAATAACCAGCTCTGCTTGACTAAGCACTACCCAGACCAGGAAGGTCCCAGGTTTTTAAAGCTGTGCCACAGACAGGCTTGCTCGCTGGACCCTTGGCTCTGGATAAACTCCTGTCACTCAAATGTTAGTCAACCCCTATTTCCCATTGGCTCTGCTGTCGTCATGCCTCCTCTCTGTCTCTGTCTGTGTGTGTGAACTTGTTTGCACGCGTGCAGATGTGAGTGCCAGCGTGCACGCATGTGTATATACATGCATAGATCAGAAGCTGATGTTGGGGCGACCTTTTTTTTTTTTTTTTTTTGAGACAGGGTCTCCCACCAAACCTGGAACTCGTTGACTCAGCTAGTCTAGCTGATCAATAAGGTCCAGGGATCTGCCTGTCTCTACCTCCAGCCCTGGCATTACAGAGTAGCTTGTCGCCATGTTCAGCTTTTGCATAGGACCTGTGGATCCTTCGGTCGTCATACTTGTGTGGCAGGCACTCTTCCAACTGAGCCACCTCCTGGTACCATGATACTAACTGCCTTCTCCCGACAGCCCCTCACATCCCCCCATCTTGGAGGAAGGAAGTCCCTCCTCTGGGCTAGAGTCAGTCCTTGGGGGACTGTTGCCTTCTTGCCCCCTCAAGCCTGCCCCTACAGCTTTCCTCCTTTCCCCCCCAAGTGAGGAATAGGCTCTAGCTCCCTCTGACTCAGTAGCTAGCACCTCTCCTTTTCTTCCTTCTTTTCCCCAGAACCCAACACCCACAGGTGAGTCCTAGTGTCCTCAGTAGCATCCCACGCTCCTGTTCTATTCTTACTCCACTGAGCCCAATCTCCGCCTTGCCTGGCCATGGCCCAGCAGCAATGCAGTCTGTCATACAGAATCCTCATTTGAATGGAACTCACACATTTATTTGAAGGTTGGAAGGAAAGAATGTGAGACACACAGACAAGTACTGGAAACATGAAAGATGGCCAGTGAGGGGCAGTTAGCATCATGACCGGTACACATGACCTAGGCTGGGTATCCCACAGCCAGAGAGTATGATCACCACCCCGCACCCACAGAAGCAGGGCCTCAGCTGTGACTTCAGGCTAATACACAGTTCCATGGAAAGAGAAGTGGGCGAACTGACAGGACTGGTCAGTGAAGAGGGAACAGTACAGAGACCAGATATAAAGCAGGGCAAACCCAGGCTACGCTTGAAGATGAAGAAGACCACACGCAACCAGGAAGGGGAGACACTCAGAGAGAAAGGGGTGATATAGTCAAAGATGGCAGAGACCAAGGCTGTGTAAGCTCAGAAATTTGAAGTTTATGACAAAGGAAAGGGGAACTGGTGAAGACTCTTAGACAGGAAATAGGTGGGTAGCTCTAAGGGCCAAAAGAGAAATCAAAGTTTCCTTTCACCAGTGTCCTTGCATGCGGACCTTCACCCACACTTCCTTCTTCCCATTCAATGCATCCTGCAGAATTCTGTAGTGGAGAAGAGGAAACTTTAGGTGCAGAATACGGGAACAAAAAGGATGTATTGGCAAGTTGGCTATGAGGAGGAGAAGGGGAAGGAGGAGGAGAAGAAGGAGAAGGAAGAGGAGGAGGAGAAAGAAAAAAGTAATGACCAGCTAAAGAGTGATATTGGTTTCAGTGACTGACTGCTCAGCCCAGAAATGGAAATGCTTGCAGGAGGGATCTGTTGAGGAGCCCCTCTTTCACCCACTCCATGTTTCTTGAATATCAGTGTTAAGCTCTGCATGGGTTTCTGCATGTCACGATGTGCCCAACCTGCTTTCATGGGAAGTACACCCGAGTGATAGGAAGGGGCCCTGGCACTATGGGGCACTGTAGAGTCCATTCAAGGAGGAGTCAGGGATGGAGACGGCTTAGAAGTCATCCTTGAAACTGCCCTGGGTGTATATTTCAGAGGGTTTCATGAGTTGCAAGCATCTTTAGCAACCTTTTTCCTGCTCCAAGAGGAGCATGGCAGGAGAAACTCCCTTATAAATGGGTACCTGGCCCAGTGATGGGAGCCTTCAATCTCTTGATTACCTGCAGGAGTGCTTCTGACAAATTCCCATGTTTCCTTCCTCCCTGGCCATTCCACATATACTCCAGCATACTTCTGGATCTCTCAAAGTTCCATCAGGCCCCTACTCTTTCCACCTGCAGGCTTTAATCTCCCTCCCTTCCCTTTTGCCTCTTCCTTCCAGCCCCACCCCCAAGCCTTTCCTCCTCCTCCTCCTTTCTCCACCTCCTCTTCTTTTTCTCTCTCTCTTACACACACACAAACACACATGTTCTTTATGAACCCAGTGAAGCCAACACCCCACAGTTAACACAGTTCCTCATCACCTGGGAAACCACACATTCGCTACTGTAGGATTCCCATCCTCCCTGTCTAAGCATGGCTGCATCTTTAGTGCTCACTGAAGCTGCTTTCCTGTCCTTGGACATGCTTATATCTCTTTCCTGCAATGCAAAGCCTAATCCCACTACCATCCATGAGGCTGATAATGGTTAAGGGCATCTCTCTTCTGCTGACATCAGAGGGGTCAGAACTATAATGCTAGTGTCCACTCCTTGGGTGGGAAGTGGTCCCGGATGACAGCACTCCGGGGCAGAGAATCAATTGTCTCTGTCACCACTGGCTCTGTGTTGCTGTTCCAGGAATCAGCCATGGGAGGGCCACCCTTCCTTTCAAAACCTACTCCTCCAGCAGCTTCGTCATCCAGGACCACGCATCTTAAATACACACAGGTGGTTTCATTCTAGAACTTATTCTAAGGGAAACGTGTACAAGGATGTTAGGGAACAACATCTAAAATAGCCCCACACGCAGGGCTGGCGAGTTGGCTCAGCAGGGAAAGGCACCTGCTCCCAAGCCTGAGGAACAGAGTTCAATCCCCAGGCCACACGTAGTCCGAACTGTGGGGTACACTTAAGAAGAGTGGAAAAAAAAGAACTGAATCCTACAACCTGTCCGCTGCACAAGTGCATGGAGAGAGAGACAGACAGACAGAATAAACGTATCTTTTTAATATTGTTAAATTCATGTGTCATTGCACACATGAATTCACAGCATCTGTGACGGCTTGCATAAGACCTGCATAAGATCAAGCCAGAAAAAAAAAAAAATCCCAGCATGGATGGGGAGGAGCTCATTGCCAAGGGGCTATTGGAGGTTAATGGCTGCTGGAGGAGGGAGAGCCAACACCTACGAGGTCACTTGTGTTCCAGTGGATGGTTGTACACCCCCCCACACACATGCAGGCAGCCCTAAGTGGACTCAGTGGGTCCAGAGAGAGGGAGCATTTATAAGTGGGAGGGAAATGTGGCGAGGTAAACAGAGGAGGAACTGGAAGAAAGAAGGGGGCGTGTTTGATCAAAATGTGTGTATGGAATTCTCAAACAATAAAAGAATATCGAAAAAATTAATTTTATACAAATATGTGTATATATACATATACATATATATATATGTATATGTATATATGAACAATGCCAGGGTTGGTTAGGATGCAAAGTAACAGGAAATTTTATACATTGCTGAAGAGATTGTAAATTTATAGCCATTTTAGAAAACAATTTCACAGATAATAGCTGCTAAAGTCCAGCTGCAGCCCCTGCTATTCCAAACCTAGAGCATCTTTCTTTATTTATTCCTAGCAGTGAAAAGTGGGTGAGTTCCTGTGAAATACTCATATAACGGGCCACTACCCCATACTTAAAAATTAATAAATGGAGTCAGTGAGATGGCTCAGCCGTCAAAGCAACCTGCTGCCAAGCCTGGAGACCTGAGTTTGAACCTCAGAGCCTCAGAACCTCAGGACCCATGTGGAAGGAGACAATTGACTCCCACAGTTATCCTCTGACCACATACACACACACACACACAGTGGCTCATACATGAACATATACACAATAGTAAATGAATAAATGTAAAATGATTTCAATGAATAAGTGAAAGTTGCAGGGCCTGGGGTGTGGCTCAGTTGACACGGCATTTTGCTAACATACAGAAAGGCCTGGGTTCAATGCCCAGCACCTTATACAGAGCTGGTGTGGCTGCCCACGACATGCAGTCCCAGCACTTGGAAGGTGGAGGAAGGAGAATCAGAAGTTCAAGGTCATCCTTGACCACCTATTGAGTTCAAGACCAACCTGAGCCACATGAGAACCTATCTAAAAAGACTTTTCAGTATAATTTTCAGTAATGGAGGCAATCTACAAAGGGTGTTGATAGTAACATCATTTGCATGTGTAAAGTTTTGAAACAACATAACTTTGTACTGTTAGATGTCAAAAAACAGGAAATGTCCTACTTGGCAAATTAAACTGATTAGACGTACAACCACTGGAATAATCTTTATTGGGTGAGAGAGAGGCAGGAAAGGAAATAGAACTGGGAAAAGGACATTTGGTTTTATAACTGAGGCCTAATGGTGGGGACCATTAAAAGTAGAGGCTATAGGAGGGACCTTAGAGAAAGGGATGAGTTGATATTTAGGAGGATGGAGGATATGTGGACTGTATTAGCATTTCATGAATACATAGCGCCTTGGTTACTTTCCTGTTTCTGTGATAAGACATCATAACCAAGGAGACTTATAAAAGAAAGTGCTTAATTACACATATAGTTTCAGACTGTCAGAGTCCATGATGGCAGAGCAAAGGTCTGGCATCAGGAACCTCTGTGCATTTACATCTTGACAGAGAGGTGCATGTTAGGAGTGGTCTGCATCTTTTAAAACCTCAGAGCCCACCTCCAAGAACACACCTCTTATTTCTTCTCCAACAGTTCCACCAACTGGGTCCTAAGTATTCAAACATACCTGCCTATGGGAGCCATTTTCATTCATAATCACCATGGGTATCCATTAAAATTATTGTGTATAAACATAACAATGGCATGAAAAGTTGTTAAAGAAATATTAAGTAAGAATTAAGGATGCAACACAAGATGGTTTTGTGTGTATTTATTGTTTGTTTGTTTGTTTGTTTGTTTGATTGATTTGGCTTTTTGAGATAGAGCCTCACTCTGAAGTCCCAACTGACCTGGAATTGACTATGTAGCCCACACTGGCCTTGAACTCAGGGTGGTCCTCCTTCCTCAGCCTTCCCAGCTTTGGAGGTATTACATGGCTTACTACCTCTTCTAAAATAAGTTGTATTTATGTCTACATGGGCAAAAGTGACTGAAAAAGACAAGGCCTAGAGAGTGATCATGTTCACTTTAGTATAAATACATGAGTTTTTTTTATTTCCTTATATTAACCTGTATTTTCTCATATTTCTAAAGACAAATATAAAACTCCTCCTACAGTTAAATCCTGAGGAATGTTTAAATTTTACTTCTGCAGAAAATCCTCCTTTATGCCCTGCTGTGATTTCCATATCTCACCTGGGATCCTCCTAATGTGTGTGGAGGAGGGCTTTAGGTGATGCTGTACTGATTATTTTTTATTTTCCTATGCATCTATCTTAATGTATTTTACAAAAATAAAACAGCACATTAAGCTCATGATTTAATTGATCCCTAAACGTTTTTAAACAAAACCCCTAAAGCTCAGAGGGAAGTCTTTTCAGTGCATGGAGCTTGTCTTGGGAATATTCACAGAAGGTGGGGAGAGGCTCCTAGGTATGGTTGAGGAGAAGGTTTTTATCGTAGATATGAGGGAGAAAACAGCCAGTGGCATCTGAGAGACTCCAGACTGAATGTGGCCGGCAGAATAGATCAGGACATGAGAGGAGAGGGAGAGGAAAAAGCGAAAGAGGGAGTGGGAAGAGGAGGGGGAGGAGAGAGGACAAACAGATGAGAAAAGGAGCCAAGGACCAAGAGGAGAACCAAGAGTGGCTCTGAGAGAGAACAAAGGCTAAAAGCAAAGCCAAGAGAGTGCATGGCCCAAGTGGCTGAGTTATACAGGAACCAGAAGCTGGGGAGGGGTTTGTGGGGGCGGGAGAAGTGCTGCACGGAGCCAGGACTCTGTAGCCAGGCAGGGAGAGAAGCTGGACAAAACTGGCAGCCAACATCCTCTTTGATATGTTAATGGACACCTTAGTCTTTTGTCCCAGGTTTCTTTGAGACCTACTGGGGGGCATGAGATTTAGAGCCTCTACCTCTTCGTGTATAAACTTCAGTTCTACATGAGCTAAATGTCAAATACAACTAAGGAAAAAAAAATGACTTGGCCAAAGACTGATAAATCAGACTACCTAAAAGTGTAGACAAAACAGAGAGTGAAATGAAAGCCACTGAGCCAGGCATAGTGGTGCAGGCCTGTTAGCCCAGGACTTGGGAAACTGAGGCAGGGAAATCAGGAGTTCAACATCATCCCTACGGGGAGTTCGAGAAGCAAGCAGAATAGGAGGAGGTTGTGATATTTATAACGAGCGGTAGACTGGCAGCCAGAAAGAAGCCCTGGCCGTTACTTGTGAAAAAAAGACAGACGACGCAGTTGAAAGATGAGCCAGAGACACAAGCAGGCACTTCACGGAACACACCCACACACAGCTGATAAACACGCAGCATGCGATGGGCGCTCCTCTCCCTTAACCCCGAGAGGTAATTGAATGACTCACTCTTCGTCAAATCCAGCAGCCACCCAGAAGCTTTGCATACCTTCCAGGATATACTTTATCCCACAACAAAAAGATTAGCATTAAAAAAAAGAAAGAAAGAAAAAGAAAAGAAAGAAAGAAATTTGTACAGCAAGAAGTAAATAGTGTGGTGGCGCATTTATCGATCTAAAAGCGGTCCAAAAACCGTACCAGCGCGTTATGTAACTTTCAAATCTAGCTATAGAAAGGGAAAACAAGTGTAAATAAAAGCAATTATCTTGGAGGGGAGAGAGAGGGGCTAGATTGTTCTGTCGGGGGGGTGTCTGTTCGTGTGTACGTGTGTGCATGATTGTGCATACAGGTGCTTCTGCGTGGTGTGGAAGTCAGGCATCTTCTTCAGCCACTCCACACCTTATTTTTTGAGACAGGGTCTCTCACACCAACCTGGAACTCACCAGTTTGGCTAGTCTTTACCGGTCTTCAAATTCCAGGACTCCACCTGCCTCTGCCTCTCCAGGGCTGGGATCACAGACCTAAGCCATCATGTCCAGTGCTTCATATGGATGCTGAGGATCTGAAATCAGGCCCTCGGGCTTGCACGGTTGCCTTTACCGCCTGAGCCATCTCCCCAGACCCCTCATGTATGTTTCCTGATAGTATTGACTCACAACCATATAACCATCATCATTTCAAAAGAGATATATATTTAAGTATATGTACACCAAAACAGTTGTGCAGGAACCATATAGGTGAAGCAAAATTTGTGAGGATGCTTAAGCTAAGTGTCTGGTTGTTAACAACATAGGCCATGGCCCACAGACACGGCTGATCTCTTTTCTACTCAGCCTGGAGTACATCTCAGAAACCATGTAAACACAGCAGCCCAGGCACAGACAGCCCAGAGGTCAATGCCGGCTTCTTACCCCTACCCTACGACAGCAGGACTTGAAGAAAGAGACCAAAGCCACCACCTTCCCCCACCCCCTGGCTCTCCTACGCTGTCATTTTCCTCGTGAGAAAACCCAAGAACAACAGAGGAGCAGCCTTCCCAATGTGACATAAAAAGTGTCATCGTCTCTCTCTACTCCTACCCAGGCTCTAGTGTCTCTGTGTCAGGAGCAGACCACCTGCACCGGGGTGGAGTTGGCTGTGACCAGCTCTTCCAGGCCTTCCTTGAAGGAACATGGTGTGGAGAGCCATGCCCTCCACTCAGGATCCTGAGTCCGTCTACAGAGCCTTCGCCTTCACAGCCAGGCCATGGTCCTCCCTGATTCCTGTTACAGAGGCATCTTGCTGAATCCCAATACCTGCTGCTTTCCTTCAGGGAAACTTGTCTGGGCTCTCTGGCTCCTCAGTCTAACTCCCTAGGCCGGCACCCAGCTATCATCAGGTTTCGATGTTCCTGCTAGCATCAGCCGACTGCCTACCATGAACTCTGGTTCAGTCCCTCCTCTAGGTCTTTGTCCGTGCTGCTCGCATTCTCTCACACTTTCTCTGAGTCCCCAACAGTGAATCAGGGGGGACGGAGGGTGCTCTATAAAGTCTTCCTCCCAATGGCTCCAACTAGCAGGAGAACAGGCCCCTGAGTGTGGAACCTGCCCAGGCAGCAGCAGCTTTCTCTGAACGTACTCAGCCTTCTTTAGATTAAGGAAACTTTGGAAAAAAAAAAAAATGATTAAAACCATGGGCCCCATTCCCACTGAAACACAATGGTTTTCCATTGGCTGCCCACGCGCATGTGGGACATAGATTCACACATCTGTGTGACATGTATAGTCTAAAATGTTACCATGAACTCCATCATTTTGTATGCCAACTAAAAACATAATAAAAAAATAAAAACTGCCAAAAGGCAGAGGACAGACCCCACCTAGAAATTCTTGCCTTGTGATGACAGGATGGCAGTGTTTGTTCCGGTATGTACCCTGTATCAGGATGGTGCTAGCAGGTGCTATCTCAATTAACCCCACGATGCCATGAAAAAGGGAGTTAAGATAGCCTGCTCCTTACAGATAAGGAACAAAGGCGCAGAGGAAAGGTACCCTCTGCCTCCCAATTGGCATTCAAATCTTTCTGCCTCTTTGGCCTTTACTCTTAAATGATGTGCCAAAGTTTTGGGTTAGGTAGCAAATGTGGTCAGGATTTTCTATAGTATTCATTTAAAAGCACAGATCCCCAGCTCCCATCCCTAACTAAGATGAATGAACCAGTCCCCCGGGGGTCAGGGAGAAAGGAACCTACATTATTAATGAGAGCCCAGTAGACTCCCGGGTTCGCTAATGTTAAAAATGGCGGCCCTCATCTTGCACTGTCTTCCGGAGTGAGGGGCTGATAAATGCTCCCTTTGTGGATCAACAGATTGTGGTTGTGCAACAAATCACCCCAAAACTCTGTGACATAAAGCGTCCACCAAGGGTGCAGTTCAGAAATGCAAAAGGGGAGTCCCTTCCACCAGACTCTACTGGTTTAAAGTCATCACAAGTCAGCTAAGAATCAGGCTTCTCCTCCTGCCCTGCTCAGCCCCATTGCACATGCCATGGGAGTATGAGGTAACGGTGCAGCCATCTTTGAAAAGGGCAGCCTGTCCCTTGAAGCTTCTGCTTGCATGCAAAACCCAGTAAAAATCAGCCTGGCGTCTTCAGTCTGCAGCCTGGAGAGCCCATTGCTTAATATTCATCAAAGTCACTTTCTCCAGGCTTCCTCGTGCCTTCATGGATCATCACCCTTCCTGCTCCGGGAGGAGTCACAGTGGCACAGTGCCTGCACCCTGCACCCCACACCTCCACAGCCACACTCGGGGAACCCTTTGGTGGCAAGCTTTCTACGCAGCCGGTCATCTCAGGCGCTGATTTGAAAAATGTGTGTGTGAGACCATATGCAAGAGCTTATGTATGCATGTGTGTGAGTGTGTGTGAGCACACACGTGTGTGTGTGTGTGTGTGTGTGAACGTTCATGCTGCTTTCTTCTGTATTCAACCAACCTATGTCTTTGACAGAGAACAGAAAGACTGCCGTAGCCATGGCCCCCCACTGTATACAGCATGGGCGTATGAGATAATAGTGCAGCCATCTTTGAAAACGACAGTCTTCTGCTTGCTCGCAAAACCCGGTTAAAAATCAACCTGGCTTCTTCTGCAGGCAGCCTGGAGAGCTTAACATTCATCAAAGCCACTTTTCAGCAGCCTTCCTCATGCCTCATGGCTCACCACCCTCGGCACGGCCTTTCCAAAGGGCAGCTTGGCCACGTGTAGCCAAATACAGAATGCTCATACTTTGCACCCTGTTCCCGTTTCTGGAATTTAACCCACGGACGCAGCCCCAGTGCCTAAGGATATACACACAGCATATGTCTGTGGTGGTGTTTACAACTGTGAAAGACTGAAAACAGTCTTTACACCCAAAGTCAGTGACGGATTGAGCCAATAAATTGAAGCTCGTTAATACTAATTTTCAAAGAATGTAGCAGATCTATGTGGACCGATAGGGGAAAAAAAATCTCCATGACATATGGTTAAGTGGGAAAAAAAATAACTAAACAACATAGATTATAAACCACATTTCTAGGAAAAGAGTATGTGCTTTAGACCAAACAAAGATGTCTGGAAGAGGGTTCTCTAAGTAGTAGGGTTTGGTGTGAATTTTGCTTACTTCTTCATGTTTAAAATGTTTAACAACTGTGACGAGGGAGCCATATTGTGCCTGCTACATGCTGGGGCCTGTTGTAAATCCTGTATGTGCTTCGTCTTATTCTCACAGTGACCTTATGATGTCAACACTCTCATTATCTCCATTGGAAAGGGTGGGAATACTGAGACATGAATAAATCAGATAGCTCGATCACGGTCACCCAGCTAGCAAGTGGGAAAACAGGAGCCACCTGACATGGAGCCAAATGCCTCTAATCCCAGCATTTTGGGGGGAAAAGGTAGAGGATCTCCGTAAATTCGAGGGCAGCTTGGTTGACCTAGCAAATTCCAGGCCACAGTGAGACTCCATCTTTAAAAAGAAGCAAAAGGAGAAGTATCAATAGCAGCAGGGGTTAAGGGGGGAGGGGGAGTAGGAGCGGGAGTGGTGCCAAGATGACCCTGTGAGGAAAAAACAGAGATGACACTCTGGGACACTACCACTGAGACCTATCTCACCAACACAGTGACTTGCAGGGGAACAGAAGAGAAGTGATGGACACTCGTGGTTGTCAAAGGCAAGACGTGAGGGCTCCTGAGGAACGTACAGAACATCCTGAAAAGGGAGCTACAGGACCAGGAGTTGCTCCGAACACCTAAAGGGTCAGTTGCCCAGGGGAGGGTGTGTGGTATGAGAAGCAGAGAGCCAAGTGCACCTCCTCAGGCAGGCAGAGGGGAAAGAGACTGGACCATCTCACCCTGAGCCTCCCCTAGTGAGGAGGAGGAGGCTTGGTTTCTTTCCACCTCTCCACTCCTCCTAGCACCCAGACTCCATGCCTCTCCTCCACACATGAAGGTCCTGCTTCCCCAGGTTCATCTCAGTGACCCACCCACACTGTTTTGGAGACCACGTCTGCATCCTTCTCCCGCCTGCATCCAAAAGATCCAGGGGCTGCTCCCAGCTTGGAGGCAGACAAGACCTTAGTGTGCAAACTTTCTTTTTAAGGCGGCAAGGAACAAACAAATGGTTCTGCAGTCCGCGGGGATCGCCCTGGGTTGGAAATTTAAAATGCATTAAGGTTGGGAGAGCCATAAAAATGTCATAATATGCTCCGCAAGCTGCAACCGCTGTGACTTGCAGGCACAGGAGACCCCAAAGGGCACCGGCTGGCACATTCCCTGTTCACAGATGGGCCACAAACACTGTCCTCCCACACCACATACATGCCAGTGATCTCCCCACAGATGGATAGACTACACGTGGCACCGCCAAGAAGGTGTCCATACACAGGTGCATTCGTGCCCCACAAAGGAGGCGTGAAAACCTGCCCTTGTGAATAATTTATGCCGTTTTGTATACCAGTTCTCAAGCAGCCGCTCCACACACTTGAACATACCCTCATCTTACACACACACACACAAGCTGTGCACACACGCACCCGTGCATACGTCTCCTCACACACATCTCCTGAAGGCAGTCTCGGCTCCAAGCTCACCAGACATCCTCGGCACACACACAGACACACAAAGACGCACCCACTGATTACGCCCACAGACACATCGATGTGTGCACACATTAATGCGTGCTCATCCAAAGCACAGACACTGACATGCATACATGCTTATCCTGCACCATATGCGTTCTTTCCCCAGAGCAAACACAGGCCTGCACATCAACGCACGCTCGTCCCCGCGGGGTGTGCACAAACTCAGCCCTCGGCAATTCGGCAGACTCAAACAACATCGCTTGACTTCAGCCACCATCTGGGTGACCACCAACCGCTAAAACTTTTTTTTTTTTTTTTTTTTTTTTTACATTCTCTTCTCTGAAAATGGTGCCACCCTTTGCCTGTGGCTCTCTCGACAATCCAAGCATCGCCCCGGATCCCCTCATCTTCATCCCGCCTTGCTATAAAGTCTGTCATCTCTTCCTTCAAAGCATGTTCTGGCTCCAGTCCTTTCTCCCATCTCCAGCATCCCTTGCTCTACTCCGTGCCACCATCTCCTGCCTGCACCGCTAGTGACCCCCTCCCTGGTCCCTCAGTGCCACTTGGAATCAGCATTCCACATGGCAAGCCGGAGAGACTCCTCTGTTGCTATCACGTCCTTTACACAAATAGGAGTCCCTTCCTCAGAGCCTGTCCCTCCTCCCACGCCCTCCCTCCCTGTGCTCACAGTACTCTTCGTCAGGTGATCTCCCACAGCCTCAGAGCACCCACCCTCCCCAGCTCCGGGGTCTCCAGCTTCCCCATCTGTAAGCTACGCTTTCTGAAGCAAAACTCTTTCAACTCAACCCACTGCCATGGACAGGCTAGTGTGGGCACAGCTTGTCCCCAAATCATTCCAAAGATGCCTGAAATACTGTGGGTGGTGTTCCCAACGGCTCCGGTCCTGACCAATGTCTGCAATTCTGGAGCAACGGAGGCACCTCAACCCTTAGTTGTAGCTGATAAATTCAAAAGCTAATGTATTGTTGAAAGCCACCTATGGTCAGTGTGGAATCTACCCAGTGGCAAGGGTCCATAACTGGGTGTCCTCTGCCCCACAGGCCTGAGGGTCTCTGGATAGGGTGAGAAGCCAAAACTGATCAGAAGGAAAAGTCATGAGGAAGGAGCTAGCCCTGGAGGAGAGGGGGAAGAAGCAGGACAGCATTACACAGGGGTTCCCTCCCAGGCCCCGTGCTGCACAAAGGTTCCCTCCTAAGATCTGATGGCAGACAGCCTGAGCCCCATCCCACAGCCTGATCCTCACCTGCTGTGTGTGTGTGTATGTATATATATATATATATATATATATATATATATATATATATATATATCCTTAAACAAGTTGCTTCTCTTCTATGTGCCTTCATGTAGGAAGCAGGGCGAATGGTGTGCCTTCTTCGGTGGGCTGTTCGCAGGATTGAGCTTGAGGTTGTTGGACCTGAGGGCTCTCCTTACACCTTGCCCCCTCTTGTAAGTCCCTTTATGAAGCCTTCTTCCCATTTGCCTTGAAGTCCTTCCCATCCCCCAAGATTCTAGGCTCATCCATCAGGCCCAAATGTCTCTGATGAAAATGAAAGGGACCCAAATGGGGAAAGGTTCTCAGCAATGCATCTGTGCTATTCCTCCAGACGTGGTGGCTAGAGCACAGGGCAGGGCCTTGGGGTCTCACCAAGCACCAGCTGGTGCTCAGTATGCTTTCCAACCCACCTTTGTCCCTTGGAAGTCTTAGTGCAACATAGAACTCTAAATATACCTCAGACACCCTTGATTCAAATTCTCTAAATTAGTATTCTCTAAATACTAATTCTGCATGGCTGTGCTAGCCGAGCACGCCTGTACTTCAGTGTTTACCAACAATGCAGTGAACCAGAACACCAGAATAGTACATCTTTAAAAGTCTTCTAATCCCCTTATCCCTTGTAGATCATCGTGAAAAGCTTTGGGAAAGGCACAGCTCAATGCTGAAAAGCCTGGCGGCCAAGAGCATGGCGTGAGAAGGAGAGACTCAACCACTGAACCCACTGGCCACTCGCTGAGCTGGCCAGGTGGACAACAGCTGTTAAGTCAGGCCCCACTTCAAGATGCCCACAGACTGTGTGTGTGTGTGTGTGTGTGTAATGTGTCTAAGTGCATGCACAAGAATGTGTGTGCATATGAGAGATTGAGTGCGTGTGTTTCTGTGGTATGTATGAGCGCTCGCATGCCATGGTATACATGTGAAGGTCAGAAGACAACCTCAATTGTGGGTCCTCACCTTTTGTCTGGTTTGACGCAGACTCTCTTGCTCCCCGTGGCACACAGCAGGCCAGCCAGTCCTCCTGCTTCTGGAGAGTCTCTGGTTCCCACCTCCCACCTCGCTAGTCGGGTTGTGATCACACTTGCACACTGCTGCATCCAGCTTGACACGGGTTCTGGTAAAACGAACTCAGGTCGTGTTTCCACGGCCAGCTCTTTACCCGCTGGCCCGTCTCCCCAGCCTTGTGTCCACATTTTAATCTCTGTACAGTGCGACTGTTTCCGGGCCTTGTGATGAGGAGGCTACAGTGGGTTGGCCAATGTCATCAGAAGGTCCCTGTAGAAACAGCAAGAAGACAGGTTCTCTCACAGAGCCCCCAGAGGGAACTGGCCTGCTAATCCATCCTCCATCTCTCACCTGTGTAAGATAACAAACCTGTTCTTCTTTTAAGCCACGTTTGTTATTTGTTCCTCCAGGAGTAGGAAAGCAAAGGATACAAAACACTCATGAGGGTGACAAATCCAGTCCGTGTGTCCTGAGGAGGACCTACTCAGTGCAGGTGCTGCTCTGACCCTGGGGCCCATCAGCGAGCAGGGGAGTAAACCCTCTAGCTCATGCCGCTAGGGTGAGCAAGGCCTTACAGGTCAGAGCGCTGAATTCCCCTCCGGTTCTTCTCAGCCTTTTGGCCATTAGAAGGGGGAGAAGAGGAAGAAATGTCTGGAGTTCTCCTTCCTCAGTCTGTCCCACCACCTCCATTGACAAATAGTGATTGCTTTAGGGACAGAAAGGACAAGGGCCAACCAGTGAAAAGGATGTGGAAACAGTAAGAGAAGAAGGTATGAAGGACAGCTACTAGCTAGCTACAGGGAGACACTTTCTAGGATGGGGCGGTCAGGAAGCCTGCCCCAAAAAGGTGGTTGAGGGGGTGAACAGAAACCAGACAAAGGTGGGAAGGGAGGGCTCCAGGTGGCATGGTTTCAATTCAGCTCTGTTACAAGCCACGCCCAAACATAATGCCACACTTCAGCTGAAAACAGTGGAAACACACCATCTCTGCTTTGTGTGGCATCAGTCCAGAGAGCTCAGAGGAAACAGAAAAACACACAACAGAGCTCACTCACACAGGCCTGGGGGCTCACCTTTCACCATCATTTGGAGGTCAGCCAACCTCCAAAGAGCCCTCAGTGGGCTGTATGGGCATCCTTGAATTACAGAAACTGTATTCCAAAAGGAAAGGAGTATCTCTTCTATCATCTTAGTGGCTCAAGCAATCACAGTCCAGCCCAGGTTCCAAGGGGTAGAGAAGGAGAGCTCACATCTGTCTAGAGAAAGAAGCAGCTCTTGGTGGCCATCTTCATCCACACTACACACCAAAGGCACTGCAGATGCAAAGCCCTGAGGTGGGAATGACCTTGGTGGGTGGAATGTGGCTGGAGAAGAGTAAACAGAGAGAAGGGTGTGAGATAAGGCCAGTGACCCTGATCGAATCCGATCTGGAAGCTGTGCTAATGAATTTTGATAGCCTTCCAAGGTGATGGGAAACCACTGGACCAGGGAAGCGACATGATCTCATAACTGGAAAATATAGCTCTCAGCTGATGGAGAGAGGCAAGGGTGGGAAGCAGGCCATTAAATGGGATCACACTTCAAGGCAGGAGCAATAGAAACACAGAGTTTGGGTCTGGCTGCTCACTTCTTCATTTTGATGGAGCAACAATGGAAGGGAGAAGGGGAGAGGAGAGGATGGGAGGGAAGGGGATGACTTGGGAGGGTTCCAATTGAGACCAGCAGAGAAGAGGGTTTTACAAGAACTTTGGCCTGGACTCCACTAACTTTTGGCTTTGAGTAGACTTCATATTTTCTTACATTCATAAAATGAGGACACTACATAAAATGAGGACACTACGTTGTAAACGACCATTAAATGAGATCATTAATTCATTCAACAAGTACATGTTGACTGCCAACTAAGTGCTTGCAAATGACAACAAATAACTCTGCTTTCGTGAGTGCCAAACAAAACACAGAAAGGCATCAATCTATATAGAAGAAGAAGAGAAGGAAGGAAGGAAGGAAGGAAGGAAGGAAGGAAGGAAGGAAGGAAGGAGAGAGAAAGAAAGAAAGAGAAAGAAAGAAAGAAAGAAAGAAAGAAAGAAAGAAAGAAAGAAAGAAAGAAAGAAAGAAAGAAAGAAAAAAGAAAGAAAAGAAAAGAAAACTAGAAAGATGACTTAGCAGTAAAGAGCACAGGCTTACTTTCCAAAGGACCCAGGTTTGGTTCTCAGCAGCCATCCTTAGAGCCCACTGTAACGGCAGACTCAGGGGATCTGGAACCCTCTTCTGGTGTTCTTGGGTACTGCATGCATAAGGCTTCCCCTGCCTCCCACAACATACATGCAGGCAAAAACATCATACACATAAAATAGAACCATGAGCCATCGCTCCAGCTGCATACACATAAAATAACATGAAAAAAATAAAAAGAATCGAGTCCTCTGGTGCCGAGATGAATAATTTATTCCAGGCACTCAAAGGGCTGCATGGTCTGGCCTTTGATGTGCGCCAGGCACCAGTGGGAAGTATCAAAGCAGCTTGTCACCCTGTGGTTTCTCAAGTTTGTATGGTAGAAGGTGTTTCCCACATTGCCTGGACATCATCTTTCCACATCCTCACGAGAGCCAAAATAGGTTCCACCACCATCCCTCATTACAGATGGGAACTCCAAGGCCAGCCAATGTCACTAAGGCGGTCACTAACAGATCTGGAATTTGAGCCAAGCAGGTTGACTCGGGGGACCACTAGGCTTTCCTGCCACATGGCCACCTTTTGGACTCCCCATATCTAAGGATGGAAGGGGAGCCTGTGGCCTTCACTTTCATGCCAGCCTCTTTGAAAAGAGGACCTGGCCTGGGCTGAGCACCCAGAGGCAACAGGGTGTTTGGGGGGGGGGGGGGCAGTTTGGGAGTGACATCCACATAGGGCCAAGACCTTAGGGAAGAGAGTTAGCCTCAGAGTCCTTGTGTGTGTGTATGTGCACGCACGTGTGTAGAAGTGTGTAGATACACATACATGTATGTGTGTGGAGGCCACACACTTTGCCCACCACATCGGTGCCAGACACGGAAGGCAGGTTGTCAGCCTTGGCAGCGAGCATGCTACCCGCTGGGACATCTTGCAGGCCTGCCTTCCTTAATCTACAGACAGGGTGCCTCGCTGTCCTGAAACTCAGGAAGTGGGGTACAGTACGCCCCGGGGGTCCCCCGGCCTCTGGCTCCCCGGTGTTGGCATTACAAGCCTGCTCCATCACAGCTGCTCAGACAGATGCTGGGGCTCAAACTGGGGTCCTATAACGCTCTGCCAAATGGTTTACCTCCCCAGGCCAGAGACTTCCTTCCGGTGAAACAGAGAACCCGTTTGTCGCACAGAGGCGCTTTCAGGGTCCTCTCTGCGCACCCCCTGAGCTGAAAATCCTTGTGGACCACACAGCGTCATGGTGGATGGAATCAGCCTGCAGGGGCGTGGGGGCAGGGATGAAAATTTATCTTGAGTGAGGGTCGTCCTCTGGGCTGAGAAGAAGCCAGCGACACAGGGAAGAACAGAAACAGAGAGAAGAAGTTTGCGCATCCCAGAGAGCCCCGCGGGGTCCCCACCACGGAGGTGTCACAGTAGGGTACGCCTGGCTTGTGGCAAACACGGAAAAGAGGATCGTGCACAGGAGGCAGCAGAGGCAACGCCCGACTGGCGACAGACTCCTGACAAATGTGATCTCTCCCCCTCCCCAAGGCGGGTGCCATGGCTCCAGGGCCGGGAGCTCCTTAGACACAGAGCCTCCTCCCCCTCGGGGCCCTGCAGCTCCTAGCCCACCCCTGCCACCTCCGAACTACACCCTTTCTTCCTTTGTCTAATTATTCCTAATTGGAAGGGGGAAAAAATTGTTTGGCAAATCAGTTGGCGTCTCCTCAGCTCTGGTGTCCTAGCAACCCAAGGCGGGAGGGGAGTATAGAGTGACAGGGGAGAGGAGGCGCGGTGCTGCCTCGGCTGGGCTCCGAGCGGCTCAGGCCTCCGTGCCCCTCGCCACGGTTGTGGACTCACAGGCACGCACCGATGCCCAGGCATGCGCACACGGTCCACCGAGGCCACCTGTGCACACCCCTGTCTTGAAATGTAACCTCGGCCTTTCTGGAAAGCAGAAGGAGTCTCAGGAATAGATTTCTAATTTTCCAGCCACCTGCTCGGCTGAAAGAGATTCTGGAGTTTATAATTACTTTTCGGGCACTTAACTAGAATCTGGTTTCTAGGACAACCTAAAGCATCACTTCGTGTGTTCATGGGTGAATTTCACCTTCCTGCCCAGCAAGGTACGACCCATTGCCTCCCAGGTTCCCGGCTTTTGAAGGACTGTGGGACTGGACTGGCAGTTAAGGGGAGCGGCAAATGAGAGTGCCGGGTTTTGAACCCTGGCACAGGGCAGGGACAGTCTCCAAGGTTGTTTCACAGAGGATGGATGCCCACATTTAATCCTGGGAGGCTGAGGCAGAAACGGAAAAGTTTTAGGCTAGCCTGGGTTACATCCTCCACGGCCAGGAGCCGCTCAGTGACACCTTTTCAGAAACAAAGAGAGAGAAACTTTTTTAAAGATTGTGTGTGTGGGGTGGGGGGAGACAGAGAGACAGAGAATGTGGCCAGAAGAGGGTCTGAGATCCCCTGGAGCTGGAGTTAACAGCGACTGTGCGCACCTGACATGGGTACTGAGCACTGAACTCAAGTACTCTGGAAGAGCAACAAGCACTCTTAACCACTGATCCATCATCCGGTCCTCAAAATACACAAAAACCTGGAAATGTTAAGGTTGGGAAGCTTCATGCGTGGTGACATATTCCAGGAAGCCCAGCACTCTGGAGGCTGGGTCCAAAGGGTAGGAAGTTTGAGGCCAGTTTAAGTCACAGAGTTCAAGGCCTGGGGCACCTCAGCCAGACTCTCAGGACAGACATAAGAAGAGCGGAGAGACCTCATGTGGTGACACCCGCCTGCAACCCCAACATCAGCGGGAGGGGCAGAAGGATCACCACAGGGCCCCCAAACTCCAGGCCAGCCAGGGCTATAGAGCAAGGTAAAATGGGGGGGGGGGAGAGATGGCTCAATGTTTAAAAACTGTTACTCTTGCAAGAAGACCCAAGTTCGGTTCCCACACGGCAGCTAACACTCATCTGTAACTCTAGTCCTAGGGGACCCGGTGCCCTCTTCTGACCTCCGAGTTCACCAGGCACACATATGACGCACATGCACACGTGTGGGCAAAACACTCCTACACAGAAAATAAATATTTTCACATTTTTTCCCACTGGGCATGGTGGCACACTCCCTTAATCCCAGCACTCAGGAGGCAGAGGCAGGTGGATCTCTGAGTTCGAGGCCAGCCTGGTCTACAGAGTGAGTTCCAGGATAGCCAGGGCTACATAGAGAAACTGTCTCGAAAGAAAAAACAAAAGTGGGGTTGCTCTGTGATAGACCAGTTCCTTGCCTAGTCTTTGTTAGACCCAGAGTTTCACCCTCGTCTACTCAGAAGAAAACAGCCTTCGCCTTCTCGGGATCCAAGCCTCTGAGGCAAGGTTAGAAAGCCATCCTTGCTAACGGGTGGCTGGAGGAAAGTTCCACTCTGAGCCACACCACTGACTTTCTGTGTGCTAATAGGCAAGTTGGAGTCATCTCTGGCCTCCCCGTCTGGCAAAAAGAAAAAGGAATAGTGATAGTTCCCACCTCACAGGATTTTTCCGGGGGCTTTAAAAAGTTAATTCATGCAAAGCCCCTGGCATTGGGCCCAGCTTGTAATAAGCACTGGGTAAATACTCTCTCAAGGGGTAGTCCCAGAACAGCTGGCCAGGGGCAGGCAGGACTGCTTAGGGACACGGAAGGCAAGAGGCTGCTTCAGGAAGCTGACCCACCTCGGCAGGGGCTCCCCAGCAGAGGAAAATAGATGCACATTGTATCTGCTGTGTGTACGTCTATCCTGCCCTACTTAATGTGTGCTTTCTGTTCGTCTGGTGACATGTCTGTTTTAGGTATAAACAGATACATACCAAGAGGCATTAGTCGGGACAGCTTCATGAATAGAGACAAGAGCCAGAAGAGGATGGAAAAGAGGCCGTAAGAGAAATTATTTGGAATGAAAGAAGCCCTGGGGAATCATTTATCGGCACCCACCCAAATTACATGCTAGGGTACACACTGAGAGTTACGAAGGGGACCACACTGAACCCAGAATTAGCAAGAGTGATGAGCCAAAGCCTAAGACACCCGCAAAGAACTGAAAGGGCTGGCTGAAGAGGCAAGAGCCCCCCACGGGTGAGACAGTAAGGAAGGCTGCCTGGGGTGGAGGAGGGGGAATGGGCCTGACCTCTGAGCAGAAGGCCAACAGCCCCTCTGCGCCAAAATGAAGCTAGAAACTGCATCTGCAGGTGTATTTTGCAACCAGCACTGCCTACTCCATCCACTTGTATATACGACAAGTGGCATTTGCTTTCTGAGTCCAGCCACTCAGCGTCCCTGCCTGTGGTGTGTGTGTGTGTGTGTGTGTGTGTGTGTGTGTGTGTGTGTGTGTGTGTGT
>NW_026591598.1:6296739-6361189 GCF_907164565.1 Psammomys obesus | reverse complement strand
TGTGTGTGTGTGTGTGTGTGTGTGTGTGTGTGTGTGTGTGTGTGTGTTGTGCATATATATGCATGCCTGCATGTCTGCCTTCCTGTGAACATGTTTATGAGTGTTTTGCCTGCATGCACGTAGATGCGCCACATACTGCAATAGCCACCGAGCCCAAAAGGGGGCAGCAGATCCTCTAGATTGGAGCTGCAGAAGGTTGTGAGTGGGAGTGATGGGAACTGAACCCACATCCTGCGCTGGGGCAGCCAGTGCTCTAAACCACCATCTCTCCGGCACTTCCGCCTTGGTGGTTGAGGCAGGCTCTCTCGCTGAACCTGGAGCTCGCCAGCTGGGCTACCCCGGTGGTCCTCATGTTTGCCTCCTGCCCAGCCCACGCTGCTTGTGTTTTATAGTCATCTACCTACCTAACAAGACTCTCTCAGAGCCTTCCAGGGCCTTCACCCACGGTGGAGCTCCTGAGACTGAACCAGAGACTCCCAGCATCAGGGGACCCTGCAATCTAAGTTGCGGCAAAGAGGCTGCCACAGGCGGTCTGGACCCATTGGGCTCAAGCTGTCTTTGAAGCCTCATATTTTCTCCTTAATAGCCAGGCCAACTTTGCATTCGATGCCACGTTGTGTCAGGGTTTTGTCTCGATATAAAAATAACGCCTATTGGTTGCATTCTGACAAGGAACACGTATTACTTTTGTAATGTAAAATATTCAATTAATAAGTGAATATAGCGCTTCTAATTCCCTACTATCAAGTAAAATTGATGATCCAGAGAGATGCGGGGTTGGAATTGGGGCTTTATTAATTCCCAACACATAGGAAGTCCTTAGGGGAATCCATAACTCATCCTGTCTCTCCTTCTCTCTACCAACAAATATTTTTAAAGCGTCTACTGTGTCCCAGGCATGGGGTAGAGAGCCCAAGCACACAGAGAGGAGTGAAACAGACAGACTCCCTGCCTTCAGGGGGCTTGCAGTCCATCCTGTGGGGCTGGGTGTTAATGTACACACACAAACACACGGGAAGGACGATGACAAGTGAGATAAATGTACCGAAGACAAAGCAAAGGGCACTTTGAGTAAGAATAATGGGAGTATTAAGACTGTTTCCAAGGAAGTGACATTTAAACAGAGACATGAAGACGAGAAGAGTCTAGCCAGGTAAAAAGTAAGCAGCCAGAGATGCCGGACCCGGTGACATAAGGTGGGGGAGGGCACAGACCCAGTAGAGGCAGGAAACAGGAATGAACTCACTCCACGAGCTCTGAGAGGCAGCCAGGTACCCTGCTAGCCCCAGCCCAACTTCAGTCTCTGGGCACAAAGCCACCATCTTCCAGCCTACAGCGCCCAGGGAAAGGACCTCAAGCCCGGTGGGATGAGGGCTGGTGACGTCCTCTCTGAAGAAGGAAAGCAGAGAGCTGTGGTCAGGCCTAGTCTAAGCCAATCCTCTAAGCCTGCCCTGGATCTTACCCAGTGTCGGGTTGACAGCAGCTTTGGGACGGCAGCCATAGGAAAACATCCTGCCCCTCCTGGCCTGGGGCTGAGGCTGACACATTTTGAGCTGCAGCTGTGGGCTCACAGACCCTGTTCTGACTCCCAACTTGGCAAACTGGGGACCACTCCTTCCCGGCTGCTGCCACTCTCTGAAGGGAATCTAAGCTTTGAACCCCATCCCTTCCTGCCAGCCTTGTATCTGGAGCCCTCTGCCAGCGGTCATGGCATCTTCCCTCTTTCCGGTATCTGTGGTATGAGCCCAGGTGCTCTCGCGATGCCTCCTGTCCCTCTGTGAGGCCTTCCTGCGGGCCACCGCCCAACTAGAAGAATTCAGAAGTGCGAGCACAGCTTTGAACCCCCAAAGTCCTGACCTGAGCGTCACTCCTACCCGGCAGGAGGGAGAGCTGGTGACTCAACAGAGCAAGCCGCTGCTGCGGTTGACAGCAAAAGCAGGGGGAGGCAACTTGAAGCCAAGCCTGGGCCTCTGCTGCCACCCAGAGGCTGATCCGGGCAAGGCAGGCAGGAAAGCCCGAGGCCCAGCCCATCTCCCCAGGACCACCCTGGCCGTAAAGCAAGAAACAATTAAGGGATATGTGAAAAGCACCAACCTCCACGGCAATGATGGTGTCACATCCCAGCCTCATGGGTCCTGACCACACTACGATTAGGCACCTGGCGTAACTGGCAATTTACTTCTTCCTAAAACTCCCCCACTTAACCCCACAAGCCAGAGTCCCTACTCACAAAGTAATATCAGCCAGCCTCAGCGGGTCTCTCAGGCTTGCCAATCACCCTCCTCTTCTTCTAAGCCTCCAGGTACTGGAACTAGTAGTGTGTGACATGAGCCTCTTCAAGTACCCCCCTCCTCTGCCTGGTTTCCTTGTGCTCTTGAGCTCATTTGTCCATTTATTCATTTATCCCTTTATTCATCCACCAAGCATGCTATCAAGAGGCTCGTGGCTGTGAGCATCACACTAGATTCTGAGGCTACAGCAGTGAGCACAGGCAGACAAGGTCCTCCTCGTGCTGCTGACCTTGTAGGTGGGACAGACAGACAAGGAACAAGGCAGTCCCAGACAGCAGTAAACAGGGTGATGTCAGAAAGAATGGGGAGGGTGGCGATGGGAGCAGGATTAGCTAGGCCAGGGAAAGCCTCTGGAGTACTGGCAATGATGGTTTTTAAATATGTCCCCAGATTATTTGAAATATATACATATATATACACTTCCAGAAAGAAAGAGAAAGAAAGGAAGAAAGGAAGGAAGGAAAAAAGAAATAGAGCTGGCCTCCCTTAAGTCCCTTAGGGAGGAGGTGTGTTTGGGGGGTTATAATCCAAAGGATGTGGTCATGATGATATGCTGACTCAGTGGACAGCCAAGAAGGGGCAAGACTAGCATTGTAAATGGATTCCTTCTTCTTCCTCTCTTTCTCTCCCTCTCCTCACAACATGTATCTAAGATTAACCTTGAATTTCTGATACTGCCTCTAGCTCACAAGTGCTGGCATGACTCCGATGGACCACAATGACCAACCCACACCATGCTGGGGATCGAACCCAGGGCTTTGAGCACGCTAGGCAAGTGCTCCACCAGCTGTGCCACAGCCTCAGCGCTTGCTCGTAAGCTCGCTCACCCCTTGCTTACTCACAGGAAGCCTGCACAAACTTGCAGAACCCCTGCTAGCCCCAGGGAGACAGAGAATGGCCCTGGACACAGCCTTGTGCTGTATTAGCGAGCCGCTTTGGAGGGACCTCTCCAGCATCCCCTCATCCGACTTCAGACTGGGCCAGCGATCCTCAGAAGTCACAAAAGAGACCCCAGGCCAAACCTTTCAGGCCACACCCCTCAGCATAGCCCCCCGAGACCTGCAAGAGACACAGAGCAGGGAGACCACCCTATCGTCACAACTCATTAAAAAAATAAGTTTTCCTTTCTTTAGAAGTTAGAAGAAAGGAATCTGAGTCAGATTGGTTAATATATGTATCTTATGTTTATAATATATTTGGATTTGTATCAACAGACCACAAAAGGTAATATATATATATACACACACTCAACTAAGAGGTGAGGTCAAAGCCACCTAAGTCCTATCTGTCACAGCGTGTGCCCTGTCCCCATCGCTGTTTTGGGGGCACTAGCAGCCAGTCTACAGGAGGCAGGCTGGGAGCAGGGGCCATGGAGGTCACCACTGCCGGAGACCTGGCACAGAGGACTACAGGGCGGCCTGTAGAGCCAAGCTCAAGAAGGAACGGGCATGGACAGAAAGGTGCCCTTGAGTTCTGGGAAAATCGAGTGAGCTGGGCCTAGGAGCCTGGAATTCCTGCTGCATCTACCATAAGCCTCCTTGGGGGAGCAAGCTTTAGAAGTCTGTGCTGGTTATCAAAGAAGCTCTATCCAAAACATACTGTGCGGTCTCGAGGAAAGTTACCTAAGGTCTCTGATCCTGACTCTTCCTCCATGAAGAGAGACTTCATGCAAATGCAAACTGGTGCTACCTGTGAATCAGCATTAGAGGTATGAGCCTCACTGCTGTGTGGCTCGAGAGGATCACTTAGCCTCTCTGGCCCTTCCATTTCCTTGCTCTCTCCCCCCCATCTCCATGTCAAGACTCTGGCTCTCTAGCTCTTTCTACCAGGAAGCCTCTACCTGTGTCTGATTTCTCTCTGAGCCTTCCCCCCACCCCAAGCCCCTTGGAGTCCCATTAATTGAGAGGCTGTCTGTGTGGATTGCCTTTTGGCCCAGTCCTGGGGCTCTGAGAGCTGTGTAATTATCCACTTGGAGCCAAGGGGAGGTGATAAGGAGGCCTCGAGGATCCAGCCCTCCCCCCTCGCTGCCTTCCTCTTCCAGCCAGCTCCCTAGGGAAGCTGACTGTGGAAGGCCTCTGAAAAGTTAGAGGGGAGATGCAGCACCCCCTCCAATCTCCACCAAATACAGAGACCACAGGTAGGCAGGGACCTTCTGTCTACACCAGGAGACACTGTCTCCGTCTAGGAGATTCAAAGTGTATTGCAGAACTGCTTAGCTGACCCCCCTGGACAGCTCAAGGCATGTCCCTTGTGCTTCCAAGCCTGGATGCACCACCCTTCTCCCCATCCCCGACCCCTCACCTCCTGAAGCAGCAGGCACCCAGGCCATCCTGTCCACTCAACAGCCACTAAGTCCCCAGGGCATCCCTAATGACTACCTAGTGTTCAGGTCCTGCAGATTACCATCCAGTGAGCTCCTCCTGCACAGCACCTAGCCCTGAAAACTGATTATCACCTCCCTCGCTCATTCCAGCTCCCCCTGCCTGAAGGTGACCCTTGCTAGCTACCAATACCAACCACACACACACACACACACACACACACACACACACACCACATACAGCCCAACAGCCCAAGCTGGGGCGCAAAAAGACATGCAATCCTCTGCCTACATGAGATGGGCGATCGCTTCACATCAGAAGCTCTGTCACATCTAGGTAATAGAACTGAGCAAGCCGGTGAGAAAGAGGCAGGAAGAAGAGAATAGCTAAACTTTGTGCCTAGAGTCAGACTCAAACGACTGCATGACCAGGCAAGCCGAAGACATGGCGGCGGCCTTGGAGGGACTTGGAAACGAAAGGGGAAAGCCCCAGAAGGGGACATCTGCTCATCGCCTCAAGCTACTGATGGCACATGCGATAGTGTCCCCACCTTGCCAGACCCTCTCCAGTGTTTCAGGAGCACCCCTCCCCTGAAAACCTGTTTTCACCTGGAATCTCCAGTTTTTTAATTGAACTGTTTCTTGAAGCCCAAAGGAAATGTTTGCCTTGGGGTCAGAGGTCTGCACACAGATGTGTGTGTGAGAGGTGGTAGCCAGGTGCTTGCCACAAAACACACAGCAGAGGGTGAATATTCACTTCCTTCTCTGCCCTGTGTATCGACTCACTCAAAGGAAGAAAACAAAAATTCTCCCAAGCTATACCCTGTTTCCATGTATGGAACTGTCACAAGGCCATGGCTGGCTAGCAGACCCCATACCCTACATCCACAGGCCATTGAGCTCCTCTTCTGAGAGGTTACCTTCTCTGGCTTTCCCACAGCCAGCTGGGCAGAGGGGAGCTTTGCGCTTGGGTCTGACACTCAGACTGGACAGAGCCTTCGCTGGGCTCTGAAGGTGTCCTCCCAAACCCAGGTGTCAGGAACTTAATCCGCAGTGTCACAAGGGAGCTGGGGGGTGGGGGAGGCAGGGCTGTGGAGAGGTGCTGGAGTCATGAGGCTTCTGCCATCATCGCCACCCTCGTACCCTCCATCATCAAAGCCCTCCCTTTCTTTTGTTCCCTCCACCCAACCCATGCGAGCACGCGGCCGTCTCCCCTCCAAAAAGGGCAGTGTCCAAGGCGCCACCTGAGAAGCAGAGATCAGCCGCTCCCCCTCACCAAATACAGAGCCTTCGCCTCACACATTCCCCGAACTGTGGAGAAATCAACAACCCAGTCTGTGTCAGTGCGTTACAGCAACACATCAGGACAGCCTGTTGCCTTTCCCCATCTTGCTTTATCCATACAACTCTCTTAAAAGTAGCTACTATCACCAACAACATGAAGAAAAGAGAAGTGGAATACCAAAGTGGGGGGTACACGGGGCTAAGCCAATCAATAAACACAAAGTGAATGTCTGCTCTGCACCCGTCACACAACCACATCAGGTAAACCCAGGGTCACACGTGGGGTGTTTTGTTATAAGTGACAGAAACAAGGTGGGGTGAAAAGACAGAATGGGGGCTTCTGTGCACACAGGAGGGGAAAGACTATTGCCGGCACGAGAGCTCAGCACCAGCCAGGAGGAGACAAGCACCCTCACAGTATACACCTGCTCCGCACCCCTTAAGTATAAGGCTCGTCATCTGATCCGCCACAGCTGGAGTATATGATTCAGCAGGCCACCCTCAGTCCAGAACCTTCCCTCCACTAGCTGAAGACAGACACTCTCCCATCCCTGGCTCAGAAGACCCACGGAGGGTGTCCTATGAGTTCAAGGGTCACAGTGAACCAAGCAAAGCATGATGGATGTACTAGGTTGAGTCCCTTCCAGACCATGGCCGAGCCACATATGGCCAACTAGAAAGGGAGATCCGTGAGGAGAGGCAGGACAGGAGGGGTCCTGAGGAAACGATATGACTATGCTACGCAGGTCAGAGGTGTCTTACTTTGGTTCCAAAGCCAGACTGAAACAGGTTCTGTATGGTAATCAAAGCGGGGAAGCTGATCCCAGGGAACACCAGCTGGGAGATTGAGAAAGAGGCAGAGAAGAGCTATGGCCCTAGAGATTTTCACAGGCAACTGAGCCTAATCCTGCCAGAGACCTCCAGGGGGCAGTAGAGCACAGCCCCAAAGTGGAAAAGTGGGGAGAGCTGGTCCCCAGACTTCCATCCCTCACTGGCTCTTCCAGTCAAACTACTTGCAGCCTATAGAAGTTGCTAATGTTGAGACCCAAAAAGTTCAGAGATCTCCAAGCAGTGCAGCTGTTGATGGCAACCAGGAGTAAACATGTCCGAGACGGAGCCTGCCTATCACTAGAGTGGCATTTGCAGAGACACATGAGGGAGGCTTGGCTGACACCAGCCTCTGGTGGAGCAAGATTAACCACTCAGACCTGAGCTAGGGGTAGGGTTCACTTCTCAAAACCTAGTACTCAGGAGGTGGGAACAGGAGGCTCAAAGCCAGCCTCAGCTACAGTGTGAGTTTGAGGCTAGCCTGGGCTACGTGACACACTGTCTCAAAAAATGTTAAAACCTTTAAAGCTTAAGATCCGATTATTTCCAGCAAGCTATGGGATGACACCGTGGCTGGGAGCAAGAGGCACCAATCATGCAGTGGCTGATGTCCAAAGCTGAGGAGCCCAGAAGCTTCTAGAAGAGAGCCAGGGCCACAGCCCAGGTTCCATCCCCACAGGCTTTCCTCAAAGCAGAGTCAGGCCTCTGTTTTTGTGGGGTAGATCCAGTTAGTCCTAGGAGGGAGCCATCTGTTCCCATATGAAGTCCCAGCATCCTGGTGGGGAATCAAGAATGTCCCAAGCACAAGCAAGAGCGCTGGCCCCAGAGCAGAAAGTTAAAGGATGACAAGGGGTCTTCCATGGAAGCCCTGCCCAGAATCATCCAACACCCCCTTCCTGCCTCCACTGCACCCCAGAGACCCCACTCTACGAGACCCTGTCTGTCTCTCTTTTCCACAACGCCCCTTCTCTTCACAGCTTCCTGCCTGCTTCCTTCCTGAACTTTACACAGCTGCAACCCCTGCCCTACTGTGAGACAGCAGGCCTGCCCCCCACCCTCCCCTCATGGAAATCTCAGGTGAAGTGGCTCTGCTCCTTAAGTGGTCAGGTGAAGCCAAATTGCCTTGAGTTCTGAAACGTGACCTCTGTGAGCAGCCAGTCTCAGGATGCCGGGGCGAGGGCGGCATGGGAGCAGCTCTGCTGTGGACAAGGCTGTGCGGGGACTGGCCCTGGTTTTCCCTGGCTCCCTGGCTCAGCTGCAGGGCAGGAACGCGGCTGCGTATGAATCTATGGCATCCCATGCTCCCCCAACCCCAATGCTGGAGGGCTGGGCTTCATCTGCTCAGGCCCTCTCCTCCTTGAACCCCACAGACCTGACACAGGCCACCCCATGGCTAAGAAAGGAAGATGGGAAGCAGCACCCACCCAGCCCCCCTCCCAGACTTGTCCCCTGTCTCTGAAAATGACAGCAGTGCCCACTGATAGACATGCACGCTCCAGGGACCCACTTCGCCTCTTTCCATCCGTTCCATCTCACACTAAGCCTGTTGAATAAGAACTATAATCCTCCCCCCCCCCTTATTCTAGGTGAAGGAACAGAGCCTCAGGAAAGCTAAGACATTTGCAAGGATGAGCTGATGAGGTAGGTCGGCAGACAAACATCCTTGTCCCAAAGCCTGAGGGCTCAGTTCCAGGAACCTACATAGGTGGAAGGAGAGAACCAACTCTACAAAGTTGTCCTCTGACACACACACACACACACACACACACACACACACACACACACGTACGTCGTCATCATCATTTTATTTTAAAATTATTATTTTATTTTTATTAGTTGAGTATTTAACATGTGTTTTGATCATATCCATCCCCACTCCTTACCAACCTTACTTTGTATCCTTTTTATTCTTTCTTTCAAAACCACTTGATGTTGCCCAAAATATTCTTGGGTCTTCACCTGAGGCGAGGTTGACCTACTAGAGGCTTCACTATTAGAGAATGAGGTCTCTCCCTCTCCCAGCAGCTAACAATTGTCAGTACCTCCATGGTTAGGGGTAGGATTGTTGTGCCCAAAATAAATAATTTTTTAAAACACAAAAAAGGGATTTGCCACAGGGAGAATTCAGGCAGCTAGGCTCCAGAATATCTCCTCTGCGTAGCTAAGGCTTCAGCTCCTCACGCTTCTCAGGTGCCTCCTGAGGACCAGAACTACTCATCCTTGACCGTCCAGCATTCACTGGCATCTACTATGCCTGATGATGGAACAGTGTGATTCCAGCTCCTTAAGATGTAAGTCTAAAGGGAGAGGGAAGACAGTAAGTGCCCAAGCATGCCTATGACACTATAAGAGCAAACGTGACTGGCCTCTGTTCCCAGGCAATACATAACAGAACCAGACCCAATCTGGTCCTCAGAAAAGGTTTCCCTGGCTTAAATTGAACTCTCAAGGTTGAATTGGCATCGCTGGGGCTGGGGGCAGGGAGGGGGTGTTAAAGACTGGACATGCTGGTACATGCCTTTAACCCCAACACTTGGGAGGTAGAGGCAGGTGGATTTCAGGGAATTTGAGGCCAGCCTGTTTTACAGAGTCAGTTCCAGGCTAACAAAAGCTAGATAGTGAGACCCAGTCTCTTTTAGAGAGAGAGAGAGAGAAGGAAAAGGAAGAAGAGAAGGAAAAGGAATGGGGAGGGGAGGAAAAAATAAATAAGCAAACTGGAAAACATATGCAAAGGCCCTGGGGCTCTGAGGTAGGGAAGAGAGTCTGATGGTCTGATGGAAGAGCAAATGAACAAAGGGCAGGGTGCTGGGACGTGAAAATTGAAAGGAAGAGGCTGAGTGTGAAAGCCTCAGAAGCCAGGTTGTGTAGGTGCTATGGGCCACATTGGCAGGATGAGCTTTTACCTCAGGAGCATTAAGAAGCCACCGAAAGCCTTCAACACCTTTTTAAAATGCATTTTCCTAGGACTGCTGTATTAGAAAAGGGCCCAGAGAGAGAGAGAGAGAGAGAGAGAGAGGTTGCTAAACGTATGATACATGTAGGACATTTGACATGCTCTGACAGGCACCCGACAATCGAGCTGGTATTATCATTCCTCATGAATATCCAACCTTTGCTCCCATCCTGAGTGGATGAGGCAGACACACTGAGCGGCAGCTGCCGTGCTTAGGAGCAGGGGTTATCGGGGTCAGCAGTGGAGAATTGGCCAGAGCACCCATGCATTCCCCTTTGCTTATCAGAAGAGCCTCAGGTATCAAACATCTCCCGAAGGCCATTCACCTCCCATCTACTCTGCTTGCTGATACCAGCTGCAGACAGGAGGCCAGAAGGGGTGATCCAGCAGGAAAACCTGGGCCGCCTGAGCCAGGAGTACGTGTGGAAGGTGGTGAAGCCAGATAATTAGATCCAGAAAGAGCCGGTGGGGAAGGAGATGATGGGGGGTGGGGGTGAAGCAAGACCAGCCGCAAGTCAGGACCCTCCCTCTGGACTCCTCCTCTCAGCTGCAGCTCTCTGCCTCTCCTGAAGGAGCAAACCCCAGGCTCCCTTTGGCCTCGTCCCTCCACCTGGAGCTTTGCCTTTCTCATTCCCTTGCAAGCATCAAGAAAAGGAACCAACATCACTTTCTTCACCCACACCCTCCAGTTTCTGTCCCCACCCCACACCCCACGACTAAAATCTGAAATCGTTCTGGTGCAAGTCCCAGGAGCACTCTGTGGCTCCCCCTTTCTTGCATTCCCCTTCCTAGCCTTCTCTCCACGCCCTGATTCTCTATCCGGTTTCCTCTTCACGCGTGCCTCTTTCTTTTCCTGCTCCCTAGAATGCGGGTGCTTCTCACACCTCTGCCTGGCTGGCCCTGTGATACAGTGTCTCCTGCTGTCTCATTGGACAGGTAGCCTCCTGCTGAACTGCCCCCAGCACCAGAGCCCTCTGCAGGGAACCTTCTACCTCCTTTCCCACTTGTTCCCCAAGAAACTCCTACAGCCCCCTCGCCTCAGTGGCCTTACCACCAGCAGGGTCACCAAAACAGAACCCACCAAAAGTACCACAGTTGCTTACTGTGTCCCAAAGGCACCAGCACAGGAACCATCACAGAGGGTCTTTCCTCTCCATCGGGGGTGGGGGGAGGGGCTCACACACAGGATTTCACAGAATTCGCTTGCTCATTATGTGTATGTATGTGTAACACAGAAACCTAGACTCAGGCACCACGGTGGCCGTTCACACAAGGACTGGCGAAAGTGCCTCCGAGGCTGGAATCAAGGGAGCCAAGCCCGGCACCTTGCAGCTCTCATCCTATAAACCTGGCACGTGTCTGTCTCGTGTGTTATACTGTCTGATTTTATGACAGTCTCATCTAGCCGAGGCTGGCCTCAGACCTGTTACATAGAGAAGATGACCTTGAACTCCTCATCCTCCTGTCTCCAACTCCCAAGTGTTGGAATTACAGGCATGCACCACCACACCCGTTTTATGCCTTGGTGGGGAATCTAACCCAGGGCTTCCCTCCGTTTGCTGGGTTAGCATTCTACTGAGCTGCACCCATGCTTCACCCTCCTGATTTTTTTTTTTTTTTTTTTTTTTTTTTGGTAAATTTTGGTGCCTACAATGCCCCTGAGAAATTTTGGTGCCTACAGAGCCTGGTGTTGAGAGGCCATCTAGTTCTCCAGAACACGAGAAGGCTGTGTATATGCTTCCGCCAGGTGTGAGCTACCACGGAGCTGGGTGTGCATTCAGCATTCATTAGTCTCCAGGCTTGAGATTCTCAGCACTCAAGAGGCTGAGCGAGGAGGATCCAGAGTTGGAGGCCAACCTGGGCTCTATCTGTAGACCCCATCATACAAAAGCAAGCCGAGGAACCGGAGAGGGTGAGAGTCGAATCAAGGATGTGCGGTCCAGACACAGGAATAGAGGACAGGCATGGAGGGGTGTGGGCTTCAGCTGCAAGAGAGGGGCAGAGAGAGGAGGAGGAGGAGGAGGGAAGAGTGGGGAAAGAGGAGGGAGGAAGAGAGAGAACCAGATGCAGACATCAACCCTTAGAAGCCCCCTTCTAAACAGTTGGCCCTGGAGAACTCCAGAGGAAGAATTTAAAGAGGGCAAGGCTGGCCTCTGCCCTCCATACAAGGTTGGGGATGAAAAGATGAAAGAGCAGGGGATCTCTCCTGAGAAGATGCGGGCTTTCCTGTTCTGGGAGGAGGAAACCCCTCTCTCCAGCTTCACCGGAGGCAGTCTTTGTCAGGCCCGACCCAGCCAATGGCTAAGCAGCCCACAGCTCCTCCCCCACACACACACACCCCTCCTGGCCAACAGGACACGCCTGGGCTGCTCAACAGCCTCTGTCCCAAGTATGAGCTTTCTCAGAAACCCTTCCCTGATTCTGACATGAATTCTGATGCTTGCTGAACCCCAACTGCTGCCTTCCAGGAGCGGTACTCGGAGCCCTGAGGAGTCGCTGCTCAGGTAAAGGCCTCTCTACTTAGACGTGCCCAGGACTCGGCACACCTCGCAGGGAAAGGCACACCTAACAGAGTTCTCTGGAGGAGGCTCAAGGGAGGTTGTGTGTGTGTGTGTGTGTGTGTGTGTGTGTACGCCCACGCGGGCCATCCTGGGTCCTGATGGTGAAGGCAAGCCCTCTGCTCTAAGCTCTTCCTCCTTTTCCCAACCGGAAGAGGTGACAGAACCGGGACCTGGAGCTGAGCAGGGAAAGGGGCTGCTGAGCAGGGCAGCGCTCTGATGCAGACTGAGCAGCAACGCCTGAGCCTGCAGAGCTCTGGGGTTAGGGCTAGGCCTCCCTGGGTGTTCCTAAGACGCTGCCAGCTCCACCCACCTGAGATAGGACCGTGCAGAGAAACCAGTGACTCAAAGCGAGGGCACCACGTGGCCAAGTGGTGAGTGGTATAGACAGATGGGGTGGGGAGTAGAGGTGCCCACAAGCGCTGTCATCCAGGATCCACCTGGTAGAGAAGGGAGACGCACTGGAGAAGAAGCAGTTCACTAAAACTTGAGGAAAGGGCCCCCAACTCAGAACTGAACCATTTGCAGAGTGGACTCTGGAGCCAGCCTGCCTAGGTCTGAGTCCTGACTCTGAGTCCCAACTTCCTAAGTCTCTGACCTCCACGAGGTGAGAAAAATACCATCCCCCTTGCTATAAGGGAATAACACCGGTTTTTGCAAAATGCCTCTTACTGCATCTAAGCTGGCTGCCGTGACCTTCAAGAGGTCAGGTCAATTGTGACTTTCCACCCAGGCCAGCACGTGGAAGTGTGGGGCTCCGAACTTTACTCATGACTTCTTAGAGTACGAAGCCTAGGGGACCACATGAGGGTGCACGGTGTTTTGGCAACAGTGGACCCCATCGTTCCCCCAGGAATCAGGCAAAGGGGGCTCCCTAATGGAGAAGTAGGGACCCTTCTGCTCAAATGAAAATGAGTTTTTCTCTCGGGGGTCACGCACAACCTTGTTCCCCAGGACAGCATTTTCCATGCTGGTGTTTGGCAAAGCAGTCCAACAAGATGATCAAAGCTGTGTCCAGATGAAAGGGGGCCCTGTGGTCAGAGGAGCTGTGGCAACGCTGCCTACTTCATCCTGCTCCGAGGGAGTCACAAAGTGAATTCATTTACTAGCGTAGATGAGTAAAGGGGATGGGGGCTACTTAATTTTGCTGAACCCGGCCACTTGCCAAGTTGTCTTGGCGCACAATTATTCTCTATCTCGGAATTATTTCTTCCTCGTGCCTGCCTGTGGACCAGGGTTCTGGGAAAACAATAGTCTGGGAAGCACTGGCCCACCTGCTTATTCTGGAGAGCCTCTAGCATAAAGAGCACTGTGGCTCCCTGCTTTAATCTAAGTAGGCCTAACTACTGGTGTCCCGCCTTGCCTTCGGGTAAGTGGCATCTAATTGCCTGGACGTTACCAGCAAAGGACAGAAAGCAGGCTCCCCGGAGCGGGGAGGTCTGAGAGGGACTAGCCCAAGGCTCGGGGACTTGGGAATGACTGTTTCCTGGCAGCAGCGCCCACCCGCTTTTATGAGCAGGCTTGCTCCGACTTAATCACCGGTGCCTCCGTGCCAGCTCTGCACTTAATAGTCCTATAACTTCATAAACGCCTCGAACCCTCAGTTTCCCTCAGCTGTAAAATGGGGGCATAATAGTGCCTTGCCCTGTGATGACACATTTCTGTGAAGTGCTCAGACTGAGCATCCCATAACGTGGGAAACTACACTCCCATTCTTCCTGCAGGAGCAGCCAGCCCTTGAGTCCACCATGAACTGGAGTGTCTTCGAGGGGCTGCTGAGCGGGGTCAACAAGTACTCCACAGCCTTTGGTCGCATCTGGCTGTCTCTGGTCTTCATCTTCCGAGTGCTGGTGTACCTGGTGACGGCCGAGCGTGTGTGGGGTGATGACCAGAAGGATTTCGACTGCAACACGAGGCAGCCCGGCTGTACCAACGTCTGCTATGACCAGTTCTTCCCCGTGTCCCACGTGCGCCTCTGGGCCCTGCAGCTCATCCTGGTCACGTGCCCCTCCCTGCTCGTGGTCATGCACGTGGCCTATCGCAAGGCTCGAGAGAAGAGGTACCAGGAAGAAGTTGGCAGTGGGCACCTTTACCAGAACCCTGGCAAGAAGCGGGGTGGGCTCTGGTGGACGTATGTCTGCAGTCTGTTGTTCAAGGCCACCATAGATATTATCTTCCTCTACCTATACCACGCGTTCTACCCCAGGTTTACCCTCCCTTACATGGTCAAGTGCCACGAGACACCGTGTCCCAACACAGTGGACTGCTTCATCGCCAAGCCCTCGGAGAAGAACATCTTCATCATCTTCATGTTGGTCACAGCCGTCATCTGCATCCTGCTCAACCTTGTAGAGCTGATCTACCTGGTGATGAAGCGGTTTTCTGAGTGCATGCCACGGAGGAGAGCACTCGCTGAACACCCAGAGAATGACCTCAAGTCTTCCAGCAAACAGAAGGACTTCCTCTCAAGCGACCTCATCTTTCTGGGCTCAGACACTCACCCACCACTCTTACCGGATCGCCCACGAGCCCACGTGAAGAAAACCATTCTGTGAAGGGTCCTTAGACTGGACTGGCAGGGTGGGCATGAACTGGAAGGTTCAGCATCTCTTGTGGATGTAGCTGCTGGGGAGAATTGCTGAGTCCCACAGCTTGGCATCCAATTGCCCCTCAGCTCCAGGCTACTTGTCGGGGCTGAGTGGCCTTCACTGAATTACCCCTCCATTCTGTACCTCAGTTTCCTTTTCTGTTAAATAAACACATGGAGTACCACTTAACAGGGCTTCTTGGAGGAGGAGTTTCATGAGGGCACAGATGAACAAATGCCTTCCTGTGTGGTCAGGGTGAGAGTTTAATAAAGATAAATAAACAAACAGCCCTTTGGTCTCGGCCTTCCAGGGACCCTCCCTGGATCCATGTGGTCACCCTCTCCTCCAGAAAAGGGGTCCCTAGCTTTCCCTGGGGACCATTCCAATGCTAGTCTTTTGCCCCAGCTAGATGTTTGGTGTCTGCAGAGATGGAGGAGTTTGGCACATGGAGAGTTGTATGTGGCGATGGAAAGCAGCCACATGCAGCTGACTGGAGTCAGTGTGGCTGCATCAGAACTCAGGCCACTTAGGCTCCAGAGAGAGTTATTAATGCATAGCCTGTGGGGGTCACTGTGAGCACTGAGAGCTCCTGGCAGTACCAGGGCCAGCCAGCCGAAACAGCCACATACGTGTGAATCATTGCTATTAGGAAGTGCTCAATAAATGCTTGTGTGAAATGAGGCAAAGGAGCCCCTCCCTGGGTGTACATTAACCTTCTCTGTCCCTGCCAGACACAAGCCCAACACTCCTCTGTAGCCCCTGCTGGGACACACTCCAGCTTCCCCCAAGCCATTTCCAACAGACAGAGCCCCAGGACCACAGAGGGCACACAGCAAGGCTCTGTGCCTGGCCCCAAGCCAACAGCAGCATTTCATGTCATCAACCTGCATTCCTTGTCTCCAGCAGGGCATTGGTGCCCTGGTCTAGAAAATCCACGTGGCTTGTCTGGGCTCCAAAACAGAGGAGCCTAAGATCCAATCCCTAGCTCTAGCCCCGGCAGTGTAGCACAAGTCCTGGGCTGAATCAAGGGTGTCCCTTCCCTTAGAAACCAACTGCTAAGGATCTTAGAACCAGTTGCCTGAGGACAGGGCAAAAGAGAAAGTTTGGAACCAGGGGACAGGAAGAGGGCTAGACATGATAAGCTGCAAGGGACAGAAATGGGATCTGTGTCATTAGCGCTATCCTGCACCTGGATATTTTGACACCAGCCTCCAGCCTCCATCACTTAGTCCCGCCCACATACCTACCAACCCAGACAGGCTGGAGGAGCAAGGTATGGGCCGGGAGAGATGAGCCACAGGTGTTTGCTCTGCCACTGTGCCCAAGGAAGTTCTTCCGCCCAGCCTGCCTACCCACCCCTGTGCTCTCTCTTGGCTCATTGGCTCAGAAAGCCCCACCCTGCTGTGAAGTAAGGAACAAAAGCTGCCTCCGGGAGGGCCTCAGGCCGACAGACAAGCCGGCACCGGAGAGTGAGGACCCACGGGGACCCAAGAAGGGTGAGGAGACAGCTGGGGGAAAGGTCGCAGGGAACTGAGGCCTGGTGACTTAGCTTCACGGAGGGGACCAAGGGAGGGCAGGGTCCCTGAGGGAACCCTAGGAAAACTCCACAGGTGGGGAGGGAGAATGTTATGCTATACCAAAGGGAGGCCAGAGGACCAGAGAAGAATCTAGAAGAGACTGGGAATGAAGAATGAAGCTACAGCCCAGTCTAACCAGCATCCATTGACAGTTCACTGGGCCTGACAAAAAGGCTGCGTCCCAGGAGAGAGAGGTGTACAGTTTGGCTTCCAGCCTCTAGCAGTCTAACTGGGAATTGTTTGACTAGGCCACTGGAGTCTGTGTGCAGTGGAAGGCAGAGGGGGCTCAGCATGTGTCCCAGGGATATGTCTGCAGAAGCCAGAAGCTGAGTCAGGGATGGTGAAAAAAGAGCTTGAGATGGAACATCGTGGGCATACCAGACCAAGGGAGAGCAAAGCTGGGGTATGCAGAACCTGGCTGTGTGAAAATAACGACAGATTTGACTAACAGATAGCCGCTAATAAGGCAGTGAGAGAAGAGGGCGTGTGCCTGGGAAGAAAGACCAATGGCAGGGCAGAGACCATGCCAGAACCCAGTCCCTGCCTCTTCCCCATCCCTTACACACACACACACACACACACACACACACACACACACACACACAGTGAAATGACTAGAATTTCAGAGGGACCCACCATGGTCCAGATTCCAAGACAATAAACAAAGATGAATAAATAAGCATGGCAATCTGCTCTGTGCCGACACAGCAGAGTGGGAAGGATGCCAAGCCACAGCAATTGCAGAAGAGACTGTGTTTAGTTTGGGAAGGGATGTCTCGGAAAGTTCCCAGAGCCACAAAGGAGTGAGGATGGAGATAGTTCTGATACATCGCCCAAGGGGCCAGGGTAGGCATTCCCAACCCAGGACCCCACCCATGCTGGATTCAGGAAAAATTTAATGAATCTGACACCTGCCCCTTCTTGCCTTCATCCAGTCCCCAAAGCTAGTGGGAGGTCAAACCTCTAGACACTACAAGTCTCTGGACACCGTGGTTGAGACGTGGGAGGATGGGGGCCAGCTGGCATGTGCATGCACGATGATTATCTTCCATGTGCTTATTACTTTGTAGAAGGAAAGAGACCCTGAGTTTTGGAATCTGAAGACCAGGGTCCAAGATCATCTGTGCTACTTACTTGCTGCTGTGAGAGCTGCAGGGACCTCTCACCTCTCAGCCTTACCACACTTTTCCTGTGGAATGGGGACTGTGGCCATCCTTCTCTGAGTCACCGTGAGTGAGGACACAATGGCCCAGTGGTTGTTGTGAAACAGCTTCGTCCTTAACATCACCTATAAGGACACCCGTTCGCACGTTCTCCCAGGCCTCGCGACCCCACCCCCGGCGCCTGAGAGGTCAACACACAAGCGCACAGACGTCCAGCGTGAGGCACCCAGGACGCAGCCAGCATGAACTGGGCGTTTCTGCAGGGAATCCTGAGCGGCGTGAACAAGTACTCCACGGCACTGGGCCGCATCTGGCTGTCGGTGGTCTTCATCTTCCGGGTGCTGGTGTACGTGGTGGCCGCGGAGGAAGTGTGGGATGACGAACAAAAGGATTTCATCTGCAACACCAAGCAGCCAGGCTGCCCCAACGTCTGCTACGACGAGTTCTTCCCCGTGTCCCACGTGCGCCTCTGGGCCCTGCAGCTCATCCTGGTCACGTGCCCCTCCCTGCTCGTGGTCATGCACGTCGCCTACCGCGAAGAACGCGAGAGGAAACACCGCCGCAAACATGGGCCCAACGCCCCAGCCCTGTACAGCAACCTGAGCAAGAAGAGAGGAGGCCTGTGGTGGACGTACCTGCTGAGTCTCATCTTCAAGGCCACGGTGGACTCGGGTTTCCTCTACATTTTCCACCGCATCTACCAGGGCTATGACATGCCCCGAGTGGTAGCTTGCTCTGTGGAGCCCTGCCCCCACACCGTGAACTGTTACATCTCCCGGCCCACGGAGAAGAAGGTCTTCACCTACTTCATGGTAGTCACAGCGGCCATCTGCATCCTGCTCAACCTTAGCGAGGTCACCTACCTGGTGGGCAAGAGGTGCATGGAGGTCTTCCGTCCCCGGCGCCGGAAAGCTTCTAGGAAGCAGCACCTACCCGATACATGCCCGCCATACGTGATCTCCCAAGGAGGTCACCCTCAAGATGAGAGCGCCGTCCTAACAAAGGCCGGGATGGCCGCCGTGGACGCAGGTGTGTACCCATGACCTGCAGGTAGGGTTCACTGAAGCCACCCGCGAAAACGGGCAAAGGGAGTGTCGTCTCCCGCAGCAGGTCAGGTGGGGAATGCAGCTGTGGGGACCCCGGAAGTTCATCCAAGGGCTAGTGGAAGATGGGAAACACCCTTGAGTCCCTAGATCCTGAGCCTCCAGGGACTGGATGGCTGGCGGGGATTTTGTATTTGTCAATAGAGTACCTCAACCTCCTTAATAAATATGTTACCAGTGCTTTGTAGACAGGTGGTGTGTGATGGGTGAAGTATGGCGTTTCAGGCGAGCCTTTTGGAGGAAGCCAAGCCAATGAGTGGTCCTCTGAGCCCCAACCACACAGACACACATAGACACACACACACACACACACACAGGGCATGGAGAAAAACAACAAAGACAGTCCCACACCAAGGGACTCACAGCTCTGCAGGAAGCTACCCAAGGAAGAAGACAGGGAGCCATGGAGACCTGCTCGGGTTCTCAGAGAGTGTCAGGCCAGCGGTCCATTGTGTGTGGTTCAGGAGGCTTTTGCCTTTCACTTCCTAACCTCCCCAACCCTGCCTAGCGCAGGTCCCTTGTAAGGAATACCTTTGAGGGTGGGAGAATGGTACTGACTGAGAGCAAGTGAAAGATGGAGTCTCCCTGAGGGTCCAGGGGACATGTCACACCCCATCAGTCCTTCACCAAGATATGTCCCTGAATAACCTCATTCTCTCCCTGCCCCATCAGCTGACACTCTGACAGTCCCATAAACATCTCTCTATCCCGGACTAGCCTCTGAGTCCACAGCTGCCCCTAGAGAAGGCTCAGGGGAAGAACTTGCATAGCACAGCTAGCGACTTCAGACTGGCGTTGCCCGCCTCCCACAAAGCTGCCCTCCTCAGTGAGGCCCTGCACCATTTATGAAGGCCAGTGACATTCTCTAGCTGTCCAAACCAGGAGCTGGCCTGTGATCCTCTCATCAGCTACTCACATCCCACAGCCTAGCACAGCACCACAGGGCACTGACTCCAACCTCTGAGGACCTCCTAAGTCACCTCCTCTGTGACCCCGTAGCCTTCCAATCAATCCTCCCACAGAGCCTCTCAGATCTAACCTCCACACCTGGATGGAATGATGACTCAGGCCACGAATGTGACCACGCCATTCCTCCAGCTTTAAAATTTCTTTCAGCACACCCACCCCTAACCTCACTGCCCCCAAGATGGCTCTACTGACCTCCCTCTCCCTCCACGGCTTCCTCCCTCAGTTTGCTACTGATAACACTGAGGTGTTCGTGACGCTATGAATGTCAACCTTTGTCATATCTCCAACCTTTGTCATACCGATTCCTCTACTTGGAATGTCCCTCCTGCCTCCTCTGTAAATGTCCTCAAACTTCTAGGACAGCCTCCAGGCCAGCTCAGGCCTTTCTTTTCTCTCATTCTCCCCGGGTTAGAGCTGGTGCCCATGAATGATACCCACCAGCCTAAGAGCCCTTTAAGGGCAGGATGCTGAGTCACCAGGTCCTTTTAGCCTTCAATGAATGTCTGGTAAATGAGTAAATGGGCTATAAGCCTCTTGGAGGAAAACTATGTCTTGTTTATCTGACCACACCTGGGAGATCAGCAAAGTGGTTTTTACCTTTGTTGGTTTCTTGTGGTTACAAATCTTGCTTATGGGTAGGAAACTCCTCCAAGCCCACTGGGCAGCTGCTATGCTCTATGCTGATTAGGGGACAAGATCAGAGAGTCAGTTGTCTTAGGCCAAGTTCCCTGGAAGCAGAACTAGAGACAGTGGTTTGATAACTATGATGGATGGAGCAAGGAAGCAAGGCAGGAGGGGCTGGCTTAGCTGGGTGTGCACCCAGGAACCTAGCACTTGCCAGATTTGGAACGGGGTACCATAAATGCCAGAGTAGCCCCACTTAGACACACAGTTCTGGTCCCTTGAACTCTCCTACAAGTTTTACCTGGCCCTGGTGACAGGAAATCCAACAGGAATTAGTAGGTAAGCTTTGGTTCAGTCATGATCATTTCTCCAGGAGCTGCTCTGCTAACATTGGAACGTAGGAATTGATGTCCTCAGTAAAGGAACAATGCCAGCCACTGAACATCTGAGACAAAGGTGGCTCTCAGTCCTTATCAGCCCAGAACTGTGACCACCCAGGCACTCTTGACAGAACCAGATGGCCCTAGACTATCAATACCAAGCTGCCAAGTCCAGACCAGGGCACAAGCCACAAACAATTGCCCCTGGGAGCCAAGAAGCCCACTCCGGAGGTTGCTGTCAGGTCCAGCATATTGTGAGCTGACCCTATGACCTGACCGTTCCCGTAATATCCTCACAGAGATCTCACAGCCTGAGCTATTAACCAAGTGGAGACCAACAATGGTCTGACCAGCCAAGGCCTCCGGAGTTGGCTGAGATGAAGCCTGCAGGCAGCTCCCTGGCCACAGAGCTGTCTCATCTTGTGTCTCCCACATTCTAAAGCACCCCTCTGCTGCTCTTGCCTCCACTCAAACCTCTTCCTTCTTGAGAAATCCCCACGTGTTTCCCTGCTGTCTTTGTCTTGCTCACTCTTTCCTGTTCCCATCACTGCTACCTACTTCTCATTCATTCAAGACTGAGCCCATGGCCAGGAATCTTCTCTTCCTAGCCTTGCCAAGTGACCTGAGGCTACATGGGCCACCTGCTTCCTCCTACCCTCTTTATTCCATGACTTTCTTGTCCTCTGAGACACTTGGCTTCTCACTCACAGGGAGCCAGACCCACGGATGTTCCACCCTTCTAACCTCTCCTTGGATTCAAGCCAACAAATAATGCCAGTTTAATTTTATGTCAACTCTCCAAGCTAGGTTCTGGAAAGAATCGAACACACTCCCTGGGTTCACACAGCTTTACACCCTAGAGAAAAGGATGAGTATCAAATGCTTAAAGGGAAGTATCAAATTCCTGGGGGAATGTGGGGTGTTGGGAGGCCGAAGAAGAAGAGGGCCTGACATCTAGGCATCCTGGAAAGGGTTCCCTGGAACCACATAATGATACTTGGAGAAAGTGAGCAAAGAAAGTTTTGCTAAGTGCTGGAGAATGGGACTTTGGATAGCTTTTGTAAATCAACAGAGAGCAGATCTGATTGTTGAAAGAAACCCAGGGCGGCTGACTCAACTGAGGGGTGTTTGTAGTGAGGCTGAAATGAACCAGCAAAGATCCTGTAATGTGTTCTTTGCAAATCCCTGTTAATGATCTTGGACTTCATCCTAAAAACAAGAACAAGTCCCTGGAAAGATTTATCACAGGGAGTGACACCTGTGGTTGCAGTGTGGAGCGACTGAAGAGAGGCTGCCTGTTCAGGGTGTGATGTAATGGCCTGAGACGCCATAGCGACCTGAACTGGGCAGGGTGTGCTCAGTGGGCATGGAAAGAAGTCGCTGGGTTTTTACAAGATAGGATCAGAAACATGTGGTGATCCGGTTGGGTGTGGGGACCAAGCTCGGGAAGAATCAAAGTGACACTCAGGTTTCTAGCTCTGAACGGCAGTGTCCTTTAAGGAGCCCAGAGCCTCGGGCGATGTGCAGATTTGACGGAGCCAAGACGATTTGCGTTTCAAACAGTGTTAAGTTTGAGACGCAAATAAGATACCTGGTTATTCCCCATCCTTCCTGGGCCATTGTGATCACTACCACCACCACCCCCCCCGTCCAGAGCATTTGTTATGGTTCTTGACATCTTCATAGGTAACACATCTAGCTACTCATTTCCTTAACCTCCTTACTTCCAACAGCTTCTTCTTTACTCACCAAACCTTACCTCCTGACCTCCCATGCCTTGTCTGTACCAAGAACAGCCTCATCTCCTAACTTACGACATCACTCAGTCTGTTTCCCACTAGGTCAGTGCTCCATCCCTTGACCCACCCCTCTTCACTGCCCCATTGTCCCTTCTCACAGCCCCCTTCCTCTCCTTTCTAGCTTAGACTCCCCAGTTCCCTGTAATCATGGACTCCTGGTACTCCCCACCCCTTGCTTATGTTTATGTCAGTCTAGGGCTTTGCCTGCTGAGACCTTCTCCAAGAGGCATCTGTTGATGGGCCTTCTGAGGAATCTCACACCTGGACCAACTGATCTCAATTAGACATCTGACAAGGAAGTTCAAGTGGAGTACCCAACACTTTTAAACAATCCTAGATTTTCCTAAAGCTTTGACCCAACTCCCCAAGTTGGCTATAACACCCCTTTCCTTTCCTCGTCCTCCACTCCCCCATTCTCCCAATCCTAGAGTTTGACTGACAGATAGCCATCCCGTGTCCCTGGGGAGCAAGAACAAGAATCAAATTCCATATCATCCTGACACATCTACCATCTTGCTAGCTCACATGCTTGGCCCCTCTGCCTTCCCCTCTGGAACATGGGGGAAGCATCCCTGTGCCTGGCATGCCTTTTCCACCTGTCCAGCAACACCATCACCTCATCTCTGCTCCAGGCTGTGCTCCTTCTCCCCCACAAATCTCCTTTATAGAAATATGCTATAATATTTGGCTTCTCTCTTCCTTTTAACTATCTATCTATCTATCTATCTATCTATCTATCTATCTATCTATCTATCTCAACACCACCTTCCTCTCCAGTTACCACTGACAAAAAGCAAAGTCTTGTAAGAGCTTTGTATGTTTGTCTCATCTTTCTCAGCCCAGCCATCTCCAGTTTGCCAAATCCAGTGCTCAATCTTTCCACCCCATCTCGTTCCCTCAGCAGCATTTGGCCATTGAGAGCACCCTCCCAAAATCTCATCTTCTACTGGTCCTCAAGCGGTACCCTTCCCTAGCTTCCTCCTCACCCATGGGTCTTTATTAATCTCTGAAAATGCTTCTTCTCCATCTTCTAAATCTCTAAATGGAAGACACCCCAGGGCCCAGTTCTCTCTGTTATCTTCGTCAGTACCATCAATAAAACCATCTATCTGCTAGTGGTTTTTGTATTCTCAGATAATTTCTTCCATGAGGGACACGTTCTCATCTCCCACTTCCTATTGATCTGACTGAAAACAGATTCGCATTCTCTTGCCCAGTGGAAGGTAACCTCCCCCATCCATCCTCAGTCAATCAGTCAAGCCTGGGAGACTGGCTCTGTTGGTAAAAGGGTGATTTCTATGCAAGTGCAAGGACTGAGTTCAAATCCCAGTACCTACATAAAAAGCTGGACATGGCTTCCCAGGCCCGTAGCCCCAGGACTGGGGAGGGAGGAGGACTTTGGGGACTTCCTGGCCACCAACCTAGCCCCATATTTAATGAGAGACCCTGTCTCAAAGGAATAAGGTGAAGCATGACAGAATAAGACATGGGAAGTCTTCCTTTGGCCTCCACACATACATGAATAAGTACACATACATACACCATACACACATGCACTATAACACATAGACCCACACACACACACATTCATAGAAGAAGGAAAAAAAACACCTAGGAGCCTCTTTCTTCATTATCACACCCACGTCACTGGCAAGTCATATTGACAGTAATTCCAAAATATATTCAAAACCTAATCACTTCCTGCTATCTCCAGACCTTTTAATCCAAGGCCAAGACAACTAGTTTCAACATCTGGACCTTTGCAGCAGCTGTCTCCCTGCCTCCACACTTCTTCTTCCCCACAGTAACCCAGAAGATCTTTCTGCCATGAGAGTCAAATGTAATTAGCTCAGCTTTTGATTAAAATTCGAGCTAAGGATGGAACTCCACGGGCAGAGTCCTTGCTTAGATTCAGTCCCCGACACCACATAAAACCTGGTGTGGCCCCCACACCTGTGACCTCACTCAGGGAGGTAGAAGGAGATTCAGAAGTTCAAGACTACCCTTTCTCAAAACAACAACCAAAAGCTTTCATTAAAGCCATCTTCAAGCAGCTTCCCATGGTGACCAAAAAATATTAAGCCAGGTCAAACTCTTCGCCATGGTCTACAGGTCCCTGCATGCATGAATTTCTTCTCTAAGCCTTTCTTCTCTGCTCCAGCTCTCCCCTCCACCCCCTCTCCCCCACACTGGCCACCCCCCATCCTCACGAGGGTCTTTGCACCTGCTTTTCCTGGCCAAACCCACCTCCTAGAACATCACACATCTGTCTTCTCAGCAAACCTCCAAAGAGTTCCAGGAGGCTCCCTCATACCCTCCCCAGACAATTGCACCCTGGGTCGCTCTGTCAGATGACCTTGTTCTGTCTTCCTTGAAGCATTTGACTGGCTTTGAAAAAAAAATTTCTGTGCCCATAGTGTCACTGAAATGAGTTCCTAGAGAACCAGGACTACGGTCTGTTCGGTCTCTGACCCTCCCTCCCCACCCCCCCCATCACCTGGACTGGGCCTCCACATTTAATAGGAACTCAATAAAAGTGGGTCAGCTGGGTGGTGGTGGCAGTGCACGCCTTTAATCCTAGCACTCAGGAGGCAGAGGCAGGCCGACCGACCACTGTGAGTACCGAAGCCAGCCTGGTCTACAGAGAGAGTTTTAGGACAGCCATGGCTACCCTCTTAAAAAATAAAATAAAATAAAATAAAATAAATAAATAAATAAATAAATAAATAAATAGGTGAATGAATGAATGGATAAGTAAATGAATATATATATATAAATAAATAAAGTGGGTCAGCCTGCTGACTAAGCACCACCAAGGTGGAGCTGGCTGGTAGCCTTTTGGCACAAGGGGAAAAGGACTAGCCCAGAGATGGTGATCTGGGAGGCGTCCATAAAACTGACTAAATGTAAGACAAGGTTTTGCTCCACAGTTGCCCGCCCACAGGGAGGGGTTTTCTATAATAAAGTCTTTACAAAAAGTTTCCGCATTATGGGCCACGCTGTCAATTACTGCATTTTTAACAAGAAACTGTTCTTTGGAGGGAAACTCATTAGCCTGAAGGAACCTCAATCAATGGTGTTTGGGACGTTCATGAAGGTCACTCGACAGAATCAGAAGAAAAAAAAAAAAAAACTGGAGGCAAAGGCATTGGGCATAGATTTAATCATCATTCCCGGGGGTAAGGCCTTGTAATCATAAGCATTGTCTTTGTAAGCACATTCTTTTGTAAAAATTATTTTGAAAACAGAGGAAGTGTTTATGTCATAAAAAAAAAAAAAGACGCACACTGGATACTTATTTTCCTTAAATTGTGCATTTAGGGCTCCGTAACAAAGAATAAAAATTCAAGCTTCTTCCAGTGATTCAAAAGTTACTGAGTTGTTGAGTGTGGTAGCTAACCCTGCGATCTCAGAATCTGGGAGACTGAGGCAGGAGAATGCAGTCCACTCTAGCCTGGGGCTGCTTCCTGACACCCTGACTCAAAGACCTTTTAGGTTTTTTTTTTTTAATAACTATGTCACAGACCACTTGAGCAAAATTTTGTGGGGTAGAGGAGATGGCTCAGTCATGAAAGTGTTCATCACACAAGCCTGAGGATCTGAGTTCAATCCCCAGAGCCCATGTGAAAAAAAAAGGCCGGGCATAGCGGTGTGTGTTTGTAATCCAAGCACTGGACCCATGGAGGCAGGTGGACCCAGGAGCTAGCTGGCCAGCCAAGCTTGCCAACTTGGTAAGCTCTGGACCAATGAAGAGAACCTGTCTTAAAGAGATAAAAAGGTAGAGACACGAAGTTGACCTCTGGCCTCCACGCACATGCACACATACACGCATGTGCCCCAGCACATACGTACACACCCAGACAAACATGAACACACACTAAATAAAGTTTCGATGGTGACAAAACTCTAACCAGATTGGCCCCAGTGTTCAAAGTGTGACAGCTTGACTAAAATGTATTTATAAAATAGAAGAGGAGATGACTCTTCAGCTAAGTGCACTTGCTGCTCTCTCAAAAGAGCCTGATTCAATTCCCACCACTCACAAGGCAGCTCACAACCATCTGTAACTCCATTTTCAGGGGAAATGACACCCTCTTCTGGCCTCTGTGGGCAACAGGCATCCATGTAGTGGGTAAAACACCCATATATATATATATACCCATGTATATGGGTAAAACGCCCATACGCATAAAAAGTAAAATAATATATTTTAAGTATGCATATAAAGAAAAGGAATACTTATTGCTATGTCTTATACAATATGTGGATTTTAAGCTATATAGCATGGGCCAGCATGATAACTAGGTGGGCGAAAAGGGCCAGCTGCTGATTCTGATGACTTGAATTTAATCCAGAGGACACACATGGGGGAAGAAGACAACCCCTGCAAGTTATCCACTGACCTCCACACATGCGCACTGGTACACACACAATAATAATAATAATAATATAAAATTAAATTAAATGTATAAGGAACTCAGTTAACACAGTACATTTTCATTCCAACCACACCAGAAGTTCACATATTCAGGTTAGCCTCAGTCTGTTCACAGGGTCATTTCACTGGGTGTAGGAAGGATGGTTTATCTGAGCCTCGGTGGTAGAGGGTGACTTGAGGCTGGATGGATGGATCTGCACAAAGGCATGAGAAGATGCTCGAGGTGGTCAAAGAGAATACAGGAAAGATAGCTGGTGGTCATGGAACTTGGGGAAGATGATGTCACTGAGGAGGAAGAAAGGGCACAGGAAACACAAGAATGAGTCTTGAAAGCAGAAGGCTATCATCAAACACTGCTGTGGGTTGGATTAAATATGGACTAAAATGAGCTCTGTGGAGTCACAGGTCACTGAGACCGAGGCAGGAGTGTCATCTATAGATGTGAGATGACAGAGAGAGCCAAGCAAATGGAGGCACAGCATGAACAAGGACCTGGAGAATGGTGGCTTCCAGAAGGGTGGGAAGAGAAGGGGTGTCAGTTTTGAGCGAATGAGGGGTCATGGGAATGAAGTATCAAGGAAATGAGGTCAGGGAAAATTTTGTTTGGATGGGAGAGGCTTCAGAATAACCAAATCGTGATGAAAAGACTCCAGCAGAGGAAGGTCAAGAGCCCAAGGCAATGGGATCTGGACTTAGAGCAGAGACAGGTTAACTATGGCAGTGGGAGAAGGGAGAAACGGTGAGAGGGCTCTGATGACAGCCCTCTCACTTGTATCTCATCCCTTATCTTCCCACAGCCTCATGGGTACCCTGGGCTCCTCTCAAACTCCTCCAGCCCCTCTTCTGTTCTCTTCCTTCTGTGTCCTGCCTAGGCCGGAGCTCCAAGCATCACCAACACCGCCCTCATCTCACATGGGACTTGCCAACTGATGCTCATCATCCGCCCAGAACTGTGGACCCTCGAAAGGCAGGAGCGGCACCCACCCAGCATCACATATACAGTAAGAGGAAAGTAAATTCTCACTGAGGTGACCACCACAAGGAATTGCTGCCCCACCAATATCCCCGCCGCTCTTCTGCCCTTCCTATTTAGGCAGAACTCCAGAATTCAGTCCTACTGGACATACCCATCTCTACACTTGCGCTGGCTCTATTGGAGCAGCCCCCACAGCCAGAGGGAGGCCTTTGTGGACTCCTGCCCTTCCGCCCTCCTTGATCTCCTCTGGCTGTTGGCCATGGTGGCAGCCTCTCCAGTTTCTTCACTCTTAAACTTTCTAGCCTATTCTGTGTGTCTACATCCTGTTTCTCAGAAGGAGAACCTCCCCTTGTAACTGCCTCCAAGCCTACAGACCCCCATCTCCCTCCATGCTTTCCCTCGCACAGGGAAATGGCCAGGCCTACACCTGCTAATTGTCTAAGTCCCCCCCACACCCCAGTCCATTTCTCTGGACTCTTTGACCCCTACCTCTCTCTGCCCACTTAAGTCTTCTCAGATCTCTCCCACCTGGTCCTTCCTTGACCCCATGATCACCGCAGCTACCTCCCTTTTTCTGGCTTTCACAACCATCCATCCTTCTTCACCACCCACTCCCTCGCCTACTCCCTGCGATCTGTCTCAGCTCCATCACGTCTCTCAACCTCCCTACCACTGCCAGTTTCACCTACTATTTGTCACGCAGCCCAGTGGAAGCTCTGCAGGCCCTGTCTTGCCTGATGGGGCATTTAAGGATACATGGCCTTTCTTCTGGAAATTCTTGCTCACGCCATGACTCCCTTCTTTGTTCCATCCACCCAGCACTGTTCCTGTCCCTTCAAATTGGGGTTCTGCAGGTCACAACTAACCACATCACCTGGCTCCTTGTCTCCAGATGAAGCCACGCAGGTTTCAGTCATGTTTTCAACGGTTTCTAAGAAAAGCATATACTGGCAAAACTTAGGGAGAGAGGAGATGCTGGTTGAAAAGCTACTGTGTAAAAGCCTCATCTGAAACAAGAGAGATGAGAGTCATCAGTCCTAGAGGAGCAGAGGCCGGGAACAAGCAGGAGAGAGGTCCTAGACAGTCTCCAGATCTGAGTCACCACTGTGACCCCAAGGTACCCTGCCCTTCACGTGCCCCAACAAACCAATAAATTCTCCTTCATGACAAGCAAGTCATATCTGTCGTCTGTAAGTGTCTTGACTTGGGGGATGGAAGGATGGCTCAGTGATTAAGGGCACTGTCTGCTCTTGCAGAGGATCTGATTTCAGTTCCTAGAACCTACATCAGACAGCTCACAACCACCTGCATGCAACTCCAGCTGAGGGGGATCTGGTGCCCTTTCCCGTCCTCTGTAGCCCCCTACATACACATGCTCACACACACAAATAAATAAATAAATAAATAAATAAACAAACAAACAAATAAATAAGCAATTAAATAGATAAATACTAAAATGGTGTTTTTTACGTCCTTTCTGGGGCTGTGAATCATAGCTCAGTAGGTAGAGTACTTGCCTAGCACACACAGAGCCCAAGTTCAGTCCTCACCACCACATAAAGCAGCATGGTTTGGGGCAACTGTAATCTCAGCCCTCAGAAGGAGATGAGCACTCAGAAGGAGATGAGCACTCAGAAGGAGATGAAGGCGGGAAGATTAGAGGTTTAAGGTCATTCTCAATTACATATTGGGTTCAAGGCCGACCTGGGATCCATGAGACACTATAATAAAGAGGGAGGTTGAAAAGATGGCTCCTTTGGTAAGACAGCTTGCTACACAGACATGAAGAGTTGAGCTTGGGCACTCACACTCACACAAACCCAGACACCAGTAATGGATCACTAAACAAAAGTCCCAATGCCGGATATGAGTGCCTCCATAGGAGACCCCTAAATGCCTCCAAAACAATACAGGCTCTTGCCATCGCTCTTGGTCGCCCGCCAGAGCAATGATTTGTTGCTTGCTTGATAAGAACCTATGTCTGAAACTATGTTAGGTGCAAGATACAAAGAAGTCAAGCTGGGTCTGAGCTGGAAGCTGCCAGATGCTGGTTAGCTTTCCCTGTGTCAGGTGGTGCTCTGAGAGATGCTGGGAGATAGAGGCGCCAACAGTCCAACGAGGCTGTGAAAGTCTATGAGATACACCCACCAGCTGAGGGCTCACTAGCAGCCAAATGAGTGCTGTAGGGGTAGCCAGCCACTTCCATGATCGGATCTGAGACCCCACTCCACAAAAAGAAATCTCTGCCTAGCGCTGCAAACCCAGCCAAAAGCCTATGACTACAGGGATCTTAGGCCCTAGGAGGGAACCTACTACTTCTGCTTAGCCTAAATTGGCATAACATCACACCATCTTCCAAATATCTACAATTGTGCCCGCAGACAAAGGCTGGGCTCAGCCTTAATCAGAGAAGCCTCTCTGTGAAGTGAATGAGGGGGAATGCAGTAACCGGTGGCTGCACGAGATGCTGAGGATAAAGGATGGTTGAGGGCTCAGCCCTAAGTGGACATTTAAACCCTCCCCTTGAGGCTCATGGGATTCTTCAGAAGAGGGTCCAGCGAGAATGTAAGAGTCGGAAGAGAGGAAGAAAGGCTGCAAAATGCCACCCTCTAAGGATGATACAGCTGTGATAATAATGATGAACAACCATGTCTACCAGCACCGGGCCCAACCAACAGTCAGCCATGGCTGGGAAAGGGCCCACCAAGCACTGCCGATCACTGTTGATCTATTGATCTGTATAGGAGACATGGAGATATTCTGTTCAGTTGTGCGTCCCACTACGGGGCCCTCCATGTCTAACAGTGTGCCGTTCAAACCCAACGGCACACTGATGGCCCTAGTCAAACTCTGTGGGACACAAAATAAAACAGTCATGAATATGAAAGGGAGATTTGTAGAGGAGGAGGGACTGGCAGGGGTAGGAGCGAAGTAAGGGAGGCTGTGGGGCGAAAGTAATTGGAATATATTATAAATATGTATGCTTATCCATGTGTACAATATACAGGAAATTGTTAAGGAACAAAATGTATTAATAAAAACAATACTTACAAAAAAAAAAAAAAAAACAGGGGTGTGGGGTTGGAGAGATGGTTTAGAGGTTAAGAGCACTGGCTGTTCTCCTGAAGGTCCTGAGTTCAATTCCCAGCAACCACATGGCGGCTCATAACCATCTATAGTGAGATCCGGTGCCCTCTTCTGGCCTGCAGGCGCACATGCAGGCAGAACATTGTATACATAATAAATAAATCTTTAAAAATAAAAAAACAGGCATGGGCCTGAAGAGATGGCTCAGTGGATAAGAACATGCGCTGCTCTTCCAGAAGACTGACTTCAGTTCCCAGCACTCACGCTGGGCCTCCCGTAAGTACCTGTTACTCCAGCTCCAGGACAATCAGTCTCCTCTGTCCTCACACACAGCACTCAGGCGCTCAGGCCCACACATGAGCACACACATAATTAAGATAAAATGGGATCATTTTATTATTCAAAAATAGGCGTGGTCATGCGTGCACTAGTAACCCCAGGGCTGTGAAGAATCCCGAGGGCTCCCTGGCCACCAGCCTAGCTCCACGTTGAGAAGAGACCCTGTATCAAGGGACTAAGGCTGAGGACAATAGAGCAGGACGGCCGACATCCTCCTCTGGCCTCCTCATGCATACGAGAGACCGCACACGAACACGGCACACTCACAGACTCACTGGCCCTGACTCCGCAGTCAGTACCCAGGCTTCTTTCTGTCATGCTGCGTTCCTCCCGCCCCAGGCTCCCCCGACAGGGAAGGGCCTGGTGCTCTGTCCCTGCTCCTTGAGGGATGCTGCTCCCTCCTGTGAGTGTGACTTCCTTGCTGTTCCTCAGGACACTTGACTCTCGAATCTGCATTTCCATCTTTCTTCTCCATCTTTTGAACTCTTCATTATGATAGAATATGCACAATGTAAAAAATTACCCTCTTGACTGTTTTAGACCTCTCATGCAGTTAGCCGCATTAATCACACGCCCAGCGCTGTGCAGCCATCACCACTATTTAACTTCAGAAATTTTCCATCACGCCTAACAGAAACTCCGTACGCATTAAGCACTGAGCCTCGTTCACCCCTCAACCCACCTGCTGGTCACTTTTAATCTAGTTTCTGTGTCTACAGATTTGCCTATGCTTGACATTTCACAAAAGTGAACCCAAAAATATATGTGTCCTTTGACGGGTCCATCTGACTTAGTCAATGCCTTCAAGATTCATCCGTGCAGCAGCCTGTATCAGAACCCCGCCCCCTTTGCACTGTTGACAAAATTACGTTGTAAAGCAGCAGTGGTCTGTAATCCCAGAACCCAGGAGGCTGAGGCAGGACAGTTACCCTCCGTTCCAGATCAGCCTGGGTTACACAATGAGATCCAGTTTCAAAAAAATCTCATGGCCTGTTTATAGCAAATTTTGTCTCTTCACCCCATTCACCCATTGGTAGCCATTTTGGGTCATGTTCACTCTTCGGCTGTCCTGAGCAGCACTGATGTGAAGATATGCGTCACGGGTTGGTTTGCGTCCCTGGTTTCCACACTCTGAGGCATAAGCCCACGTGTGGATTTGCTGGGTCATGTGGGAAGCCTGGTTGCCTTCTGGGGTGCTGCCAAACTGTCTTCCACAAACACTGCACCACTTTATATTTCCACTAGCTTTGTGGGAGTGCCAGTCCTCCTCTGCTTTCCCACCCAGAGGCCTGGCCCACCCCTGCAGCTGCCTCTGAATGTGCCCACACAGGAGTACCTCCGGGAACTCAGACCCAGGAGCAGCAAACGAAGATTGGGCTGTGTTGAAAACAGCCACTTTTGAGCCGACCCCCATGCCTGATGGGGGCGGCTGGGGATTAAGGGTGACTGGGGATGTGTGTAGGATTGGGGTGGAGTACCTCTTGTGTGCTTGCATGATCATCCAAAGGAGTCTTTTCAAGGCTACATCAGAACAGCCCAATGCCCTGTGCAAAACCACCGTGCCAAGGCTGGCCTTTTACAGGGCTATGGTGGTCCAAATTTATGCCATCATGCTTGAACAGCACGTACCCTTACCCAGTAAACCATCTCCCTAGCCGCCAATGCTATACAGTTTTTTCTTTTTAATACAATCATGTCCCATGTCCCGGCTGAAATTCATATTTAGTTAGATGTCTTGATTTTTGCCTGCTTTTGCTTTGCTTTTGTTTTTGCTTTTTCTAAGTCTGGCGACCTTCATAAGTAAGGGGCCAAGCCAGACACAGTGGCGCACACCTTCATTCCCAGTGCTTGGGGGGCAGACACAAATAGATGTCTGTGCATCTGAGGCCAGCCTCTACATAAAGCGTTCCTGCAAACCAAGAGCTACATAGCGAGACCGTCTCAAGGATGGAAAAAAAGGGGGTGGGGAGAGCTTAACTTGGGACATAGTTGGAGATTTTAAGCATAGCTGACTACCGACTGGGTACACGAACACAAGGCTCAGGGAAATAACCTGGGCTGGGGAAAGAATTCAGGAGTTGTCAACCCACGTTTGATGTCTGATGTTTTTATTGTTTGTTTGTTTGTTTGTTTTGTTTTGTTTTTCAAGACAGGGTTTCTCTGTGTACTTCTGGCTGTCCTGGAACTCACTCTGCAGAGCAGGCTGGCCTTGAACTTGAACTCATAAAGACTGCCTGTCTCTGCCTCCCAAGTGCTGGGATTAAAGGCATGCGCCATCACTGCCTGGCTTGGTGTTTTTATTCTTTCCTTAACCTGAGGTCTTGCATATTGCCCAGGTTGGGCTTGAAAAGATTCTAAATCCTCCTGCTTTCACCTCCCAGGAGCTGGGAAAACAGATCCCAGCTACCATACCTAGCTTGTTCTCAGATTCTGAATGATTGTGTGTGAGTGTGGGCATGTACACAGGTGGGCACATACATGTGGAGGCCAGAGGTCAAGCATGGGTGTCATTCCTCAGGACCCCGACCACCTGGCGTTTTGACCAACCAAGTTGGTTGGTCAACAAGCCCCAAGGATGCACCAGTCTCTGTCTCCACAGAGTTAAGAATACATGTACACATTTGTATCACGGAGCACAGGTAGAGGTGAGAGGCCAGCTTTCAGGGGTCAGTTCAGCTCTCCCTCCCCATTGCTGAGGCAAGGTCTCTCTCGTCCCTGGGACGCGGTTACGCCAGGCAACTGGCCTCAAGATTCTGGGTGACTCTGCTGTCTTCACCTCCCATCCTGCCCTGCAAGTTTTAGAGTTACACCACCGTGTTTTGACACAGCTTCTGCAGGCCGGTGTGTCAGGTGCTTTTACTGCTGGACCATTTTACGGGCCCCACACCCAGCTTTTTTACATGAGTTCTGGGGCTCAAACCCAGGTCCTCGTGCCTGCTGAGCAAGCATGTTAGCAACTGAGCTGTCTCCAGCGATATCTGCACTCATGAGCACAGGGGCGAGCACACGTGCGCACGCGCACACGTGTGCACACACACACACACACACACACACACACACACAAGTGTTTGGTTTTTTTTTTTAAGTTGTAGAAATACTATGTTACAATGGGGAATATTCACTAAAGCATCAAAGGTTATGGGATATGGTGGCACACACCTATAATCACAATGTTTAGAGAGCAAAGAAAGGAGGAGTGTGAGTTCAAGGCCCAGTCTTGGCTACATGGGGAGATTCTGTCTCAAAACAAACAAACAACAGGAAGCAAAGATTGAGGCCTGCTATAGTGGTGTGCGCCTTTAATCCAACACACAGGAGGCAGAGGCAGACAGCTCTCTGTGAGTGTGAGGCTAGCCTGGACTACATGGTAAGTTTCAGACCAGCCAGGGCTTACATGGTAAGACCTTTAAAAAAAGAAAAAAGATTGATGAGAGGAGGTAGAGTTGGATCCTGGGGAGATAGGCAGAAACGTTTACACACAGAATGGCTGAATCCTGACAGCAAATCAAAGAAGACAGTCATTCACTCTACTGGAAAGTAAAGGGATGTATAGAAGGTCTGAGCAACTCTGTGTGTCTCAGAAGCAATATAGAACCCCAGCTGGGTCCAGGGGTGTTGCTTCTTGCATGGATGCAACCCCATGCCAGCTCAAACACAGCTGGAAAGCCCAGGTCCTCAAAAGAACCTGCTTCCCAGTGACTTCTCCCAGCCCCACCCCTCTGATCAAGGGAGGAAAAAGATCTCTGAGCAGGTACCAACACCAGAGCAGCCCCAGACTGGGAAGGGAGCCCTGGCCTTTCCCAAGAAACCCCTGTTTGAGGCTTGGACACAGCTCTAGACAGAGGGAGTAGCCTGGGAGTAGGCCCAGACAGGGCCTGGGCCAGAATCAGAACAGTGGCTTTGAGCCTGCCACCCCCAGATGCCAGGTGGAGGGCCCGAGGGGTATGAGGGTGGCACAAGGTGGCTGCCAAGCCCTGGCGCAACCCAGGCTTGCCCTGAGGCAGGGGGATGGCCTAGATGGCCTCCCACACAGTACCCAACTCAAGAAGCAAAAAAAAATAGGGTGGGGTCAGGAAGGCCCTCAGAGTTTCTCCTTGGGAATGGTGACATGCCCAGCTCACTCTAGAACCAATTGCGTATGTGGGGGAGGGGAGGCGGTGGGCACTGTCAGGTGTCAGGAAGAAGAGGCAGCCTGAGTGGGACAGAATGACAGAACCTATGTGGTAAAAACACCTGAGAAGAATTCACCAGAGAAGAATAACCGGCGCACCACAGACAGGGTCCTGATCCTGACCACCACCTCACAGCTACACGGGGCACACAAGCTCCAGACCACACCGCTACCTCCACAACCCTACACCTTTACATGCAGCAGAACTCACCTACACAGCTAGGCATGGTGGCACGCCCAGCACCGGAGGCTGAGGCAGGAGGATGGCCATGAGTGACAGTGCAGCCTGGACTACGGAGTGAGGCCCCGTCTCAAGCAAAACAAAATAAACAAAAACCTGCCTCCGTAAGCAGCCCACACTACACCCAAGACACAGCTCCCCAGTGTCAACCACATATAATCCCTATGCCCCAAGCATGTCATTCACAAGCAGTCTGGAGATGTGGCAGGAATATGGTCCAGGAGCAGAACATCAGAGCAGTTTATAAAGAGTGACTGCTTAGGAAGAGGGTGAGCAAGAACCCTCTAGAGAAAGATGACTCTCAAATGAAGCAAAAGAAAGTGACCCGTGCAAACCCATGAGCAGCAAGTGAGAGATCCAGAAGATGGGTGTGAATGTGGCTCCTTTGAGGACTCTCTGTATCATGGGGTCCCCAACAGTGTGACTGAAAAGGCATGATCAAAGGGACAGTGTGGGACTGGAGGCAGAGCTTGTTTGTCGCCTTGGAGGCCAATCTCAGGAGAGTAGGTATTAGTCTAAAGCTAATGACAGTTACTGCAACGCTTTAGCAGGGAGCAACATGATCTGATTTATGTCATTAGCTCACTAACTTGACGCAACCATGGCAGAAATCTTTATATCAGTTTCAGAGAGGCAAAAGTACTTCTAATTATGACCAAACCCAGAGACCATAAAAACTAAGATTAATACATCTGACTGTATTTAAAAAAAAAAAAAAAGTTTAATTCTGCATGGCAAAAAAACTACATATACAACTGATACCCACTGGCAAAACTTCTCCAAAGAGTAGAACCTGTACCCGGGGGCAGTTTGTTAACACAAAACAAAGTGTGTGTGTGTGTGTGTGTGTGTGTGTGCGCGCGTGCGCACGCGCATACATTTTGTTTTGGCATTTTTGTCTTATTGGTCTTTTGCTTATTTGTTTGGATTTTCATTTTTATGTTTTTATGGGAGTTTGCTGTTTTCATTTAACCTGGTTTTTAGGAAGGAAGGAAGGAAAAGAAGGAAGGAAGGAAGGAAGGAAAGAAAGGAAAAAAGAAAGACAGTTGAGTGGATAGGGAGGTGAGGAGGATCTGGAAGAAGTTGGGGAGGAGAAAAAAACATGATCAAATACACCACATAAATATTTTAAATTAAAAATGCAAATACAATGTCAAAATGCAATTTTCAGACAGAAAGGAAATTTCTATTTGTATCACAGACATCATGATTATTTCCTTAGTATGTAAAGAATTCCCCCAAAAATTAAATAATAAAAAAAGGCAGTTACCTGTAGGAAATGGACAAAGGCAAAGGAAAGTTTGCAGGGGGGGGGAAAAACCTAACATAAAACGGCTCTTCAACATTCAAAGACTAGAATCTCTTAAGAGAAAAACAAAATAGAAATATATAGCAACAATCATAAAATGTGATAATGCTCTCTGATGGCAAGGACGGGGAAAACAAACTTTGATGTGCCATGGTAATGCCAGCTAAAGCATCCATGGAGGGGACGTGGATTGCCATTTATCGAAACAAACAGCACACCACCTTAGCCCACGAGCTCTGCTTTGGGGAATACAGCCTACAGACGCCATTTTAAATGAGCAAGGGCTGAGGACATGCCCAGGATGGAAGGCACTTGCAGAGCAAGCATATGGACCCAAGCTCAGGTCCTCCAGATCCACACAAAGGCAGACACAACAGCACACACCTGTGATCCCAGCACTCCTACAGTGAGGGGGGCTGGAGACAGGAGACTCCCCCGGAAGCTCACAGACCAGCCAGCCTGGTGTACAAAGGAGTGAACAAGAGCCCCTGACTCAAACAAGGCACAAGTTGAGGGCTGACATTTACAATGTCCTCTAACCTTGACTCATACACAGAGAAAGTCAGAGACAGAGAGAGGAAGAAGATAGGTCAAATAATATTTGTTCAAGGAAATATGCTGCAATGGAAGGATGGAGAGGGAAGGGTAGGTGGGGAGGAGGAAGGAAAGAGAAAGGAGAGGAGGGAGGGAGCAAAAGGAGGAGGAACTTAGTGAGAAGTGCTCTGTCAACTGAGCCACAGATGCCTAGCCCTGAAAGGAAGGACTTAATTTCCATCGGCGTGGGACAGACTTAGAACCTACTGTGGTGTAAACACAATCCATCTCTTTAAAACAGCAAAGGAGAGCACTCTGTCTACTGACAGGAACAAATCGAAGCACACTGTAGCACACCCCGGCATCCTCCATGGATTATAGGAAGTCTTCTCTATAGTTAGGATAGATGCACAGGTTATTCTGGAAGGAAAACCAGAACCTATTTGCCTGGTGGACGTGTAGGCGTCATGTTTGCACAATCTGGTGTTTGTCGGTGCCAGCCATCACCTTGGGAGCATGTCAGCTTATGAGTGGTAGGGCCCTAAGACTAGGTGAGCTCACCTGGGAGAGGAGATGCTGACCACCCACAGTGCAGGCACCCCAAGGACCAGGAGACGGGGAGGGAAGTGGAATCTCCCCTGAGGAGAAAAGCATCCCTCGCTATGAGAGCTGCTTTTTCTTGTGACACAGCAGGGACAAAAAAAAAGTTCTTATGGATTGGTGGAGATGAAGAAATGGCGCCAAGGGTTTTGCTCTGAAGTCTACGGGGAATAACAGGCAGGGGCAGGGTCCCCCACCATCACACAGGCTCATCCGCAGAGTCATCCAGAAAACCCCTGCACTGCGAAGCCACAGTGCTAAGAAAGGCTGTGCCTGTGGCTAGTCTGCCAAACGCCTTCGCTTTATCCAAAGCCAACTTCACTGAGGTCCCCGGAGGTGGTTATGTTACTTCTTCTATGTGGCCCTGAGCACATCATTCCTGTCTCCTTTTTCTGCTTTAAATGTAGACACGATCAGGTACTTCATTTGCATACTGTATGGACGGTATGAAGCACATAGGGAAGCAGCTTATGTGCGCAGTAATCCCTCCGGGTAGGGGTAGGCGACAGTAACGGAGCCTCCTAAAGCCTTTTGCATCAGTGGATACAGTCCGGGCAAGTGGGGTGAACAGTCACCAGGGTCGGGCCAACAGTCATCTCTGTCTAGACAGTGAAGCCTCAGGCAAGATTGTGACTAAGATCTGGGGATCCCCTGGAAATCCTGAGTTTCCGTTCCTGGGATGCTAGGGACTTTCAGGATCCCAGACCACGCACACAAATAAGACTAAGTGTCCTGGTCCCCCGAGCCCAGCCCAGGAGCCCCTCAACCACTGGCCTCCGCACTTCACAAGCTCTGCCTCCCGTATTGCTTCACACAACCTTAGACAGACTGGGTCCTCCAAAATCGCTCCAAGCACCACCCTTGCCCCTGAGATTTCTTTTCCGGGTTGTGTCCCTTCCGGCGGCCCGCACAGAGTGTGAGCCCTGCAGGACTGTCACAAACATACATCTGCCTCCCTGGAGAATGCCATCAAGGACGGAAACAGGGCAGGTGAGGCCCCCGGGAGTGTCCCAAGGCACGCAGGGTTGAAAGCTTGCAGCAGGCCGGGATCCAGATGGGCAGGGCACAGGTTGTGGTATCCGTGGTAACCAGCAGTAGGCGAGTCATTTATTGCAATCCCTACTGCCTCGGCACTCAACAGTTTGCAAGGTGTTTCACGCCCTAATGTCACTGCAGCCTTTGCAACAGCCCTGTCCGTGGCCACCAATGCCTCCATTCCAAGCACCAGCAGGCGCAAGCAGAGGCTCCCCAAAGCAGCCTGCTGATCCCAGGTCCACACAGCTACTGCTGGATTAGAACTTGTACCCCTGAGGCGGCTCTGAGCTCCTCCCCCGGCCTCCCCTCCTCCACGCCGCCTCTGGCTGTGCTGGCCAAGAGCCTCAAGGAGGCCACAGAGCTCGGCTTGGGCTTCGGCCTCGGTCCTTCCTTCTCTGCTGTGGGTCTTGGGCACGTGGGGCCAGGCCCCCACGGTGGCAGCGCCGCTGACCGTAAGTACCGGGAATGGGTGACAAGCCTGGGCGGCTGAGGGCCCCTCTCTATAGCCATCTCATAGTGGGCCGGGCTGGACTGGGGCCTGCCCACGCGACCACGCTGAGGGTTGAGTGCCGCAGAAGGGCAGTGGAGGGGCACCCTAGCCCTACTCCGCCTGCTCCGCTCACACGCGCACACACACACACACACACACACACACACACACACGCACACATGCACACATGCACACACACACCAGCATTCTGGACCAGTTGGCGGTTCCAGCCACTAGAAGTTTCACAGAAGGACGCCCCCCCCCCCCCACTCCCAGTCACTGGTCCACAAGCTCCCAAGCTGCCTGGATTGGAAGGAAACTACTAACGGGGAGGAGGAGCAAGAGGGGGAGCTATACCTTTGGGGCCAGCCACGGTTGGGGGTAGAAAGAAAGAGATGGAGTAGTTTGGTCCTTGTCCCGCAGCTGGGTGAAAAATGGTTGTTCTGGCAGCTGGAGTTGGGGGGCAACAGGGGATCCAGAACCGGCTCCACCAGTCCCCAGCACGGGCTAGGCGGGAATTGTTAGCTGGTGAGTCTGTCCCCGGGTGTGTCTCAGGAGGAACTAGGCAGCCTGTACCAAGAAAGGGGAGCTTCAGAGGGGGCATCCTTAGAGGGTACCAGGTAGAAGGAACCCCTCTCCTCCCCCTCACTCTCCTTGAGCCTTCCCAGGAAGAGCAGGCTGGGGAGGGAACAGTCCTGGATTCTTGCCGAAATCCAAGATAAGAGATAAGGAACGGGTTAGCGACGTTACAGAATTCTCGGATGTCCCCCAGCTAGTAAGTGGCAGAACGGAGGTCAGAATCCAGGTGCTAATCATTGGCTCTCCCTGGAGGGTTTAGACAGTGCGAAGACCAAACCCATGAGGGGCTTCAGGGGACTAGAGCTCCCCAGTTCCCCGCATCCTGTCCAGAACTGAGATTCTCAAAAGACAGGCCCTGTGGAGTGCAGCCGTACTGAGGAAGTGTACTACAATCTAGCTCCTGGCCAGGCTGGCCCTCTGCCCTCCTGCCTAGCCTTCCCACCACCTCCTGGAGAACTCAGCTTTTGCCTGTTTACTCATTCAGCATGAACTGGGACAGACAGATGACAGATGAGAACACAAACAAACAAACAAACAAACAAAAAATGACCAAGATTTAAATTTCAGATTTAGACTGGGTGCTACCGAAAGAGAAGGAAGCACGGGCAAACCGGCTGGGGCAGGTCCAAACCTGAAGTAATTTGAGAGCAGCCCCTGAGGGGATGTTGGAACAGAGATACCTCCTTAATGAGTAGGGGCCGGCCAGTTAGGACTTTGGAGGAAGAGCATTCCAGGCAGAAGGAATCAAGGCAAGGGCCCGAGAAGAGAGAGGCAAGGTAAGGGTATGGGGTGGGTGCGGGTGAAAGGGCTGGAGACTCTGGGGTTGGGAGCAAGCACAGTGAGAGCCAATAAAGAGTTTTAACAAGAGAGGAATGTAATCACAGTTTAATGGTGCGGGGTGCAGAGAACAGCTCAGAGGCCAGTGAGGAGGCTGTGGCAGGAATATGGACAAGGATGATGTTAGTTTGGGCCGAGATGGTGGTCCAGCAGTCATTCCAAACAGCCCCAAAAGCACTCACGTGCACTCTCAGGTCCATACAGGCTTGGGGAGAGGTGCATTCTCTCACGCCCCTATCGGCATGCCAATCCCAGGTACACTCACCAACCCACTGTCCACACCCGCTGAGTCACCCAGAACCAGGAGGAAGATGAGAGGGCTGGTCCCATCATCCCTACAAACCACGGCTAACAGCACGGCTAAGGGTGGCTAGGTCCCCCAGCCCTCTGACTCTGCACATCCTCTGCAATTAGTGCTTTCCCAGGAAACAAACCTAAACCCTGTGTGTGTCCCACCTGGCACCTCTCTCTCTCTCTCTCTCTCTCTCTCTCTCTCTCTCTCTGTCTTTTCCACCATTGACTGTGCAATGTTAGCCAGTCTTGGAGCCGGGGAGATGGCTAGACATTTAGGACCACCAGCTGCTCTTCCAAAGCACCTAGGTTTGATGCCCAGCACCCACACGGAAGCTCGCCGCTGTCTGTAAATGCAGTTCCAGGGGATCCGATGCCCTATTCCTGTCTCTACCAGCACCAGGCACACGTGCGGAGCGCAGAAACACGTGCAGGCGAGACTCATACACATAAGACAAAACAAAACATTGACAGGGTCTTTTCTCCTCTTCCAGTTTCAGTCTCCTCAGGCTCAAAACCCCAAGCTCACAGGATGCTGCTGAGACAGTGATGAGGGGACAGTTTTCAGAAATGGTGGCTTGTGGCTCAGGTTGTAGCTCAGTACTTGCCTAGCGTGGCTAGGGCCTGGGGTTCTAGCCTCAATACCACATAAAACTGGACATGGTGTTATAGGACTGCAAAGCCAGCACTCAGGAAGCAGAGGATGGGGAATTAGAATTTCAAAGTTATCCTTGGCTTGGCTCTACAGAGAATTCAAAGCCAGTTGGAGATGCTGTCTGAAAAGGAAAAAGGAAGAAAACACAAAAACCAGTGGTCTTGGGTGGACCTCAGGAAGGGATCGGAAGGTAGCGGAGAGCGTGGGCCTAAGTCTACTCTCTTCCACAGTGACTTCCTGGCTTCCTGTGCCCTGCATTAATGAGTCACCATCACTTATCACTTATCACGGGCTCTAAGTGCTTTACCGTCACTGTCATTCGATTATCAGATTCCCCATCCACAGGTTGGGAGCAGAGCAGAGCCCCTGCAGGGCTCCTTCCGAAGGGTTAGGTGAGATTCCCAATACTGCGAATGCTGCAAGCTCGCGTGTGGCTCGCCGGAAAGGCTGGTCGGCAACTGCCGTCTGGTTCCGTGACTTTGGGCCTGTTCCGTAATCTCCGTGAGCCTGAGTGTCCATCTACAGCTTGGGAAGAATGAAAGTCCTCAGTTCCAGGATCCTTGTGACGACTGACAAAGTCCACCCAAATGAATGAGTGCTGGGTGTGGTGGCACACACCTCTGAAAGAGGCAGAGGCGCATGGCCAGTTCTAGGCCAGCCTAGGTTATGCTGTGATTTTTTTTTTTTTTTCTAATGGAGGACCAGAGAGATGGCTGAGCCTAGGCTACATAGTAAAATTTGCAAAAAGTCTTTTTCTTTTTTTTTTTTTTTCTTCTCTCTCTCTCATGATATAGCTCTGGCTGTCCTGAAACCTGCTATATAGGCCAGGTTGACCTCCAACTCACAGAGATCCAGCTGCCTCTTCCTCCCGAGTACTGGGATTAAAGGTGTGTGATTTGTTTAAACAAAAGGTGGAGCAGGAGAGACGGCTGAGCAGTTAAGAGCGCTTTCTAAGGGGCTGTCAATTCCATCCTCACAGGCTCCCACACCTTCTTCTGGACTCCGCAGCATGTGCGCATGCGTGAATGACGACACCTATATCCATAAACAAAAGCTATTTTTTAGTTTAATAAATAGTCATCATCAAGCGAATCATTAGCATAACGGTTCTCTCCATTGCTCCCCCAGGTGGGCACAGCGCCCCAGGCCCTGAGCAGGCGCGATGGACTGGAAGAAACTCCAGGACCTACTGAGCGGCGTGAACCAGTACTCCACGGCCTTCGGACGCATCTGGCTGTCGGTAGTGTTCGTCTTCCGGGTGCTGGTGTACGTGGTGGCGGCTGAGCGTGTGTGGGGTGACGAGCAAAAGGACTTTGACTGTAACACCAGGCAGCCCGGTTGTACCAACGTGTGCTATGACAACTTCTTCCCCATCTCCAACATCCGCCTCTGGGCCCTGCAGCTCATCTTCGTCACGTGTCCCTCCATGCTGGTCATCCTGCACGTAGCCTACCGCGAGGAGCGGGAGCGGAAGCACCGCCAGAAGAACGGGGAGCACTGTCCCAAACTGTACAGCCACCCCGGCAAGAAACACGGCGGGTTGTGGTGGACTTACCTGTTTAGCCTCATCTTCAAGCTCATTATTGAGTTGGTCTTCCTGTATGTCCTACATAGGCTCTGGCATGGCTTCACCATGCCACGTCTGGTACAGTGTGCCGGCGTGGTGCCCTGCCCCAACATCGTCGACTGCTACATCGCTCGGCCCACGGAGAAGAAGGTCTTTACCTACTTCATGGTGGGCGCCTCGGCCGTCTGTATCATTCTCACCATCTGTGAGATCTGCTACCTCGTCTTCCACAGGGTTATGCGAGGCCTGAGCAAGGGCAACCCTGCGAAGAGTGTGAGCTCCCCGAAGTCCTCCAGCCGGGCCTCCACCTGCCGCTGTCACCACAAGCTGCTGGAGAGTGGGGAGACGGAGCCAGGCCCAGCCAACACCCTGCAGGCTTCAGCACCCAACCTGACCCCCATCTGAACCACGTGCTGGAGGAGGGGTGAAGCAGGGAGGTGCTGGAGGGGGAGGGGTCCTGGGGGTGCTGAGTGCCCCCCACTTTGAATTCACTAAGCTAGCCAATTCTGTTGGAGGCAGGTGTTTTGTGGGTGCTGGGCTCTGTCCTGGCTACCTTGTATAGGTAGCACGGCCAAACCCAGCTTTGGAGAGACATTTAAATTAGCAAAGGGACTACATGCATGCAAGGGTCTACTTGGCGCTGGACTGGTAAGCAGGGCTTCTACCTTTCCCAAGGGACTACGGGGCACCCTCTCAGAAAACACATGGTGGAAGAGAGAAATGAGAGGGGGCTCTCCAGCAGAGACAGCAACAGCAAAAAGAACTGGGCATCTCAGAGGAGGGGTGCCGGCCCTGGACTGGGGACAGCCAGCCCAAGAGAGAGTCTTTACCACTCAGCCATGAGAGGCTGCCCAGGTTCCTAGGTGGAATGTTCTGGAGGCCAAAGAGCGAACGTGGAAGGGGCAGGAGGTCTTGTCATACCAGCTGCTGCTTGAGACACCTGTGGCTCCTCTGGATCTCCCTTTACCAACCTCCACCTTCAGGCAGCAAAGACTCTTCTCCCTCCCACCAGGGTACTCAGCCCGCTGCACCCTGTGGCCAGGACCTTGGGGGCATGCATGGAATGGGAGCATATCCAAGTCAGTTTCCTTCAAAGCAATAAAGTTGTGTTTTATAAAATTTGGTTCTTTTCCTCCATTCTCCCCAACTTTCACCCACAGCTCCCTGAAGTCAAAGGAGGTAACCCTGGGGAAAGGAAAGAGCCCTGGAGCTTGGGGATGAAGCTGGGGTAGGGACCGTGACCGAGTCTGGCTGAAGACGTGGTTGGGAAAGGGTGGAGCTGCTGGTGGCAACTGGCAAAAGGGGGTGGGGGATAAACACACACGTTGGGATTCTAGTTGTGGCCACCAGAGGGCGCCTCCAGCCTTCTAAGTTAGACTGATCTGTGCACACTCACAGTCACTCTCTTTACAAACAAATCACACTCCCTCCTCGGTTGCTCGCTCAGCCCATTTCCCCACCCTGTGTCCACACAATCCCTGCTGCTCAGACTCTCACTTGCGTACACTCACGGTGGCGTAAGTACGTAGCCGCTCTAGAGGCTGCTCACACCCCCAGCCTCAGCCATCGATTCATTCAGCTCTGTCCATCCCCTCCACCCCTGAACTTTTTTCACACATGCCCTAAAAAAAAAGTTTGGGACCGTCTAAGCCCAAGGTGCTAGTCTGGGGGAGACCGGAATGTGAAACCGAGCTTTCTGCAAGCATAGACTAACCCTCAGGAAACATTCAGTGACTATTAAAGCTAATGCCAAGAGCCAGTGAATAGGCTGACAGCCAGCAAGGGCAAAGAGAGGTCGGGGCACCTCGCACACACAGCAGGCTGTGTGGTTCACCTTTGCTCTCTGTGGCCGTTAAGGGGTGGGTGAGTCAACACGGTTTAACAGGCTCTGGGCTAGGCTGATCGTCATCTTACAATAATTCCACCACTCTACACTTGGATTGAACTGTAAGAACCCCCGCCTTATTGTCAATACAATCGTCAGCCAAGGTCCCAGAAGAAAAAGCACAACACATTCGAATTAAGTTAACTATGGATAGATATGGCAGTAAGAGGCCGGTGAGCCCCAGCTCTTGGGCAATCAAGGCTGGAGAATGATGAACTCAAAGCCAGCCTTGACTTCCCGGTGAGATGGTGCTGAAGGGGGGGAACTTTCTGCAGAGACTGGATGATGAGGAAAGGCAAGGGGCGCTTCAGTGCCTGTGACGGCTTATGTTGACCTGGTATAAGAGTCACCTAGGAGACAAGCCGCTGTGGAGGCCTGCCTGTGAGGCCCCCGCTGCCGTATTTCCCTGGCCATAACATATTGCACTCCCATATTTTGAGATAATATAAACCTCTTTAGCCTCAGGTTGCTTCTGCCGGGCATTTTTGAGAAATAATTACTGAGGTACCTAAGGAATGGTGCAGTCACCTAGAATGCAAAATGGGGGTGGGCGGGGGCTAGAGGATGTATTCACACAGGAGCCAGTAATCCTCACACCACCGCCATACTCTCCCACCTCCTGTTCACCTGCCTGTGGCCCTCAGTGACCCAACCCAAGCAGAAGGCAGAGCACTCGGAGGCCTGCTGAGGCTGTGGGTACAGGTGAGCCTTCCGGGGCACAGAGCAGGGTGGGGTAGGGTGGAGAGCAGCTCTGGGGGGCAGAAGGACTCGGCTCAGCACTCAGTATAGTTCCTTCTGCAAGGACTACTACAGAGATCAAAGGAGACACTGCGGGTTAGGCTGTCAGAGGCAGGAAACACCTAGGTGTGACTGTGGTGAGTCTTTGGTGGTTGGGCCCTAGCCAGGTCGCTCTCTGCTTGGGCTGGGTGGTTACAAAGGTCCCAGGGAGGGCTGAGCTCTACGTTTTGCTACTACATATTTCAGAATCGTCCTTTTATAAAACTTTTTTTTAATCACGTGTATATTAATCTGTGGGGAGTATGTTGCTCATATGAGTGCAGGTGTCCAGGAGAAGGGATCAGATCTCCTGGGGCTGGAGCTATGGGTGGCTGTGAAACTCCTGATGTGAGCGCAGCTGCAAGGCAATACCGATGTTCCTCAGGGCCCAAACAGTTGCCTCTAGACCTATATCCAGACTGAAGCTAAGCAGGCTCCCGAGAGGAGAGGTGGAAAGTGTAGCCCACGAGGGAGTGTGCTACACTGCTAAAGAGCTTAATGAGTCTGCTAATTCCCTCAAGCGGAAGTCTGGGGAATACGAGTGGGAATGGATTTTCAGGGTGTGGGATAATGGTGGAAGGAAGATAAAACTGAATAGGGCTGAGTTTGTTGCTATAGACCGACTGAGCAGATATTCCAGTTTTACTATGGAAACTTGCAGGGTTGTTGTTTGTTTTGTTTTTTAAGGTGTCAAAAGTTTGTTTGAATGGTTAGATAAGACATTCGTCAGAAGGTGGCCTGCCTGATATCTCATGGTTTGGTGTTGATGGGAAGATTTTAGGGAAACCGCAATGCCAGGGTGGGTCTGCTGTGTAAAACCCTGTTCTCCACAATGGGCAGGCCCAGAAGACAAGCCCTTCATCAGTGCTGTAAGATGCAAATAGTGAGAGGAGCACCAGCACGTTTGAAGAGCTTTTGTTATTGGCCTTTTTCTCGTGCCAGACCTCAGGGTTGGAGACACACACACACACACACACACACCACTGAATTAAAGTCAATGGGTTTAATTGAGCCCCAGTGTATCAGGAGCCAGGGGGCAGCCTATAAAAAGCAAAAGCAGCCTACACAGGGCAACTGTCCATGATGGCCTGACATGTAAGAGGCAGCACAGGCAAGGCGATTTTTATGCCGGCATGACTTTTGCTACTGTCTAATCGGCCATGGTGCTTCCAGGCATGAAACAGATGAGATGCCTACAGAATTTTTGACCAGCCCTGTGCATGGAGCTGTCGGTAGAGATGTTTGGAGCCATTCAGCATGCTGATCCACCCGGAGCTGGTATCCAGCTGCAGCTCATGAGTAAGTTCCTGGCGACAATCACTGTTGCCACCAGGTGGAGCTCATATCCCCCTGGCGTGCACCTCTCCCTACTTCCCCTTCTCAGATGCCTCCTTCGGTCCAGCTATATATGCACGGGCACCACACCCTACAGCCCTAGAGGAGCAAGAGGTCTCTTTGTCGCCATTCATTCTAGAGCGAACCCCTGTGTTGTACGTGGACTGACTTTGTGTTCTCTTCCCCACCCCACCCCCAAATCATCTATTGAAATCCTATCCCCGGTTTGATGGCATTAGGTAGTGGGCCTTTGGGAGGTGTTTGGGGCACGAGGGGAGAGCTCTGTCAGGTGGGATTATTGTCCTTATAAAAAGAGTCAGGAGAAACCCAGCATGGGGTCCCCCACCTATACCTCCAGTACTTGAAGGGCTGAGGGAGGAGGATCGTCAGTTTGAGGACAGTCTGGTTCACGTAGTGAGACTCTCAAAAAGAACAAAAGCTAAAGGTTCTGGGACGAGTTGGCAGCATGCACAAAGCCCTGGGCTCCGTCTCCAACATCCCACGATCCCACTGAATACAGTGACACACCCCCTTAACGCTAGCACTCAGTGTGGCGTTTGAGGCCAGCATGGCCACAAGTAGGAGGGAAGGAGAAAGAGGGGGAGAGGAGGAGGAGTGGAAGAGAGGAGAGGAGAATAAAATAAAATTAAAAAGGATTGCATTTCATGTGAGGACAGAGAGAGCGCCCCGGTGTGGACTGGCCACGGGCTGTGCGGAATCTGTTAGGCCTTTTCTGTCCTGGAATTGCTGCCACCTGACTAGACTCTACACAGCTCAAGTGGACAGCCCGCACTGGTCCGCAGGCGCCACACCACACCCACAGCTTAGTCCCAGCGCATCCCGGGGTGTGCGGGCACGCTGCAAAACCAAAGTGAGACCACAGCACTCCTCTGTGTCTGAGTGGCAGTCATCTGTGACAGGGCCTGTGAATCTGTCCCACCCGACAACTTACCTTTCACCTTCCTCCTCTCCTCTTCACACCTGTCCCAGCCAGCAGACCTTCCCGCTGCACCTCAGGGAGGAAACGCCAGGCACACCCCTGCCTCGGGAACTTTACGCCCTGGTTCTCTCCACCTGGGATACCTCCAAGGCCACGGGGCTTCCTTCCTTCCTTCTTCACTCAAGGCTCAGCCTCGATGGCAGCTGTTTGGTGCAGGTTTCTCTTCTATGAGAACTCGAAACGGCATGTTCTGCGCTCCCAGTCTGTACACATACCCCTGCTGTATGTGCACGAGTCACTAACTCGTCCTTCATTATATCGTCTTTTCTGTCTTCCCACAGCTAGAAAGTAAAATCCAAGAGGCTAGGCATCTCGTGTTCCCTGGTTGCTCCCAGTGTCTAGACAGTGTTACAACACCAGACGGTACTCAGAAAGTATATGTTGGATTGACAAATCCATCTACAGGCCCGATGCCCTGCTTCGTTCTGGTTGCCTGAGAGGCTCCCAGGGTCATGGGGCAGGGGGAGTAAAGAAAAAGGAAGGCATTCAAAGGATGCCCCTCCCTCCTGGCAAGATGGAAAGTTCTGGAGATCTGTTGCATAGCAACCTGGATATGCTTGATACATGGTGAAGCTAACTTGGTTGAGATGGCAGGCTCTATGCTGATAGGTGTGTGTGTGTGTGTGTGTGTGTGTGTGTGTGTGTGTGTAAAATGAGGGCCTCCTACACACACTCTGCATCTGTGTTAAAGGTCCTACCAAGCCGACTGAGATTGTGGGGAGCTGGAATGTTGGAGGTCTCAAATCAAATTATCTTAGGTTATCTTTAGCCCCCCGAAAGCCATGTGTTGCCCACCTCTGCACTTAACCCAACATCCTTGTGACAATTAGGTATTATCATTGGAATATGCCGATTCCTAGCTTCCACCAACCTAAAGGCTAAGAGCGTCCCGATTATATCTGAGGCCTGGAGTAGAGACTCCCCGGCTTTGCCAGGTCTCAGCTACGTGATGTTTCTATTAACGTTGTTTTTAGTTTTGTTTTGTTTTGTTTTGTTTGAGACAGGGTTTCTCTGTGTAGCCTTGGCTGTTCTGGGCTCCCTTTGTAGACCAGGCTGGCCTCGAACTCACGGAGATCTGACTGCCTCTGCTGGGATTACAAGCGTGCCCCATCACACCCGCTCGGGGTAACTTAAATGTGTGCTCCCAGGCTATGGTCACTCATATTTGAGTCCAGAATAAACGGTCTCTTATTTCCTTTGAGATAAGAGCTGCATTTTGATTGACACAAGATCTTGTATAGTATAGGCTAGCCTAGGACAGGCAATCCTCCTCATGAATGCGGGGACTTCCAGTCTCTGCCACCAAGTCTTGTGTGTGTGTATTATAAGTTTATATTAAGTCCTATGTGTTATAAATATATATAGTTATATCTCATATATTATGACATATATTAACGGCAACTAAAAAGCTTTAAACAACGAATTGCAGGGCGGGGGCATTCCTACCTAACCCGGTGGGGACCAGCAAGGGAACTTGTGGGAAAGACGACATCTGAGCAAAGACTGGAGGGATCCGCGTGTGAGGGTACTCCAGGAAGACACAGTGTCACGTACGCAGGCACGAGCGCACAGACACCGAATAGTTACAATAACCGGCCAGGGCTGGTGACAGAGTGCCAAAGCCACAGGTGGTGGCCAAGGCCTGGAGAGTAAAAACTGCAGACCCTGCCCAGAAGGCAGGAAGGGCGGTAACAGGGTTTGAAACAGAGCAACCACAGAGCCAGGTTTTTATGGAAATGTATAGGCTGAGTGGCTACAAGGGCCTGGAGCCTAGGAGACTTATTGTGGGGTCGCTTGAGTTGGTGGGAGTCTGAACAGGGTCAGGATGAAAGGAGGAGAAGAATGAGGGTGTGGGGAAATGGGGAATATGGTTATAACCCGTAACCATCCCCTCAGAATGGCTGACTTTTGGAGGTTGTGTTGGTTTTGGCCCCTACTCCTTCCTTCTCCATGAAATCTGATCTTGGAGTCCATAAGTAAGGGCAACCTTGGCATCACCTCACAGCCCTCAACTAGCTCCCTGCCCCTTTCCCAGGGAACAGGATGGGAGCAAAACCTCCCAACCGAGCTGGGCCCAACCTCCAAGAAAACTCAGCAGAGAAGCTACTGGAGCAGATGCAGTCTTGGGGGTGTGGTAAGAGCCGGCCAGGCCCCGGTTCCCATGCCCCCGAGGGTCAGAACAAAATGGGCGCAGTTGTCCCCTTGGGAATCTCAGGAGGCTTGGTTCAGCTCGTCTTAGCCCAGCCCTGAGAGAAAGAGAGGTCTGGAAGGGAAAGCCAGCTCAGCCTGATCCTCAGGCAGCAACAGTGCTGGTCTTGCAGTCTGAGCCCACCCGCTGGCTGCCCCAGCCCAGGAGGCCCCTGGGAACGCAAGGACGGAATCCTGTTTGGACCTCGGCCAGCCTCAGGCTGCAACCCACCTGCCACCTTCCTTTCTCTTAGCTGCCCTGGACCCTGTCAGTCCTCTAGCTCTGACCTCCCTCGGATTTTCTGCCCTCTCCTGGAACAACACAGATTTTTTTTTTCCTGCCAGGTTTTGTGGTGGTTTTGTTTCGCTGGTCGGGTGGTCATATTTGCAATAATAGAGGCTGAAACCTTGTGCCTGGCACAAGCCGGGCAAGGGTTCTGCTGCCGAACTACACCATCAGATTTCTTCCTCTCAACTTTTCCAGACAAGATTCTTACTGAGTTTCTCAGACTGGCCTTGAACTAACTCTTTCTCTCTCCCCCTCTCCTCCCCACCCCTCACCCCCACAAGCTCTCACACATCCCATCCCAGACTGGCCTCAAATTCTCTGTGGAGAAGATGGCCTTGAACTTCGGACACTCTTGCCTCCACCTCTTGAGAGGATGCAGGCGTGAGTCACCTGGTTGATATGCTCGGACTAGAACCCAGTGCTCTGTGAGTTCTAGGCAGCCCCATGGCTGCTGGAATTTTAATCCCTTTGCCTCAGCCTCTCAAGTAGCTAGGATTATAGGATGCCTGTGCCACCATGCCTGGGGTATTTTGTTGTTGTTGCTGCTGCTGTTGTTGCTGATGCTGTTGTTTTTCAAGACAGGGTTCCTCTCAGGCCAGCCTCGAACTCACAGAGACTCGCCTGCCTCTGCCTTCCCGAGCGCTGGGATTAAAGGTGTGTGCCACCATGCCCAGCTTTGTTGTTGGGTTTTGTTTGGGTTGGTTGCTTGTAGCCCAGGTTGGTGTAGAACTCTCGCACTGCCTGTATTAGCCTCCCAAGTTCAGGGCTTACGTCACAGTGTCTGCCAGGTACTCACCCAAACCTTCTGGACCAATGGCACACTAAGAGCCTCGGCTGGATGTCCCATCGGCTCCCCAAAGCAGGTATATTGCTATCCTTGTTCTGCTAGGGGAAGAACGGAGACATGCATAAGGGCAGATGAGGCAACACAGTCTGACCCTCTGCTCTGACAAGCCTCGTGTCTGGGTCTCTGCACCTCTTCTGAGTGGCATCAGACCTTAGGTAGCTCCAGGATGGGCCGTTGGTGAGCCGTCCGCATTGCCTGGCTTGCTCGGCCCCCTCACCACACCCTGTGATGCCCCGGCTCTGCCACAGAAGACCCCACATTTACACTTTTACTGTTATCCAAGGGAGTGCCCTGCTCAGTTTCTGCGCCTAGGGTAGGAAACCAGGCCTGGCTGGTTTGTTGGGATTTTCCCAGCTGCGGACTGGGTCCTCTTTAATCCCATGCTCTTCACTCACAGTGAAGCCTCCAAATTCCCTTAGGAGATCTCTCCTTCTCCGTTACAGAGGCATCAGCTGGGATCCGGCTAAAGGGCAGAAGCTTGCCTCCCCACTCCCCCCCCACCCCCCCCACACACACACACGTCTCAAAGGACCCTACGGAGTTCCTAGGTGGCTTCTGATGGCATAGCCCGCCCAGGACTGGAGAAGTAGAGAACCCTAGATCCACCGGATTCTGGGAAGGGAGAGGTCTCACCCCTCTCCATTGTGGGTCCAGTGTCCAAATAAGCCGGGCACACTGGTGAGTCTCTTGCCCCACCCACTCCTCACAGTCTCCGGACCAGGTGCCAGATCTGCCAGCTCTTGCTAAAAACTCTCAAATTCTGCTGCCTAAAAGGGGCGGGGACTGAACCCCGGGAGAGGGCAGTCTGCGACACCGGAGCGCAAAGAGGACTTCCACCTCCCGCAACTTAAGATACACAATCTGGGCGGGTCCTGGGAGTCTGTCCCTCCCAGTCCCCGCCTCCCTGCTCCCTAGAGCCCTCTGGCTGGCGTTTCCTGCCCTGAGCCCGCAGCTGCGCGCTATTTAAGGCGTCCTGTGGGAGGCGCGGTCCTGCAGGATTCCCGCAGGCGCAGCTTTGGCCACGGTCGTCCCCTCCACCTGGGCCAGCCCGGCAAGCAGGCGGTGAGTTCGGGGAGCTGGGAGTACGGATCTCTCTACTGCTGGGGACTGAGGAATCTTGCCCCGGGGCGCCAGACACTACTGAAGCCACCAGCAGCGCTCACCTAGCCGTCTTTTAGCCAGGCTCTGTGCTCAGCGCCCTTCTCTCTTCTTTCATTGCACCCTTTAGGAAAGACTGACGCGCCAGAAGGTTACTTACCCAAATCCCCAGGTAGTGAGAAGGAAGCAAGATTTAAACATAGGTCTGGTGGTACCTGCTTTACTTCTACAGAAGGCAACCCCACACACACACTAACACATTCACACACACTCACATACACACATGCCGTAAAATGTTCTGGGAACGTTGGGACCGCCACCCAGCTATGGCCATTGCTTTCAAAGGTCTAGAATGGCTGCAACAGCTTGGGAGGGAAGTGGGGTGGAGGCAAAGGACAGGACCAGGTGTAGTCACTAAGATCGCAGGTGGTCCTTTTCGTCGACAGGTGGACCAAATGCCTTGGGCTCCTAAGCCCCTCTCCCCAGCTTCCCTCACCCCCACAGACAAGTGCATAGATGACAATGAGGCCCTGTCATTTTAAGTGAAGCATGGAGGGTGAGAACCTCCTGGAGAGGACATCTCCCTCCCCACTCCTGCTGTCTTGGGGTAGCCAGCCCGGAACAAAAGGGAGGAAAACTGTGTGACCTTGGTTAAGTTCCCCTAACTCTTCTGTTTCCATAGGAACCTCTACTCAATGCAGTCCTCTCTGGGCTGTGGTCATCCTGGGGCACTGGCTTGTGAAAGAAGGCACAGCGTGTGATCAGACCCTGGGTGACGGAGCTCCCGAGGGCCTCCATCTAAGAGGAGCTGAGGAAGGCGTTGTGCTGCCCTGCTGACGGCTGTCTGACCCCTGTCTCCCTGCAGAGAGAGGCCCTGGCAACATGGGTGACTGGGGCTTCCTGGAGAAGCTGCTAGACCAGGTCCAGGAGCACTCGACTGCGGTGGGCAAGGTCTGGCTGACCGTGCTCTTCATCTTCCGCATCCTCATCCTGGGCCTGGCGGGCGAGTCCGTGTGGGGAGATGAGCAGTCTGACTTCGAGTGTAACACAGCGCAGCCGGGCTGTACCAACGTGTGCTACGACCAGGCTTTCCCCATCTCCCACATCCGATACTGGGTGCTGCAGTTCCTCTTCGTCAGCACGCCCACCCTGATCTACCTGGGCCACGTCATTTACCTGTCTCGGCGGGAGGAGCGCCTTCGGCAGAAAGAGGGAGAGCTTCGGGCCCTGCCGTCCAAGGACCTGCAGGTAGAGCGGGCGCTGGCTGCCATAGAACACCAGATGGCCAAGATCTCGGTGGCAGAGGACGGCCGCCTCCGGATTCGAGGGGCACTCATGGGTACCTATGTCGTCAGTGTGCTGTGCAAGAGCGTGCTGGAGGCAGGCTTCCTCTATGGCCAGTGGCGCCTCTACGGCTGGACTATGGAGCCTGTGTTTGTGTGCCAGCGGGCGCCCTGCCCCCACCTCGTCAACTGCTACGTCTCTCGACCCACGGAGAAGACCATCTTCATCATCTTCATGCTGGTGGTAGGCGTCATCTCCTTGGTGCTCAACCTGCTAGAGCTGATGCACCTGTTGTGCCGATGTGTCAGCCACGAGCTAAAGGCTCGAAAGGACCACGATGCCCCCCCAACCCAGGGCAGTGCCTCAGACCCTTACCCCGAGCAGGTTTTCTTCTACCTCCCCATGGGTGAGGCACCCTCGTCCCCACCGTGTCCCACCTACAATGGGCTCTCGTCCACTGAGCAGAACTGGGCCAACTTGACCACAGAGGAGAGGCTGACCTCTTCCAGACCTCCTCCCTTCGTTAACCCGGCCCCGCAGGGTGGCCGAAAGACCCCCAGCCGTCCCAACAGCTCTGCATCCAAGAAGCAGTATGTGTAGAGATCCCAGGCTTAACTCACTCGACACAGTCGTTCTGAGGAGTGTGTCCACCTTGGATGCAGCTCAGGTGGCTCTCTCTCCTCAAAAGCACTTTGGAGACACCTGGGCCGGGGAGGTGGATGCTCGCTGGACAGAGGACCTGATTACAGGTGCCTTTGTGACCAAAGGACACTGTTGGGGCTTTGCAGAATGTGACTCTAACCAGACTCGGTCACAGCACGTGGGGGTGCTTTTGGCCAAGGGTGCTTTGGCCCTCTGATCCTTTTCGCCTGACCCAGAGGGACCCCCAAGCCAACCTGACTCTTGGGCCTCCCCTATGAGGCGAGTCACGGAACCCTGGGTTTTCATCACAGCCCTCTCCTTCTGGGGAAAAGGTTGATGCAGGCTGCTGGCTCGGCTTCGTCACCTGGACAGACTCAGCCTGCCCTGGATCTGGCCCTTTCCAGGGGAACTGGCTGGTGTCTCGTTTCTGTCGCTCCTAGTTCCACTGTTTATGCTTCTAAAATAAACGGGACTCGATCATAAGTCAGGCGTGCGCCGATGTTGTCATGGGTGCCTGGGGTGGGGAGAGGGAGGCAGTTATTTTACCCAGACTTCTTTTTTTTTTTTTTTTTTTTTTCCTCCCTTGGTTTTCCACCCTACCTCAAGACAGGGTTTCTTTAGGGGACCTTGGCTGTCCTAGACTCCCTTTGTAGACCTGGCTGACCTTGAACTCACAGAGCTCCACCTGCCTCTGCCTCCCAGTTCTAGTCTTTTATCATCCACAGCCCAGCTCCAGTGAGTAGCCTAAACCCCCAGGCTGACATTCTTCCCCTCAGCACCGATCGATCTCTCCTCTGCCTTTTGAAACTGCCCTGGTACTGGCCTTTTTTTCATTCCACTCCTAGTCAGTGTCCTATTAACCAGCTTGTATCTTAGCTCCTGTCTATGCATCCAGAACTCACTGTGAAAAACAGACAGACGACCCCCTTCCTACTTTGCCACCCTTTCCCCCTCGGAGCCTCTAAGAGACTATAGTCCAGAAAAGGTCAGAGCATTGGTACATGAGAAATAACATGAGCTTTCACACCTGGTTCATAAGTTTAAATATTGCTCCCCCACGTACCAGCCTTGTGGCCTAAAGTTGATCGGGTCTGCGTCACAGTTTTTCTCATCTCTAGAACATAACCAGGCTGAGGATAGGGCTCAGCTGGCAGAGCTTCACTTTTGCTAGGTGGGAACTCTGGGTTGAACACCCAGGGACACATAACCTTGGCATGGTGTTGGATGCCTGAGTCCCACTCAGCACTGAGGAAGTGACGGCAGCTTCAAAGTTCAAGGTCACTATAGATAGTGAGTTCAAGGACAGCCTCACCTTCCTCACAAAGGATATGAAATAAAATCAACGAAAGCATATGGCTGCCTGCCTCATCGAAGCCAAGCGACAAAATTCATCTCACACTTTCCAGTAAGGCCTGGAAACATAACATCTGTCCTCCTCCAGGAAGCCTCCCCTGACTTCACCAACAATAGCCACTACCTCTCAGGGTCTGGACCACTGCTCAGAACACATCTGTGTCAGTGAGTCCCAATGTTGCCACGGAGACACTTGCATTCCCCCAGAGGCCCAGATGTGGCAGTGAAGTGAGAGACTGAGTTAAACTGGGCACAAAGAAGTGGGTCTGTGTTAGCAGGCCTGCCTGACTCAGGAGGCTGAGTGCCTTCGAAGCTGAGAAGTCAAGGGCTGTAGGCTTCAGAGCATCCCTGTCTGAAGCCCTCTCCCTGGCCCAGCTTGGAAAGGCAGTGACAGAGGTTTGATGAAGATGAGCGAGCATCCTGGCTTTGAGCTCACTTTCTCTGAACTCGATGTGGGGGCCAGGAGGAAGCTGGGCCTGGGGGAAACTGGGGATCTGGGACCTAAACTGATAACTATACAAACACAAGCACAGGAGGAGGCTGAGGGTAAGGATGGTACAGGGGAATGGGACCCTGTGGTTTGAGGAAGGGCAGTGTTCATGAAGAGCATGGAGGGCTCCATCCCACCTGCCTTTGATTGTCAAAACCACGGTAACCATGGTGACAAACACTGATTTTAAAAGAAGGTGGCTGAGACAATACAAATGTATCCTCTGACCTGTTGGACCCTGGAGATCCAAGCTCAAGGTTTCTGAGGGCAGTGTGTTAGAATCCCCTCCCTGGTTCCTAGCAGGGTTGGTTTGTTTGTTTTTGTTTTTTTGAGCATCTTTCTATGTCCACCTTGTTAGGGCATTCTGACTCCATCTCCTTCCCTCTCTTCCTCACCCCCCCTCAACACTTCTCCTATGACCTTGTCCCCCGTGTGTGTGTGTGTGTGTGTGTGTAGTGTGTTTTTGTGAGCATGTTCATACTGGATTTGATCCAAAGATGTAATTTCAATTTTGTTATTTCTGGGAAAGGCCGTATTCCCAAATAAGATTACAATTTGGGGCGTGGGTAGTGGGGCTCCTTCAAAGGCTTCAGCATGTCTTTTAAGGAGGACACAGTTTGACTCACACTGATACCTGCTGACCCTCTCACTCCCACACAAGGGTCCGTAAAGCTGGGAGAATGTACTAGCACATGCAAACTCGGTGGTCTTGATGGAGAGTGTGGCTGGGCAGTAACTTTACATCATACAGTTTCCTTTGCCCCCTCCTCCCTCCCATCCACCCTTCCCCAGAGCGCCCCAAGACCAAAGTGAGCTCCTGGTCCCAAAAAAGTGCACTGTCCAGGGTTAGGAGACCAAGTCTGCCTCAGTCTCTCTCACACACTTGACTGTGGTTCTGTCCGTTCCCCCTGCCTCGGTTTCTCCCCTGTGAAGTGACTGGGTTGGGTGAGAAACAGGATAATTAGACCCGAGGAACGCTGCACAGAGCACCACGTCACCGTGCCTGGCCTGAAGCTCATGAATGGAGTGTTATTTTTTGTGAATCAGAATAGACTCGAGGTTATTTTAGAAAAAGCTAAATTCCAGTCACTTGGATTCAGCGCTGCCTTTCTTGGTAGGCAAGAGGAGGACAGGGTTATGGGAATACATGTAAACCAAGCCAGGGGGCTGTGTCAAGCTGAGTGATAGCAAACTTCTGATCTAACTGTGCTGGCTGACTGGCCACCAGGCTGCTGACCTCATGATTCTTTTTTCTTGTTTTTCCTTGATCTTTGTTGTTAGTTTGGTTTGGTTTTCTTGAGAATGGGTCACTCAGTCATCCAGGCTGACCTGATTAGAACTAAGTGTAAAGAAACACCTGTGTATAAATGTCACACCATAACCCTTTATTTTGTATGTTAACTTCAACAATGAAAGCTATGGCTGGACAGGCATTGCGACCCGACCCCTTTAGTCTGCACTCTCCTGGCAGAGGTGGGTGGATCTCTGGGAGTTCCGGAGCAGCCAGGTTGGGTCCCACCACACACATCAGGCAGATCTCAGCTGCCTCTAATTTCAATTCCAGGAGATCTGACCCCTTCTGGCCTCCGCAAGGCACTGCACACACAATAAACAAGCAAACTATATTTTAAAACCATCCCTTTTTGTAATCTTTTATGCTTATGGTCAAGTAAAATCAGAGTAACAGGATGTCAACAGGCCTGTGTTCTGCCTTCTCCATTTTCCACCGAATCGCATACCTTTCCCTCACATCATTAACTGCCTTTGGAAATGCATCTTAGGTCATGGGCTCTGTCAGTGGCTCCCTAGCCAGGAGCTAACTCCAGCCCTGGACTTCGGATGCTCCCACCTCATGCTTCTCTAAGCTAAATGACACTGTGAGATAGATGCTCTCATGTTTTCCCCGGTTTCTATTTCTTTGAAAGAAAGATATTCCAAGAAGTGAAGTGAAAGAAAAGGTCAAAAGCTAAGAAATTGTAAACTGAAAGAAATTTAGGGGCTTTCTCTCTGATAATGAGTGTAGGTCATGCAGACGGCCCAGCAACACGGACACACCCTAATTACCGGGAGCCACAGCAGTGACCTCCAAGTGGGTGGAGGTGGCGCTGCCCGAAAGGAGAATGAGCCAAGGGATCCAGACCCCGGGGCCCCCTCCTCCATGGAGCAGGAATGGCTACCCCTCCCTCACCCTAAGGAAAGCTAGACATTCATTCGCTGAAGAGAATAAAGCTGGGAGAAACAGCATGCCTGTGAGGACACCAGGTAATAGTGTGCCCAATGGGGAGACGCTGCCACTCTTTTTTGATCACAGAACATGAAGGCTAAAGGTAGAGGAGCTGACCTAGCCTGGAGAGTGCAGGAGCCTCCTGAGAGGCTTCTTTTCAATAGCTTTCTGCCTTAGCAATTCACCTGACACCTATCTTAGTGTGTAATAGTGGGTGAAAATGCTATTTTTGCCCCTGAATAACTCAAGAGTCCCCGGGTAACCTTCCCATACTTAAATGTGATGTCCAGGTGTGTGTGTGTGAGAGCTTACATTCATTTATTTGTGTGTATGCACACACATGCACACGTATGCCTGGGGAGGGCCGTCCTGCCAGAACACGGGTGCGTCTGTCAAAGAGCAACTTAACGAGCCATCTCTCTCCTTCCACCACGTGGACTGCAGGGCTAGAACTCAACTCATCAGACTTGGTGGCAAGCACCTTAACCCTCCAACCCATCTGGCCTGCCCTCCAGGCTATATTTGTATAATAAACAAGAACTCTGCCTCACTGGCCCGTCGCTGTGTTCGCCACCCGTGATCCCTTCACTAAGGTGAGGTGTCCCTGCATCTAATAAACACCAGGCTTTGTGTGAGTCATTTCACTCTCCAGAAGAAATAAAATGCCGATTGGAATCGGAGTCTAGGCGGCCTTATCTCATCACACCACGTATCCTTGTTTTGTTCAGATTCAACTAAAAGCCGTAAATAAAGTGGTTCCCTGGCTTCTGGTGTGGTGTGTGGGGAGGTTCTGTAACTAGGACCTCAGCTGCTTTCCAGCTGAAATCCCTGAGGCTTCCATTTAGTACGGGGCTGGCAAAATCTGAAACGTGGGCAAAAGAAGTGGCAACGCCTGCAGCAGCCAGGCATCGCCGTCTTCGCTTCCGCTCACGGATGCTCCTGACAAGGGCTGTCCTCTTGAGTCTGGAGCCCGCCATCTAGAGCATGAGCTAAACCTGTTTTAGCTAAGTCAGATGTACTCCGAGTCTGAGGAGTCCGAGGAGTCCGAGGAGCTTCATCCACTTGTGTGGCATCCATGGAGGAGGTGGTGCTGAGCTCTTACCTACACGGTAGAGGTCTCCTAGGGTTGCTCTTCTCATAGGAAGAGGAAAGTAGGAGTGTGTGTGTGTGTGTGTGTGTGTGTGTGTGTGTGTGTGTTTATACAGGGTCTCAACCGGGCTGTGGTGGGGCGTGCCTTTAATCCCAGCTCTCACAAGGAATTTGTAATAAAGCTATAATGACCTGGAAGAGGGCAGGAAAGGGGAGCATGTATAACTTAGGGCTAATAGCGTGAAATCTAACAGGGGCTGGGAGTCCGCTCATTGGTAGAGTGCCTCCCCAGCACGCATGAAGCCCAAGGCTCCATCCACAGGACTGCAAAGAACCAAGCACAGTGGTACAGGCCTGTCATCCCGGCACTCGAGAGGCCGAAGCAGCAGGATCAGAAGTTCAAGATCACCCTCAGCTACCTACTGAATATAAAACCAGCCTGAGCTACATGGGACCCTATCTCAAAAAATAAAAATCAAATGTCACATGCCCTCCCCCCCCCCAAAAAAAAAATCCTCAAAATGGATCACATGCCTAAATTAAAAGGCAAGAGATGTTCATTTTGTGTGACCTCGGATTAGGCAAAGATTTCATTCTATGTTAAAACAAATTTTCTGGAAAAAAATAAATCTGTGAAATATACCTCCATTAAACTTAACGAAATCTACTGGGGCCTGGCGGTGCAGGACTGTCATGCCAGCTGCTCTAGAGGCTGAGGGAGGAGGATAGAAACTTCAAGACCAGCCTGACAGACCTTGTCTCAAAGTAAAAAAGTTGAAAGAGGCCTGGTGGTGGTGGCGCACGCCCTGATCCCAGCACTCGGGAGGCAGAGGCAGGTGGATCGCTGAACTCGAGGCCAGTCCAGCTTACTCAGGCTGACCTTGAATCTCTGGTCCTCCTGCCTCCTGAGTGCTAGGATTAAGTGTGTACCACCATGTCTAGTCTAGGCGGTGTTGCAAACGGAACCCAGGGCCTTCAAAGATTCCAGGCAAGCACTCCACCAGTTAATCTGCATGCCCAGCCCAGGGTTTTCTCTTTTGAGACAGAATCTCAAAAAGTAGCTCAGTGTGGCCTTGAACTCACAGTCTTCCTGCCTGAGCCTTGTAAATGCTAGAATTATAGGTAGCCAATGTCACCCTAAGGTAGGTCTTCACCAAGGGGGAAACACCTGTTTCAAAAGAACTATATATGGGCCGGCAATGTAGCTTTACTGACAGAGCACCCGCCTAGCATGTGCAAGGCCCTGAGTTTGACCCCCAAAATCAGGGATATATAAATGAAATAATACAAGTAAAACACCTGGTAGTGGTGTCTCATGCCTTTAATCCCAGTACTCAAGAAGCAGAGGCAGGCAGATCTCTGTGAGTTCTAGGCCAGCCTGGTCTACAGAGAGAGTTCCAGGACAGCCAAAGCTACAGAAAGAAACCTTGTCTCAAAAGAACAAAAACCAAACCAAACAAACAAAAAGAGTAAAATGTGATGCTCCACCTCATTTCACAGAATGGGAAGTAGAAGAGCCAGCACTAATAGGGCCAGCGTTGTAGGCACCTAGGTGGCTTGCCTGTGTGCTGAGCTGCAAGAACCTCAATCAGTCCAGCTTGGCCATGACCCAAGGAATCTCTAAAACCAGAAACAGGAACTCTCCAGAGGCCAGGGGATGAATCCCAGGAGGGGGAGTGAGGGCCATGGACAGGAAGCCAAGCCCAAGTGCAAGGCTCGTAAAGCTTCCTCAGTGGGGCTGCCCAGGGAGCACACTAAAATCCTAGGTGCAGATGCCAGGCTCTAACCATGCAAAGAGAAGCTTCTGCCTACAGTGGCTGATCACTGGCAAGGGCAGATCATTGAGCCTGTAAGACCTTACAGTAAGCTGAGAGGCCTCCAGAAGGACAGAGAAGATAACTGCAGAATTTCTCAGAGCCAGACCTGCCTAGAATAGAAAGGGCCAAGTTCTCAAGACTGAGAATTCTACCAACACAGCCACAGCCTCAGCAGAACTCTGGGCATCATCTCCCAAAGGTGTTAGGCAAGATTGTATGTGCTTATATGTGGAGACAGAGGCTCATGTAGCCCAGGCTAACTTGAAACTTGCAACGTATGACTTTGAACTTCTGATCCTTCTGCCTCCACCTCCCAAGCGCTAGAGTGATAGGTATATGCCACCGTGCCAGGTTTAGCAAACGGCATTCAGGAGCTGGAGAGATGGCTCAGTGGCTAAGACCCAAGTCTGGTTCCCAGCATGCGCACTGGTCAGCTCCAGAGGATCTGAGCCCTCTCCTGGCCTCTTCGGGCTCTGCACTCATATACATGTGCACGTATACACACCCACAATTTTAAAATGAAAATAAAATCTTTAATTTAAAAAAGAATTCCATGGGGTTAGGGATATCGCTTCGTGCTATAGAGTTCTTTCCTCACACGGGCACGGCCCTAGGTCCATTCCCTACCACACACACTCCTCAGCGTCGTGAACATGCAAGCCCTTTTGCAACTCTACTGATTCTTTACTATTTACTATGCCACAAGCCTAAAAAAAAAAAAAAAATGGCAGTAGCTCAGGTTTCTCAGCAGCTGAAAGGTCGTCTTTGAAAGGAGGTCTCCAAGTACTATTTTAATGTCCTAGGTGTCCAGGCCTTGTTTTCTAGTCCAGGGATTCCCCAAGGACCCCACCGTGCATCTCAGATGCCTAGGATTAGCCCCTACAAACACAACATTTTCTGAGCCAAGAACATGGGTTCATTAAAGTTAGTAGAATTTAAGTGAATTGGACTCAGAGAATTGGACCGAGTCCGGGGGGAAAAGAATGAAGTCTGTGAGCTTGGAGTTGCAGACTATAAAGAAAGAAAGTATAGAAGAGCCCTACTCCATCCCCAGCCAGTTTAGACCAGAAATTCAAGGCATTGCAGGAGGCACAGGCCAGGGACATGGGAAAGGAAAGTAGGATGGGTAGGGCCAGGAAGGGATGGCAGACAGGGAGCCATCCCATACAAGAGAATACCATCCCTGGGGTGGCAGTTGTCCCTGAGACATCTGAGCCCCTTCCTGCTGGGGAGGCCGTCCAAAATAAGTTGGAGGCAGGGCAGACCTGTGATGGAAGCCAAAGACGATACCTTTTTTCCAGGAACCCCACAACAAGGTGTGACCATGACTTCTGTTCAGCCAATCCGTGCTACTACCTAGACAATCCAGGAAGCGCAAAGACACAGAGCGGGTAGAGAGGTCAGGAACATGATAGTGCATGTCCAGGAACTACAGACTCCAGGAACACAGCAGGACAGGATCAGAGATAACTGTCTCTCTGGCCCCCAAAATAACCTTTCATAGGAGACAAAAACAAGGTTATTAGATGGGTTGGTTTTTAGAAACGAAGACTGATATATAAGAGGATACTGAGGTGGGGAAAAAGAGAGATCCAGAAAAAAGAGGGGCATCGATGCGACAGCACCACAGCTGATGACAGGACCCCCAAATCCGGTGTAGACCAGGCTGACCTCGAATTCACAGAGCTAGTCAGTCCCTGCCCCCCAAGTGCTGGGATATGCAAAGGGTGTTTTTGCTTTTCTGTTTTTGTTTGTTTTGGGTTTTGGCCAATGTCTCCTGTAGCCAAGACTTACCTGGAACTCTCTATGAGGACGGCCTAGACCTGCTGATCCTCCTGCCTCCACCTCCAGAGGACTAGGGCTACAAATGTGTTCACTGCTCTCTGCTTGACTGAGTGTACTGTCACACTGCTGGTTGGTTTGTTTGCTTGCTGTTCCTGTTTGCTTTGAGACAGGGTCTCTCTGAGACAGGTGTAGCCCTGGATGTCTTAGAATTCCTTATGCAGAACAGGTTTTCTTCAAACTCACAGAGATTCACCTGCCTCAGATCAGAGTGTTGGGATTAAAGGCGTGTGCCACCACACCTGGCCTGTTACACTCTCGAATTCCAATGCAGGAGAGACACGGGGAGAAAGTGATCATGAGTCGCTCCTAGGCTAAACTGTAAGAAGCCTCTAGAGCAGTGGTTCTCAGCCTCCGCAAAGCTGCCACCCTTTAGCACACTCCCTCATGCCGTGGTGACCTCCCCCATCATAAAATTATTTTGTTGCTACTTCATAACTGTAATTTTGCTACTGTTATGAATCGTAACATAAACATCTGAAATGCAGGATTATCTGATACGGGCCCCTGTTGGGGTCAAGACCCACAGGTTGAGAATCACTGCCCAGGATGAGCATGTGGTGCTCATTCGCCTGTAATTCTGGACTGAGGATGCTGAAGCGGTAGCACCATGAGTTTGAGGCTACAGCAAGACACTGTCTCAAAAAGAAAAAGAAAAAAAGAAAGAAAGAAAGAAAGAAAGAAAGAAAGAAAGAAAGAAAGAAA